>NC_059102.1:68191158-68833658 GCF_020740685.1 Jaculus jaculus
TGGAGTCACTTTTTGTAGGATGTACAAGTGAAATGACTTTGGTATAACATAAAGACTTGTGATACAGGTTCCCAAACTGTCTTCTAGAATTATTATACCTTTTTATGGTCCACACTAACAGTATGTATGAGACCCTCACACTCAATAAACACTAACTTGTATCTGTTTTAAAACTTTGAGGTTTCCAAATTGAGAGTCCTCCTCACCACCCTTTTAATGCAAGTATTACATATAGCTATGATTCTAATACTTTTTTATTTTTATTTATTTATTAGCAACAGACAGAGAAAGAGGCAGAGAGAGAGAATGGGTGCACCACAGACTCCACTCACTGCAGACAAACTCCAGATGCTTGCGCCACCTTGTGCATCTGGCTTACATGGGTATAGGGAAATCGAGGCAAGCACTTAATCTCTAAGCCATCTCTCTAGCCCTCTAATACTTTTTTTAAATACAAGTTTGGTAGCTGTTTAGATTTCATAGTTTTTTCTAATGAATACGGTATGAGCATGATGGATCAATAAACTTGCATCTCCATCATTTTTTTGTGTCTGCTCAGAGATCTAGTACATTACCATACCATGGTACTTTTTTACTTTATTCATTTCTTCTTGGTAATTAAGCTATTTCCAGTGTTTTACTGTTACTAACAGTACTTCATAGACTTCCTTGCCTGCATCTCTATTTCTTACAGGAACATTCTAGGAGTGTTGCTGGATTACAAGAGTATGTACATTTTAAAGTTTTTTCTTCTATGCTCTTAATCTGATAGGTAAACCATCATATTTTATTCTGAAATTAACAGCTTTTACATTTGTACCCTTTTTACTTTCAATATTATAATATTCTGAGATCACTTGGAATTCACGATCATAATAAAAAATTCACTGCACGACAGTTATGGTGGTACATGCTTTTAATCCCAGCACTCAGGAGACAGAGGTAGGGGGATTGCTGTGAGTTTGAGGCCAGTCTGGAGCTACAGAGTGAGTTCCAGATCAGCCTGGGCTAGAGTAAGACTCTTCCTTGAAAAAAAAAAAAAACTAAAACTAAATAATGATAACTTACCTATGATATTTATATTACCATTCTTTCATGTTTTTCTCTCAGATATTGTGTGGACTTACTTTTCAGCTCTTTAATTCTAAAATATCGTGGGTAGAGTAAGCATAGCACATCTAAGAAGAGGCTTGTTTTATTGTGTTTGCATGTGCTTTTCTGCTTTTCTTTGTTCAAGATCCAAAACTAGAAAACTGTCATAACTAGTGTCTTGTATAGGAATGTCTCAAGCATGAATAAAAGTTGTCTGTATGTTAAACTGTATATAGTCAGCAAATGACATGTTCTCTTTCATCAAAAGCACTTGACCTGCAACAATGTGGACTCACCAACAAAGGGGCCAAGGCTTTATTAAAGGCCCTTGAAACCAACAGAACTTTGGTCATTCTGGATATAAGAAAAAATCTGCTTATTGGTATGTCAGTATGCCTTTATTAATTTATTTGAAAGCAGAGAGAAAATGCATGCATTTAGGTGTACTCTTGCCACTGCAAACAAACTGCATATGCGTGTTCCACTTTGTGAGTCTTGCTTTATGTAGGTACTGGGAAGTTGAACCCAGGCTATTAGGCTTTGCAAGCAAGCACCTTTTAACCACTTAGTCATCTCTATAGCCCAAGTACCTTTAAAAAAGAAAATAGCAAAACAAAGTAAGTTTGTGTATTGATAGTTTTTTTTTTAAAATATATTTATCTATTTGAGAGAGCTAGATTGAGAGAGAGAGAAGAGGGAAGGAGGGAGGGAGAATGGGTGCCTCAGGGCCTCTAGCCAGTACAACTTCAGGCACATGTTCCACCCTATGCATCTAGCTTACGTGGTCCTGGGGAATCGAACTGGGGACCTTTGGTTTTGCAGGCAAATGCCTTAACCCCTAAGCCATCTCTCCAGCCTTGTATTGATAGTTTTTAAAACAATGTATTTTCTTTCTTAATCTTACAGTTTTTAGCAAATAATTTAATTTAAATGAGTTATACTTGTAAATTCTTGTTTATGGCTACTGCATATAAGTAAGCACAGATAATAAAATTGATTCTATTAAGAGTATTATGTCTTTTCTGTGGAACTTCTAAATTTTTGGAATATTTCATCATTTGCTTATTTAAGAAGTAGTTTTTGGCTATGGTGATACACACCATTAATCCCAGCACTCAGGAGGCAGAGGTAGAAGGATTTTTGTGAATTTTGAGATCAGCCTAGAGCTACCAGGTGAGTTCCAGATCAGCCTGGCTTAAAGTGAGACCCTACTGTGGGTGTGGGGAAGGGGGAGTAGTAGTAGTAGTTTAAAACTTCTGTGTCTACAGTACTAATTCAGATACTAAGCGGATAATGATGAACTAGCTAGATATTATCTTGTCCTCATGCAGCTTACATTCTAGTAAAGGAGTTCAGATGGAAACAGGTAGATAATGTAGATTGTAGAAAGGGCAAAAAGAAAACAGATTGGGGTGGCTTCACTGGAGAAGTAACATGTATAGGTGATAATGGCTTGGCTTAGGATGGAAGGTTAGATGGTGAAAGCAGGTAATAACCAAATATAACTAAGAAGACTTGCTGATAGATTGATATTAGCTATGAAGGAAATAGTCATTTTAAAAACGCCCTATGGGCTGGAGAGATGGCTTAGAGGTTAAGGCACTTGCCTACAAAGCCAAAGGAACCAGATTCGATTCCCCAGGACCCATGTAAGCCAGATGCACAAAGGGGTGCGTGTGTCTGGAGTTCATTTGCAGCAGCTGAAGGCCCTACCACCCATTCTCTTTTTCTCCCTCCTCACAAATAAATAACTAAATAAATAAAAATAAATATTAAAATAAAAAATGCCGTAGATGAGCTAGGCTTCGTGGCACATTCCTTTAATCCCAGCACTCGCGGAGGTAGGAGGATTGCCCTGCGTTCAAGGCCACCTTGAGGCTACATAGTGAATTCCAGGTTGGCCTGGCCTAAAGTGAGACCCTGTCTGGAAAAACAAAAAAACAAATGCCCTAGATGATTATCTATACAACAGAGTAGGGTTATTTGTAGGGCATATCACAACTTTGGTTTTGCCTTTTAAATAGTAAGTGTTGGAACAGTGTCCAACTCTTAGTTTTGATCGTTATTTATTTATTTTGGTTTTTTGAGGCAGGGTCTCTTTCTAGCCCAGGCTGACCTAGAATTCACTTCAATGCAGCTTACATTCTAGTAAAGGAGTTCAGATGTAAACAGGTAGATAATGTTTTTGCCTCAAAAAAAGTAGAAATAAGTATATTTCATAATATGGAATCATATTTAATTTTATGGGAAAAATTGACTTTTTCATTTTGTTAAAACTAAAAAAATAGTCCATATTTAGTTGCACGTGTATCATCTATTAACAGATCTGTCAATTCTGGACTTGTAGTAAATTTGCTGCAGTGCTTTCTTAAAGCCTGCTTGCATTACACAAAGCAAATTTCTCTGTCAGTTTTTATATAAAATAGTTTTATTTCTTTATTCATTTGAGGTAGGGTCTCACTCTGGTCCAGACTGACCTGGAATTAACTATGTAATCTCAGGATGGCCTTGAACTCACAGTGATCTTCCTACCTCTGCCTCCCGAGTGCTGGGATTAAAGGCATGCACCACCATGCCCAGCTTAATGTATTTTTAAAATACATCTTACCATTATAGAATTTAACAAGATTTTTGCACAAAGCCTGGAAAGTAGTATAAATAAGGACAATCTGACTGGTTATTCAGAGCAGGCTCTGGAAGCATGCTGATGTTAACAGAATGCCTTTTCTTGAAAAACAGGGTCACAAAGAAAGCTCTCAAAGTGCATGCCCATCTTTTGCCCCATTTCACTAATTCTGTGAAGTTTCTTTATCCCTAGAGATAGAAATCAAGACTGCATTGTCTTAAATAATATCCCTTTGTCTCTACCAGCTAAGTGCCACTGCCTAGCTAGATGAGATGAATTTTATTCCTGCTGTATGAACAGTTAATGAGAACTTAATAACTGTTAACAGTCACCATTTTAATTGCTTTTTCACAAAAAAAGTGATTTTAATACTTTAATGGTCTGCCTAATATAAATTAAATTTAATTAAGACAAGTTATTAGTAATAACTTAATAATTACTCTTGAGTAGATGTGCACTTGTGCCATATCTAAATATCTGTTTACAAAAAGTGGCAGATACTGACTATTATGAGGTACAAATAGTAAGTATGGTGGGGGCAGAAGAGGGGATAAAGCAGTAGCTCTTCTCAGAGGAAGCTAAGCTCCATCAGGTTGTTTCCACCTATCCCAAACCCACACACACAGAAGGATACCTCTCTCCTGTGTGGATGCTGGTGTATGCACTGCCATCCTCCCACAGCAGAGCACATGTTTGTCCCCTCAGTTATAGATTAACTGAATAAAAAGAGTTGGTTTCTTATCATGGGAGTAATGTTCACACATTTTAGTGCAAAAACTGCCAGGTTCATGGAGCCTAACCATCCAGCACAAAATTGATTTGAAAAAAAATAGTAAATAGTCACTTACTGGAAAACAGCTACAACAATTTTACTTTTTATTTCATCTTACTTTAGATCATTCAATGATGAAAGAAGTTATCAAAAAAGTTTTGCAGAATGGGAGGAGTGCTAAGTCAGAGGTATAACATTTTTCAATCCTCTGTAAAGAATTTCTCTTTAGTTGCTATTTTTCTTCTGCTCTTAATAAAACAAAGTACTTTTCTGTCATCTTAAGTTTTCATTCAAATCAATCAGCTTTGCCGTTTTTGAAAATAATGCGTAATTCTTTAATTTGGGATGTGAGAACTCTAAATTGTAAACCTTTTATTAACATAGAAGGTCTTAATAATTTACAGCTACGATCAGCCCATCAAAAATCACCTGTACCTGAAATTCCCTGTATCTCTTTTCTAGTACCAGTGGATAACTTCTCCATCTGTGAAGGAATCATCCAAAACTGCTAAACAGAAAAAGAGAACTATTGTTCTAGGAAGTTGTCGGAAAGGAAAAGCTACTATTAGAATTGGTAACCCTTTTTGTTTGGGCTTTTCAGTGACACTAAAACTTACATCTGTTGTGTTCTAGTATGATACAACTCAAATCTCTTCTTACTGTCAAGTAACAACCAATATTGACTTGTGCATGTCATGAATAGACCAGTTATTATATGACAGGTAATGAGCATTTATGAAATGTAGAAATAGTAACTGAATCATTAGAAAGAGTATGCTAATGTTTGTATTTTTAAATTAACTCTCTTTATTGTTTTTCATAAGTTATTCATCATTTTGATAATTTTTCCTGATTTGATGTTATTTTCATAATTTTGCAGTTGAAATTTGGAATGCTTTTGGTGACATTTTTAACCGGGTAATTGTTTTGTTTTGGCTTTTTGGTATTTCAAGGTAGGGTCTTACTCTAGCTCAGGTTGACCTGGAATTCACAAAGTAGTCTCAGGATGGCCTCGAACTCAACAGCAATCCTCCTACCTCTGTCTCCCAAGTGCTGGGAATAAAGGCATGCGCTACCATGCCCAGCTTAGGGTAATTGTTTTTCTTTTTCCTCAGTTTCAAGGTTGAGCCCAAGGCCTCATGTAAGTGCTCTACCATTGAACCACATTACCCAGCCTCATTTCTTATTAGTTCTATTTTCTCCCTTGTTCCCATCTCTGTCCTTGCAAATTCTTATGTAAAGTGACTAAATCAGGTTCCTTTCCATGACATAACCTACATGCAATCCTTATAAAACAATATCGCAGATGAGTTTATTAACACCAACTGGAACATTTTGGAATAACTTGCTTTTTCTGAGACTCGATCTTTATGTGCTGCCCAGATTGACCTAGAACTTGTGATCCTCTTGTCTCAGCTTCCTGAGTACCTGAGGTTGCAAGTATGCACCATTGTGCCCAACTAGAAAAACATCTTCTGAATATTTATTATAATGTAATTTAGTTTCCTCAATAATAAATTCAGATTGTCTAGAATTTTGTGGCTGGAACTGATGGAAACTGTCTTTTATAAAACTAACATGCAATGACAACCTTTACATTCTTCTGAATATATGTATATTTCACACAAATTAATTCTCACATTTTTCTTGCATTCTGCTAATTATATGTTTAAGCTCTCACACTTTTTTGGGGGGGTAGGGTCTCGCTCTACCACAGGCTACCTGGAATGCACTCTGTAGTCTCAGACTGGCCTTGAACTCACAGCGATCCTCTTACCTCTGCCTCCAAAGTGCTGGGAATAAAGGTATGTGCCACCACACCTAGCCCTAAATTTTTTAAAATATCTTTTTAATTTATTTGAGGCAGAGAGAGGGAGAAAATGGTGTGCCAGGGCCTCCAGCCACTGCAAACGAAGTCCAGATGCATGTGCCACCTTGTGCAACTTGCTTACATAGGTCCTGGGGAATCAAACTTGGGTCCTTTGGCTTTGCAAGCAAGTGCTTAACCACTAAACCATCCCTACAGCCCCTCACACTAAGTTTTTTTTTTAATTTTTTAAAATTTTTTAAATTTAAACTTAAAAAAAAATCCCATAGTAATTCCCTCCCTCCCCAGCCCCACACTTTCCCCTTTGAAATTCCATTCTCCATCATATTACCTCCCCATCACAATCATTATACCTACATATATACAATATCAGCCTATTAAGTACCCTCCTCCCTTCCTTTCTCTTCCCTTTATGTCTCCTTTTTAATTTACTGGCCTCTGCTACTAAGTATTTTCATTCTCACGCAGAAGCCCAGTCATCTGTAGCTAGTATCCACATATGAGAGAGAACATGTGGCGCTTGGCTTTCTGGGCCTGGGTTACCTCACTTAGTATAATCCTTTCCAGGTCCATCCATTTTTCTGCAAATTTCATAACTTCATTTTTCTTTACTGCTGAGTAGAACTCCATTGTATAAATGTGCCACATCTTCATTATCCACTCATCAGTTGAGGGACATTTAGGCTGGTTCCATTTCCCAGCTATTATAAAGTGAGTAGCAATAAACATGGTTGAGCACGTATTTCTAAGGAAATGAGATGAGTCCTGTGGATATATGCCTAGGAGTGCTATAGCTGGGTCATATGATAGATCAATCTTTAGCTGTTTTAGGAACCTCCACACTGATTTCCACAATGGCTGGACCAGATTGCATTCCCACCAGCAGTGCAGAAGGGTTCCTCTTTTTCCACATCCCCGCCAACATTTATGACCATTTGTTTTCATGATGGTAGCCAATCTGACAGGAGATGGTATCTCAATGTAGTTTTAATCTGCATTTCCCTGATGGCTAGTGACGTGGAACATTTTTTGAGATGCTTATATGCCATTCGTATTTCTTCCTTTGAGAATGCTCTATTTAGCTCCATAGCCCATTTTTTTTTAAATATTTTTATTTTTATTTTATTTATTTGAGAGGGACAGAGACAGAGAGAAAGACAGATAGAGGGAGAGAGAGAGAGAATGGGCGCGCCAGGGCTTCCAGCCTCTGCAAACGAACTCCAGACGCGTGCGCCCCCTTGTGCATCTGGCTAACGTGGGACCTGGGGAACCGAGCCTCGAACCGGGGTCCTTAGGCTTCACAGGCAAGTGCTTAACCGCTAAGCCATCTCTCCAGCCCATAGCCCATTTTTTGATTGGCTTGTTTGATTCCTTATATTTAACTTTTGGAGTTCTTTGTATATCCTAGATATTAATCCTCTATCAGATATATAGCTGACGAAGATTTTTTCCCATTCTGTAGATTGCCTCTTTGCTTTTTTCACTGTGTCCTTTGCAGACCTCACACTAAGTTTGAAAAGCTGGTGAACACTAACAAATTATATCTCCCACAGAACTATAACCACACATTCCTAGACAGTATACATGTATCAATTAACATAACAAAACAATCAAATATTAAATTATTAAGCTAAAAAATGTGTGTGTATGTATGTGTGTATATATATATATATATATATATATATATATATATATATATATATTTTTTTTTTTTTTAAATGAGAAAGTGAGTATGGGTGCTCCAGGGCTTTCTGCCACTGTATATGAACTCCAGACACATGCACCATTTTGTGCATCTGGCTTTGCATGTGAAGTGGAGAGTAAACCTGGGCCATTAGGCTTTGCAGGCAATGCTTTTAACAGCTGAACTGTCACTCTAGTCCCAAGAAACCAAATTTTGTTGTTGTAGCTAAGCAATATTTAATCAGAATTTTTGAAATGCTAGCCTGGTGTAGTGGTACACACTTTTTTTTTTTTTTTTTTTTGGTTTTTTGAGGTAGGGTCTCACTCTAGCTCAGGCTCACCTAGAATTCACTATGGAGTCTTAGGCTGGCCTCAAACTCATGGCAATCCTCCTACCTCTGCTTCTCAAGTGCTGGGATTAAAGGAGTGCGTCACCACGCCTGGCTCAATAGTTTTTAATAAAAGGTTTTATCATGTGTTAGGCATCCCTAAAAGTATTACAGTTGATGCGTATGTAGTATGCTGGGCATGATGGCACACGCCTTTAATCCCAGTACTTGGGGGGCAGAGGTAGGAGGATCACTGTGAGCTCAAGGCCATGCTGAGACTACATAGTGAATTCTAGGTCAGCCTGAGCTAGAGTGAAAGCCTACCTCCAAAGGAAAAAAAAAACATGAGTATGTGTAAAATACTAGGAATTCTGCAGTTGTATGTAGCAGAATTATATAGTAAGAATTTTAAAAAAAATGAAAAAATGTGGGCTGGAGGGATGGCTAGTGGTTAAGGCATTTGCATTTTCCTGCAAGGCCAAAGAACCCAGGTTTGATTCCCCAAGACCCACATTAGCTAGTTAAGTTAAAAAAAAAAAGTGGAGAGCTAGAGAGATGACTTACCAGTTAAGGCATTTGCCTGCAAAGCCAAAGGATCCTGGTTCAATTCCCCACAACCCACGTAAGAGAGATGCACAAGGGCATCTGGAGTTCTTTGCAGTTGCTGAAGGCCCTGGTGCACCTATTCTCTCCCTCCCTCCCTCCCCCCCCTATTTCTTTCAAATAAGTAAATAAAATATATATATTTTTAAAGGTGGAAATGTGACTACAGGCTATTTTAAGAGCTATTTTAAGAGTCACTTTATTTCTTGGGCTTCTTTTTGTATTTGCTTCAGTTATCTGGAGACATAGAAGTAAGCCAAATCAGTGTCAAAACTGTCTAGATTTCAGAGAACAAGGCTTGAATATGTTAGTTGTGTCATAGTCATATTGAAAATAAAAGTGCAGCCAGGTGTGGTGGTGCACACCTTTAGTCCCAGCACTCAGGACCAGAGGTAGAAGGATTGCTATGAGTTTGAGGCCATCCTGAGATTACATCGTGAAGTCCATGTCAGCCTGAGCTAGAAAGAAAAAAAGTGCACTGTCCCTGCAGGCAATGCAAGTATGGCTACTGTGTTACATTTGTGTCAGTAGGTGGCAGAGAGGAGAGAGGCTATGTCTAAACTGGGAACACCTGAATGATTAGTAGCCTGACACTCCACATTCCTCTGTGGCACGCAGTGCTTGCCAGCCTCCTGAAGCCCAGCTCTGGGACCACCCCTCTCCTAATTGTTGGCTGGCCTGGGTCATTTGATGGTCTTCTGCATAGCCAGCATGAGGTAGAAGAGAAGCCACTGTATGGAAAAGGGCTCTGGAGCCTGAGGCACAAGGATTGGGAATTTGAGGGTGACTGGGCCACAGGGTTAAGACACTGGCTCAAAAAAACAAAAGGCTCAGCTGCAGATATGGTTTAGCGGATAAAGCACTTACCTGTAAAGCTTACAGGCCCAGGTTCAATTTCCTAGTACCCATGTAAGCCAGGTGCACAAGGTAGCACATGCATTTGGAGTTTGTTGGCAGTGGCTGGAGACCTGTCATGCCCTTTGTTTATTTGTTTGTTTTTATTTTTCAAGGTAGGGTGTCACTCGAGCTCAGGCTGACCTGGAATTCACTATGGAGTCTCAGGGTAGCCTTAAACTCATGGCTATCCTCGTACCTCTGCCTCCCAAGTTCTGGGATTAAAGGTGTGTGCTTCCAAGGCTCAGGATACATTGCGGAAGAGGTGGCAGAAAGAATTTAAGAGACAGAGGAAGGGTAGGACTCCTTACAACATGCTCCTCTAGACACAGAATAGCCTAGATATCCATGACCTCACAGTGCCTGACACTACACAAGACCATCATAATAGGAGGAAAAGATCATGACATCAAAATAAAAGAGAGGGGCTGAAGAGATGGCTTAGTGGCTAGGGTGTTCGCCTGCAAAGCCAAAGGATCCCGGTTCGATTCTCTCCCATGTAAGCCAGATGCAGCTAGAGTTCGTTTGCAGTGGTTAGAGGCCCTCGTGCACCCATTCTTTCTCTCTCCCTCCCCATCTCTAATAAATAAATAAAAATAAAATCTGTTAAAAAATAAAAGAGATACTGAGAGGGGGAGGAATATGATGGAGAATGGAATTTCAAAGGGGAAAGTAGAGGGAGGGGGCCATTACCATGGGATATTGTTTATAGTCATAGAAGTTGTTAATAAAAATAATAATAAGAGCAGGGGGATAAAAGGTGTGGATGTGGTCATGTAAGCCTTTAATCCCAGCACTCAGGAGGCAGGAGTAGGAGGATCGGATCACTGAGTTCAAGGCCAGCCTGAGACTACAGAGTGAGTGCCAGGAAGGAAGGTGACAGAAGCTGTTAAGTGCATTCATTGGCCAGGATGACTGGCTACAGCCCAGTTGAGATTCAAAAGCCAGGAAGAACGAGGCCAAGCTCTATGACCTGTCACTCATCCACAGAGGTACAGATAGAGTTCCAGACCTCACTGGTACCACCATCATCATCTTGTCAGGTCAGCAGGGCCTGAGTTAACTATTGCCAGGAACCTGCTGTGCCACTCACATAGCCTTCCTCTGCTGGGATGCCAGGCTCTGCACTGCACTTCTCATAGGAATAGCCAGCTCTTACGTTGTCAGCCGTACTTGGATTAGTTAGGGTTTCACTACTTTTTCCAAAAAGGATAGGATAAGGTCATTTCCTCCAGGCTTGTCCTGCAGAACTACACAGCAGTTAGATCTGGGGCAGTGCAAGGTCACCTCCCTTGACATTCCAGCCAACATGCCTGCCTGCCCCACTGCTCATGGTCTTAGAAGTGATGACTTTATGGGGGGGAGTGCTCCGGGTGCTGCCAAAGGAACCTAAATAAAGTTATTTTTTCTAAAGAAAAAGAAAAAATACAATGTGCAGAAAGAAGATAAGAACTTGTATACGAATTTTTTCTCCTAACAAGATCTTTGATTCTAATTAAAATGTTAACATTTGCTAAAAGAGAAAGAGTTGATATACATCACACACACACAAGCAGTTTTCCTATTAAGGGTAATCAACTTGAAAAGCAAAACTGGACCTATAGAAGGTTGAGTCAGGAGGATTGAGAGTTCAAGGTCATCTTCAACTGTATATTGAGCTTGAGGCTACTGGCTACATTGAGACCATGTCTCAAAACAAGCAAACAAAAAGAATAGAGTAGCACAGGATGAACAGAGCGTCTATGATTTTAATAGCCATCTAAATATGTGCAGAAAAACGCCGTTAATCTGTGACTTGAATGAATTATACTATATGAAATATTTCTGCTGTATAACTGAACGCTTATTGTAGATGCTATCCCAGTTTTGCTAAAGTAGATATTGCATAGTAAAATAGATAATGAGGATGAGTATAACCATTTTATTTTACTTTCTTTTTATTTTGTTTTATTTTATTTTATTTTATTTTTCGAGGTAGGGTCTCACTCTGCCCAGGCCGACCTGAAAACCATTAAGGAGTCTGAGGGTGGCCTCGAACTCAGGGCAGTCCTCCTACCTCTGCCTCCCAAGTGCTTGGTTTAAAAGCATGTGCCACCATGCCTGGCTCTTTACTTTCTTTTTAGAAGAAATCACTTTAAAATATATATATATATATATATATATATATATATATATATATATATATAATTTGGGAGAGACAGAAAGGTAGAGAGAATGGGGGCGTGCTAAGGCCTCTAAACTACTGCAAATGAATTCCAGATGCATGTGCCACCTTTAGCATCTTGCTTTATATGGGTACTGGGGAATCAAACTTGGGTCCTTTGGCTGTGCAGACGAGTACCTTGACCACTGAACCATCTCTCCAGCCCTTTTCTACTTTTTTCAAAGAAATAATTTGTGTGAGAGAGAGGTGTGTGTGCGAGCATGGGCTTGCCAAGGCCTCTTGCTATAAACAAATTCCGATGTGTCATTTTGTGTATCTTGCTTTATGTGGGTACGGGTGAATAGAACTCTAGCCTGCAGATTTTGCAAGTAAGCCCCTTTAACTGCTGAGCCATCTCCCAGGGCTTTTTTATTTTGCTTGCTTGCTTTTTTTTTTTTTTTTTTGGCGGTAGGGTTTCACTCTAGCCTAGGCTGACCTGGAATTCACTATGTAGTCTCAGGGTGGTCTTGAACTTACAGTGATCCTCATACCTCTGCCTCCGAGTTCTGGGATTAAAGGTGTGCACCACCACGCTGGCTTGCTTTCATTTTTTTATGCCTTTGAGATTGTATCTTTCTTTTTGTTGTTGTTTATTTGTTTATTATCATTATTAACTTATTAGAGACGGAGAGAGTGTGTATGTATATGGATATGCCAGGGCCTCTAGCCACTGCAAACGAAGTCCAAACACATGGGCCAGCATATGCATCTGGCTTACGTGGGCTTTGGGGTATTGAACCTGGCTGCTTAGGTTTTGCAGGCAAATGCCTTAAACCACTGTGCCATCTTGCTAGCCTGGTACAGTATCTTTCTAAGACTGGTCTGGGACTTGATCTTACTCCTCTACCTCCCTTGTGGTGGGAGGTAGTAATACCAGGTAAAAATGCTTACATGTGAATTTTATTTGTTCTAACAGTATTGATATGTAGGTCTAACTTTTGCAAATATTTCATGTTCAACTTTTGGTCTTGACTTTAGGATAATTCTCTCATTCTTTTATGTGCTGACTTTTCCTTGTTTTGTGTCTTCTATAAAATCAAAAAGATGAAATGGTTTAAGAAGGTAATTTTGACCTACTACCTAGCAACCTCTCTTTTTTAAAGAGATTCCTATAATCCCCCCCAAAAAAGGAAACAGCAGGATCATAAATTCAAGTGCAGCCTGGGCTATATATAGGGAGGCAATGTCTCCAAAGCAAATTACCAATTTTTTAATGTAGTAAATATTTTGATGGCCTCAATATTATTGTCACTTCCTAATTTTTGTTCTCTTAAGAGTGATAATCACAAGTATGCACATGATAATCTATAAATATGTATCTTTTAAACCCTTTCTCATACATAGGATTAGGTGCAAGAAAACCTGTAAATAATGGAAGAAAAAATGCTATTAGTAAAGAATGTTATGCTCCTGAACCTCTACCACCAGGTGTGTCTGGTTTCTCGCCATGGCGCACTGCAGAACGTGCAAAACGGACTAGGTAGGATATCTTTATTTCCTATCTTAAGTGTAATTCCTTGTTGTGATTTTCTATGGTATGAGTGGTGTCTGGTTGTTTCTATAAGGAGGAAAATGACTCATATAACCTCTGCCTAGTGAGTCCCCTAAGGGACAAAAATGAATAATTAACTTCAAGTTACTTAAATGCCACACTAAGACACAACTTTATGAAAGAGAGTAGAAGACTGGAATCCTCTTCAGTTGTGTAAGTCAGAAAAGGTTTTAGGGCTAGAGAGATTGCTTAGTGGTTAAGACGCTTGCCTGCAAAGCTGAAGGACAAGGTTAGATTCCCCAGTACCCATGTAGCATATGCATTTGGAGTCCATTTGCAGTGGCAAGAGGCCTTTGTGTGCCCATCCCCTTTCTATAATGTCTCTCTTCTACCCTTCTCCCTCTCTCTCTTTCCCTGTCCACTTGAAAATGAATAAATATATCTTCAAAAACTAAAAACAAAAAAGGTTTTAGTCAAAGTGTGTAGTTGACACAAGTCCTGCTGGACAATAGAAATTTAGATGTGTAGGAATAGGGAATGAGAAATGGTTTAATACAAAATAGACAAAAAGTATGGATTAATCTGGGCATGGTGGCACATTGTTAAGCCAGCAACAGGGAGGTCAAAGCAGGATTGCAGCTCTCAGGCCAGTGGGCTACATAGCAAATTCCAGGTCAGCCTGGACTATGTAATGAGACGCTGTCTTGAAAAAAGAACAAAAGGAAAAATATGATTAAGACTTAATCCAAGTCAGCCAGCCTCTCATCTGAGTCAAGCTAGATTTAGTTCTAGCCAGTTATTTACCAAGAGTATAGCTGCTCATTGTAATATTTAGCAAAGTTTTTTTTTTTTTTTTAATTTATTTAGTTGAGGGGAAGAGGAGAGTATAGGCACACCAGGGCCTCTTGTCACTGCAAACGAACTCCACGTGTATGCATCACTTTGTGCATCTGGATTTATGTGAGTACTGGGGAATCAAACCCAGGCCATTAGACTTTGTAAGCAAGCACCTTTAACCACTGAACTATCTCTCCAGCCCAGCAAAGGAGTTTTTAAAATTGTAGATATTACCACCAGGCGTGGTGGCACATGCCTTTAATCCCAGCCCTCAGGAAGCAGAGGTAGTAGGATTGCCGTGAGTTCAAGGCCACCCTGAGACGACATAATCAATTCCAAGTCAGCCTGGGCTAGAGTGAGAACCTACCTTGAAAAAACAAAAAACAAAATAAAAATTGTAGATATTACCTAATGGCTTAGTTATATATATTCAAGAATTGATAATTCAGAATCACTTAATGAAAGAGTCTGGACTTCAGATTGGGTAGAGGTGAGTGCTGTGTGAAGTATCTGCTCAGTTGTTTACATTACAAGTTGTCATTAGGGCAGTGTTGCAGTCACATTCGCATTGCTAGCAGAAATCATACGACCAAGGGCAGCTTGTGGTTTAACAAAAAAAAAAAGGATTTATTTTGGCAAGCTCCATGATGGCAAGGAAAATGATGGCATGAGCAGAAGGTGGACATCGCCTCCTGGCCAACATCAGGTAGACAACAGCCACAGGAGAGTGTGCCAAACACTGGCAAGGGGAAACTGGCTATAATACTCATAAGCCCGCCCCCAACAATACACTGCCTCCAAGAGGCGTTAATTTCCAAATCTCCCATCAGCGAGGAACCTATCATTTAGAATACCTAAGTTTATTGGGGATACCTGAATCAAACCACCAGAGGCAAGTGGTGTTTTTTGTTTGTTTGTTTGTTTGTTTTTTTGAGAGAAAGACTTGTTCACTGTATAGCCCAGGCTGGCTTGGAACTTGTAGCAGTCCTCCTGCCTTAACCTCTTGAGTGTTGGGATTACAAGTATAAGTCACCATACCTAGTTGTCTAATTTTATATTTCAAATTTTACATTTTAGTTTTATGTAACTTTATGGTTTCATGTTTTTTTCAGAGTGAATTCCAGGTCAGCCTTTGCTAGAGTGAGATCCTACCTAGAAAAAAAGAAAAATCTCAGTCATCCTGAACTGAGGGTGGTAATTTGAATTGCCATTATACAAGAACTAAATGCCTATCAGTGTCTTAAGTTATCTGTCAAAGCCATTATGCTAGAATCTGTTCAGTTTTCTCCATAGCATAGCCTAGGTGCTTATTTTGAGTTATTTGATACTATATATAGTTCTATATGGATAATGTAGTAATGCTAATAATTTGATAACATGTTAACTGGTGGTATATTTACATCAAAATATAACTTATTTGTTGATATCTTTTTAGGGGTTTTCCATTAATCAAAACTCGAGATATATCTAATCACCTGCAGGTATGTTTTATCATTTATATATAAGTGATTATAGTGTAAAAAAGTGGAGGGTTATTCTCTGTGCTTTTTCTTTTGCAATATACTTTTTAAATATATTTTATTTATTATTTGAGAGAATGGGTATGCTAGGGCCTCCAGCCACTACAAAGGAACTCCAGACGCATGCGCCACCTTGTGCATCTGGCTTAACTTGGGTACTGGGGAGTCAAACTTGGGTCCTTTGGGTTTTCCAGCAAGTGCCTTAACCACTAAGCTACCTCTCCAGCCACCTCTGGTTTTTAAACTGAATAGAGCCTTAGAAAATACATTTTCCTTGCGCATGCATCACTTAAGAGAATATAAAATAATCAAACGGGACTGGGGAGGTGGCTCAGTGGTTAAAGGCACTTGCTTGCAAAGCCTAGTGGCCCATGACTTGGTTCCACAGTCCCCAGATACACAAAGAGCTGCAGGCACCTGGAGTTGGTTTGCAGTGTCAGAAAGCTTTGGCATGCCCATTTCATTTTCTCCCTCCCTCTCTCCCTCCCTCCCTCCCTCCCTCCTTCCCTCCCTCTCTCTCTTCTCTCTTCTCTCTCTCTCTCTCTCAGCTCATTGTCTAATGTTCTTTCCCTGTTTGCAAATAACTAAAATATAAAATGATCAAAAAAAAAGAAAATACATTTTCCTTTACATGAAGCAATTACATTTGTTAAGTTTTCCAGGTTGCTCTCCTAATTGTACAGTATAGATAAGTGTACATGACACACACTGAGGGAAGCCTTCTGTTTTCACAACAATTTGGCCACCATTTCTCATTTAATACAGTGAGTTGTCATGCTCAGAAGTATCCTCACATTTGTTGCTTTGGGAATTCCCTCCTTCCCTAATTTTAAAATCAGAGCAAAGCAATAAATGTTTTCTCTGAGCATTTCTTCCTTCCTCACCAGGGCCACAAACATTCCCTGCCTCCTGCATCACAATCTTGGAATAGCTAGTTTTGTCAGACTGCTGGTTCTTCTTTCCAGTTGTTGTAGAGACTGTAGGTTCTCTGAGAGAAGGCTTGACCTGGGTGAAGAGAAGAGTACCGTGGATGTCGGTGCTGCCCCACACACCCAAAAGTCAAGATGCCATCTCATTCTTCCATTAAGGATTTTCATAAACTGCAGGGCTTGCTGTGAGTGGTAACTCATTACCCATAGTTATGTTATCCTTGTACTCTGTTTCAACATATATACACACACACACACACACATATATATTTGAATAGGGTTGTAAGTCAGTTTTTACTGATGGGAAACTAGAAATGGGAAAACATCTAGTGCTGGTGAAAACATGACAGAAGAATTGTACTGTTATTACAGAAATTTTTGCTGGCGGATAAGGAGATGAGGTTTATGGTAGGTCAGATTTAGTTGTGCATATATTTTATATATGTGTGTATATGATTTATTTTTAAAAATACTATTGTTTATTAATTACAGTTAAAACTTACTGACTTTAATGGGGCTGGAGGGATGGCTCAGAAGTTAAGGAATTTGCCAGCAAAGCCAAAGGACCCAGGTTTGATTCCCCAGTACCCATATAAAGCTGAGTACACAAAGGGGCATCTAGAGGCCATTTGCAGTGTCTGGAGACCCTGGCACCATTGTCTAAGTTTGTCTTCTCTGTCTCTATCTGATTTCAAATAAATGAAAAAGACTTAATATTAAAAAAAAAAAACTACTGACTTTAGAGTAGTCTGCTCATTATCTGTCCCCTGTTGATAAGTTTTTCATCTAAAAATTATACTTATGCAATTTTATGTCTCATGTTATAGAATAAATTTCTTCTCTGTAGTATAAAACTTGACCTAAGAAAAAATGTTTATCCCGGCTCTTCATTTGATTTATATAAAAGGATTTTTAGTAAAGTAATATGGAAAATTCTAAATATTAGCCATAGTTGTGTACTACATAACAACAGCAAGGATAAGCTACTGGTGTTCTCCTAAGGAATGATTGCTTTAGGCTAAGAAGTAGTGTAAGACATTTATAAATAACCACCTGATATTTCAGTTTGACTAGATGTCCTTTAGTATATGTCATATGTTAGTATTAAGTCTTGTGTTCTGTATTTACACAGTCAGATTTTCCTGTGACAGTGACAATAGAGAGTCCTTCATCCTCAGAAATTGAAGAGGTTGACGATTCTTCAGAAAGTATTCATGAAGTGCCTGAGAAACCCAGTTTAAAACAAGAAGCATTGCAGGTACAAAACTGTGGCTTTGATAATACAGAGAAAACATTTCAAAACTGTAATTGGGATAGCAAAAGCTTGATAGTGAAAAGACCCTGGGCAGACACACTTTTAATCCCAGCCACTTGGGAAGCTGAGACGGAAGAATTGCTGTGAGTTTTGATGCCCACCTGAGACTACATTGTAAATTCCAGGTCAGCCTGGGCTAGTGTGAGACCCTGCCTTGAGGAAACAAAATATATAAATTTAGTAATGGTGTTGAGTAGATGGCTCAGAGGTCAAAGGTGCTTGTATCCAAAGCCTGTGAGCCTGGGTTAGATTTCTCTATACTTCTAGCCAAAAGCACAAAGTGGCATATGAATCTGGAGTTCTTTTATAGCAGTAAACATCAAAAAGGTACCCTGTGTTCTCTGAGCTTGCAAATAAATTTGATTTTTTTTAAGAGGATGGGGGCTGCCAGGCATGGTGGCTCACACCTTTAATCCCAGCACTCGGGAGGCAGAGGTGGGAGAATTGCCTTGAGTTCAAAGCCACCCTGAGACTACATAGTGAATTCCAGGTCATCCTGGGCTCAAGTAATACCCTACTTCAAAAAACAAGTGGGGGTGGGGGTTAGTGGTGGCTAGATGGGCTGGAAAGATGGTTCAGTGGATAAAGGCACTTGCTTGCAAAATTTGATGGCCTGGGTTCCATTCACCAGTATCTACATAAAATCAGATGCACAAAGTGGTAAATACATCTGGAATTAGTTTGCAGTGATGACAGACCCTGGCACACCAATATTCTTTCTCTTCTCTGTGCTTGCAAATAAATAAGAATGTTTAAAATAAATTAATAAGGACTGGAGAGATGGTTCAGTGGTTAAATGTGCTTCCTGTATAAATGTGGGGGCCTCAGGAATCATAAGACTTCTGGAATTCAAATCTCCAGATCCTACTTTAAAAATAGCTGGAGGGAGCCAGACGTGGTGGTGCACGCCTTTAATCCCAGCACTCGAGGCCACCCTGAGACTACATAGTGAATCCCAGGTCAGCCTGGGCCAGAGCAAGACCCTACCTCAAAAAAAAAAACACTGGAGGGGAGCCAGGTGAGGTGGTGTATGCCTTTAATCCCAACACTCAGGAGGTGGAGGTAGGAGGATCCCCGTGAGTTCCAGCTGGGGGCCTGGAGAGAGAGCTTAGCTGTTAAAGTATTTGCCTGCAAAGCCAAAGGACCTTGGTTTGATTCCCCAGGACCCACGTAAGCTAAATGCATAAGGTGGCACATACAGCTAGAGTTCGTTTGCAGTGGCTAAAGGCCCTGGCTCACCCATTCTCTTTCTTTTTCTCAAATAAATAAATAAATTTAAAGAAATAGCTGTGCATGACCATATGTGCTTGTAACCCCAATCCCACAGGGGAGCAGTAAACCCACATGCTCCATAATTAACAAAAGGAAACTCTGGCCCAAAACATGACCAACCTGAAGAGTGATAGAGTGGTTCACCTGACATTCCTCTCTGGCCTCTGCAGTATTCATATTCAAGGATACATACATGTGTCTATAACACACGTGTACACATACACCAGGAGAAAAAAGTCAAGGCCTGGTGACACATGCCTTTAATCCCAGTGCTTAGGAGGCATAGGTAGGAGGATCACTGAGTTCAAGGGCAGTTTGGGACTACAGAGTAAATTCCAGGTGAGCCTGGACTAGAGTGAGACCCTACTTGGGGGGAGGGGGGGGAATCAATCATGGAATATTAGATTTAATGAGAACCTTAACAATCATAAAATAAACTCTAGGAAATTGAGTACTATGTCATGTAGTCAGCTGATTCCCTGAAAAATTTCTGTTACTATTTGAGACTAGTTGTGACTCGAGGCCAAGCTGACCTTGAACTCATGGTCACAAGTGCTGAGGTTAAAGGCTTGAGCCATCATGCCTAGCTTGAAAAGTTTTGATGCTGATACTCTTTCACAAAAAGAAAAGAAAATCAAGAAGCTACAGTAACTGGACTTAGTGGTGCATGCCTTTAATCCTAGCACTTGGGAGGCTGAGGTAGGAAGATAGGAAGGTAGCCATGAGTTTGAAGCCACCCTGAGACAACAGCGTGAGTTCCAAATCAAGACTGGGCTAGAACAAAAACAAAAAAATTAAAGCTACAATATATAGCTTTATAACCTGATATCTGGGCTCAGTGGATACAAATAATTACTTGCAAAGCCTGCTCATCATGGTTTGATTCCCCAGTACCCACATAAAACTGTTGCTCTAAAACCAGATGCAGTCTGAAGTTAATGGTTGCAGTAGCAAGAGACCCAGACACCTTGAGGTTGTCCTTATGGTGTATACATGACCCTACACACAAAACACACAATTCATTAATTAAAGTTTTTCAAAACCTGACATATTCCTGTTTTATATTGTTCAGACAAAAAAATAAAAGTTTGTTTATTTATTTATTTTACATCTTATTCTGTAGCCCAAGCTGTCCTTGAATTTACAGTAATTCTCATACTTTGACTTCCCAATTGCTGGGAAATACCGGCAAAGGTTTCCTATTACAAGTAAGTCAGAAATAGGACAGAAGCTTTACACTCATGGCCATAATATTTTTTTTCATTTGTGACTCACTAACTCTATAGGATGTATATGCATTTTATGGTGAGTGCTACATATCTATGAGTGGGGTTTAATAATAATGTGATATGCTAATTTGACACATTTTGGTAATATATCTAGTCATAACACATACTATTCCAGGATCTTGAGTTTGCTTCTTACTCTGCCCTTAAGTATGTAGTAGAGTCTGTAACTGGAAGACATTGTGAGGGTAATGGTGTATGAATTAGCTATAATATATGCCTCTTTTCTTCATGCTAGGAAAAACTGGAGGAGTGCCTAAAGCAATTAAAGGAAGAAAGAGTAATACGCCTTAAAACTGATAAGCGAGTCACTGAGGTAATAATTATGTTTTGAGAGATTATTATTTGCTTTGTTTGATTTTTTTGCAAATTTTTATTAACAACTTCCATGATTATGAAAAATGTCCCATGGTAATACCCTCCCCCCACTTTCCCCTTTGAAACTTCATTCTTCATCATATCCCTTCCCCATCTTAATCAGTCTCCTTTTTTTTTATTTTGATGTCATGATTTTTTCCTCCTTTTATGATAGTCTTGTGTAGGTAGTGTCAGGTCCTGTGAGGTCATGGATATCCAGGCCATTTTGTGTCTGGGGGAAGCGCGTTGTAAGGAGTCCTGCCCTTTTGGCTCTTACATTCCTTCTGCCACCTCTTCCACATTAGACCCTGATCCTTGGAAGGTGTGATAGAGATATTGTAGTACTGAGCACTGTGATCACTTTCCAGCACCATGATACTTTCTGAGTCGTCCCAAGGTCACTGCCATCTGAAAAGAGAAGATTCTCTACCAAAAGTGAGAGTAGCATTAATATAAGGGTATGATCATTAAGAGAAGTTCTTACTGGGCAGTTTGATAAGCATAGTATATACATTTAGCCAGAGAACAGCAGACGTTATACCCCTAGGGCTCATGACTACCCCTGTTTTAAGTTTTCAGTATCATGGATGTATTCCCTTCCATGGAGCAGGCCTCCAGTCCAGTTAGAGGGCAGTTGGTTTCCACCATTATAGATGTGCCACTATTGCACCCGTTGGCTCATTTGGCCTGGCTGGCCATATATAAGGCTTGCAGTGTCCACTGTTGAGTATCTTCAATGGTGATTTCTCTTTCTCCCATTGAACTGCATGCAGAATGGCTTCTTCCAGCTTTCTGTCAGCTGGTTGACATGGAGGAGGTTATTAGCTCAGTTCCAGCAGGATTTCTCAGTGGCCTTGCAGCCCAAGTATGTGGAGTCTTCAGCAATAGGGTCTTACCATCTATTCCTAGTGGGAAACCAAGGGCCTCTGCAATGGCCTATAATGTTTTGGGGGCTTCAGGGATCTCCCTGGCCAACAACTCACAGAAAGATATCCCATCCCTGGCAATGAAAATTTTCTAGCAACAATTTATGGTCCCTGAGTGTTTCATTGTCCAAAAAAGTAGGATTCCATATGATTTATTTATATCCTCTTAGATTTTGATTAGCTCTCCATCCACCTTTAGTTTACTCAATCTCTTCCCCTGACCTCACTTTGGGCTTTTTCACCCCATTAATCTGTTCTTCTACTTACATATATACAATATCATCCTATTAAGTAATCCCTTCCCTTCCTTTATCTTCCGTTTATATCTCCTTTCTAGCTTACTGGCCTCTGCTACTGAGTTTTCTTCCTACTCACACAGAAACCCAGTCATCTGTAGCTAGGATCCACATATGAGAGAGAACATGCGATGCTTGGCTTTCTGGGCCTGGGTTACCTCAGTATAATCCTTTCCAGATCCATCCATTTTCCTGAAAATTTCATGACTTCATTTTTGTCTACCGCTGAGTAGAACTCCATTGTATAAATGTGCCATATCTTCATTATCCACTCATCAGTTGAAGGACATCTAGGCTGGTTTCCCAGCTATTGTGAATTGAGAAGCAATAAACATAGTTGAGAAAGTATCTCTAAGGAAATGAGATGAGTCCTTAGGATATATGCCTAGGAGTGCTATAGCTGGTTCATATAGTAGATCAATCTTTAGCTGTTTTAGGAACCTCCACACTGATTTCCACAATGCCTGGACCAGATTGCATTCCCACCAACAGTGTAGAAGGGTTCCTCTTTTCCACATCCCCGCCAGCATTTATGGTCATTTGTTTTCATGATGGCAGCCAATCGGATAGGAATAAGATGGAATCTCAACGCAGATTTAATCTGCATTTCCCTGATGACTAGGGATGTAGCACATTCTTTTAGATTCTTATATGCCATCCGTATTTCTTCTTTTGAGAACTCTCTGTTTAGTTCCACAGCCCGTTTTTTTAAATTGGCTTGTTTGATTTCTTATTTAATTTTTTGAGTTCTTTTTATATCCTAGATCCTAATCCTCTATAAGATATCTAGCTGGCAAAGATTTTTTACCATTGTATAGGTTATTCACAGTGTCCTTTGCTATACAAACTCTTTGTAATTTCATGAGGTCCCAGTGGTTAATTTGTGGCTTTGTTTGATTTTAAGTTATATGTACACATAAATTTTAAAACTGTAAAATGAGAAAATGCAGTGTATTGCAAACAGGGTTGCACCAGATTTATCTTTGTAATTGCTTTTATTTAGTGCTATATGGTTATGTTCCCAAAAGTATGCTTAAAAAATAAACTTGAAGCCAAGTGTGGGAGCAGACACCTTAATCCCAGCATTCAAGAGGCAGAGGTAGGGGATTGCCATGAGTTCATGGCCAACCTGAGACTATACCGTAAATTCCAGGTCAATCTGGGCTAGATACCCTACCTTGAAAAACCAAATTAATTAATTTAATTGAGCTGGGCATTGTTGTTCATGCCTAAGAGGATCACTGAATTTGCGGCCAGCCTGGGCTACAGAGTGAGTTATAGGTCACGCTGGGCTAGAGTGAGACTAGACCCTGCTTCAAAAAAGTTGTCTTTAATCCCAGCACGCAAGAGGCAGAGGTTGGGGATTGCTATGAGTTCAAGGCCACCCTGCGACTCAGTAGGGAATTCCAGGTCAGCCTGGGCTCGAGTGAAACCCTACCTCAACGACGACAACAACAAAAAGAATAAGACAAGCGTATTTACATTCCTATTTTTAAATATGTATTTATTCATCTATGAAAGAGAAAAAGACAGAAGAGGAAATGGGCACACCAGGGCCTCTAGCCATTGCAAATACTTGCACCACATTGTGCATCTGGCTTTATGTGGGTACTGGGGAATTGAACCTGGGTTCTTAGGCTTTGCAGGCAAGGGTCTTAATAGCTGAGTAATCTCTCATTTTTTTCAGCTTAGAATCTGAAGTGTTTGCAAAACACTGCTCAGCACAGAAAAGGAGAGAAGGGATTTAGTTTAATTGAAATCTCTTCCACACATAAAGCTAGAAAGTTCTATATATAGCATGTCAATCACTCTGATTTATATTATGAAAGCAGGATTTCTGAAAAAGAATTGTTTATTTATGAGAGGGGGAAAAGTATAAGCATCCCAAGGCATTTTGCTGCTGCAAAGGAACTCCAGACACATTTGTCACTTTGCACATCTGGCTTTATGTGGGTTCTGAGGAATTGAATCCCACACTGGCAGGCTTTCAAGTAAACACTTTTAACCACTGTTCCATCTCCCCCAGCTTTTTCCCTTCCCTTTCCCTTTCATTTCTTTTCTTTGAGAAAGGGTATCCTTTTTGTAATCAAGACTGGCCTTGAGCTTTTATTATTTTATTTATTTGAGAGAGAGTAAGAAGCCAATACAGAGAGAGAATGGGTATGCCAGGACCTTTAGTGCTGCAACTCCAGACACATGCGCCACTTTGTCTATCTGGCTTATGTAGGTCCTGGGGAATAAAACCTGGGTCCTTTGGTTTTGCAGGAGAGAGTGCCTTAATCACTAAGCCATTTCTCCAGCCCTGGCCTTGAACTTTTAATCCTCTTGCCTCAGGCCACAGGCTGACTTTAGGAATTTTTTTTTTCCCCAGTCAGTATTGGTAATTGAACCCAGAGTAGAAAGCATGCTTTATCACTGAGCTACATCCCTGCTCTCTAGAAAGTTCTATGTAATCATATATTGAGAATTCTTTTCAGAAGTTCCATGCTTTCTTGGATCTACTTAAAGATGCAGGTGCACACCTTTAATCCCAGCTCTCAGGAGGCAGAGGTAGGAGGATCACTGTGAGTTTGAAGCAAGCCTGAGACTACATAGTGAATTCCAGGTCAACATGGGCTAGAGTGAGACCCTACCTTGGAAAACCAAAAACAAACTAACTAACTTGCATTTATATAGATATATAGAACTTTTCTTTTTTTCAGCTTAAGGTCTCACTGTAGTCTTGGCTGACCTGAAACTTGGTGATCCTCCTCCGTCTGCCTTCCGAGTGCTGGGATTAAAGGCATGAACCACCAAGCCCAGTACAAGTTTTTTTGTTTTTTCTTTTTGGTTTTTCAAGGTAAGGTCTCATTCTAGTCCAGGCTGACCTAGAATTCACTATGTAGTCTTAGGGTTGCCTTGAACTCACAGTGATTCCTCCTACCTCTGCCTCCCAAGTGTTGGGATTAAAGCTTTGTGCCCACTATACCTGGCTCATTTTTTTTAAGTTTAAGAGGGAAGAAATTAAAAAGTACTGTACAGAAAAACACTCACTGAGTAATATTGAACACTTACATGGACATGGTGGTTCATGCCTGTGATCTCAGCACTTGTGAGGTAGAAGCAGGAAGATCAGGAATCCAAGGTTATTCTCAGGTACACAGCAAGTAGTAGGCCATCCTGAACTAGAAGACCCTGCCAGGCAGAGAGAATCGCTGAGTTTAAGGCCAGCCTGGGACTAAAGAGAGCATTCCAGGTCAGCCTGGGCTAGAGTGAGACCTTACCTCGAAAAACAAAGCAGAATGAAAATCAAAAGGAAATGACATTGAGCACTTAATTATGTAAGGTAGAGATACGTTGTGAACAAATAGTCTGAGGAACTACAGGTTGGGCTCTGTGTGCTGTGGCATGAGTAGGTGGTGAGGAGCATTAGCGGAGTAAAGATGCTCAAGAAGCAAGCTAGGGAGCATGGTCAAGTGTGCATATTAAGTGTTGTGCCTGCTAAAATCCTTAAATGGATTAATTACAGCAGAATTATTATAATTTTGCTCAAATCAGACAGTTGCATTTTCTAATTGAAAAATAATCTGTCTTAGCTCATTTTGTGATATTGAATGATTTGGTTTAAATTTATTAACCTGTTAGTAATGTGATCTTTTGAAAGGTTATTAATCAAATGGTATCTTTGTGGATTCCCAGCACTCAGGAGGCAGAGGTAGGAGAATTACTATGTATTCAAGGCCAGCCTGAGATTGCATACTGAATTCCAGGTCAGCCTGGGCTAGAGCGAGACCCTAACTCAGAAAAACAAAAAAATAAATAAAATTAAAAAATAAAAATGGGGGTGGGGGGTAAGCTAGGTGTGGTGGTACACGCCTTTAATCCCAGCACTTGGGAGGCAGAGGCAGAAGGATCACAGAGTTCGAGATCACCCTGAGACTACATAGTGAATTCCAGGTCAGCCTGGGCTAGTGAGACCCTACCTTGAAAAAAGGGGGGGGGAATCTTTGATTCATATACTACCAATGTGATGTGTATGTAAGAACATTTGCAAAGTGTCTTCAGGTAAAGATTGTTAAGTGATGTGGTTATTGTCTTCTAGTTAATCATGTCTGTTTTCTTTAGGAGGCAGGAAAGAGAATCATGTGACACATTTTCAACCTTCTTTTTCAGCTGGAACATGAAAATGCCCAGTTAAGAAATATAAATTTCTCACTGTCTGAAGCCCTTCATGCACACTCATTGACAAGCATGATCCTGGACGATGAAGGAGTTTTGGGCAGCATTGAGAATTCTTTTCAGAAGTTCCATGCTTTCTTGGATCTACTTAAAGATGCTGGGTTAGTTTTTTTCCTCTGGGGGCTATTCTTTGTCCCATGATTTTAATGATAATGATAGCTTACTGAAGAATTCATAACTTCTATAAGACCTAATTAACACATAATTATAAATATTATGTTTAGTTTTATATTAAATATTAAAAGAAGTACAACTGTGTCACCCTGTCTAAGGTCCAGGGAACATTGCAGAAGAAAGGGTGGAAAGAACCATTTTAAAACACTGCCTTAGCTGGGCATGGTGGCACACGCCTTTAATCCCAGCACTTGGGAGGTAGAGGTAGGAGGATCGCAGTGAGTTTGAGGCCACCCTGAGACTCCATAGTGAATTCCAGGTCAGCCTGGGCTAGAGTAAGACCCTACCTTGAAAAGCCAAAATAAATAAATAAAAATAAAAACACTGCCTTGCAGACATGAAATAACAGCTGCATTCATGACTTCACAGCGACTGTCGTTACCTGCTCAAGACTTACACATATTGGGCCCATCAACATTCTGTCATGGATGATGAAGGAGGGGGGAATTAAAAGTTTCTAAGTAGAATGGGCAAGTTGAAAAGAAGAGATTTAGTGGAAGGCAGATGGAGAGAGGGGACAAAAGAACGTGATGGGAGGGGATTATGATCAAAATACATTATTATACATGTATGAAAACAATCCAAAAGTTGTTTTTTAAAAGAGCCCACCAGGTTTGGTGGTACACACGTTTAATCCTAGCACTCGGGAGGTGGGGAAGGTCCTCATGAAGCACCACCCATCCCTGAGGAGCTATTGGGAATAAATGGTTGCTTGGGCAGGAGGGATGGGAGGAGTCATTTTCCTCAGTGGTGTAGCCACTGGTAAATTGCCTAAAATCCTGTAACTAATCCCTTACCCAGGATTATGCAAGCAACCCTGCCTAAACTCAGTGAGTAACAAGAAAGAGGAGAGGAAGAAAAAGGAGAAAGAAGGGAAAGGAATAGTAATTGAGTAAGGGTAGAAGAGGGATAGAGAGCAGTGGGACAAATGTGGCCAAAATGCATTATATACATGTATGAAATTGTCAAAATTATAAATTAATTTTTAATGCAAAATAGTAAGGCTGCCTTAATAAATAGCCTATAATAAAGTAATATGTAGAGTAATTGGTATGTAATGTTCTTGGTAAAGACTAATTATATGGGTATAGTGGTGCACACCTTTAATCCCACCCCTTAGGAGGCAGAGATGGGATCACTGTGAGTTAAAGGCCAGCCTTGGACATGTTACTGGACTGTAAGATGAGCTAACATGATCCTAGGGCATGAATGTGAAAAGATCTGAGAAATGGACAGAAATGGACTCTCTGGAATAGGATATTGGCTTCCAAGATTTTGGAATCTTAGTGTTCATTTGTATACATATTTCATGGTTATAAGTGGGTGGAGGTGGATATCATACATGTTGTTATATAATTGTAGTAACCTCTGCTGTTTTCTCCTTCCTCTTGTACAGACTTGGACAACTTGCGACCATGGCTGGTATAGATCAGTCAGATTTCCATTTATTGGGCCGGCCTCAGATGAATTCTACTATTAGTAGCCCACCTAAAGAGGAACAAAAGGCACTGGAGGAGGAGAGCCCAGATCCAAAGCATAATGCCCTAGGACAAATGCAAAATATCCAAGTAAGTGACACAGCAGAACTTGCTTCAAGAGTCATTAACAAGGACTTTACTAAGCCAGAGAGGAAATAATAATGATCTGTCTCTGGTATCTGTCCCATACTTTGGGGTCCTTTCCAAGTCTGAGAATAGTAAGTTTATGCCCATTTCATAATGCTATATTGTAAATAAAACTGAAAGCTCTTTTGATAACTTATATTTAAAGTAAATTATCCTCATTGAAGAAAGAAATTATAGATTAGAGGAATATTTAAAGTTTTATAAATGTCTATTCATATTCCATCTAGGTTTCTATTTGTATGCAGTCAGCTTACAATGAAGGAACACTAATGAAGGTACAAGTACTGATGCAGATAATTTTCTTTAAACGAGTAATAAGATAAGATTATCAGGTGTATCTTATAGTCACTCAGTTACAGGAGTGGGAGTGGAGTACTGTGTCCCAGTACCCCCGTGCTTTCCATTGCCTTCCTAGATCTAGTTCCATCACCCACAGCCAGTCTGAAACTGTTCTCAGAGCTGACAGCTTGGGAACCAAGTCAGTCACACACTGGATATTTCACACATGTGCATGGAGGCAGAAATTGGTCTGCTTAGGGAATAGGATTTTAATTGAGGAAAAGGGAAATGGAAATAACTTTATAACATGCAAAAGTCTAAATTTGGTCCATCTAGCTCTGAATATAGCTAATTTTGAGTTGGGAATCATGGCAGTATATCATAGGAAAGGGATGACCTAAAATCTTGTGAGGAATGAGCTGGCTGTGTGACAGGATCACAGCAATGACATTGAAGCTGTGTACTATTACTACTAGCTGACTTTGTTCACTCATTGCTATTTTTCTTTCTAGTTTCAGAAAATTACAAGTGATGCTACCATTCCTTTGCCTCTCGATTCCTTCCATGTTGCAGTTTCTCCTCAAGAGGCCTCAGTGGCTTCCAGAGACAAGCTGGGAGTCCCAGCCCCTGAGCAGCAGCAAGAGTCTTTTGAAGGGGTCATTGCTAGAATATGTTCTCCTTTAGTAGATGTGGTTTCTGGGAATGGAAGTCAAAGAGAAGAAGCAGCCATGTCTAGAAATTGCAGATCATCTTCAGAAAAAATGATCAAAATAAGTGAATATGCCAAAAAACACTCTGCAAAGAAGAAACAACCTGGAAAGGACTTGCATTCTGACTTGGAGCCTCCTGTGACCTGGAAAAGCAAAGGAATTGGGGAAAATAGCTCTTTGGCTAATGAGCCAATTAAAAACGACTCTGTGAATAAATACATTTCTGTCAAGACAGAAAATAGAGTAGTAACTGTCTCATCTAAGACAAATAAAAGTAAGCCCCGCCCAGTAGAGCACTCTGAGAGTGATACTCTTGGATCTGATTTTGAAATTCAAGAAAGCATCCATTCTGCATCACATCTGTCATAGGCCTACCTAACCTTTTGAAATTATGTTTTTGCCTTCAATTTTTAATAAATTTTCTTATGTTTTTGTTATGCAGTGTGATGTCCCTAAAATGCAGGATTGGAAATGATTGTAGAATGATTTATATGTCTTTTTTATTATTTAAAAACTTGTTTTTCTGTTCACACTTTACACCATTCATCAAATACTTACATAGGCTTAATATGCATGGTACAGCCCTGTGCTCTGACTTGCAGCAAGAAAACAAGGGCTGGGAAGGTAGCTTAACGAATAAGAACACTGCTGCATCAGCATGAGTTCAATCCCCAGCACCCACAGTAAAGCTAGGCATGAGCTGGTCGTGGTGGTGCACACCTTTAATCCCAGCACTCAGGAGGTAGAGGTAGGAGGATTGCCGGGAACTCGAGGCCACAGAGACTCCATAGTGAATTCCAGGTCAGCCTGGGCTAGAGTGAGACCCTACCTCGGGAAAAAAAAAAAAAAAAAGCTAGGCATGGCCATGCATGTCTATAACCCTAGTGCTGTGGTGGGCAGTGACAGGACTGCTGAGACTCCCTATCAGCCAATATGACCAAAAAGCAGTGGGCTCCAAGTTCAGTGAGAGACCGTCTCAGGAAAACAAGGCAAGTGTAAACACTCAGTGACCTGATGGCCTCCTCTAATTCATGTGAACCAGGTGCACACATACACAACAAAAACCTATATAGCTGTGATAGAACTACTACTGTGGAGAAAAAAAATACAAAGAAGGGCTGGAGGAATGGTTTAGTGGTTAAGGCATTTGCCTGCAAAGCCAAAGGACCCAGGTTCGATTCTCCAGTACCCATAGTACCCACTTGCACAAGGTAGGGGACCCATGTGTCTGGAGTTCGTTTGCAGTGGCTGGAAGCCCTGTCATGCCCATTCTGTCTGTCTCCCTCTTTCTCTGTCAAATAAATAAATGAATAAAAATAAAATATTTTTTAAAAACAGGAATCAGGTGTGTGGCACACACCTTTGATTCCGGCACTTAGGAGGCAGAGGTAGGTCTGGGACTACAGAATGAATTCCAGGTCAGCCTGGCATGCCAGGACCTCCTGCCACTGTGAACAAACTGCAGATACATGTGCCACTTTGCATCTGGCTTTTTATGGGTACTGGGAAATTGAACCCGGACCATTAGGCTTTGCAAACAAGCACCTTTAACTGCTGTGTTTAGTTACTATTTCCCTATTTAAAGAGCTGCTCATCTCAGCATGAAGGCTAATGCCATTAATCCTAGTACTCGGGAAGATGAGTTGTGGTCCAGCCTGGACTAGAATGCAACCCTGCCTCAAGAAAAAGAGTATAAACAAATACTTTCCTGCAAAGTGGAACAAAGTTTCCTTCACTACAGCCACACTGACATGGAGGTGCAATAAGAGTGGGAGTGTTACATTTCTTGTAAGCCCTTCCCGTTTGCACTGGGCTACTTAAAAACCTCGAATTCATTCATCTCAGTCATGGATTGAGTATTATGGGCATAAAACTGAGCGAGTGATCTTGCCTCTTAATAGTAGGTGATGGGAGACAGGTGTTTTTATGCTGTATTATATTCAATGGTGGAAACAGAATTTAGTATGTAGGTAAGGAGAGCTGTGGGACTACAGTAAGCAGTAAAGATTCTCTTGCTAAAAAGTCATCGGGGCTGGGAAGATGTCTCAGTGGGTAAGAGTTCTTGCCACACCACCACGAGGGCCGGAGTTTGGTCCCCGGCACCCACATAAACCAGACTAACCTGTATCCCCAGAACTGCCAGGGGTATCGAGTGCAGAATCGCTAAAAATGCTAAAAACAGCATTTTGCTGGGTTTGGTGCACACCTTTAATCCCAGCATTCTGGAGGCAGAGGTAGGAGGATCGCCACGAGTTTGAGGACCCTGATACTACATACTGAATTCCAGGTCAGCCTGGGCTAGAGTGAGACTGCATCAAAGAATAAAAAATGAAAACAGCATCTCTGAGATAGACTTAGTGGAACAGTATAGAATAGGGACAGAGGATACCTGTTGCTCTCCAGCCTCTGCATGTGTGCACAGGGCACATGTCCAACTGCATGCGTGGGCATACACCACACACATTAAAAAAAAAAAGGTCCTGTTACTACCTAAGTGGAGTCTTAAACTGGTTAAAGGTTGGTAAATGAGCTGAAGTGAGAACAGACTCAAGACAGAGAGAGCAGAGGATGGAGAAACAGCATAGTGATTGCCTATGGTGTATTACAGTGCCACGTGATGGTCAAGCCAGGCACAGTAGCAGGTGTTACAGTCCCGGTAGTCCATTACTCAGGTATTAATAGTGTACTAGAAGGATGAGATGGCATACTCTGTTTTGCACTTTATTTTGTTTTAGTTTCAGGTTTATTTGTTGTTGTTGTTTAATTTTTTTGGTTTTTCGAGGCTGACCTGGAATTGACTATGTAGTCTCAAGGTGGCCTTGAACTCCTACCTCTGCCTCCTGAGTGCTGGGATTAAAGGCGTGCGCATCACCACACCCGGCTACTGTGTTGTTTTCGGTGCTAGGTATCTCAGAGTTGAACCCAGTTGAAACATGCTAAGTTTTATATTTTTGATGATTAGCTTCAGTCAGAAAGCATGATACTGGGAAGTGGAAAGAGGTGCTTGTGCAGACTGTACAAGCACTCATCACTGAACAATATCCCCGACCCTTTTCTTCTTTCCCTTCTCTCTCACCCCCTTGTCTCTTTTCTCCTTCCCTTCTTCGTATTATGTAGCCCATTTAGACCTGCCCTGCCTCCTGAACTGCTGGGATTACAGGCTTGTGTCACATCAGTTAGGTGGTTTTTTGTTGTTGTTGTTGCTATTTGTTTGTTTATTTTTCAAGAATTGAAACCCAGGGCCCCATGTATAGTAAGCAAGCACTCAAGTCAGCTGTAGCCTTAGATCTTGTTTGTGTTTTTTGAAGGGGGAAAGCAGGTTTTTTTTTTTTTTTTTTTTTTAATGAGAGAGAGCAAGGGGCCGAGATTGGCATGCCAGAGCCTCCAGCCACTATGATCAAACTCCAGATGTGTGTGCCATCCTATGCACATGTACGACCTTGTGCACTTGAGTCACATTGTGAGCCTGGCTTATGTGGGATCTGGAGAGTTGAACATGGGCCCTTAGGCTTCACAGGAAAGTACCTTAACCACTAGGCAATCTCTCCAGCCCCAGCCCGTTTTTTTTTTTTTTACTATACATTTTTTTTATTAGTTTTCTATTCAGCAAATACAGGCAGTTTGGTACCATTATTAGGCTCATCCGTGACCTACCCCTCCCCGTTGGCCCCTCCTTGTTGGGGTAAATGGGTCGTGCATTGTGGAGTTAGCCCACAGTTATTGCTACAATAAATGTCTCTGCATATCATGACCCAACGTGTGGCTCTGACATTCTTTCCGCCCCCTCTTCCGCAAAATTTCCCTGAGCCATGTTGAGTGCATTTTTTTGTCTGCTTCAGTGCTGAGGTGTTGGGGCCCTCTGAGGCTCTGGCTCTCTGGTTTTGTTATTTATGTATTTATTTATTTGACAGAGAAAGAGCGAGAGAGAGAGAATGGGCAAGCCAGGGCCTCTAGCCACTGCAAATGAACTCCAGATGCGTGCGCCCCCTTGTGCATCTGGCTAATGTGGGTCCTGGGGAATCAAACGTCGATCCTTTGGTTTAACCACTAAGCAATCCTTCCATCCCCCTGTTTTTTATTTTATTAAAAATATCTTTAGGGCTGGAGAGATGGCTTAGCAGTTAAGGCGCATGCCTGTGAAACCTAAGAACTCAGATTCAATTCTCCAGGTCCCATGTCAGCCAGATGCACAAGGTGGTACTCGCATCTGGAGTTCCTTTGCAGTTGCTAGAGGCCCTGGTTTGCCCATTCTCTCTTTCTTTCTCTCTCTTTCTCCCTCTCTCTGTCTCTAATAATAAATAAATATAAAATCTTTAAAAATATTTTTTATTGGTCTGGTGAGATGGTTCAGCAGTTAAAGGCACTTGCTTGCAAAGCCTGACAGCCAGGACCCCCATCAAACCAGGTGGTGTTTGCATCTGGAGTTTGTTTGCAGTGGCAGGAGGCACTGGTATGTCCATACTCACTCTCTTTCTGACTGCCTCTTTCTCTGTGTCTCTCAAATAAATAAAAATATTATCCAGACATGATGGTACATGCCTTCAAGCCCAGCACTCAGGATACCAAGGTAGGAGGGTCACTGTGAGTTTGAGACCAGCCTAAGACTACATAATGAATTCCAAGTCAACCTATGCTAGAGCAAGACCTGACCTCAAAAAAAAATGATAATAATACAGATATGTCGATTTATTTGAGAGAGTATGAGTACTCTGAGGCCTCTTGCCACTGGCTTTATGTGGGTACTGAGGTATTGAAACTGGACCAGCAGGCTTTGCAAATAAGCCCCTTTACCTGCTGAGCCATCACCCCAGCCTGTGGGTTTGTTTTGAGACAGGGTCTCAGCCCAGGATGACCTTGAACTTGTACTTTAAAAAAATAATTTTAGGCAAGCCCAACAGGCTGATTTTTTTTTTTTTATTGTGTGTGTGTGAGAGAGAGAGAGAGAGAGAGAGAGAGAATGGGAGAGTATTTATGCATCACTTACTCCAGGCACTGCAGCTGAACTCCAGACACATGCTCCCCCTTGTGTGCATGTATGACCTTGCGTGCTTGTGTCACTGGGCATCTGACTTACGTGGGACCTGGAGAGTCAGACATCATAAGTCCTTAGGCTTTTTGGGCAAGTGCCTTAACTGCTAAACCATCTCTCCAGCCTTGAACTTGTACTTCTTGCTTTTTGCTAGTGTGTAGTATGTGCACATATGTGTGCCCTTGTGGTGCCCAATGCACTTGGCTGTGGCAGTGAGGAGGCCCTTGCCTGTGGTGGCCTGAGCAGAATTTAGGATGCCTGCTCCATCACTCTTCTACCAGTTCTTTTTATGTTTTGTTTTGTTTTTTCAAGTTAGGGTCTCACTCTAGCCTAAAGTGACCTAGAACTTACTCTGTAGTTCCTGGCTGGCCTTGAATTCATAGCAATCATCCTACCTCTGCCTCCCAAATTCTGGGATTAAAGGTGAGTTTTGAGTTACCCCAGTGGTCACCGCCATTTGTAAAGAGAAGCTTCTCTGACCAGAAGTAAGAGTATGGGCCGGCCCACGGTGACGCATGCCTTTGATCCCAGCACTCTGGAAGCAGAGGTAGGAGGATCGCCATGAGTTTGAGGCCACCCTGAGACTCCATAGTGAATTCCAGGTCAGACAAAGCTAGAGTGAGACCCTACCTTGAAAAACAAAATACATATATATATACACACACACACACACACACATATATATGTATATGTATATGTATATGTATATGTATATGTATATGTATATGTATATGTATATGTATATGTATATATAAAGTGAGAGTATGGGAGGAAAGGGGAGTGAGTATTGGGGATTATGATCATGATACATTGGTTTTTTTTTGAATTTATGGAAGCTGTATTTATGGAAGTTGTCAAGAAAAAGTTTAAAGGTGCTGGGTGCCATGGCACATGCCTTTATTCCCAGCACGTGGGAGGCAGAGGTAGGAGGATTGCCATGAGCTGTAAGCCAGCCTGAGACTATATAGTGAATTCCAGGCCACTTTGGGCTAGGGCTAGACCCTACCTGAAAAAAAATTAATATATGGGCATAAACATTTGTATTTGGCAGACAGTTTGGTGGGCATAATATATCTATTTAGCTTTATGGCTGAATTCTGGGGCTTAATTCATTTTTTTTTCTGTCCACTCTTTTTTTTTTTTGTTTTCTGAAATAGGATCTCACTCTAGCTCTGGAATTCACTATGGAGTCTCAGGGTGGCCTGGAACTCATGGCGATCCTCCTACCTCTGCCTCCCACATGCTAGGATTAAAGGTGTGCGCCACCACACCTGGCTGGCTCTTTTTTTTTTTAACATTTTTATTGACAACTTTCATAATTATAGACAATAAACCATAATTCCCTCCCCTTTCCCACTTTCCCCTCACAAATCCATTCTCCATCTAGTGAAAGTGAAAAAGATCACAGATTATATTTTAGTGCATATTAGTAGTGACAATATTTACTGCCTGCTTGCTCCAAGACAAAGATCTTCTGTTTTTACCATATTCACTGTTTTCCTTTTTCTTTCTCTCTCTCTCTCTCTTTTTTTTTTTTTTTTTTTTGCCTTTAGGACATTTTTACTTGGAAAATTACAATACTAGCACAAGTTAAGTCTTATATATTTAACATTTTCTTGCTGAACACAATTCTTAATATCAAATAAATGTAAACGTCTTGAGCTGGAGAGATGGCTTAGTGGTTAAGTGCTTGCCTGTGAAGCCTAAGGACCCCGGTTCAAGGCTTGATTCTCCAGGACCCACGGAAGCCAGATGCACAAGGGGGCACATACATCTGGAGTTCGTTAGCAGTGGCTGGAGGCCCTGGCATGCCCATTCTATATCTGCCTCTTTCTCTCTCTGTCTGTTGCTCTCAAATAAATAAATAAAATAAAAGTAAAGTAAACGTCTTACTTAAAAAAATATATATTTTGGGCTGGAGAGATGACTTAGCGGTTAAGCGCTTGTCTGTGAAGCCTAAGGACCCTGGTTCGAGGCTCGGTTCCCCAGGTCCTACGTTAGCCAGATGCACAAGGGGGCGCACGTGTCTGGAGTTCGTTTGCAGAGGCTGGAAGCCCTGGCATGCCCATTCTCTGTCTCTCCCTCTATCTGTCTTTCTCTCTGTGTCTGTCGCTCTCAAATAAATAAATTTAAATATATATATATTATTAAGCTGGCTGTGGTGATGCATGCCTTTAATCCCAGCACTTGGGAGGCTGAAGTAAGAGGATTGCAATGAGTTCAAGGCCACCCTGAGAATACAGAGTGAATCAGCCTGTGCTAGAGTGAGGCCCTATCTCGAAAACCAAAACAAACAAACAAAAAAATCATTTATTTATTTGAGAGAGGGAGAAAGTGAGAGGCAAAGGCAGAGAGACAGAGAGAAAGAAAGAAAGAATGGATGCACCAGGGCCTCCTAGCCATTGTAAATGAACTCTAGACACATGCACCACTTTGTGCATATGGCTTTATGTGAATGCTGGGAATAGAACCCAGGTTGTGAGGTTTTGCAAGCAAGCGCCTTAACTGCTGAGTCATCTCTATAGCTCCAGAAAAATTCTTTTTTTTGGGGGGGGGTTTTCAGGGTAGGGTCTCACTCTAGCCCAGGCTGAACTGGAATTCACTAGAGTCTCAGGGTGGCCTCGAACTCACAGCAATCCTCCTACCTCTGCCTCCCGAGTGCTGGGATTAAAGGCGTGCGCCACCACGCCCAGCTCAGAAAAATTCTTTAAAGAAATTTGACACTCAAATATAACACTTTTAAGCCATAACCTTTCACCCCTTGTTCCTATAGGCTCATGGCTGTCGAATAATGCAAAATGAATTCAGTCTAACTTTAAAAGTCCCTCCCCCCAAAAGAAATCCCATTGTCAGGCTGGAGGAATGGTTTGAGTTAAGGCACTTGCAAAGCCAAGTGGCCCAGGTGGCATATGCATCTAGAGTTCATTTGCAGTGGCTAGGGGTCCCTGACTTGTCCATTCTCCTCTCTCTCTCTCTCTCTCTCTCTCTCTCTCTCTCTCTCTCTCTCTCTGTCTCTTTCTCAAATAAATAAATAAATAAAATATTTTTAAATTTTTTTAATTCTCCATTGTCTTTGCCAGTACTAATACTGTTCAAAAGTCTAAACTAGCTGGGTGTGGTGGTGCACGCCTTTAATCCCAGCACTCAGGAGGCAGAGGTATGAAGATCACCATGAGTTCGAAGCCACCCTGACACTACATAGTGAATTCCAGGTCAACCTGAGCTAGAGTGAGACCCTACCTCAAAACAACAAACAAACAACAACAACAAAATAAAAGTCTAAACTCAAAGCAGTTTCTTAACTATAAGCCTTATAAATTAAAATATTAGTTACACATTTCCAATATACAAAGGCACAGAATAAACATTCACATTGCACAAGGGATGAATGTGGGACATAACAACAACAATCAAATCAGCCGGATGTCAGCACTCAGGAGGCAGAGATAGGAGGATCACCATGAGTTCAAGGCCACCCTGAGACTTCATAGTGAATTCCAGGTCAGACTGGGCTAGAGTGAGACCCTACCTCAGAAAACAAAACAAACAACAACAACAACAATAACAACAAAAAGATCAAACAAGAGCAAGACCATAACACAGCAGGGCAAACTCCAAATCTTGCAGTTCTCAGAGACTTCTGATAGGATTATATGGACTCCAGAGAGCTTGGGGTAGCTCCATGCTCCACTATCCATTGCAACTTTTGGCTTATCTTTAATCTTTATTCAGTAGCTTTTCGTGACTTCCATGTAGCTAGAGTAAAGAGTGTGGGTTGCTTAACTTCTAGTGCTCCTGTGGTCATTTTTGGATAATGCCCTTACTCTCCAATCCCTGTGTGGCTTATGTCTGAATGCCCATTGCAGACAGCTGCTCTCTTTGCCTGTGGCAAACTCCTGAATTAGATGCTCCGGAAATGAGTGCAATGGCCTAGCTTTCCCACTATTTAATTAGCTAGGCCTTCAATAATCTGCCTTCTAGCCAGGTGTGTTGGTCCACACCTTTAATCCTAGTACTTGGAAGGCGGAGAAGGAGGATTGCTATGAGTGCAAGGCCACTGTGAGACTACATAGTGAATTTCAGGTCAACCTGGGCTAGAGTGAAACCCTACCTCAGAAAAACAATATATAGAGGGAATTACCATGGGATATATTTTATAATCATGGAAAATGTTAATAAAAATTAAAAAAATAAAATAAAATAAATCCAACTGTAAAAACAAAAACAATATATAGACATACCTTCTAGAAATTTCACATTGTTCATTTCTGGTCTTCCAACTCTGCTATTATTTTTTATTTGATACTTCTCCAGTTATTTCAATGAAATTCTAGAAGAGTAAAAGAATGTGTTATAAGGGGCCGAGGAGATGGATCAGTCAGTGGTTAAAGGCTCTTGCTTACAACACCTGATAGCCCAGGTTCCATTCCCCAGTACCTAAGTAAAGCCAGATGTACAATGTAGTGCATGCACCTGGAGTTCGCTTGCAGCAGCAAGATGCTCTGGTGCACACATACTTCCTCCCTCTCTTTCTCTTTCTCTTATCTCTGCTGGCAAATAAATTAATCCTTTTTTTAAAAAGAAGTTCCATCATGTGGTTATATAATCCCATTTTAACAACCTTTTTTTTTTTTCCCTTGATGCAGGGTATTTTTCTAGTCCTAGGCTGATCTGTAGGTCACTCTATAGCCTAGACTGGCCTTAAATTCATGGTGATCCAACTTCACTCAGCTTCCAGATTGTTGGGATTAAAGCTATGTGCCTCCATTATACCTGGCTTTTGCTTAGACTTTTTTTTTCCAAATTTTTATTAACTTCCATGATTATAAAAAATATCCCATGGTAATACCCTCCCTCCCCCAACTTTCCCCTATGAAACTCCATTCTCTATCATATCCCCTTCCCTTCTCAATCATTCTCTCTTTTTCAAAATTTTTTAAAAATTTTTGTTTATTTATTTAATTTATTTATTTGAGAGCAACAGAGCGAGAAAGAGGCAGAGAGAGAGAGACACAGAGATAATGGGCACACAGGGCCTTCAGCCACTGCAAATGAACTCCAGATGCGTGCACCCCCTTGTGCATCTGGCTAACGTGGGTCCTGGGTAGTTGAGCCTCGAACCGGGTCCTTAAGCTTCACAGGCAAGCGCTTAACCGCGAAGCCATACCCTCCAGCCCTCTTTTTTTTTTTTTTTTTTTTTTTCTTTTTTGATGTTGATCTTTTCCTCCTTCTTATGATGGTCTTGTGTAGGAGTGTCAGGCACTGTGCGGTCATGGTTATCCAGGCCATTTTGTGTCTGGAGGGAGCACATTGTAAGGAGCCCTACCCTTCCTTTGGCTCTTACATTCTTTCTGCCACCTCTTCTGCAATAGACCCTGAGCCTTGGAAGGTGTGATAGAGATATTGCAGTACTAAGCCCTGTGGTCACTTCTTTCCATCACCATGATACCTTCTGAGTCGTCCCAAGGTCACTGCCGTCTGAAAAGAGAAGATTCTCTACCAAAAGTGAGAGTAGCATTAATATAAGGGTATGAATATTAAGAGAAGTCCTTACTGGGCAGTTTGATAAACATAGTATATACATTTAGCCAGACAGCAGCAGATGTTACACCCTTAAGGCTCATGACTATCCCTGTTTTAAGTTTTCAGTATCATGGATGTATTTCCTCCCATGGAGCAGGCCTCCAGTCCAATTAGAGGGCAGTTTGTTTCCACCATTATAGATGTGCCACTATTGCACCCGTTGGCTCATTTGGCCTGGCTGGCCAAATATAAGGCTTGTAGTGTCCACTGTTGAGTATCTTCACTGGTGATTTCTGTTTCTCCCATTGAACTACATGTAGAATGGCTTCTTTCAGCTTTCTGACAGCTGGTCTACATAGAGGAGGTTATCAGCTCAGTTCCAGCAAGATTTCTCAGTGGCCTTGCAGCCCAAGTATGTGGAATCTTCAGCAATAGGGTCTTACCATCTATTCCTGGTGGAAACCAAGGGTCAGATTTTTTTTTTAAATCAGTCATTTCTTATCTCACTCTTGCTATGAACATCAAGTGTTACTGTCTTGAGATTAGAGAATATTCCATAAATATCCCTTTGACATTAGACTGATTACTGGATGAAAGTCTTTGCTCCAGTATCGCATCTGACACTGTGTTAACACCAAAAGCATTCCAGTTTGTATAAAAATTGCATAGGTTTTGGTAGGCATTGAGTAAAGTAAAGGTAACAATGATTTCTCAGTAAAGGAACATACTTGTAATATTCTCATCTTCTCTAACCAAAATGAAAACACTGTATTAAAATTAAGTAAAATTGTTTCAAGTATGGCATTATAGTTCTAATTTTTTTTTGAGATAAGGTCTTGCTCCAACCCAGGCTGACCTGAAATTTACTCTGTAGACTCAGACTGGCCTTGAACTCATAGCAATCCTCTTATCTTTGCCTCCCAAGTGCTAGAATTAAAGATATGCACCACTATACCCAGCCGAAATCATTTGAAGAGCTACAGTTCATATTAGGCAGCAAAATACCCATATTTATAATTTTTTGTTATTTATTTATTTTTCAAGGTAGGATCTCACTCTAGCCAAAGATGACATGGGATTTACTCTGTAGCCCAGGATGGCCTTGATCTCACAGTGATCCTTCTACATCAGCTGCCTGAGTACTGGAACTGAAGTCATGTGCACCATGCCTGGATGTAATTTATTTATTTATTTATTTATTTTCAAGGCAGGGTCTCAGTCTAGTTCAGGCTGATCTTGAATTCCCTATGTAGTCTCAGGGTGGCCTTTAACTCATGATGATCTTCCTACCTCTGCCTCCTGAGTGCTGGCATTAAAGGTGTGCACCACCAGTCTAGCCCTGGTTATAATTTTTATTTTTAACACAAATTGTCATTATATAGCCCAGGCTGGCTTTTAATGCTCCAGCTCCTCCTGCCTCACATGCTCTGTAGTGGTTAATCGTCTCCCTTAAACTGCTTCTGGTTGAGTCCCCCACCTCCACACACACACACATGCCCACTCAGGAAAGAGAAAGTAACTGATACAGAAAATTGGTACCAAGAAGTGGGCCCAATGATGTGGTAATCCTTATCATGTGGTTCTTAGTCTTTTGGAACTGGTTTTCAGGGAATATGGATGGATCTGGAAGTTTAGAGTAGAGAAGCCTTACAATGTTAGCAGTTCTTAATGGACCATTCTGGTGGGAGTTTGGAAGACCAGAAGGCCAAAAGAAATGTGGACTGTGGAGGCTCAGTTTATGAGGTTTCAGCAGACAAGGACTCTATCAGAAACTGGGATAGAGGTAGTTCATGGCTGCATTATGTCTGTGTGATGGTTAAGGTGTTGTCAACTTGATTTGTTTAGTAATCCACAGAAATCCCTTTCAGGTGGGTCTTTGAGGTTGCTTCCAGGAAGGATTAACTAAAGGAGAAAGTCTTTCCCCCAGAGTGAGACCTTCCCCCAGAACGGCCCCTCTCAGATGGGAAATTTTTATAATATATAAGGAAACTCTGGGTAAAAAGAGCCCCTTTCCTTCCACTTGGCTGTGGGAGCTGCTTGCTGCCTTCCTGCATGGATTGAAGATCAGCACAGACTGAAGACCAGCATCAGCTGAAGACCCATGTGGATTGAAAACAGCGGCTCCTCAGGAAGCCTCCAGGCCTTCAGAGCCAGATTGGGACTGCTGAAGCATCTGGCCATGTGGACTGAGCAGCTTCCGGGTTCCTTGATTCTTAAACTTGCAACTGCTATTAGATTACCCTAAAATAATCCAATAAATTATCTTTTTTTAAAAAAATTATTTTTATTTATTTATTTGAGAGTGACATACAGAGAGAGAAAGAGCCAAAGAGAAAGAATGGGTGTACCAGGGCTTCCAGCCACCGCAAACAAATTCCAGACACTGTGCATCTGTCTAACGTGGGTCCTGGGGAATTAAACCTCAAACCGGGGTCCTTAGGCTTCACAGGCAAGTGCTTAACCACTAATCCATCTCTCCAGCCCTCTTTTTAATATAATTCATTCTAGCAGTTCTGTTCCTCTAGAGAACCTTGACTAATACAGTCTGTGTCCTGAGAATGTGAGTGAAATTGAATTTAAAAGCAATGGAGGGCTGGAGAGATTGTTTAGTGGTTAAGGCACTTGCCTGCGAAGCTTAAGGATACAGGTTCAATTCTCCAGTGCCCACATAAACCAGATGCACAAGGTGGCACACACATCTGGAGTTAGTTGGCTAGAGGCTCTGGTATGCCCATTCTCAATCTCTCTCTCCCTCCTTCCCCCCTCCCTCCCTCCTCTCTTCCTCTTCCTCTCAAATAAATAAATAAATCCCTTTCTCCCTAACTGCCTGGTTTGGAAGTTTATCCCTGCAACCTTAAGCTGTCTGGTATACCCAGTATCCATAAAAAGCACTAACTATAGTTAAGAAATAGCTGGGCTTGGTGGCACATGCCTTAATCCCAGTACTTGGGAGGCAGAGGTAGGAGGATCAATGTGAGTTTGAGGCCACCCTGGACTACAGTGTGAGTTCCAGTTCAGCCTGGGCTACAGTGAGACCCTACCTTGAAAAACCAAAAAAAAAAAAAAAAAAAAAAAAAAGTAATGGGAGTCAGACGTGGTGGCTCATGCCTTTAATCTCAGCACTCTAGAAGTAGTTTTCAAATCCCACGCCATTAGGCTTTGCAAATGCCTTTAACCCCTGAGCCACCTCTTCAGCCCTATTTTGCAAGTTTTCTATGATGGTGAATTTAGCAAATTATTTATCAGACATAAAATATACTATTTTAAATGTTTTTTTTTTAATATTTTATTTAGAGCCGAGCATTGATGTACACGTCTTTAATCCCGGCACTTGGGAGGCAGAAGTAGGAGGATCACCATGAGTTTGAGGCATAGTGAATTCCAGGTCAGCCTGGGCTAGAATGAGATCCTAACTCAAAATAATAATAATAAATAAAAAAGTTTGATTTATTTATTTTGTTAGAGGTGGGGTGGTACACCAGAGCCTCTGGCCACTGCAAATGAACTCCAGACACATGCACCTCCAGCCCAAACACACCATTTTTAAAAAAACAGGGCTGGAGAGATGGCTTAGTGGTTAAGGCATTTGCCTGCAAAGCCAAAGGACCCAAGATCAACTCACCAGGACCCATGTAAAACAGATGCACAAGGGTGTGCATGTGTCTGGTGTTCATTTGCAGTGGCTAGAGACCCTGAGCACTCATTCTTTATTTACCTCTTTCTCTTTCTTCTCTCTCTCAAATAAATAAATAAAAATAAAAATATATTTTAAAAAATCTAAGAGGGGCTAGAGAGATGGCTTAGCATCTGGGGTGTTTCCCTCTAAAACCAAAGGACCTAAGTTTGATTTCCCAGGACCCACATGAGCTAGATGTACAAGGTGGTGCATGCTTCTGGAGTTCATCTACAGTGGCTGAAGGCCCTGGTATACCCATTCTCTCTCTCTGTACCTGTTTATCTCTCTCTGAAATAATTTTTTTTTTTGAGGTAGAGTTTCACTCTAGTGTAGGCTGACCTGGAATTCACTACGCAGTCTCAGGGAGGCCTCAAACTCATGGTGATCCTCCTACTTCTACCTCCCGAGTGCCGGGTTAAAGGCGTATGCCACCATACCCAGCTGTAATAAAATATATTAATTTTTTTTTTTTTTTTTGGTTTTTCGAGGTAGGGTCTTACTCTAGCCCAGGCTGACCTGGAATTCACTATGGAGTCTCAGGGTGGCCTTGAACTTCCGGTGATCCTCCTACCTCTGCCTCCAGAGTGCTGGGATTAAAGGCGTGCGCCACCACGCCCAGCTTAAATTAATTTTTTTTAATCAAAGAGGCTGGACATTATGATGAATGCCTTTTTTTTATATGTTTTTTATTTTTATTAACATTTTCCATGATTATAAAATATATCCCATGGTAATTCCCTCCCTCCTCACCCCCACACTTTCCCATTTGAAATTCCATTCTCCATCATATTACCTCCCCATTACAATCATTGTAATTACATATATACAATATCAACCTATTAAGTATCCTCCTCCCTTCCTTTCTCTACCCTTTATATCTCCTTTTTAACTTACTGGCCTCTGCTACTAAGTATTTTCATTCTCACGCAGAAGCCCAGTCGATGAATGCCTTTAATCCCAGCACTAAGTAGGCTGCGATAGGAGGATCACTGTGAGTTCAATGTCAGCTTGGACTACTGAGTGAGTTCCAGATCAGCTCTGGCCAGAGTGAGGCCCTTGCCTCAAACTCCCCTGTCACCCAGATTAGGAAATATATTGTACATAAATGAAGAAATTGTTTAATTATTGTGTAACAATTTCTACCTCTTAATACTCTGCCAGAAAGTGACAAGTCTATGGTATGGACATGAGAATACTTCTGAAATATACTAAACTAAAGCACATGTTTTGGTCTTCATGCCTATGTTCAAGCATACTCACATATATCAATTGTATACTTGTGTCTGTGTGTACCTAGAAATAGCCTGCAACAAACATTCAGTTGCTCACAGTGGTTTCTCCTGCCAGGGGCAGTATGTTGAGAGAGAGATACGAAGGCAGCTTTTCACATTTTACTCCATTTACTTTAGGGTTGTTTGCGTTTGGGTTTTGTTTCTTTTTTGGGTTTTTGTTGTTGTTGTTGTTTTTTAATTTAATTTAATTTTATTATTTATTTATTTATTGTTTAAGTAGGATCTCACTCTAGCCCAGGCTGACCTAGAACTCACTTTGTAGCTTCATGCTGGTCTCAAACTCATAGTGATCTTCCTACTTCAACCTCTAGAGTGCTGGAATCAAAGACATGTACCACCATGATGCCTGGCCTCTGTCTGATTTTTTAAAATAGTGTTTTATGTCTTCAAGTAATTTTCTAAATTCACCTTCATTGAAAACTTGCAAAATAGGGCTAAAGAGGTGGCTTGAGGGGTTAAAAGTACTTGCAAAGCCTGATAGTGAGGGTTCAATTCCACAGTGCCCACATGGAGCCAGATGCACAAAGTTGTTCATGCATCTGGAGTTTGCTTGCAATGGGAAGAGGCTCTGGCATGTTCTCTCTCCTTCTCTCCTCCCTTGCAAATAAACAATAAATGAAAAATTTCAAAACGAAGAAAATTTGCAAAATAAAAATGTATAATATGCTACTCCTTAAGCACCATGTCACTTTTTTCCTTCAACATATGCCTGTCCTATTTTTTTATCAATGTGAGTGGAAATGAGTTTATTAATAAGTTAAGACCCGCCGGGCGTGGTGGCGCATGCCTTTAATCCCAGCACTTGGGAGGCAGAGGTGGGAGGATCATCGAGAGTTCGAGGCCACCCTGAGACTACATAGTTAATTCCAGGTCAGCCTGGACCAAAGTGAGACCCTACCTCGAAAAAACAAAACAAAACAAAAAAAATAAGTTAAGACCCTTAGCCTCACAGTGTTGGTGTAGCCTACAACATGTATTCAAACTTTAGTATTTCAAGCTATAATTCACAGTACAAATTATACTTTCTGCAAAGTAATAGGGAATCAGAGGTAGAGGCTGTAGCCAGTCAGTGGTAGCACTCTTGCCTAACATGCACAAAATCCTAGGTTTGACCCCTGACATTGTAAGAAAAAAGCAATGGTTCTGGCCCCACCTCCCTGTGTGTATACTAGGGAATGGAAAATTCCATCAAGCAGCACTTACTCTACTGTCTAGTGACTCACAGAGCTATGTTCTGCCCAACTTTATGCCTTTAAAGAAAATTCTGCCAGCAACTCACTATGTTTCACAATCCACAAACAGGTCTGAGCCTACTGCTTGAAAACACTGGCTAGAGGGCTTCCAACATCCAATTTGTGAGTCCCTGACAAAATTGCTACTCATAGTATGAAGCAAGTTTTTTCTCCCTCTCCCTCTCTCTCTCTCTTTAACACACACACACACACACACACACACACACATGCACTAAGTGACCCTCCTAGCCAACATGATCCTTTCTTAGACTTGAGCCATCTTATGGCCAAAAGTCATGCTTCATCTTTGCCTTACCTCAAGAGCTTAGTATTCTTGAACTTTATAACACTTAATAGTCGAGCAATTTTCATTAGTTTCCCCATTAAAGATCCCCTCTCCTTTTGTGATATGAAAATTGAATTTTCAAATGAACTCATTTATTGGAGAATTTTGAAATATTATTTGATCGAGGTTAAAAACAACAGGAGACTGCCTGTGATTGAAAGGCCTCACTAGGCATGTCTGGCTGCCCTGACAGGCAGAAGTGTGCCTACGAGGGGAAAGCATTGGCCTTTGGGCCCATGTTCTCAGTGCAGATTGTGATTTTTTTTTTTTTCCCAAGTAGGTCTCACCATAGTCCAGGCTGGCCTTGAACTCACAGGGATCCTCCTACCTCAGTCTCTAGTGTTAGAATTAAAGGTCTGTACCACCACACCTGGCTCAGACCATAAATCTTAAACAACTGTGAATTTTAATTTTTTTAATATTTTTATTTATTTACAAGTAGTGGGAGATAGAAGACAGACTGACAGAGGGAATGGGTGCACTAGGGAGAGAGACAGCTGCTGCAAACCAACTCCAGATGCGTGTGCCACTTTGTATATCTGGCTTTTTGTGGGTGCTGGGGAATCGAACCCAGGTCATTAGGTTTTGCAGGCAAACTTAACTGCTGAGTCATCTCTCTACGACCTATAGTGAATTTAAAAAAAAAACCATGAAAACACAATTACCTTAGAATACATAAGAACACCTCCTGTAGATTAAACAATCATTAACTTGCTTCCAGGGAGACCTGGGGAGAATAGTTATTTGTTCAATGTTTTAAAAAGATAGTCCATAGCTGGGCCTGGAGGGGCGCACACTTTAATCCCAGAACTCAGGAGACAGAGGTAAGAGGATCACAGTGAGTTTGAGGCCACCCTGAGACTCCATAGTGAATTCCAGGTCAGCCTGGGCTAGAGTGAGACCCTATCTCAAAAAAAACAAAAAACAAAACAAAACAAAACAAAAAACAGCTAGTCCTCAAAATCCCTATGTAGAGGAGGCTCTTATCTCTTAAAAAAAAAAACACAATATTTTAAAATATATTTTGTTTGTTTGTTTGTTTGAGAGAGAATGGGAGTGCCATGGCCTCCAGCCACTGCAAACCAACTCCAGCGCCCTCTTGTGCATTTGGCTTATGTGGGTCCTGGAGAATCAAACCGGCATCCTTTGGCTTTGCAGGCAAATGACTTAACTGCTAAGTCATCTCTCCAGCCCCCACAATATTTTAGAGTCAGATCATCTTAGTTGAAGATCTTAAATAATAATTTTTTAATATAATTTATTTATTATCATAGAGAGACAGAGAGAGAGAAAGCAGTAGATAGAGAATGGGCATGCCAGGGTCTCCAGCTGCTGCAAACAAACTCCAGATGCATGTGCCACCTTGTGCATCTGGTTTATGTGGGTGCTGGGGAATAGAACCTAGGTCCTTACACTTGGTAGGCAAGTGCCTTAACTGTTAAACCATCTCTCCAGCCCCTTACATAATAAATTTGAATGGGATTTTAAAATACTAAAATCAATTTTCAAATAGCTATCTCTAATTCCTATACTGAAGTCAAACCTGACCACCTTTCCCAGGGTCTGGCACCTGTGTATACCAGACATGAGATACTTTCCTACATCATTTTCAGTCTATCAAACCTACAGAATGGAAGTGTGCTGTTTTGAAAAAGGAGAGGTTTTAGGGGCTTTGGGTGAGTAGTGGGGAGGCTCAGGGAAGGTGGCTGATGCAGGAGTGGCATTTGTCATTTTCAAGCCTGTTTTCTGCCCACAATGTGGCCTTTTGTACTCTTCTGCACAGGAGTTTACTCCACAAATATTTATTGCCACTGAATGTAGCAAAGAGCAACACTAGGGGCAGAGGCTGCAGTCTGGTTAAGGGGCTAGAAAGGCTAACCCGCTGAGTGTACTGTTGCTAATGGGCATTTGGACTTGCAGTGTTCTCTACAGGGGCGCCCCTTTCTCCTGTTTACTTAGTGTAGTACCTATATGCTTAAGTCGGCTAATGCCTTAATCTTTGGGTAGAGCTTTCCATTCCATTCATTGTTGTTAAAAAAAAAAATGAAAAGAAAGGTGACTATGGAGGTGCACACCTTTAATCCCAGGACTGGGGAGGCAGAGGTAGGAGGATTGCTGTGAGTTCAAGGTCACTCTGAGACTACGTAGGGAATTCCAGGTCAGCCTGAGCTAGAGTAAGACCCTACCTTGAAAAACCAAAAAGAAAAAGAAAAAGAAAAAGAAAAAGAAAAAGAGGGATTGGTGAGGTGGTTCAGCCATTAAGCCTTTTGCCTACAAAGCCTAAGAGCCTAGGTTCAGTTCTCCAGTACCCATGTAAAGCCAGATGCACAGGGTGACACATGTGTCTGGAGTTTGTTTGCAGTGGCTGGAGATACTGGTGCTCCCATTATCTCTCTCTCTTTCTCTCACTCCTCCTCTCTTTCAAATAAATTAAAAAAAAATTTTTTAAAGAAAGAAGAAAGGATGGAGCCACGTATGGTGGCATACACCTTTAATCCTAGCAGTCAGGAGGCAAAGGTAGGAGTATTGCTGAGAGTTCGAGGTCACCTGAGACTACATAGTGAATTCCAGGTCAGTCTAGTCTAGAGTGAAACCCTACCTCAAAAAGAAAAAAAAAAAAAGAAAGAAAGAAAGAAAGAAAGAAAGAAAACAGTTAATTAAATCAAGGTAGGCCTGGTCACACAGGTCTGTAATCTGTAGCTACTTGGGAGGCTGAGGGCAGGAAAATGGTAATTTTGACACCAGTGTGAGTAGCAGAATGAATTCAAGGCCAGTCTTGGGAACTTTGGGAAACCCTGACTCAAGATAAAAGAAAGTAAAGAGAGAGCCAGGGATCTAGCTTGGTGGTAGAGGTAGATTAAAAACAAAATTATATAATTTGCATTTCTTTATTTTTAATTTACTGTTTTATTGATGACTTCCATAATTATTGACAATAACTCATGGTAATTTCCTCCCTCCCACCACTTTCCCCTTTGAAACTTTACTTTCCATCATTCCCCTTTCTCCTCTTAGTCAGTCTCTCGTTTATTTTGATGTCATCATCTTTTTTTTTTTTTTTTTTTAGGTACTGTTTCACTGTCCCAAGCTGACCTAGAATTCACTATGTAGTCTCAGGCTGGCCTCTAACTCACAGCGATTCTCCTACCTCTGCCTCCCGAGTGCTGGGATTACAGCCATGTTGCAAACCATTAGGTCCTCCTGTAAGCCATCCCCTTAGGATAGCTAATCATTTAGTCAGCAGCAATAGGAAGATTGAAGACCAGGAAACATGTAAGATGGCAGATAAACTGATAAAAAGAGGTGAGAATTCTCTGGGAATGAAAAGCTAACCCATAGATTTGCAGAGAAATGGAAAACCTTAGGTAGAGTTGGAAGACAGAGCAGGTGAAACCTGTGGCTGGAGTGATGGAAGGGATTGACCAGGGACAGGGAGCCTGCCTTGCTCCCCAGACTAATGTGGGGAAGAAAGGCTTGAGGGAATGGCTGCACCTAGGCAGTCGGGTGTGTCCTTTCATGCTGCTCACATGTTGTAGTGAGAGTTTCCTCTGCTTCACTTTCTAGATTTCTTAAAGTTCAGTTGAGTAATCTGACTTTCTCAGATTTACTGTTGATTTATCTGATGACTCAAGTTCAAGTTGAGCTGGTTTCCTTCCTGGGAAGGTTACTTTTGAAAACAAGGTAGTGTGCATATCAGGTTTGTCTTTCCTAGGATGACATCCATTGGTTTGATGCCTGCTTCCAGGGCCAGAGTCTTGGGGACACATCCTCAGTTTGGGGGTGGGGTGTAGAGTGGGCACCAGGCACTTATGAGCTCCTGGGCTCAATACCCAGCACTGGAAATAAAGCAGATCCAAACAAGCCACCTTTAATTTGTGTTTCACTTTTCCTTCTATGAAATGGGAAAATAGGGTTACTCTAAGGTACAAGGTACCTGTGAGACCAGCTGGGCTTGTGTAGCCTGCAGCATCTGCTTGGGCTACTTCAAAAAGTGAAGGGTTGAGCTCATTTCCTAAATTTTGGGATTTTTTTTTTTTTTTTCGAGGTAAGGTCTCACTCTATTCCAGGCTGACCTGGAATTAACTGTGTCATCTCAGGGTGGCCTCGAACTCATGGCGATCCTCCTACCTCTGCCTCCCGAGTGCTGGGATTAAAGGTGTGCGCCACCACGCCCGGCAATTTTGGGATTTGAATTAGACAATCCAACACCACCCAGTAACCCAGTACATACACTTACATATGAGACACATTGAAAATGCTTTATATTTAAAACATTAGAACAGTCTTGTATTATCCAAGAGTGAATACTTTTGACTTCTTTTAAAAAATATTTTTTTTTATCAAGCTGGGCATAGTGGTGCATGCCTTTAATCCCAGCATTGGGGAGACAGAAGTAGGAGGACCACAGTGAGTTTGAGGCCATTCTGAGTCTATAGAGTAAATTCCAGGTTATCCTGGGCTAGAGTGGAACCCTAACCCCCCTCTCTCTTTCTCCCTCTCTCTCCCCATATATATATATATATATATATATATATTTGTTTATTTATTTTTCACCCAAATTATTTTAAACATTTTTTTGTTTGAGGATGTCCTTGAACTCACAGCAGTCCTCCTACCTCTGCCTCCTGAGTTCTGGGATTAAAGACATGTGCCACCATGCCTGGTTGTTTATTTATTTTTAAGCAGAGTGAGAGAGGAGAGACAGAGAATGGGTGCACCAGGGCTAACAAGGGCCTCTAGCCGCTGCAAATGGACTCCAGATGCATGCGCCACTTTGTGCCTCTAATGTTGCGTGGGTACTGGAGAATTGAACTTGGGTCATTAGGATCTTCAGGTAAGTGTCTTAACCATTAAGCCATCTCCCAGCCCATTGACTATATTTTATGAGTACTTTTGGTCATTGTCTTTTATCTACAACTTTCAGAGTTTTGAATGTATGCAGTTTAAAAAAAAAAAAGAAGAAGAAAAGACATAGAATACATGCAGTTACTTTTGGCTCCCAAATTGCACATGAGTAGCAAAACCCTTTAAGATTCACTATTCATCTTTAGCTTTCCAAAGAAATTTATTTGGAGATTTGAGCACAAGGAGCCAATGTAGGAACACCAAGTTATTCCATGTTACCTAAATGTTCCCCTTTTGTGACACAGTTAAAGGATGTGCAGTGCGTATAAACTTTATTATTATTATTTTCAAGGTAGGGTTTCACTCTGGCTCAGGTTGACCTGGAATTCACTACATAATCACAGGGTGGCCCTGAACTCACAGCAATCTTTCTCCCTCTGCCTCTCGAGTGCTGGAAATAAAGGTATGTGCCACCACACCCAGCTAAATTTTATTATATTATTATTGTTATTATTTTATGTCTAACATAGACAATAAATTTTTATTTGTCAAAAGTATAAAAGCCTTGACCTTATTTGAAACATGGAAACGCTGAGTACTTAGAAGATACATGAAAATACTCAGCATAGATATTATTTAAATAAATGGAATAATAATGCTAACTTTTTTTCTGAAAAACATTCTAGGCCCTAGTATATAACAGAATTTATTGCTGTTTGAAGTCTCCATGGATACAGGCCCACACACAAAAGAGATCATGCTGGTAGTCCTTTATTAATACAAAACAACATGTCTCCTTTACAAGGAGTAGTCTCAAGATCTCATTTCTAAAATCCCTTTGTCTCATTTCTAAAACTTACATATCTGACCAAACTGACCTGACAAACGTCCCACATATTATAAATCAATTAATGTTCTGATTTCATTAATTTTAGCTTGTTTCATATATTGGCATTTGTGTTCTTAGTTTCAAAAGCTCCAGCTCTTTGTGTTCTCTGTTTGTGTTTTGTATTTTCAACATATTTTCTTCAACAGAATCCTTCACAGTGAATTTTGTGATGGTCACTTCTTGTTTCTGGTCTAGTCAGTGGCACCTATCAAAGCACTGGTCCTCGGCAGTCATGATCCAGGCTGGGTCCTTCAGAAATAGTCGAGAAGCTGCACAAAGATTCAAACCGACTCCCCCTTTAAAGAGAGTGGCATGACGCTTGGAGAGCCTTCGCCAGTGCTTTGAAAACACTGAACTGACTCTGCTCTCTTCTTCTGGGCCATAGAACCATCTAAACAAGTGAACATGAATCCAGAGGCTTAGGTGGTGTTTCTATTAAAGGCAGGAATGTTGTAAACTGGGAAACAACTAAACTTTCTATGTTGACATTCTTTGCTCATAAATCAATCAGGGCATTCATTAGAGCATACATCTTTTTTTTTTTTACATGTATAAAAATTATCAATTTTTTAAAAAGAATACTCTAGTAATTGGGGGAAAATTTATCAAATCATGAAGAGGTAATTCACCATATACAAACAATAAATGAACAAAATGTAAAATGGAGTTCATCTCATTAGGAACTAAATAAATACACATTAATAGTGTATTACTAAACTTACAGAGACATACAGACAGGTACAAAACATAAACCCTTGTTTACAACTCAGAACTCATTGTTCAGTATGAATTCTAACACACATGAGGATTATGATATTAAAGATAATAAAATTAATACAAATTGGAACATGGAATCCCTTTAGCAAAAAAAAAACCTTGATAATTATTACGTCTGTAAGGAGAGTGGTGACAGACAGTTCCCATGCACACGAGGTGAGAAATGTTGAAAGTACTGGCAGACATGTACAGACAGATCCTCAATGGATTATTTGTAAAGACAAACCCACCTCTGAAAACACGTTACATGTCCCTTAACGGGGTTAGTGACAGGACTGCACATCCCTGAAGCTGACACCAAGGTCCTTCAAAGTGTCACACAGGCCTGTAAGCAGGAAACTTACAAGGATTGTTTTCAAGAGGAAAAACGTCCCCGTTTTTGCTTCGAAAATCATGGAGAAAAAGAGCTGCTGTTTCTCTCTTGGTTATGTGACTTTAGGTTATTATTTTCATTATTATATATTTCTGAATTTGAAATTTTTAATCTTTAGCACAAGTCCTTTTCCTATTTATTTTCAATTAGCATACGAGTATTAGGTTTCATTATGGAATTTTCCAAAATTTCCTGCCTCCCCAACTCCCTGCCCTCCTTTGTAAACCCTCCAGCTCTGCATGGCTGCTTTTCTGCTTGCATGCCACAGAGCCCAAGTTCTTACTGATGTATGTTCAAAGAGCATACATCTTTGAACTGGATGTCCATTCTGTGTTGGTCTTTGTCTCACTGTGACATGACAACTCTTCTAGGGGACACTCTAGTAGATTATCGGTATGTATCTTATTTCTGCATAAAGGACGCTTGGCATGTGGCTGCTCACAGTGGATGATGTGGCCAATGCAAGGCTAATAGAAGACATGCACACAGTGCATAATACAGGCTCCAGGAGGGAGTCCAGGCAGATGGCACGCTCTTCATCTGAGCCTGAGCTCAGGATGAGCTTCATCTTCCTGACTAACTCAGCTCTTCAGAGGTGTCACTGCTGGAGGGACCACTGGAAGACATTCCATTTGAGGGAAGTTGAGTGTAACAACAGATCTGCCACAGCTTAAGCAGGAGCCCCAGGATGTCTGCATAGTGTGCAAGGATAGTCCCTTTCTTAAAGTGCTTTCCAATGGCTTTGTCTTCACTTTTCACAGACTGATAAATCTTTCTCTCTACCTCTGAGAGTGTAACGTGCTGACTGAATACTTTATGCTCTGGTAACTCCAAAACAGGCTTTCCTTGAACCTTGCTTGCCTTTGTTCTTCTAAGTGTGATAGTTTTTTCTTTCTTTTCTTTGTTTCATTGATTCTTCAGATTTTTAAAAAAATTTTTTGTTTCTATTTCATTAATTTCTGCCCTAATCTTTATTTGATCTTCCTGTCTACTGATTTTCAGTTTGCCTTGTTCTTCTTTTTCCAAGGCTTTTAAGGTGAAGCATTAGGTCGTTTACTTGAGACCTTTCTAATTTCTTAATATAGGCACTTAAAGCTATAAATTTCCCTCTTAAGACTACCTTCATTGTGTCCCAAAGGTTTTGTTATGTTGTGTTCTCATTATCATTTCACTCTATTCATTCTTTTATTTCCTTTTTGATTTCTTCATTGACTCATCCATCATTTAGTAGTGTATTGTTTAGTTTCCATGATTTTGTGTATCCTCTTGCTATTCATTTGTAGTTTGATTTCATTGTGGTCAGATAGAATGCAAAGAATCATTTCAATTTCCCTGTATTTGTTAAGATTTGCTTTGGATCCTAATATATGGTCTATTTTAGAGAATGTTCCATGTGCTGCTGAAAAGAATGTATATTCTGCAGCATTTGGATGAAATGTCCTGTATATATCTGTTAGGTCCATTTCTTCTATGACCTCATTTAATCCAGATGCCTCTCTATTTTTTGCTGGGATGACCTGTCAATTGATGAGAGTGGGGTGTTGAAGTCACCCACTACAACTGTGTTTGGTGTTATCTATGACCTTAGTTCTAATAGAATTTGTCTGATGAAGTTGGGAGCCCCCATGTTAGGTGCATATATGTTTAGGATTGTAATGTCCTCCTGTTGGAGTGTGCCTTTAATCAATATATAGTGACCTTTCTTATGTTTCTTAACTAATGTTGGACTGAAGTCTACCTTATCAGATATTAGGATAGCAACCCCTGCTTGTTTTCCAGGCCCATTGGCTTGGTTTAGCCTCTCTGCCTTTTCTCTAGCACTGTTTCCTATAGACTTCACAGACCCACCTTTAACATGACATTCCTTGCTTTCCCTCTCATTCTTCTCATTCTTCCATCAAGAAGAGGATGGCCGTCAAGGGAGTTGGTAAGAATTACTGCAATGGCGGTTAAGGGTCTGACCTAAACCCATATCATCAGCTAAAATTCCTCCATGGACATTTTCTGGCAGATCTTTCTCAGAAAAATTTGTCAGTGTGTTATAGTACAAGTTATTCCGCTGCTTCCAGAATGGTGGAAGGTCTTTACTGTTTTCCCATGAAGTCATCCAAGCTAGAGCTTGTTTCTGGTGTGGAAGCAGTGGTGTTTCAATACCCTCAGCTGGCTCCATCTCATGAGTTTTATCATCTTATTTTAATCTTCAAACAGCGTGTCCACTTCTGTTTTAAGCTGTTTGGCTGTCATCTGTATGCAGGGTGAGCTGGTGCACTACAGCTTGGTCCAGTTCTTCCAGAGCCCCAAGTATTCTCCAAATTGAATCCTGAAGTTTTTGGTGCAAGAGCCAATTTAAATCCTTGTTTCTTCAACTGATCTAAAATTCTTTTCTATTTTTTATTTTCCCCAAAACCTCATGTGGAGAGTCATGGTAAAAGCATTGTTGGCACCAAAAGGAACTACCCTGTGAAGCCAAAGGATCCATGTTTGACTCTCCAGATCCCACGTAAGCCAGACACAACATGATGCAAGCATACAAGGTTGCACATATGCACAAGGTTGCACATGCATCTGGAGTTCGATTGTAGTGGCTAGAGGACCTGGCACGCCAATTTTCTCTTGCATTCTTCCTCTCTCTCATAAGAAAATACAAACCAGGCATACTGGCACATGACTTTAATGCCAGCACTTGGGAGGCAGAGGTAGGATTGCCTTGAGCTCAAGACCACCCTTAGACTACATGGTGAATTCCAGGTCAGCCTGAGCTACAGTGAGACCCTTCCTCAAAAAAACATAAAAAAGGGCTGGAGAGATGGCTTAGCAGTTAAGGTGTTTGCCTGCAAAGCCAAAGGATCCTAGTTTGATTCTCCAGGACCTACGTAAACCAGATACACAAGGTGGCACATGCATCTGGAGTTCGTTTGCAGTGGCTGGAGGCCCTGGTGGGCCCACTCTCTCTTTCTCTCTCCCTCTCAAATACATAAATAAATAAATAAAATATATTTTTTAAAACATTAAAAGAAAAAGGAGCCGGGTGTGGTGATGCACGCCTTTAATCCCAGCACTTGGGAGGCAGAGGTAGGAGGATCGCTGAGAGTTCGAGGCCACCCTGAGACTACATAGTGAATTCCAGGTCAGCCTGAGCCAGAGTGAGACCCTACCTCGAAAAAACCAAAAAAAAAAAAAAAAAAAGAGGGGGCTGGAGAGGTAGCTTAGTGGTTAAACGCTTGCCTGTGAAACCTAAGGACCCCAGTTTGAGGCTCGATTCCCTAGGACCCACGTTAGCTAAATGCACAAGGGGGCACATGCATCTGGAGTTCATTTGCAGTGGCTGGTGGCCCTGTCATGCCCATTCTCTCTCCCTCTCTCTCTCTCTCTCTCTCTCTCTTTGCCTCTTTCTCTGTCACTCTCAAATAAATAAATAGTAATAAACAAAAATTTTTTTTAAAAAAACAAACTGCCAGAGAAAGTGAGATGAGGATTAATTTGTCTCAAAATGAAAGGCGAGTTTATATACAAGACTGTAACATACCAAAGAATATCTATGTGAGATGACAGAGACACCAACAGCCACTAGGAGAATAGGAAATGACTTAGACAAGCTATTTCTAATCCAAAGTTGCTAAAAATTTGTTCCCAGTTTTCGAAAAACTTGAAATGCAAAGGGAACAAGTGAAACATTGATAAACATTGACTTTATTGTCCATACTCACCAGGGATTAGGATGTGAATATCTTGCACTTGGGAGGCAGAGGTAGGAGGATTGCTGTGAGTTCAAGGCCACCCTGAGACTACATGGTGAATTCTAGGTCAACCTGGGCTAGAGCAAGACCCTACTTTGAAAACCCAATAATAATAATAATAATAATAATGCAAATAATAATAATAATAATAATAATGAATGTGAATATCCTAAATATTGAGAATGGGATATGAGTATTCCAAAGACTTAAGCTGAGTTCACAAAGACAAATGCCTAAAAGATAACAGGTAGCTAGGGAAAGAATGGGAGTCTATGAAAAATGACAAACTCAGAGGTAGAAGTGATTGAGCAATATACCCTAGCTATAGGAACCTGTTAAGTTCCAGTCAACTGAGGTTATATGGGAATTAGGATCTAATATTGACAAATATTCCATTAATCAAAAGTTACATGTTATGCATTGAGAGAAAATGTGTCAGAAACATAAAATTTCTAGATTTTATTTCCAGTAGGTAAAGAAAATAAATCTAACATACCACACAAGAATACCAGGAATGATGATACACACCTGTATACTTCCAGCACCCAAGAGGCTGAGGCATAAAGATTGGTGGTTCAAGGTCAGCCTATACTAAGAAGACCCTAATACAAACAACCAAAGAAAAATTGTGCAGTTCCAAGGGTGGTGCATACCTCTAATTCCAGCACTCAGGAGGCTGATGCAGGAGGATCACAGTGAGCTGAAGGCCAGACTGGGCTACAATAGTAAAGGAAATACAAACAGTGTGGAGGTAAAATGGAACTTACCTACACCTCATCAGACTGGAGGCTACCAGTTTGCAGCCTCTGCTTTCAACAGACCCTTCCAAATTCCAAAACCTGTGCACCAAAAAGGTTTGACAAGATGGAGTGCACTAGGTAATATATGAACCAGAGTCCATTTTTCTCCATGGTAATAATAGGAAAATGAGAGGACAACTATTTGATGGCTGGGGAGGGGAGAGAGGCAAGAAAATTGAGAGCTGGCCTGCAGAGATGGCTTAGCAGTTAAAGCACTTGCTGGCAAAGCCTAAAGATCCATGTTCAACTCTCCAGGTCCCATTTAAGCCAGATGCACAATGTGACGCAAGTGTGCAAGGCTGTGAATGTCCACAAGATGGCACATGTATTGAGAGTTTGATTACAGTGGCTTGAGGCCCTGGCACACCAATTCTCTATTGTGCACGCTCTCTCACTTTGTCTGATTAAAAAATATACAGTAACTTAAAAAAAAAAAAAAGAAAGAAAGAAAGAAAAGAAAATTGAGAGCTAGGGAGGCAGAGACTGGAGAATCCCCAGAAGTTCATGGGCCAGCTACCCTGGTACACGCAGCAGTGACCAACAGAGACACTGCCTCAGACAAGGTAGAAGGCAAGTACCAACAAACACCCCTCTGACCTCCACCTACATGCCATGTCATGCCTGTGCCTGCACTGACATACACAAACATGCAAGCACACAAAAGACAAGAAGAAAAAAACTGAAAGACTCCCAGAAGCCCTAACAGATTCAAAGATGACTATGATCACAGTGTTAACACTGAACTCTAAAATTCACTACCCTTCTACTTGTGCCAATTTGTGGGCCAAGGCAGCTGCAAGGTCTCTCTTCAGATGGCCAACCTGATCTCCATTCACATTATTGATTCTAAATGGCATTCTTATCATAGGGATTATCAGGCTGTCTTTGCAATGCAACCATTTCATTATTATTTACTACTCCTGTGTAATAGTGCAGTCCAACCACCAGATCTCTCAAAGTTCCAAATAAAACTGAGTCAGGCTCTTCACCACTGGTTAGAAAGTCATCTAGGGGAATGACATCTTGGAATTCAAAATGGGAAAGCAAGTTGGATAGGAGAGGCGTGGAAAGTTTCCCTTAGCTCCATAATAAACAGACTGCAAATACTTACAAACGGGATCTCTCTTGAACATTCAGGACACGGTGCCAGGGTGGCCGAGGGATGCCCAGGGCACTCCCAGTGGCTTAGCAATGCTCATTGCCAAGGGCGGAACATGGGCCACACGCTGCGCATCGACACCAACTCCTGCCCACCCACCCGCCATGGCCCTTAAATTTTATTATTTTTTAAATCCCCTTATCCATTCCTAGTTGATGCAAGCCTCTTTCTGAACCCTTGGCCAGTCTTTTGAGAATGGCTTAGTGTTGATTTAACAGGGCTCACTGCCACACAACAATGCTGGGAGAGGTGGCCGTCAGACAGATGTATGGGTAGATAATTATAAATATTATTCTAAGATTTGTCAAGCTTTGTGAGATTGAGAGAAATCTCCCACTTCTGGAACTATATGGTTAACTCAGAATGGCTACAGTTGCCTGGGGATGGACTAGGGCTCTTGGAGTTCAGCCAGAAACATTGTGATCTATTGAGGCAGTTATAAATGACTGCTTCTGAGACCAGTCTGCCCTGTTCCCTATTCCCTCAAAGGAGTTTTGGTTACTATTGAAGAACTTTCAATAGACAATCAATCAGTTTTGGACAGTTTCAATTATAGATAGAGACAGCCCCAATATACTTAAACCCCACCCTGGATTCAACTCAGTTCAGTCTCCACTGGGGGCTACCAATGGGGTGCTGTTCTCTCTTGTGATTAAGCCTGCCTGCTGTTTCTGTCTTTGCTGTAATTCTGAATCCTATTTAATAAAGCCTGTTACCTACATTTCTCTACTGGCCTTACAATTATCTCACCACCCAGAAACAGTTAATACTTTACCACTCCCGGGTAAGAATCCTTGGCGCAAAGCTCACTGACAGCAGAGCTGCTCCCCCTCCTGTTTCACTACTGCACCCCTGCCTATCTCCTCTTCTCCTTCAAAAAAACAAAAAAATCCCCTCCACAACCTGCATCTCACCAAAGTCTGCTATGAACTTTGAGTGGCTGTGCAAAAATCAGAGAGGGTATCTGGGTCTAACGCAAGTTAAACGGAAGAGAATCGCTTGGTGCTCTCCCACATGCAGAGCCACTTGCCAGTGAAAACACCAACCTAGAATCTAATTGCACCATGACGTGTTAGTACATGATGAGGTGCTCAAGCCTGAGCAGAAATGAGGACGAAACACCTCAGCAGCTGTGGGCTGAGGGGTGCCATGGAGCTACAGGTTTTCTTAGTGATCCTATGCCAATTCTCCCCCTAGTCATTTAATTAATTAACTTTTTTTTAAAAAGACGACTTTCAAGTTTTAAATGTTCCCTCTAGGGAATTCTGAAGAAATATTAAATGCCCACAATTTCAATATGTTTATCTATTTTTGTAGAAAGAATAAAGGCTGGGTGATGAAGCTCAGTGACAGAGTGCCTTATTTATTTTTTATTTTTCTTTTTCAAGGTAAGGTCTGACTCTAGCCCAGTCTAACCTGGAAACTCACTCTGTAGTCAGTCCCAGTGGGCCACCTGACCATGTAATTCCATACTCTGACCCACCAACCAATGAGTCCCTCCACCAAATCTTTGGGTTCCCACCAGAACCATGCAGACCCCTCCCACCTGAGCAGACAGGCCCTTTGGGCATCAGAAGCCTAACTAGTCAAACATAAAAGGGAATAATCACTGAAGACACTTCAAGGGTAAACTACAGCTTTTTCACAAATTAAATAAAATTCCTACACTGTGATGGACAGACCACAGTGCAAAAGGAATAACATGAAAAATAAAATGGAAGTAAATCCAACAAGGGTGCCCAGTCCCACAGTGGAAGACTTTAATCAAAACATAGAAGAGACAACAGGGTCAGAATCCTAAACTGAAGATACGAGCTATGCAAACCTGGCCAAGTAATTAGCAGAACTTGCAGAAATAAACAAAGGTCCAACAATTGTATGAATGCTGTCCTTGCTAGATTAGACCTAATAGAAAAAAAACCAAACAGGAAGTCTTTCAAAGACAGTTAAGTGATCTGAAGGACAGGGTGGGGTGGGGGAGAAAGGCCTCAATAATCAGCTGGCTAAGCTCAATGAAGACATAAATAAATGCAAGGATGAATTCCAAAAAGCATTACGAAAATCAGAAAATGATATGAAAAGGGAACTCAACATAAGGAAGCATACTATACAGAAAAAGGCAATAGAAAATACAAACTAAATTGAACAAGTGCAAACTTCTATAGAAGCTCTCAAGAACAGAGTCAGTCATGTGGAGGATAGAACCTCAGAACTGGAAGACAAGACAGAAGAAACAGTTCATGAGTCCAAAACTTGAATAAATTCAAAAGTTTTTGTGAATAGAACATGAGGGAACTGTGGGATACCCTTCAACGTAACAGAGACACTGCCTCAGACAAGGTAGAAGGCAAGTACCAACATTGGAATCATGGTAATACAAGAAGGGGAAGAAATCAGACCAAAGGTATGGAGAACTTATTCAACAAAATTATTGAAGAAAACTTTTCTACCTTCTCAAAAGAGAGCCCCATCAAGATACAAGAAGCTAACAGAACTTCAAACAGACTGGACCAGAGGAAACTCTCCAAGACATACTATCATTAAGGCTCTAAACATAGGTAACAAAGAGAAAGTCTTAAAAGCAGCTAGGGAGAAACAACACATTACATATAAAGGTAACCCCATCAGAATCACTTCAGATTTCTCAGTAGAAACCGTGAATATCAGAGGGCCTGGAATGAAACACTGCAAAGTCTAAGAATCTATAGCTTCCAACCCAAACTACTCTACCCAGAAAACTATCCCTCATAATAGATGGTGAAAGAAAAGCTTTTCACAATAAAAGTCAGCTCTACAACTATAAGACAAACCTACAGAGAATACTTCAAGAAATTCTCCACATAGAAGACTCAAATCACTGACCTCGAGTGCCTACAACAAGCAGACCACAAGAACCAAATTCACAGAAGGTACAAAAAACTACAAAGCCCAAGAAAACACCAAACCATATAAAAGACCACAATATGGCAGGAATTCAAACCTCACAGTTATTACCCTAAACATTAATGGACTTAATTCACCCATCAAGAGACTAACAGGGTGGATCAGAAAATTAGATCCCTTAATCTTCTGTCTTCAAGAAACCCACCTCAACACTAAAGACAGATACCTCCTCAGGGTGAAAGGGTAGAAAATGATATTCCAAGTGAATGGAAATAAGAAATAAGCAGGTGTTACCATACTAATATCAGATATCGGCCCAAGATGCTGACATACCTAATAGGCATCTTAAGGACTGCAAAATAGAGAGGGTGTGGCTGGAAGGGTGATGGCTGGGGGGGGGGGGCTCAAATGGAACTGATGCCATAAAATCCCATATCCTGGAAGACAGACTAAAAGGCTAGACTCTCATCAGGACATTAGAGGAAACATCTGAATCAAAGGGGCCCTGAAGAGGGTAAGATGAAGCCTAACCTTAATTTTCCCCTCTTTTTCTCTCTCCCCCCCCTTTTTTTTTTTTTAATTTCTCTTATATTACCTGTCTTTTTCCCCTGCTTTTCCTTTGGCTCTGGCCTGTAACTCCCAGTATCAGGATGCAGTTAACATCCACAATGATCTGTTGATCAGAGAGACTACAAGGTTTCCCAAAAGAAGACTTCTGTCACAGCACTTGATTACCCACAAAAAGCTAATGGTAATACCCTACTGCCAAAGACACCATATGCTGTTGGTAGGGAACCTGGCTGGCATCTGGAAGAGAGCCAATCCTCCAACAGTTAGCTCGTCTAGTGCCAAAAGGTGCTAGATGAGCTTCTGGGAAAAAATGGCCAACATCTGTCCAAGCAACTTGAGGTCTAATCTATTCAGCAGACAACCTGACAGGATGCTCACCCAAGTGCAACAGTGGCACACAACCATGATGGGTAAACATGTACTCTTGGATTGCCTAATAGATCCACTCAGTGGAAAGAAACACATAGCTGGAACTGGGAAACAAGTCTATATATAATCATATCCAAATAATCAGTTTGTTCTCAAATATGAGGCTTCCACCAATCTTGGGCCTGCACCTATTAAAATCTCTCTAAACTAACAATGGTTATCCCATTTAACCAATGCTGACTTCACTCTCTGATGGAGAATTTGCTTCTCTTTTGCAGATGGACACAGAACCTGTGGAGAGAATCAGCCCATTGTGCCTCACTAGGGTCCCAGCTGAAACATAGAGTAATTGGGGAAATGAGCAAGAGTGCTGCTTTCTTGGTGAACCTGGTACCAGAACAAGGGTTTAGGAGATAGACACAGAGAACACTTAACTCCTACCAAACCAGATAACCAGAGCCATAGAGGCTCCCAAGACTCATCACTGAAGTAGACTTAAAATGAACCCATTATGGCTCAGGGAAATTCGTGGAAGAGGGGACAGAAAGATTGTTAGAGCCACAAGTTGGGACATTATGTACAGAGACATTGCCTCTTCCCCATAACTAATGGCTACCCCCACAATGCACGATCCACAATCCCTATGAGGATAACTGACATCCCCAGTATGGAGGGTCCCTTTGGAGGGGGACAGGGATGAGGGTAAGGATGATACTAACATGTGCTGTTTACATACTGAGAATGTCCATAACTAATAAAAGAAAAAATAATGCTTACCTCTGCCTCCTGAGGGCTGGGATTAAAGGCGTGTGCTACCACACGCCTGGCTACTTCAACATTTTTAAAATTTTGTTTTTAAATTCTTTTTTGGGCTGGAGAGATGGCTTAGTGGCTAAGCGCTTGCCTATGAAGCCTAAGGACCCTTGTTCGAGGCTCGGTTCCTCATGAGCCATGCTAGCCAGATGCACAAGGAGGCATATACATCTGGAGCTCGTTTGCCGTGGCTGGAGGTCCTGTTGCACCTATTCTCTCTATCTGCCTCTTTCTCTCTTTGTGTCACTTTCAAATAAATAAATAAAAATAAACAAAAAAATTCTTTTTTATTTACTATTTATTTCAGAGAGAGAAAGAGGTGGCAGACAGAAAGGGTGAGTATGGGTGTGCCAGTGCTTCCTTTCACTGCATATGAACTCCAGACAGATGCTCCACTTTGTGCATCTGGTTTTACATGGGTACTAAGGAGTCGAACCCAGGCCACGAGGCTTTGCAAGCAATTGCCTTTGACTACTAAGTCATCTTTCTAGCCCCTATATTTATTTATTTATTTATTATTGACAATTTCCATAATTGTAAACAATATCCCATGGTAATTCCCTCCCTCACCCTACTTTCCCCTTTGAAACTCCACTCTCCATCATATCCCTCCCCTTCTTCATCAGTCCCCTAAATTTTTTTTTTGAGACATGGTTTCACTCTAGCTCAGGCTTAGCTGGCACTAAACTAACTCTGTAGTCCTGGGCTGGACTTTTTTTTTTTTTTTTTTTTTTTTTTTTTTTGGGTTTTTCTAGGTAGGGTCTCACTCAGGCTACCTACCTGGAATTCACTATGTAGTCTCAGGGTGGTCTCGAATTTAAGTTGATCCTCCTACCTCTGCCTCCTGAGTGCTGGGATTAAAGGCATGCACCACCATGCCCAGCCCGGGCTAGCCTTTAACTGCTCAGTCACCTTAAGACCTCTCATGTGGCTTTTATGAGGTGTGTTGTTTACATTTAGGACTGAGAGAGAAGAATGCTAAAACTGAAGGTCACAAACATTTCGGCCCAAAGTAAGCAAGCTGATACTGGGAAGTAAACTTATGGCCTCATGGAGCTGTACTATAACCCATCCTAGTTTGTTGTTTTCAACATCTTTGTTTGAGATATCATTAGGAAAACTTACATTACTGAGGTAGTTAGGCATTAGCAGGCTTACGGGCCATTGGAGATGGACCCGATGAACAACTTTTTCCCTTGGTAATGAAGGAGAGTGGAGGTATCAGCTTGTTGAGGGAAAGCTACTTCCTCCTGGTCCAAAGATCAGAATTTGAGTTTTACCGGTGGCCTGGGTAACAAGGCATTCTAAACTACCCAAAACATAAGATTATGGTGTCCCCCACCCCATAAGAGTTAAACCTAAGCCTGTAACACAGTCAAGAAACCAACCCTCACCTCAAGACATGCTAATAGGAAGTGGAAGTGTAAGAAATTTGAGAGAGAATGTGTGCTTGTCTTTTCTGTGAAAGGATTAAAAAGAGAAACTCAACTCTGGAAGGACACTATTCTGTGGGAAGCCCCTTTCTCTGAGTCAGCCATTCTTTTCTTTTTTTTTTTTAGTTTTTCAAGGTAGGGTCTCATCCTAGCTAAGGCTGACCTGGAATTCACTCTAATCTCAGAGTGGCCTTGAACTCACGGCAATCCTCCTACCTCTGCTTCCCAAGTGCTGGTATTAAAGGCATGCACCACCATGCCCTGCTCGAGTCAGCCATTCTTTTTTATTTTTTTAAATTATTTATTTATTTATTTGAGAGTGACAGACACAGAGAGAAAGACAGACAGAGGGATAGAGAGAGAATGGGTGCGCCAGGGCTTCCAGCCTCTGTAAACGAACTCCAGACGCATGCACCCCCTTGTGCATCTGGCTAACGTGAGACCTGGGGAACCAAGCCTCGAACTGGGGTCCTTAGGCTTCACAGGCAAGCGCTTAACCGCTAAGCCATCTCTCCAGCCCAAGTCAGCCATTCTTAAGACCAGAAGATCCAACAATCTTTGAAACCAAAGTTTCTATTTGTGCATTTGATTAAAAAAAAGCTTCTTTTCTCTTCTATTACCTTAGGTTTACCCTAGAAAATGTATTGTTTTTATACTTGGACCAATTGCATAAGAGCGTGAGGCCGAGCTCAGACTGAGACACAAGACCCTTGAGTTAGGGAATAAAAGCCTCAGCAGGGCTGAAAAATGCCTTAGTGGTTAAGGCACTTGCCTACAAAGTCAAAAGATCTAGGTTCGATTCCCCAGGACCCATGTTAGCCAGATGCACAAGTGGGCACATGCATCTGGAGTTTGTTTGCAATAGCTGGAGGCCCTGGAACATCCATTTTCTCTCTGTCTCTCTCCCCCTGCCTATTTCTCTCTCTCAAATTAAAAAAAAAAAAAATCCAAAAGCCTCCGCAGACTTACTGCAGGTGTGCTTTGCCACCTGAACTCTTTAAAAGCTGTACACTGTGCTGCAGAAGTAAACCTTGCCTTGACAACATGCTTTAGATAGTGTAGCCATTTATATTTTTTTAATATTGTTATTTATTTATTTAGAAAGAAGGAGAGACAGAGAGGCAGATAGAGACAATGGGCCCCCAGCCACTGCAAACGAACTCCAGATGCATGTACCCCCTTGTGCAGTTGGCTTACGTGGGTCCTGGGGAATTGAACCTGTGTTCTTAGGCTTCTCAGGCAAGTGCCTTAACTGTTAAGCCATCTCTCCAGCCCTTATTTGTTTTTTTCAAGGTAAGGTCTCACTTTATTCAAGGCTGACCTGGAATTTACTCTGTAGCCCCAGGCTGGCCTCCAACCCACAGCAATCCTTTGCCTGAGTGCTGGGATAAAAGGTGTGCATCACCACGCCTGGCTTTCTTCTATCAGGAGGAATATTTATTCCCTTAAATCTGCCTAAGTCCCACCACAAGGCAACTGCTTGCAGATTCTTCATGCTAAGCCTGCCTAAGCTTTGCAGTTCTTCGTATCCCTTCTTTGGCTCCTGGCCAACATCTCTAAGCATGCTTGCCCAGACACTGGACTTTCTTACAGTTTTTCTGAGGACCCCTTCCCCATGCAGCTGCTTGCTAATCTCCATTGCTGAACCTGCCTGCTTTTTGGACCCTAGCTCATGACTTTCTCTCTTCCTATTTTCTATCATCCTTCTCCTCCTCCAGCAGCTACCAAGATTTACAGTTTGCTTTTCCTATGGCTTTTCCCTCAAATGCTAGCAAAATTGTCCCAGAACTGTTTTTAACTTATTTAAACACTAAGAGCCCAGTTTCCTAATTTTATCTCTGTAGGCAATTTTGACTTTCTCAGTGAGTTTCTTGACTCTTGCCCAACAGAAAAGGCAAACTACATTCCAGCATGTGAGGCTTTTTTTTTTTTTCTCATGTCCTGTCCTTTTGTCCTGCCTCATTTCTACCTACTTTCTGGGACTTGAGTCAGAAGGAACTGCAAGATTGAAGGTTAATGTTTACAGCTCTGATAGATTAGCTGATGTGGGAGTGGGTGGGTCTAAACTACCCTATATAGTAAACACAAGGTGTGGGATAATTCTTAAACATCTGAGTTTAAGGACTGAGGTTTCAACTACCTATTCAGCTTTGCGATTTTCTAAATGAACGTGTTAGGAAGGCATCCTTATTCACTCCAGCATTTCCCAGAAACCTTGCTCGATTGACACCTAGATCCAAAGCAGGACTGCTGCTCCGGGCCTGATCCCTCTTCCATAATAGAGGAAACAAAAATCAAACTCCCGAAAGGCAGATTGCAATCCTGAAAGTGGGGCTGTGCTGCCATAGGCACTGTGCCTATCTATTCCTAGTACCTATGTCATTCAAGGACTTGGCAAAATGTTTTCATAGAACCTGGGTTAATTGTGCAATACAAAGCAAAACGAGCATTTGAAAATGATGATGTTCTGAACTTCAAAGGAACTCCTTTTGGAGGGAGCCACCTCCTTGCTTCAGAATCCATTGGAGCCTTCACGGAACTTCCGTAGAAAACTTTGAGCCGATCTGGCCCTGTGCCCGGCTTGGCTCAGGGCCTCCTTCTGGATGGGACTGTGCTCTGCCTGGCTTTCCTGCTCATGTTAACATCTCTACAGCCAGCCAGCGCTGGGACCCGGTTTCAACTCCTTGCATTCACAAACGAGAAAATGGAAAAGCAGAAACTTTAAACTCTACTGGGAGGAGGGCAGGCTGGCTCCCAGCGTGCTTAGCCACCTTCATCCTTTCATTCTGTAGGAACTTGGGTCCAAATGCAAACAGGATCTTTATTTTTTTTTAATAATATTTTTGTTTCTATGAGAGAAAGAGAAAGAGAGAGAGGGAGAATGGATAAGCCAGGGCCTCCCACTGCCAACAACTCCAGATGATGCATGTGCCACTTTCTGCATCTAAATGCCTTTATGTGGGTAATGGGGAACCTAAGAGAGCTATCACACTTTGTAGACACGCGTCTTTAACTGCTGAGTGTTTCTCCAACCCAGGGATATTATTTTATTTCATTATTAATTTTTGTTTGTTTTGTTTTCGAAGTAGGGTCTCACTGTAGCCAAGGCTGACCTGTAATTCACTATGTAGTCTCAGGGTGGCCAATGCTGGGATTAAAGGCACGCGCCACCATGCTCGGCGGCTATTATGTTTTTAAACAAATATACAAACAACTTCCTTTGTTTTTATTGTTATTTTAGACAGTGCCTCTGGGTAGCTGTCTGGCTTCCAACCTGCAATCCTACTGACTCAGCATCCATGTGTTGGGATTGCAGCCCTGCACCCCAACACAAGGAATCTTAACTCTCACCCAACCCGGGCTATTCTTTGCCCTGTGCATCCATCTTTGGGTGTCCTGACTCTACCCTGCAATATCTGCGAGGGTGTTTAGAAATAAGTCTTGTGAATGACTGGATACTGGTTCTGAACAAGAGCATCAAAGACCAGTCTAGGGTCTAGTGGAGAGGTTGGATACAGAGCGATTGATTTGTCCGGCAGCACCTCACCATTAGGCTTGAGAACCAGGCGATCACAGCTGGAGCGCTGGGCGCTCGGCTCAGAGATGCGGGCGCAGGTTGGGTGGACCGGCTTCTTCTCGCCGCCCACAGTCCTAGCCCAGGCTTGCAACCGCTCGGCCCGGATGGTGCAATCTTCAGCGCTCCTTGCGTACGTAGAGCAGAAGGGGGGTGGGGAGCTGAAATCGTAAACGCGAGGAGGAGCAATTGCTCCCAGACTCGGAGCGTGAGCACGACCAATGGGAATGCGAGCTTCCTCGTGAGAACCAATCAGTGCAGGACCTGTGACAGCGGGCCAATGGGGCTCCGGCTGGGCGCGGCGGCTGGATCCCGCCTCGGCCCGGAGCCGCGGCTGGCTCAGGGTCTTGGGCTGCTCACGCGGTCGGTTCTCCAGACGTCTTGCTGCTCGCGCTGCCGCACCATGGACACCCTCAAGCAAGTGGTCAACTTCGGGCCTGGGCCCGCCAAGCTGCCGCGCTCGGTGAGTCCCCGCGCGGGGGTGGCTCTGCATCCCCGCCCCCGGTTCGAGAGCTTTTGCCAGCGAGTACCTACCTGGACGGAGGCGTTGGGTTTCGGAAGCGCGGTGGGGCACGCGCCGAGATGCCAGGCCCCGGCAGGCTGCTCAGCGCACCTGCATGCGTGTGGATTGCCATCCCCGCAGCCTGGAGCACGTGCCCGGGTGATGCGCAGTGTGAGGGAGGGTAAATGGGAATGAATGAATGGATGGTAGAATTTGCTTGCTGCCGTAGAACACGTTTGCTCCTCAGAAATCTGTGTCCCTCTTCGTCCAGTACAGAACAGACGAATTTCTAAAGCCTTTCCCCTGTTTGTTAAATTTTTTCATAATCCCCTCTCATTACTATTTATTATTTATTTTTAAAAAATATTTTATTGTTTTTAAGGAAAGAGAGGGCGAGAGACAATGGGCACTCCAGGGCCTCTTGCCACTTAAAACTATACATATGCATCATTTTGTGCATCTGGCTTTACGTAGGTACTGGGGAATTGGACTTAGGCGGGCAGGGCTTTGCAAGCAAGCACCTTTAACCACTGAGCCATTTCCTCAGCCCCATTACTGTTTTTTTTTTTTTAATTAAGTTTTTTTTTTGGGGGGGGTTGTTCGAGGTAGAGTCTTCCGCTAGCCCAGGCTAACCTGGGTCAGGGTGGCCTCGCATTTACATCGATCCTCCTACTTTTGCCTCCCCAGGGCTGGAATTAAAGGCGTGCCCTACCACGTGCCTACTGTTTATTTTTGAGACAGACCTACTGTAGGCTAGGCTGACCTAGAACTCATTCTGTAGACCAGGCTGGCTTTGAATAGACAGTAATCTTTCCTACTGAAGCCGCACCAGTGCTAGGTTTGCTGACGTGACCGCCCATGCCCAACTTTTTTTTTTTAAGTTTATTTTATTAGGTCACTTTGGTAAAACCGTGGGTGATGAACCAGCTCTCAGATGTTGTTTCAGCTGATCTTAACATATGATGCTCTGGCTCAGAGCCAAAAGTAGACAACATTCTATATCTGCCACCACAGCTAATAGCACATTAACCGGGTTTCAGGACAGATTTTGGCCCAGCGAGTCAACAGCTGCTCACAGGATAGGGTCAGCACAACTTCAGATGATCTCTGTACCTGCAGACTCCACAGCAACCAGGACAGTGGGCTTGTCACAGTCTGAAGCTGTATCAAGACCAGAGGAGAGCCCAAGAATGCAGGCCCTCAGGGCAGTGTGCCAGCTCGGTATAGAAGTGGGCTCCAGAGCTCAGGCTTCCTTCAATAACACATCAGTGCACCTCTTAAAACCTCCATGCCGGCACATGGACCCCGAGGTCAGGGGGAGGACACGTCTGGGACACTGAAGCTGTGGTCAGTCAAAGGGGGGGAGGGTCTTCCAGGGGAGCACGTGACTCCCGCACATGGCAGCTGGGTGGCTGGGGCGCCCAGACTGTGCACGTGCTCCTCGGACCCACTGCACACAGAGCCCCAGCTGTTCAAATTCTGAAAAGCAATGGGCTGTTGGCCCAGTTCTGTTCACCTTGTATTGGAGCTAATAGACCAGTTTCTTCCCTAGGCCACAATGACAATTGCAAGCAGAAAGGTAGTGGAACTACTCTACTGGTGCCCAACACCCCCTACAAGCCCCTCCAGCTAGGAGGTGTGTGATGCCTCTGCTGGCCCTGGAACTCATTGACCAGCTTCTGGTACTGCTATCTGATAATGCTTCCACAGCTTGAGGACATTGCCAAGTATTGTACAATTATCTATTGTTAATGGTCGAACTCTCCCTGGGACACAGCCTCCTTTCTCTGTGTGTGGAACAGAGACTCACTCTTACAGTGCTGGAGGAGTAGGGCCTGCTTTCCTAGGGGCAGAACGCACAGCTGAGAACAGGGCTCAGTTATCGCAGCCCCATTTAGTTCTTTGCTAGAGCTGTGAACTTTTCGTAGGTGCCCCCTTTCCTTAGCCCTGCTTTGGAAGTTTCCAATTTTTTTTTTCTTCTTTGGTTTATCAAGGTCTCGCTCTAGCTCAGGCTGACCTGGAATTAATGATGTAGTCTCAGGGTGTACTTGAATCCTCCTACCTTGGCCTTCTGAGTACCTACCTTTATTTATTTATTTTTATTTTTATTTTTTAAAGGCAGGATCTCACTGTATTCCAGTCTGACCTGGAACTCACTCTTTAGCCACAGGCTGGCCTCGAACTCATTGGGATTCTAGGCATGAGCCACCAGCCCGACTTTTTTTAAAATTTACTTATTTATTTATTTGAGAGAGAGAGAGAATAGGCATGCCAGGGCTTTTAGCCACTGCAAATGAATTCTGGATGCATGTGCCACCTTGTACATCTGGTTTATGTGGCTACTGGGGAATCAAACCTAGGTCCTTAGTCTTCACAGGCAAACGCCTTAACTGCTAAGCCATCTCTTCAGCTCCTCAGCTTTAAAATATATATATATATTTATTTAGCTGGGCTGGTGGTGCATGCCTTTAATCCCAGCACTTGGGAGGCAGAGGTAGGTGGATTGCCATGAGTTTGAGGCCACCCTGAGATTACATAGTGAATTCCAGGTCAGCCTGGGCCAGAGTTAGACCCTACCTTGAAAAACCAAAAAAAATTATTTATTTGCAAGGAGAGAGAGAAAATGAATGGGCACATCAGGGCCTCTAGCCCCTGCATATGAGCTCCAGATACATATGCCACTTTGTGTATCTGGCTTTATGTGGGTACTGGGGACTCAAACCCAGGTTGTTATGTTTTGTAGGCTAGTGCCTTAACCAATGAGCATCTCTTCAGGCCCATAACACTTTCTTGAATTCTGTTGAGGCAGGTGAGCATAGGAAATAGCTTAATAACCTGTGACTGTGCTTGGCTCGGGCTAGGCACACACCCCTCTCCTAACAGTGCACCTAGCAACCTAGGGCCCTTTCCTGCGGCAAGATGCATGTACATTCCACTCCAAACAATGGAGTATGTCATTCCCCTTAGCAACCTTCTGGTAACTCTTTAAAGTATTTTATTTTTATTTATTTGTTTATTGGAAAGAGAGGGGGAGAGAGAGAATGGATGTTCGAGGGCCTCCAGCCATTGCAAACAAATGCCAGATGCAGATGCCACCTTGGCATTACATGGGTTCTAGGGAATCAAATCTGGATCCTTAGGCTTTGCAGGCACCTTAGCCACTAAGCCATCTTTCCAGCCTCCTTGCAACTTTAAAAAAAATTTAACTTTATTTTTATTTATTTATTTGAGAGAGAGAGAGAGAAAGAGGCAGAGAAGGAGAGAGAATGGGCACACCAGGGCCTCTAGCCACTGAAAACAAACTCCAGACATGTGTGCCCCCTTGTGCATCTGGCTAACGTATGTTCTGGGGAATTGAACCCACATTCTTTGGCTTTGCTGACAAACGCCTTAACTGCTAAGCCATCCCTCCAGCCATTTTTAAATATGCTTTTTACTTTATTTTTATTCACCCTTGCAACTCTTTTTACTCAAAACATGTTCTAGTATAGAACCAAGAGAGGGAGTAAGTAAGGGCAGGGCTTGATTTGGCTTACACTGGTTTTGGGTGCATTCACAGTGAGGCAAACTGTCCTGAGTGTACTTTGAGGGTGAATCCTCTATTTACTTTCTTATGCCTATGTGCAACTGGGTGTACATATGGTTTAGATTAAATGCAGCATGGGAAATGACATGTGGAGTATAGGAGAGGTTATGTAACTGGAGCCTGTCAGTTAACAGAACCACACAAATTATACACCCTAGAGCTCAGCTCTTCATCTTCCTAGACCCCCACACATGCCTAAAATAAAATAAAATAAAGCCCTAAACAATAACTCACTGCTCACAAAATTTCTTTTCAATTAATTAATTTGCCAAAGACAGAGAATGAATTGTGGTGACAGGGCCTCTGGCTATTACAAATGCATTGAGTACTTTGTGTGTCTGGCTTTATGTGGTTACTGGGCAGTGGAAGCCTGGGCCAGCAGGCTTTGCAAGCAAACACTTTAACTGCTGAGCCATCTCCCCAGGCTCAACTCACAAAATTTCTTGCTGCTTTGCTATCTGTACTTTTTCAAGTTTTTGAATGAGATACCAACAACCTGGAAACAGCCAGAGGCCAAGCTGACACCATTGGCATAACTCTTTTTTTGTAATATATATATATATATATATATATATATATATATATATATATATAAAATTTTTTGTTTATTTTTATTTATTTATTTGCAAGTGACAGACAGAGAAAGAGGCAGAGAGAGAGACAGAGAATGGGCGCACCAGGGTCTCCAGCTGCTGCAAACGAACTCCAGATGCATGAGCCTCCTTGTGCATCTGGCTAACATGGGTCCTGGGGAATCAAGTCTTGAACCAGGATCCTTAGGCTTCACAGGCAAGCACCTGCCTGCTAAGCCATCACCCCAGCCCTGGAAAATATTTTTATTTATTTATTTGCAAGCAGAGAGGAGAGAGACAGAGAGAATGAGCACACCAGAGCCTCCAGCCACTGTAAACAAACTCCAGACATATGTGCCACTTTGTGTATCTGGCTTTTATGTGGGTATTGGAGAATCAAACCTGGGTGGTTAGGCTTTGTAGGCAAGCACCTTAACTGTGGAGCCATCTCCCAGCCCTTGTTTAATTCTTGCCATTAAAATACTGTTGAGGGGCTGGAAAGATGGCATAGGGGTTAAGGTACTTGCCAGCAAAGTCAAAAGGACCCAGGTTCAGTTTCCCTGTACCCATATAAAGCCAGATGCATAAGGTACCTGGAGTTCATTTGCAGTAACTAGAAACCCTGGTGACTCTATTCTCTCTGTTGCCCTATCTGCCTCTTTCTCTGTCTCAAATAAATATTAAAAAAATATATTGTTAATGGAATTTCAAAAGGGAAAGTGTGGGGGGAGGGTATTACCATGGGATATTTTTTTATAATCATGGAAAATGTTAATAAAAATTAAATAAAGAAAAGAAAGAGGAAAAAAAAAGAGGGAAAAAATATTGTTGATTCTCCCCCCCCCCCACAGTTTGCGCTAGAAATTGCTTAAATTTTTATTTATTTATTAGAGAATTGGTGCGCCAGGGCCTCCAGCCTCTGTAAACGAACTCCAGATGCATGTGCCACCTAGTGCATATGGCTTATGTGGGTACTGAGGAACTTGGGTCCTTTGGCTTTTTGGCAAGTACTGTAATTGCTAAGCCATCTCTCCAGCCCTTTCCTGCCCCTCGCCCCCCACCAAGGTACAGTTACACCCCAGCTGAGGCTGACCTAGAATTCATTCTGTAGTCTCAGCATGGCCTCAAACTTACAGCAATCTTCCTACCTCTGCCTCCTGAGTGCTGGGATTAAAGGAGAGCGCCACCACATCTGGGTCCCAGCTAGTATCTTTTTGTTGTTTTTACAGGGGCTCTCACTCTTACTCAGACTGATCTGAAACTCACTGTATAGCTCAAGGCTGGCCTTGTAGACTGGAGATCCTCTTATCTCCGCCTCTTCAGTGCTGGGGTGTACCACCACACCTTTATTTATTTATTTTTCAAGGTAGGGGTTTACCCTAGCCCATGTTGACCTGGAATTCAGTAGGTAGCCCCAAACTGACCCTAAACTCATGGTGATCCTCCTATCTCTCCTACCTCCCCTTTTTTGTTTTTAAAATATTTTACTTATTTTCAAGGAGCAAGAGAGGGAGAGAGATGAAGGAAGGAAGGAAGGAAAATGCGTGTGCCAGGGTATCTAGCCACTGCAAATGAACTCCAGATACATGCACCATTTTGTGCTTTATGTGGGTATTGGGGAATTGAACTGGGGTCATTAGGCATTGCAGGCAAGTTTCCTTTTCTTTTGAGGCAGGGTTTCACTTTAGTTCAGGCTGTCCAGGAATCCACTATGTAGTCTAAGGGTGGCCTGGAACTCACAGTGATCCTCTTACCCCTACCTCCCAAGTGCTGGGATCAAAGGCATGTATCACTATCACTAAGGCTCTGGGCTGAGGGTGGGCCAGAAGCCTGTGCTCACCTCCTGCTAGGTGTATACAAAGAGAAAGCTGTGCACTGTGTATTGAAACCATTTTCCTTCTATTTTTCTAGGTGTTGTTAGAGATACAGAAGCAGCTATTAGACTACAAGGGAGTTGGCATTAGCGTTCTCGGTAAGATTTACTTTTGGAATCTAAATATCCAGGTTTCAAAGGGAACTAATTTAAGTGCATCAAGCCCCAAATTTACTTCTACATGATTTAACTATAGGCAGTTGTAGATACATGTTTTTTGAGGTAGGGTCTTGCTGTAGCCCAGGAGGACCTGTGGAATTCACTAGTCTCAGAGTGACCCTGAACTCAAGGAGATCCTCCTACCTCTGCCTCCCAAGTGCTGGGATTAAAGGCGTGCACCACCATGCCTGGCACATTTATTTTAACATGGCTTACATGTCTGCTGAAATTAAGTTTGAATACCATGTAGGTGCTGCTGAGAGGTTTAGGCATCTTAGCTTTTCAGTCCATAATTGGTTTTCACCATTTACAAGATTCAGGATCAGCAAACACTGCATTTACATAACAGTGCCATCAAACAATATTGCTTCTATTCAACTTAATTTTTATTGTATTTAAACATAAACTTATTAAAGGTTAAAGTTCACAAGCCTCCTATGAAGATCAGGTACATTCATTTTATTTTATTTTATTTATTTATTTATTTTCCTAAGGAAGGGTCTCTTTAGTCCAGGGTGACCTGGAATTCACTATGTAGTCTCAGGGTGGCCTTGAACTCACAGCGATATTCCTACCTCTGCCTCCCAAGTGCTGGGATTAAAGGTGTGAAGCACCATGCCTAGCTTCCTTCTTTCTTCTCTCCCTACCCCTTCATGGTTTGTTTGCTTGTTTTGAAGATAAATCTCATACTGTAGACTATCTGAAACTCTAACCCATGTTGGCCCTCAAACTTGGTAATTTTGCCCCCTCATTTTTCCTGAGTCTCTGGGATTATAGGTATAGTTCACAATGCCCCACTTTTTCTTTTTTAAAAGACAAGCTCTTGCTGGGTGTGGTGTTTCATCCCAGCACTTTTTTTTTTTTTTTTCGAGGTTGGGTCTCACTCTGGCTCAGGCTGACCTGGAATTCACTATGTAGTCTCAGGGTGGCCTCGAACTCTAGGCGATCCTCCTACCTCTGACTCCCGAGTGCTGGGATTAAAGGCGTGCACCACCACACCCGGCTAATCCCAGCACTTGAGAGACAGAGGTAAGAGGATCACTGAGTTCAAGGCCAGCCTGAGACTACATAGTGAATTCCAGGTCAGCATGGTTTAGAGTGAAACCCTACCTTGAAGAACAAAAAACAAACAACAAAAAATATTAACATGTGATTTACCCTGACATGGAAGGTGCAATTAGCACTTCCAATGCAAGCCTATATACCAGGCTTTTTTGGCAAGTACTGACCTGGTGTTAAAAAAAAAAAAAAAAAAAAGCTCTTGCTGTTAGCCTAGACTGGCCTTAAACTTAAGATCTTCCTGCCTCTGTGTTCTGAGTTCTGGGGTTGTAAGCTTGTAGTACTATACCTGGCCATGCTTCTATATTTAAATTTGGTGTGTGTTCTGTTTGGGAAAAAGCGATAGTACAGAGTTTAACAAGAACTGCATAAACAGTTTAGAAGTAAGTGGCTTGTTAACTGCCCATGACACCTAAAAGTCACTGTGCTGTGACTGAGATTGAAAATGAGTGCAGCTGGTCCCCTGCATGGAGCAGGGTGAGAGCATGGACCTACAGCTGCACCTGTAGGTAACTGAGGATTTCTTTTCTTATATATATATAAATTTGGTAGATAAGATATAAAATTGTGAATTTTAAGGTTCTTTGATATTGAACTGTAACTTTTTGCTCTTGTTTCTTTGCTTCCACAGAAATGAGTCACAGGTCAACAGATTTTGCCAAGATTATTAACAACACAGAGAATCTTGTAAGGGAATTACTGTAAGTGTTAGGAAAAGACCAAATCCTGTTGCTTTTGAGTATCTGTTAGATTATCTATAATCTCTCTTTGGTTAGCATAGTCTGTAATTTAAAATATCTTTTCAAGCTTCTCCCACATTCATTGTTAATATGTGATGTCTTTGTCTTGCTACTCTGCCTGCATTTGTGTTTTTATTTATTTTTATTTTTTTGGTTTTTTTGAGGTAGGGTTTTGTTTTAGCCAAGTTGACCTGGAATTCACTATGTAGTCTCAGGATGGCCTCAAACTCAGCAGGCTTTAAGTCCAGTCAGAGAGCAGTTAGTTTCACCTATAACAGACATGCCACCATTGTACTAGTTGATACATTTTGCCTGGCTGACCATCTTTAAAGCTTGCAGAGTACACTGCTGGTTTGGACCATTGATGACTTTTCTCCTCCAAAAGACTGCATGGCTCTGCAACATCCTGATAGCTAGTCAACAAGAGGAGATTTTCACCTCAGCTCTATCTTGATTTCTCAATGACCTTAGCACCAGCATGTAGAATCTTTAGCAACAGTCTTAATATTTAGTTCTGGTGGGCAACCAAGAGCCTTGGTGGCAATAGCCTGTATTGTTTTAGGGGTATGGACCTCTCTGCTGTTTTATTTATGGTGGTACTAGGGATCAAACTCAGACAAATGCTAGAAAAGCACTCTAGCTTTGGGCTATACCCCTAGCTTCTGATCATCTTTTTATTTATCTTTAAGATAGGGTCTTACTCTAGCCCAACTGACCTGGAATTCATTCTGTAGTCTCAGGGTGGCCTTGAACTCACTGTGATCCTCCTACCTTTGCTCCCCCCCCCCCCCGCCCACCCCTCTTGCTGGGATTAAACATGTGCCATCACACCCGGCTATCTTCATCTTTTTAATGTTCTTGATTAGATATGTCCTGTTGGATGGAGATGATTTTGTGAAAACTACTGAAAGGCCATTGTTTGAACTGGTGATTGTGTACTTGGCTGGTTGCCCTCCTCTTTTCCCACTGTGTTCTGTGTTACATTCATGGATCCTTGGTGCTGTCCTTGGTGGACGGAGTATTTGGAACCTTAGCTCCAGAGATGTGGTATTGCCCACAGGGCTGTGAACTTCTTCCAAATGGGACCAAATTCCTATCTTCAAAAAAAAAATTATTTGCATGTGTGTATCTGTGAGTGTATCCTAATTGACACACACACATCTCTTGTTAATGTAAAAGAAAGCCAGAGTGGCTTTATGTAATGCTGGGTCATTGAACCTGGCCCAGCAGGCTTTGTAAGAAAGTGCCGTTAACCTCCTCAGCCCTCAATTCCTGCCTTGTAGCCCTGGACCTAGGCTTGTGTCTGAACCACTTTCCAGCTGTAAGTGCCTTGCATATGAAGAACATGAGTCCTGCCTTGGCCAGTCCTTCAGTGCCGGGCTCCCCCGGCGGGTAGTGCTGAGGAGGGACCAGGCCCGCTGGTTCCTCAGAAGGGGTTGAGGAGGAGGATGAGTGTCCGACGACTCAGAACCTCTCCTAGTCACCGGAGAAAAACCACACTGAGTCGGGAGTCTTGTCGAAGCAGGAACTCAGCTCGCCTTGTTACAGGTGGTTGCCTATATAATGTTGACAACGAAGGTGGGGATTCTAGGATGGGGGGAGAGGGAAGGGCCAATAGTAAACCACGACTTTTGAGATGATTGGTCCCAAGCGCCTGCGGGAATTCCAACTCCTAGCCAGTACGCGTAGCAGGCCGAGGCAGATCCCCAAGCTTTAGCTAGGCTCAGGAAGTTCCAGGAGGCCTCACGCGCAGGCCTCTGAAGGCCCAACACTTCAGTCATCCAAACCCTCATGCTTAGGATCTCCTAACACTTCTGGCTGCTTTTCATGCTCTGGAAGCGCTGTGTGTAGGCTGGGTGCAGTTCAAAACAACATGTCTGTATAACTGCTATTCTTCACACCCTACTACCTTCACCATCTTTTATTGGTGTATTTATGTGTCTGTGCCAGAGCTGTCCTGAGCATCTGTTCCTAGGCGTGGACTATTGTAAGGCTTGAATGGCCTTGGCTTTCTGGAGCTGGCCTTGCTCTGCTATGTGCATAACCAGTTTGATTGTCTTTTCTGAAGTAAGAAATTTTGCTCTTAATCTTGATATGTATTTAGTTTTTTTTCTTTTTTTTTTTTTGGTTTTTCAAGGTAGGGTCTTACTCTGGCTCAGGCTGACCTGGAATTCACTATGTAGTCTCAGGGTGGCCTCGAACTCTCAGCGATCCTCCTACCTCTGCCTCCCAAGTGCTGGGATTAAAGGCGTGCGCCACCACACTCAGCTGTATTTAGTATTTTTTTTTTTGACGATTTTCTTAGTTGCATGTGAGTGTGTGTATAGGTATGCCAGGTCTTACAGATGCAAAGGAATGCTAGGCATATGTGCCACCTTTGTGTTTGACTCTATGTGGGCACTGGGAAATTGAACCCCAACTAAGTAGGCTTTGCAACCAAGTACTATTAACCTACAGCTTTGGTATGTGTTTCTTTTTGTGTGTGTGTTTTTCGAGGTAGGGTCTTACTCTAGCCCAGGCTGACCTAGAATTCACTATGTTGTCTCAGGGTGGCCTCAAACTCATGATGATCCTCCTACCTCTGCCTCCTAAGTGCTGGGACTCAAGGCGTGATTAGATATAAAGCCTCCCAGTTACAGCCTGACACATACCATGGTGCCCAACAGAAAACCCCAGAACTTGTGGTTAGAGGTGACAGGGGCCCAACTCACTGGCTTAAATAAAAGTGGGAATGTTTACACAAATACAATGGGGAGTTGGAGCTCCGAGGACATGAGGAAGGTCTCTAAGAAGGTGCTACTTGCTTGTGTGTTAGCTTTGCAGATGAGTGCTGGTGCTTGTAGGATTGGCTGTTACGAACTTGTTCCCATAATAGAAAACCAGGTCAAAAAGTCATCCTCTGCAGTCTGAACCAGGTCCTATTGGCCAGCTTGGGTCAAGTGCTCATCTTCTGTAGCTGGGATTGGTTGCAGTTGTTACCTGTGGCCTGAGTAGCAGAGGAATGATGATGATTGCTTAAAAGTGTATGGTTGGGAAGAGGAGGAAGTGACCATAGATGTCTACCATACCCCTCAATACAATCTTGTCATAGAAATGAAGATATTAATGAAGGAATTTGGCAAGACAAATTGGCAGTGACTGATGCTTTACCATATTTCTTTGTTTTTGGTTACTTTTGTTTGTTTATTTTTTGGTTTCTGGTTTTTCAAGGTAGGGTCTTGCAGTAGCTTAGGCTGACCTGGAATTCATTATGTAGTCTCAGGGTGGCCTCCAACCCATGGTGATCCTCCTAACTCTGCATCCCAAATGCTGGGTTTAAAGGTGTGTGCCATCACGCCCAGCTTCTTTCTTTCTTTATTTTTTTTCATCTTGGTCTTTCTTTATTTCTTTTTCTCAATCTTTATTAACATTTTCCATGATTATAAAAAATATCCCATGGTAATACCCTCCCCCCCACTTTCCCTTTTGAAGTTCCATTCTCCATTATATCCCCTCCCCATCTCAACCAGTCTCTCTTTTATTTTGATGTCATGATCTTTTCCTCCTCTTATGATGGACTTGTGCAGGTTCTTTTTTGTGTTTTTGAGATAGGGTCCCATTGTAGCCCAGACCGCCCTGGAAATCACTATGTAATCTCAGGGTGGCCTTGAACTCATGGCAGTCCTCCTACCTTTGCCTCCTGAATGCTGGGATTAAAGGGGACCAGGCTGTACAATATTTCTTATAGTAAAACTACTCAACACCAAAGCATAGTAGAACATCCCTTGTTCTTTATCTTTTTTTTTTTTTTTTGTTTGTTTGTTTTGTTTTTTTTGAGGTAGGGTCTCCTCTCTAGCCCAGGTAGACCTGAAATTCACTATGTAGTCTTAGGGTGGCCTCAAACTCACAGTGGTGCTCCTACTTTACCTCCCCAGTGCTGGGCTTAAAGGTGTGCTCCCGGCTTTTGTTCTTTATTTTTGATGTGTGAGTTTGTGTGTTTACTGTCACTTGTACTTCTGCTCAGAGCTGTTCCAGACAACTACAAGGTGATCTTTGTGCAAGGAGGTGGGTCTGGCCAGTTCAGTGCTGTCCCCTTAAATCTGATTGGCCTGAAAGCTGGAAGATGTGCTGACTATGTGGTGACAGGAGCTTGGTCAGCTAAGGCTGCAGAAGAAGCCAAGAAGTTTGGGACTGTGAATATTGTTCACCCGAAACTTGGGAGCTACACAAGTAAGTTCCAGGACTTGAGCTGGACAGCGAAGTGCTGACTGGCTGGTTACCCTGCCTGAAGCAATCTGTACTTGCTGTTCACTACTCATCCCTTGGTGCTCTGTTGAGACTGGGTGGTTAAACAGGTATAAAGCTAGCAACTAGCTTCTGCAGAGGAACCATAGTCTTGCTTAGCTGAAAATCCCAGGGGCCCTGGGCATCCCATTTTTGCCAGTTCCTGGTATCTCTTGGCTACTTCCATAGTGGCTCTGTAGTCAAGAAAATGTCCCCTTTCTGGGAACTGGCTGCAGCTGCTCCTGACCTTACTAACAGTAGTCTCGCAGGTAATGCCCTTGGTGGAGCATCCTAGTAATACTTTCATTTTCTCACATACCCTGGTCTGAATCAGTCATTGTGTCTGTCACAAAAACTACATGGGTCCAGGTGGGTGGTGGCTGGAGTCCTCAGAAGAAACTTGTAGACATTCAATAGGCATAGGACAGATGAATGACAAGAAAAACTTTAAATATTCTCCATGATTTTTAGTTTTTCTAGGTAGGGTATCACTCTAGCTCAGGCTGATCTGTGATTCACTATGTAGTGTTAGGGTGGCCTTGAACTCATGGCTGTCTTCCTACCTCTGCTTCCTGAGTGCTGGGATTAAAGATATATGCCACCACACCTGGCTGTTTTGGATTTTTTTATTTTAATTTTTTTTGTTTATTTTTATTTATTTATTTGATGGTGTGAGAGAGAGAATGCGCGTGCCAGGTTCTCCACCCCCTGTGCATCTGGCTAATGTGGATTCTGGGGAACAGAGCTTTGAACCAGGGTCCTTAGGCTTCACAGGCAAGCACTTAACCACCAAGCCATCTCTCCAGCCCATGTTTTGGGTTTTTTTTTTTTTTTTTTTTTTTTTTGGTTTTTTCGAGGTAGGGTCTCACTCTAGCCCAGGCTGACCTGGAATTCACTGTTTTGGGTTTTTGAGTCAGGATCTTGCTAGGTAGTCCTGACTGGTTTTGAGGTCATTGCAATCCTCCTACCTGCTGAGCACTGGGATTATAGGTGTGTTCCACTTTGTTCAGCCCTTCTGTATTGTATTTGAAGGTTATTTGTCTCAATATATTCATAGTTGTGACTGATCATCTTTCTTGGCTGCTGGTGGTGATGGTAAGGGGAGGTTACTAGGTGCTTTCACTTATGACGTGTTATAATCCATCTTTGTGGGGAGAACTGTATTAGACTTTCCCATATTTCATTCTTTTGTTTAATTTTTTTTCAATGTTTTATTTATTTTTATGAGAGAGAGGCAAATAGAAACAGATAGTGAATAGGCGTGCCAGGCCCTCCAACCACTGCAAATGAACTCCAGATGCCTGGTGCCACTTTGTGTATCCAGCTTAACGTGGGTGCTGGGGAATTGAACCTGAGTCCTTTGGCTCTTCAGGCAAGCATCTTAACCATTAAGTCATCTTTCCAGCTCATTATTTTTATTTATTTGAGAGAGAGAAATAAAGAGGCAGATAAAGAGTGAGAGAGAATGGGCATGCTGGGGCCTCCAGCTAGGGTGAACAAACTGGAGAAGTATGCTCCATCTTGTGCATCTACCATACTTGGGTCCTGGGGAATCAGACCTGGATCCTCGGCTTTGCCAGTAAGCACCTTAACCACTAAGCCATTTTTCCAGTCTCCCCCTTTATTTTATTAAGTAGAAACTTGTAAGAACATATCATATATTTGCCATATTTCTTATAGGTGGGTTACACCCATCTACATAGGGAAGAAGGCAATAAATGTGCACAGCCTTAAATTTTCCTCTCTGATAGAAATTCCAGATCCAAGTACCTGGAACCTCAACCCAGAGGCCTCCTATGTGTATTTCTGCGCAAATGAGACTGTGCATGGTGTGGAGTTTGATTTCGTACCTGATGTCAAAGGCTCAGTGCTGGTTTGCGACATGTCTTCAAACTTCTTATCTAAGCCAGTGGATGTTTCCAAGGTAGAGTATTAAAGAAGCTGGGTGGGACCCAGTGACTGTTTATTCAAGATATTTTGCTTTTATTGTTTCTTTTTTTTTTTTTTTTTAATTTAAGGTAAGGACTCACTCTAGTATGGGCTAACGTGGAACTCATTCTGTAGTCCCAGGCTGGCCTCGAACTAGCAATGATCCTCCTATCTCTGCCTCCTAAGTGCTGGGATTAAAGGTGTGTGCCACCACTTCACACGTTATTCAGAGTATTTTGATATATAGGGAACAGGAAGGACCCTGGGAGCTTCGGCTGTCTGGTGGCTACATTCCATTCCTGGTTGGGAAAACTATCTTTGAAATGGCTCATTTTTGTTGTTTTGTGTTTTTTTTTTTGAGGCAGAGTTTCATTCTAGCCCAAGCTGACCTGGAACTCACTCTGTTCTAGGCTGGCCTTGAACTCAGTCATCCTCTCACCTTTGCCTCCAGAGTGCTGGGATTAAAGGCATTTACCATAATGTTGGGCTCTTTTTTTTAAAAAAAAAAAATTATTTATTTATTAGAGAGAGAAAAAGAAGCAGATAGTTAGACAATGGGCACCCCAGAGCCTTCAGTCTTTGCATATGAACTCCAAATGCATGTGCCACCTTGTGTATCTGGTTTACGTGGGTCCTGGGGAATCGAACTTTGGTCCTTGCAGGCAAGTGCCTTAACCACTAAGCCAGCTTTCCAGCCCATCTATTTATTTTTTATTTGAGAGAGGGAGAGAGAGGCAGGTAGAGAGAGAGAATGGACATGCCAGGGCTTCTCTCCACTGCATATGAACTTCAGACACATGTGCTACCTTGCATATCTAGCTTCTGTGGAACCTGGGTCCTTAGGCTTTGCAGGCAAGCACCTTAACTGCTAAGCCACCTCTCCAGCTCCCTCCTTTCTTGCTTTGTTTTTTAAACAGTCTCATGTAGCCCAAGCTGCTTGAACTTGAAATCCCGTGCACTGGGATTACAGGTTATAGGTACATGCTATAATGCTTGGCTTTGTCATCTTCATTTTATTGTCATCAGGCATGGACACTCTAAACTATGTTAACTACAAATCATACACCCCCAACTTTACTTCCTAAGTTTCATGGGGTGATATGGGAGGATAGTCTGTCTTGCACATCAAAATTTCCTAAAGTTTCTTTTTTTTTTAAATTTTTATTAACATTTTCCATGATTATAAAAAAAATCCCATGGTAATTCCCCCATACACACTTTCCCCTTTGAAATTCCATTCTCTATCATATTACCTCCCCATCTCAATCATTGTCCTAAAGTTTCTTTAAACACTTTTTGCTTTCTGAATTTCTCTTGGGCATTTATTCTGACCCTTGTTTGTATTACAGCAGTCCCCTTCTTAGCACATGTTGATTGTTTCTATACAATAAACAATTTTTGATGAAAATATTTTTAAATTTACATTCTTAATAATTATATATAATTAATTCAATTAAAATTTTTCCATTTAAAGGGGTGGGGAGATGGCTTAGTAGCTAATGGGGCCTGCTTGCAAAGCCTGCCAGCTTGGGTTCAGTACCACAGCACCCACATAAAACCTGTGCAAAGGATGGCACAAGCCTCTGTCATTTATTTGCATTGGTGGTAGATTCTAGCATGCCCACGCATGCATGCATACATATAAATAAATAAAAATATTTTAGCCCCCTTCCAAAAAAAATCATACAAATTTTCTAGTTAAAACATTGTTTCATTTTTATTTATTTATTTTTAATTTTTTTAATTTATTTATTTATTTATTTGAGAGCGACAGACACAGAGAGAAAGACAGATAGAGGGAGAGAGAGAGAATGGGCGCGCCAGGGCTTCCAGCCTCTGCAAACGAACTCCAGACGCGTGCGCCCCCTTGTGCATCTGGCTAACGTGGGACCTGGGGAACCGAGCCTCGAACCGGGGTCCTTAGGCTTCACAGCCAAGCGCTTAACCGCTAAGCCATCTCTCCAGCTCACATTGTTTCATTTTGATTGCCAAAAGTTTGGAGGTCCCATTTTGTTTTATTTATTTTGCAGTGCTGGGGATCAAGCCTAGGGCTTTGTGTGTGGTAAGCCTGCACTGTATTACCAAGCTCCATCCCCAGACCATAGGGCCTATCTTAAAGACTGATATGGAAGTAGGATGAAGACTGCCTAGAATGTGAATATGTCCAAGGCTTTGCATTGCAGGTTGGGTGTAGTGTCTTCAAGGAGAGGGCCAGGCCTTGGGCCTCAGGGCTCCCAGTTCTGATTTGCTGGTCTGTGTGAAGACTGAGTGGCATGCTCCTAAACATGAATAGGGTCAGCTCCATTTAACAGTTTTGCTTTGGGAGGAGGTTGGAAAGTTCACATGCATTGAATGACCATAGTTGCTTCTCAAATAGCACGTCTTTCTCTTTTCAAGTTTGGTGTAATTTTTGCTGGCGCTCAGAAGAATGTTGGCTGTGCTGGGGTTACGGTGGTGATCGTCCGTGATGACCTGTTGGGCTTTGCCCTCAGAGAGTGCCCTTCAGTCTTGGAGTACAAGGTTCAGGCTGGAAACAGCTCTTTGTACAACACACCTCCATGCTTCAGGTAACTCTGGGATGTTGCCCTCTTCCTGTCAAAAGAGGTGAAGGAGGCATACTTCCCTTAGCCAGTGGCCTGAGAGCCTCAAGTATTTTTGTCAATATTCTCTGTCCAGCTCACCTCCCGACCTGTTGGCCATTGTTTGGTCAGGTTCCCTTATTGTGCTTGTTTTTTGTTTGATCTTGATAATTCAGGTACTGACTGTTTACTGTTGACTCCAAATCTGTCTACAGTGGCATGGCCAGTACTTCAGACAGAAGGACTGGGATTAGGCGAGGGCAGTGGTATTTCCATTTGCGTCAGCACTCTGTTAGGGTTCTCCCCTCCCCTTCATGCAAGAAGGAAAGGAGTTTGAAGTTCAGATTCCCCATGGATTTCTGTGCCACTCACATGATACACAACTGTCTCTTGTGTTTCCACTTTCCTCAGGGGATAGGTTCTTCTGGGGCTAACTCTACTGGTCACTCTTAAACCTGTTGGATCTGTGCTAAAGATGTTTCTAAGGTGCATGTTGGTCTGGGGTGTGGTAAGGCTTTGGTTATATCTCCTATTACCCTTCCTACCTCTGGAGTTCTAGGCAGTAGTGAATGCTGGTGGACACTGTTCAGCTGGGAAAGAACTTGGGCAGGTAGGTTAGTGCAGGTACCACTTTTTTGTCATCAGGTCCTCCAGCCCTATGACATCATCCTTAGCTGTTAGAAGTCGGGGCCATATACCTGCCTAGTAGATTAAAGGTGGAGCCCCAAGTGGTGGCATTTGCCAGCACTCATGAGGTGGATTCAGAAGGATTGAGACTGGGCTAGAGTGAGGCCCCATTTCAAAACAAAAGAAAAATGAGAAGCTGAGACGAGCTGGAATGAGAATGGTCTGGAAATGTGCCTGATGGTTTCACGTTCTGACTGGGGGTTCAGCCAGAGGGACAGGATAAACAGTGTATCCTTGGCATCTTCTCGATTTGCCTTGAAGCACATTGTAAAGAAATGTAGTGAATGTGTTCATGTGCTGTTTATTAATGTTGGGGTGAAACCCCTTGTTAGAATAGTGAGAATGCAGGGCAGATATCCAATGGGAAGGGGAGGGCTAGAAACAAAGAAAGAAGGTCACCCTGTAAGAATGACTCCCATGCCAGTCCCCAGTACACAGCCCACCAGGCCTTGACCTAACCTTGATCACTCTGCGGTTGCCTGGGATGGAAACTCTTCCAGGGCTTCCCTCTTTGAGGAGCCTGCAGAAATCAAGGCAGAGTTTCTTCCCCAGACCAGGATAGTGGCAGTAGAGAATGCTTTCCAGCAAGTCAGGGTGGTGAAGAATAAGATTAGACCTGAGTCCTAGGAGATAAAAGTTAGTGGATTACTTATTTGGGACCTTAGGTGTCTCAACCCTCCCCTCCTCCGAAGTTGCTTTGCTTGGCTGTAGCTCAAAGAAGACAAAGATCTGTGTAATTCTGTATGATTGGGGAGTAACCCCGAGTCTATGATGTGAAATACTTGAAGTTCATTTGTAGTGTTTTACAATTCAAGGTTAAATGGCCCACTGAAAACTGTTTCTACTTGGAGACATAAAAATGTATGTGGAGTCTTAAGAGCCAGACTTTCACATAGAGCAGCTGTGGTACCCAGGGTCCCTGAACCTTGTCATCGCTTAGGCATGAGGCCCCCAGTGTGGATACATGCTTTGGTGTTCTTTTGTGTGTGTGTTTTGGTCAGAGCCAAAAGGCTGTAGGCATTGGGAACTCAGACTGCTCTGTACAAACTGGCTGTGAATTGTTGCTCCGTAGCCTTGAGCAACGAACTGGGGTGGAACAAAAAGCCAATGCAACCCTCTCTTTAACCCTTCAGTGGAACACTAAACTCAATTAGTGGGTAGAGGAAAAGATACAAAAACATCTCTTCTAGCCCCACAAAGTGCCTATTACTTAGCATGCTGAATGCCCAGGCATATATTTCTTTTCTTTTCTTTTTTAAATTTTTTAAAATTTTTATTAGCATTTTCCATGATTATAAAAAAATATCCCATGGTAATCCCCCCCCCACACTTTCCCCTTTGAAAATCATATTACCTCCCCTATTTTATTTTCAATATCAGGAAAGTAATACATATTTGTTGCAGTGTAAGATAAAGCTGAGAATGGTGACACATGCTTGTTATCCCAGCACTGGGGAGGTGAGGGCAGGAAGATCAGGAGTTCAAGGGCATCTTTGGCTATAGCAGATTTGAGGCCAGCGTGGGCTGAAAAAAAATTAAACTTTAAGAAAACAAACAAAATGAGAAAAAGTGTCACCAGAGCCACTCTTCTTGCCTGATTGATTGGCAGGTGCAGAGGCAGTTTGGGTCCATGCTGAGAGGGCTAAGCCAGCTGAGGACAAGCCTGGAATCCCCAGAGCTTCAGAGAGCTGGCCTCTGGAAAAATGCTCAGCTGCACAGTCACTTTCTCCAGTTCTGGGACAGTTGTGCCACAGTGCCATCCACCGCAGAGGCTCAACTGCAGGGAGAGTTTTCCTGGGGATTTCACAGTGTGCTTTTCTATTTAAAAAAAATTAGAAAAGTGACATATGCTCTTCGCAAAGTAAATAGTTACCAAGGAAACACTAACTGTAACTGCTTTTACAGTCCTCTCACTATCCCTTAGGGCCTGGTCCCAGGATCCTCCAGGTGTCCAGTTTTCAGATGGCCAAGGCACTTTTTAATGCTTTTGAAAATCATTTTATTTACTACAGAGAGAGAGGGAGAGAGAGTGAAAGAGAGAGAAAGAGAGAGAGAGAGAGAGAGAGAGAGAGGGAGAGAGAGAGAGGGAGCGGGAGCAGGAGAGGGAGCGCACGGCTGCAACAGGGCCTGTAGCCACTGTAAATGAACTCCTCATGTATGTGCCACCAGGTAGAGTCTGACTTTACGTGGGTACTGGGGAATCGAACCTGGCTCCTTTGTCTTTTCTGGCAAGTGCCTCAACCACTAAGCCATCTTTCCAGCTCCCCAAGTCCCTTTGTATTTTTAAATTTATGTATGAGAGAGAGAGAGATAAAGGCAGATAGAATGGGTGCACCAGGGCCTCCAGCCACTGCAAACGAATTCCAGACACATGTGCCATCTTGTGCATCTGGCTTATGTGGGTGCTGGGAAATCAAACCTGGGTCCTTAGGCTTCACAGGCAAGTCCTTAACCACTAATCCTCCAGCCCCCCAAATCCTTTTTTTTTTTTTTTTTTTTTTTTGCAGGGTTTGAGGTAGGGTCTCAGGGTCTCACTGTAGTTGAGGCTGACCTGGAATTCACTATGTAGTCTCAGGATGGCTTTGAACCCGTGGTGATCCTCCTACTTCTGCTCCCGAGTGCTGGGATTAAAGGCATATGTTACCACTCTTGGTTTACATATCCCCCTTAAAAAAGGCATAGTCAGGCATAAAAAGTGGTGCAAGTATCTGGCATTCTGTTTACAATTGCAAGAAATTCTGGTACCCATACACACGTGCAAATCAATAGATAAATATTAAAAAATGGAATAGTATTTATTTATAAGCTGGGCATCCTAGTATGTGCTTTTAATCCCAACACTCAGGCAGATCACTGTGAGTTGCAGTCCAACCTGGGACTACAGAGTGAGTTCCAAGTCAGTCTGGGCTAGAGTGAGACCTTACCTTGAAGACAACAAAAGGCATAGTATTTGTGTGTAGCTAATGCACATTCTCCTGTTTGCTTGAAGTCATCTCTGTATAGCTTATGATGCTTTGTAATGTAAATAGCTGTTACACTAGAAAAAATAATGACAAGGGAAAAGTATGTACATGTTTAGTACTGACATAATTATTTATTTATTTTTTGTTTTTTGAGGTAGGGTCTCACTCAAGCTCAGGCTGACCTGGAATTCACTATGTAGTCTTAGGGTCACCTTGAACTCATGGTGATCCTTCTACCTCAGCCTCCCAAGGGCTGAGATTAAATATTAATCTATTCTTCTACTTACATATATACAATACCATCCTATTAAGTACCCATCTCCCTTCCTTTCTCTTCCTTTTATATTTCTTTTCTAGCTTACTGGTCTTTGCTATTGAGTTTTCTTCCTACTCACACAGAAGTCCAGTCAAATGTAGCTAGGATCCACATATGAGAGAGAACATGTGATGTTTGGCCTTCTGGGCCTGGATTACCTCACTTAGTATAATCCTTTCCAGATCCATTCATTTTCCTGCAAATCTCATAACTTAATTTTTTTTTTTTTAATTTTGTTTTGTTTATTTTTATTTATTTATTTGAGAGTTACAGACAGACAAAGAGGCAGAGAGAAAGAGAATGGGTGTGCCAGGGCTTCCAGCCACTGCAGACAAATTCCAGATGCGTTCACTCCCTTGTGCATCTGGCTAACGTGGGTCCTGGGGAATCGAGCCTCGAACCGGGGTCCTTAGGCTTTGCAGGCAAGTGCTTAACCGCTAAGCCATCTCTCCAGCCCAACTTCATTTTTCTTTACCGCTGAGTAGAACTCCATTATACCAATGTGTCATATCTTCATTATCCACTCATCAGTTGAGGGACATGTAGGCTGGTTCAATTTCTGAGCTATTGTGAATTGAGGCACAGTGAACATGGTTTAGCAAGTATCTCTAAGGTAGTGAGATGAGTCCTTAGGATATATGTGTAGGAGGGCTATAGCTGGGTCATATGGTAGATCAATTTTTAGCTGTCTTAGGAACCTCCACACTGATTTCCACAATGGCTGGACCAGATTGCATTCCCACCAACAGTGTAGAAGGGTTCCTCTTTTTCCACATCCTCGCCAGCATTTATGGTCATTTTTTTTTTTTTTTTTTGGTTTTGTGAGGTAGGGTCTGGCTCCAGCCCAGGCTGACCTGGAATTCACTAAGCAGTCTCAGGGTGGCCTCGAACTCACGGCAATCCTCCTACTTCTGCCTCCCGAGTGCTGGGATTAAAGGCGTGTGCCACCACGGCCAGCAATAAATATCTTTTTTTTTAAATTTTTTTTTTTTTTTTTTTATTTGAGAGAGACAGACACAGAGAGAAAGACAGATAGAGGGGGAGAGAGAATGGGCGTGCCAGGGCTTCCAGCCTCTGCAAACGAACTCCAGACGCGTGTGCCCCCTTGTGCATCTGGCTAACATGGGACCTGGGGAACCGAGCCTCGAACCGGGGTCCTTAGGCTTCACAGGCAAGCGCTTAACCGCTAAGCCATCTCTCCAGCCCGTATGGCCATTTGTTTTCATGATGGTAGCCAATCTGACAGGAGTGAGATGGAATCTCTATGTAGTTTTAATCTGCATTTCCCTGATGACTAGGGATGTAGAACATTTTTGTAGATGCCATCCATATTTCTTCTTTTGAGAACTCTATTTAGTTCCATAGCCCATTTTTTTAATTGGCTTGTTTGCTTTCTTATTATTTAATTTTTTGAGTTCTTGGTATATGCTAGATTTTACTCCTCTATCAGATATATAGCTGGCAAAGATTTTTCCATTCTGTAGGTTGCCTCTTTGCTTTATTCACAGTGTCCTTTGCCACACAAAATATTCGTAATTTCATAAGGTCCCAGTAGTTAATCTGAAGTAGATTAATTGTTAGATTTGATTGATTAAAGGCACACTCCAGCAGGAGGACATTATAATCCTGAGCATATAGGCACCTAACATGGGAGCTCCCAACTTCATCAAACAAATGCTATTAGAGCTAAGGTCACAGATAACACCAAACACAGTGGTAGTGGGTGACTTCAACACCCCACTTTCATCAATTGACAGGTCATCCTAGCAAAAAATAAACAGAGGCATCTGGATTAAATGAGGTCATAGAAGAAATGGACCTAACAGATATGTACAGGACATTTAATCCAAATGCTGCGGATTACACATCCTTTTCAGCAGCACTTGGAACATTTTCTAAAATAGACCATATATTAGGACACAAAGCAAATCTTAACAAACAGGAAAATTGAAACAATTCCTTGCATTCTATCTGACCAGTGGAATCAAACTATAAATCAATAGCAAGAAAAGCTATAGAGCATACACAGAATCATGGGAACTAAACAATACACTACTAAATGATGAATGGGTCAATGAAGAATCAACAAGGAAATCAAAAAATTCAGAGTCAAATAATTCTGAGAACACAAGATACCAAAACCTTTGGGACACAATGAAGGCAGTCCTAAGAGGGAAGTTTATAGCTTTAAGTGCCTATATTAAGAAATTAGAAAGGTCTCAAGTAAATGACCTAATGCTTCACCTTAAAGCCTTGGAAAAAGGAGAATAAGGCAAACTGAAAAGGAGTAGACAGGAAGATAAAATAAAGATTAGGGCAGAAATTAGTGAAATAGATATCAAAAAACAATCCAAAGAATCAATGAAACAAAGAGTTGGTTCTTTGAAAGGATAAACAAGATGGATAAACCCTTAGCAAATCTGACCAAAAGAGAGAAGAGACACAAATTAATAAAATTAGAGATGAAAAATGCAGTATCACAACAGATAACAGAGAAATTCAAAATATCATAGGGACAAACTATAAAACATATGCTCAACTAAGTATGAAAATCTGTAAGAAATGGGTGAGTTCCTTAATTTATATGACCTACCTAAATTAAATCCAGATGAGATTAATCATTTAAATAGACCTATAACAAATATAGAGATCCAAGCAGTTATCAAAAACTCCCAACTAAAAAAAATCCAGGCCCATATGGATTCACTGGTGAATTTTACCAGACCTTCAGAGAAGAACTAACAACATTGCTTCTTAAGTTTTTCCATAAAATAGAAAAAGAAGGAATTCTACCAGAGTCCTTCTACGAAGCCAGCATCACTCTGATATGAAAACCAGGCAAAGATAGAACAAAAACATAGATGCAAAAATTCTCAACAAAATATTAGCAAATAGAATACAAGAATGTATTAGAAAGATCATTCACCCTGATCAACTAGGCTTTATCCCAGAGATGCAGGGATGGTTCAACATATGCAAATTGATAAATGTAATACATTATATAAATGGATTGAAGGAGAAAAATCACATGATCATCTCATTAGATGCAGAGAAATCATTTGACAAATCCAACATCCCTTCATGATAACTGTCCTACAGAGACTGGGAATAGAAGGAACATATCTCAATATAATAAAGGCTATTTATGACCAACCTATGGCCAATATATTAGTAAATGGGGAAAAATTGGAAGCTTTTCCACTAAAATCAGGAATAAGACAAAGGTGTCCAGTCTCCCCACATTTATTTAATATAGTACTACTAGGAGTCGTAGGCATTGCAATAAGGCAAGAGGTACACATAAAAGGGATACAGATTGGAAAGGAAGAGATCCAGTTATCATTATTTGTAGATTACATGATTCTACATAAAGGACCCTAAAGACTCTACCAGCAAACTGTTACAGCTGATAAATAGCTATATCCATGTAAGCAGGATACAAATTAAATACACAGAACTCAGTAGCATTCCTATATGTTAACAAAGACAGAGGATGAAATCAGAATCACTCCCATTCACAATTGCATCAAAGAAAATAAAAGTACCTTGGAATAAACCTATCCAAGGAAGTAAGGGATCTCTACAATGAAAACTTTAAAACATTCAAGTGAGAAATTACAGAAGAAACTACAAAATGGAAGTACAGAAGAATCTATTGTGAAAATGGCAATCTTACCAAAAGCAATCTACACATTTAATGCAGTCCCCATCAAAATTCCAATGGTATTCTTCACGGAAATAGAAAAAATGCAATCCAAAAATTCATTTGGAATTAAAAGGAATCTCAAATATCTAAAACAATACTGAGCAACAAAAAATAAGATTGGTGGTATCACCATACCTGATTTTAACCTATATAGTACAGAGCCATAGTAACAAAAACAGCATGGTACTGGCACAAAAGCTGACATGTAGATCATAATAGAGGACCCAGATGTAAGTCAGGGTAGCTATAGCCACCTGATCATCGGTAAAAGTGCCAAAGATACTCATTGGAGAAAAGACAGCTTCTTTAGCAAATGGTGCTGGGAAAACTGGATATGTATCTTTAGAAGGATGAAAATGGAATTCTCTTTCTCCATGCACAAGAATTAAGTCCAAATGGATTAAAGACCTTAACATCAGACCTGAAACTCTGAAACTGCTAGAGGAAAAAGAAGGTAACCCTTCAACATATTAGTCTTGGCAAAGACTTCCTGAATATAACCCTAGTGGCTTAGACAATAAAACCACAGATTAATCACTGAGACCTCTTGAAAATTTTTAAAAAATATTTTTATTTATTCTTTTATTTGACAGAGAAATTGGGGGGGGAGGGCGGGGAGAGGATAAGAATAAGAGTGGGTGCACCAGGGTCTCCAGCCACTGCATCCTGCTAATGTGGATCCTGGGGAATTGAACATGGGTCCTTTGGTTTTGCAGGCAAAAGCCTGAAGCACTAAGCTGTCCCTCCAGCTCTATGACACAATTTTTTAAAAGTATTTTGTGTCCAAAGTTGGCTGAGTCGTAGCTGTTGGATCTATGGATTTGAAGGGCCAGCTGCACACATAGTCATGTGTAGTTGCACAAATGGAATGTGAACTGTGCTATTCAGACTTGTGTGGATCTTTTATTCAACCCAGCGATCTACTGTGAGCATTCTACCGTGTTACATTAAGTGCCTGCTTGTTATTTTTAATTTATTTTTTGTCTTCTCCAGTAGCTGTGCGGTATTCCAGAGAACAGACACTGGTTTAATCATTTCAAAGGCGGGTATAGATGTTAAGCCTTTCTGGCAGTCGTGTTAAAAGAGAAGCAGCATCAGTCAGATCAGTGAGGGAGATGTCTCAATGGGTAAGAACACTTGTGCACAGACAGGAGAACCTGAGTTTGATCTCCCAGCACCCACATAAAATGCCAGGTGTGGCCACTCATGGCTGTAACTCCAGTGCTGAAGGGGCAACGGGAGACAGAACTGCTGAGGCTGCCTGGCCAGCCAGTCTTAATGAAAAAGGAAAGCTCCAGGTACAGAGAAATCTCAAGGAGAAAATGCAGAAGAGATTGGCAATTGACGTTCTTATTTGACCTCCACCTCTGCACGCATGCATGTACATACAGCATGCACACACATGTACCTACTGGTAGGAGAATTGATCCCAAGTTTATAAGCCACATATCATTAGGCTGTAGAGATTGGAAGCATGAGTTAATAACCGATTGGAAGTCCTGAGTGCCTTGCGGTAAGCAGTCACAGGGACCAGACATCAGTGCCCAGTAGAGGACTACCTGGGGAAGCTGCTAGGACCTTCCTCTCCAAGGCTGCCTTCCCATTTCAGGCTGCCTGCTTCCTTCATGTCCAGCCACCTCTAGCTGAGGCATTGGAGACCCAGGTTAGAGTGGTTGGCTGTAAGCAGCCTAGAAGTAGGGGGCGGCCTTTCTGTTGCTGAGACCTGCGCAGTTCCCACAAAGAGGCTGGGGAGCATGGGCAGCCAGGCTGAGCACAGCTACCTTTGGGTTGTGGGCTCTGTCCTGAGGTCTTGTTGGGACAGCGGCCTGCGCTGCAGCTTTGAGATTCTGTTGTAACAGAGCATCAGAAAAGTGATGCCTGACTTCCTAAAAGTGTCAGCCACGGTCTACATGGCCGTGTTCCTGTGGGGTGAAGAGCCTGCAGCTGCTGGGAGGGAAAGGTTTAAGGTTAAGTGTAATTCTGGAACATCCTTTCTGAAACTTGTGCGTAATTATTGTGGACTTCAATGTGGGTTCATTTCTCTCTGTTCTCTCTCGGGTGTGTGTGTGCTGCATGCTGTCAATATGGTTGGGCTTGGCAGCTGCCTTGTTAGAAGTGAGCTGATGGTTGGGGCCCACAGTTCCTGGCAGTGCTAGTGGAAAGAGTGTTGTCTTTACATTGAGGCATACTGGGGTGAAACTGGAGTTTTTTCAGCCACTCGATATGGCTATAGGTAAGCGAAGCTCTCTGAGCCCCAGTCTTCTTGTCTATAAAACAAAACAGTGCTTTTGACCCCAGGATTATAGTGACCAGTCACAATAGACAGGTCACAGTGGGTGCCAGTAAGACTCATTTCCTTTTGTTTCTTCTAAACTCATCCTTTGTTTCCCTGGTTTCTCTCTAGTCACTGAAGGCTGCCCTGTTTATCCACTCTCCCCACTCTCCTCAGTCACCAGTCTTGGTAGCTGGGCCAGGGAAACATGTGCAGAGGTATTTGTGTGGTTTTGGGTACCACCTGCTCTTGAAGGTTCCTCTGCCCAGGGTTGGCTTCTGCTGCTTTCTGGGCTTGAACCCCCTGGCTTCTTGATTTACCCGGTTGATATACTTGGGACTCTGCTGTGACAGTTCTCTGGTTCTCAAAGTATTTTGTAGACCTAGTGATCTCCCTTACCTGGTGTATGGAGCTGACAGACTTGAAGTATTTGTGAAGCTAGAGGCAGTCTGGCTGTGGATTCCCACCCCAAAGTTTTTAATGAGTGTTCATTCCCACCAGATTTTTGCACAATTCCCATAAAGCACCTTTGTTCCATACCTTCTTGCAGTTGACCACGTCCCAGGTCAAGGAGGATGGTGTCCCGTTTCTGGTAGACCTGCTCCTGCTCTAGGGGCTTTTGTGGGGGGCATGTAGAACCACCAGCATTTGACTACAGAATATATCTGAGGAAAACCATCTGCCATTCTAAAGTTTATGTAATTTTAACTGACTATGGGTACCTAATTGCAAAAGTTCTATTAACCACCATTTTTTTCAGGTTACCTTCCATGCGCCAGGCCCTGTGCTAAACAAGAGTTATGTGGGAGATGGGAGGTTGGAATACTTGGCTCAGAGAGGGATGGATGGTCCCACATTAAAGGAAGAGTGGGGGTACACTGCGCCTCCTGCAATCAAAGAAAACATCTCACACCGCTTCCTCTCCCTTTTTTTTCCTCCCTCCCTTCCTTTCTTTTTTAAGACAGAGACTTGCTACACAGCTCAGACTGACATGGAATTCACTGTGTGGCCCAGGCTGAACTCAGTCCTTCCTACTTCAGTCTCCCAATTCCGAGGTTACAGATGAACTGTACCTCACTTCTTTTAAAATATTTATTTATTTATATATTTTTTGGTTTACCAAGGTAGGGTCTCACTCTACCCAGGCTGACCTGGAGCTTACTGTCTAGTCCCAGGCTGGTCTCAAATTCATGGTGATCCTCCTCTCTCTGCCTCCTGAGTGGTGGGATTAAAGGCATGTGCCTCCAAGCCTGGCTCTGGCTCTGTTTATTTATTTATTTGAGAGGGAGGGTTGCCACTGCAACCAAACTCCAGACATATGCATCACTTTATGCATCTGGCTCTATGTGGTCGCTAGAGAATGTAACTGTAGCCATCAGGTTTTGTAAGCAAGTACCTCTAGCTGCTGAGCCATCTCTCCATTTCTGATCCTTGCTGGAATGTTGGCTTTCCATCTCAGAAGAGCCTTCTTCAAATATTGCCTAAAAGTGAAGTCTTTTGAGGCCAGCCTGGGCTATAGCTTGAACAAAGAACAAAAAGGAGGTCTGGTAGGGCTTACCTAACATCTTCCGGTACACCAGGATAGTTCTGCCTCTTCCTACTCGCAGCTGAGAAATTCCCAGGGAGGCTGCTCTTTGGTCTGGTCTCTCATACCCAGCCAGCTTGAGCAAAGCAAGGCTTGCTGCTTGATGTGTATATTGGTGGGAGTGGAGAAGAGCAGGGCTACTGAAACACGAGGTGTCCCCTCAGGAAGTGTGGCTCCTTGTTCTTCCTAGCAGCCAAGTCAAGGCTTAGATTCGTTCCCATCATGTGTCAGTGGCTGCACCAGGACTGGAGTCTGGCCTGTGATGGAACCCATGGCCTTAATGCCTATGACATTGTCTCTGCCAGGTGAGAGGCACTGAGCTGGGGCTGTGGGCTAGAAAAGAACTATGTGAGCTTCTAGGACTTGAGTGGAAAACAGGTGCACTGAAGTTTAAAGGAGCAGGTGGTAAAAAATTGTGTGGGTAGTATGGGCACGTGACTGAGAGTTCAGGAAATGGAAAGCTCAGGGTGGGTGTGGGGCGAAGGTCTAATGAGCTGGGAGGGGACAGGGAAGTATGGTCCAGGGGTAAGCTGTAGGGCTTAGAGGTACTGCTCTGACTTTCACCAAGGTGCCCTTTTGAGCCTCTTTCTCAGGGGCTGGGTCTAGATTTGGGTTGGCTTAGCCCCTGCTTCATGACACGCTCTTGCATGTGACTTGCTTTTATCTGTTTCTTGTAATGTTAAATGTCAATGCAACTTGATCAGTTTGCTTGAATGTTTTTCCACTTTAGCAGAGATGTGCTGAATGGATTTTTATTTTGATTTTTGTTTCAGCATCTATGTCATGGGCATGGTCCTGGAGTGGATTAAGAACAACGGTGGGGCAGCAGCCATGGAGAAGCTTAGCACCATCAAATCTCAGATGATTTATGACATTATTGATGAGTCTCAAGGATTCTACGTGTAAGTCAGAAGGTTTTCTCTCACTGCGCTTACCTCTTGGGAACTGGAAACTGCATACTGTGAAACTTACATTTCTCTAGGACACTGGCATACTGGTGAGCTTGCGTGGCCCTGTGCCCCGTCAGCTGAAGGTGGAGGTTAGGGTAAATTCTTTCCTCTTGTACCTATTCTAGAAGTCCTAGTCTACACTCCAAGGATGGTGACCTGGGGAAGAATATGTTGCTGTCTGAGATAGACCCCTTTACTTTCCCCCATGTGTCTCTAGGCAAAACACTTGCAGGAAGCTATCAGCCCTATCTAAGGTCTGCGGTTGGATTCCATTAATGTATAAATCTCATTCCTGACTTTCTCCTTTAAGAAAATTAAGGGCCTCACTTATTCCAAACAGAAGTTCCCATCCTGGGCCTGCAGTCTAAAGGGATTGGCCTTAGTTACGTATTTACGTGGCAACAGGATGGATAAAACTATAGACCATGGGCTGGACATCTGTGGGGCTACAGGATGTGCATGGATCTTGCATGCGTTTCCTAGGGCTGCCAGAACCAAAGCTCCCATAAAATTTTAAAAACAACAGAAATTCTCACCAGTGTTGAAGCAGAAGTTCAAAATGAGGGGTGTTATCAGCCTTCACTTTCTTGTCTCTTGCAGCTTGGGAGGAAGGGTCCTGGCTTATGCGGTATTATTCCGCTCTGTGTCACTCTGTATGAGGGCTCTTCCTTTTCTTGCTTTTGCTTTTCTTTCTTATTGATAATTTCCACACATATACATAATGTATTTTTTTTTTTTATTTTTCAAGGTAGGGTCTCACTCTAGCTCAGGTGACCTGGAATTCACTGTGTAGTCTCAGGGTGTCCTTGAACTCATGGTGATCCTCCTACCTCTCCCTCCTGAGTGCTGGGACTAAAGGCATGTGCCACCATGCCTGTCTACATAATGTATTTTGATCATAATTTCCCCATTACTCTCTTTTGGACTTCTTCCCCCATCCCTTTTCCATTGAACCCCTTCTTCCATTCAATCCCTCTGGGTTTGTGTGTGTGTGTGTGTGTTTCATGTTTTTTTGAGGTAGGGTCTTGAACTAGTTCAGGCTGACCGGGAATTCACTGTGTCATCACAGGGTGGCCTTGAACTCATAGTGATCCTTCTACCTCTGCCTCTTGAGTGCTGGGATTAAAGGTGTGTACCACCAAGCCTGGCTTTCTCTATTAAAAAAATTTTTTTTTTAAATTATTTGTGAGGGGGGCAGACAGAAAGGGAGAGAGATAATGTATGTGTGCTGGAGTAGATAGAGTATGGGTGTGCTGCCAAGTCTTTCTTGCTGCTGCAGATGAACTCCAGATGCATGAGCCACTGTGTGCATCTGGCTTTATGTGAGTACTAGGGAATTGAACCTGGTCCATGCAGCTTTGCAATCAAGTTCCTTTAAGTAATGAGTCATCTCTTCAGCCCTTTTTAGGTTATTATATTCTTTTTGCCAACTCTTCCTCTTGGAGCGTGTGCTGAACACCTGTTTGGTGCTGTGCATTCTATAGTCACTTAGCACACTGATGAGGTTTTGTTTTGTTTTTGATTTTTCCAGGTAGGGTTTCACTCTAGTTCAGGCTGACCTGAATTCACTGTGTAGTCTCAGTGTGGCCTCGAACTCAACAGTGATCCTCCTACCTCTGCCTCCCAAGTGATGAGATTAAAGGTGTGTGCCACCATGCCTGGCTTCTGCCATCTTTTCTTTCTTTCTAATAAGGCAAGTCAACTTACCCCCAGGATATTCTAAAATGAATTTTTTCCTCCTTCCTTCCTTCCTTTCTTCCTCTTTCTTCCTCCCTCCCTCCCTTTCTCTCTCTCTCTCTCTCTTGAAACATAGTCTTGCTCTAGCCCATACTGACCTGGAACTCACTGTCGAGCCCAGGCCAACCTCAGGCTCACTATGATCCTCTTACCTTATCCTTCCCAGTGCTGGAATTACAGTTGTGAGCCACCATGTCTGGCTGTTCTTTGCTCTTTCACTCAAGGCAGTGTAGCCCATGCTGACCTGAAACTTACTGTGTAGTCCCAGGCTGGCCTTGAACTCATGATGATCCTCACAGCTCAGCCTCCTGCGTGCTGGAATTAAATGATCTATGTAATCTAGGATGGCCTTGTGATCTTTCTGTTTTCACTTTCCCACGTACTGGGATTGCAGACATGTGTTGCCATGCCCAGCTGTCCAGGATGGACTTGTCTGAAGATCATTATCATAATTATGTCTGCAAAGACCATTATTTCAATAGAATGGACTCATGAATTCTGGAGGTTGGGGTATGGGCATGTGTCTACCAATTCTCCTCAATAGGCTTCTTCTCGTAATGCCAGATGAGAGGCACCCAGTGCAGTGAGTGCCTGGCACATTTGATTGTCCCTTTTCCTCAGGGTGGCAGCAGGTTTACACAGGCCTCATGTAACATTTAATTGTACATACATACTTAAGCATTTATACTTTTTGTTTGTAATAGAAATGCCTACCTTCCAGTAATTTCCACTTCGAGTATATGACAGGCCACATGGAATAGAAAGAAATAGTGCTGAAATCTTAATTCAGAATTGTCGTGTTTAAGCCAAGACTTGCTAAACCCCTGTGGGTTAGGGGTGGGGGTGTACTCTTTGTATAGCTAGGATAGAGAAACATGCTTGCTATCACCCTCCCCCTAAAATACCTGTGCCTTCTCATGAGAGCTCCTCCAGCCACAAGCCCTGAGGCTCTGGGCTTGGCTGCATACCTTGCCCAGCTTATGCCACCCAGGGGAAGGGATGTATGCTGCTTGCTTACACCTGCTCTGCGGTTCTGCACAATGAGGCAAATAGAACCTGGAGGCCTAAGGTTTGGGGGAGCTTCCACCCTAGATACTGATGTATGACAAGCCTGGGAAACCGAACTAGTGTTCACTGAGCTTTTTTTTTTTTTTTTTTTTTTGGGGGGGGGGTTCAAGGTAGGGTCTTGCTATAGCCAAGGCTGACCTAGAGCTCACTCTATAGTTTCAGTCTGTCCTTGAACTCACAGCGATCCTCCTACTTCTGCCTCCCAAGTGCTGGGAGTAAAAGTGTGTGCCACCACGTCTGGCTTTCAGTGAGCTGTTTTAATATGTGCAGCTAGCAGTAGGTGGTCCAGGGAGTTCCATAGGCAAGGACTAAAGAACAATGTAACCCTTGATCAAGGTAATGCTGTTTCGTTGGCCAGGTGGATGTAAGTAGAAGCAGATAGAAGAGAGGTCAGGAGTACTTTTGGGGACTTGTAAGAAGGCAAGGATAGCCCCAACGAATACAGCTGTGTGTTTGGAGAACAGGTAATGGACTGCCTGGTGAGGATGGTGTGTCAGAATAGAAGGGAAAGTTGTTGGAAAGGCACGATGGTAAGTTTAATGCATTTGTTTATTCATCTGTTACCTCCACCCATCTACACACACGTTTACTCAGCTGCCTCCTCATCCATTTCTCCAGCCCCGTCCACCCACCTGTCCTCTGTCTAGCCAGCCAGTAGGTGACTCCTGAGCACACTGAGCTAGTTCTGCTCTAGCTCCTGAGAAGAATAACTCATTTTCTGTGGCTTCCTAAATGCTCAGCGTTGTAGAGTTAGTGCAAGCATTCAGTGGCTCTTGTGGAAGGGAGAGTAACTTTTCTATTAACATTGGCTCCGTGTTTCTCAGGAGGTAAATAGGCATAAAACCAGAATGAATTGTTATATCTGTAGGGAAAATAAAATCTAGAGAATTAAGGTAAGAAGAAGTCGGTTGGGAATCTCCTAAACTTTTTTTTTTGTCCCCAGTGTCTTTTAAATTAAATACCCAACCCAGGCAAAGCTGCTGATGCTGGTGGGTCACCTGAGAATCCGATCACAGTTACACCACTCCTCACTCACTCTCAAATAGCCCTGACCCAGGACTTGGTCCTTTTCAGAATAAGCCCCGTCTGGGAATTCCTAGCCTTGTGAAGGTGCCTGAAAACATGAAACGTGTTCTAAGGCTCTCACATAGGCTCCTTTGAATTCACTATATAGCCAAGGATGACTTTGAACTTCTGATCCTCCTACCTCTGTCTCCTAAGTTCTGGGGTTACAGGTGTGTCCATGCCTGGTTTATGTAATGCTTACTAGCATGTTACCTTGGACAAATGATCGGACTGCTCTACACCTCAGTTTCTTCATATGTTCAGTGGTTGTAATCCTGGTACATGCTTCTGTGACAGACATAAAGACCAAATGGGAATACACATGTATATATAGTATAGTTGGTAAGAGCTTTTGAGCTAAGTTTGTAGAAAGCTCTAAAACAGTTGAGTTTTGTTTGTTTTATCACTTGCTTGCATCTAGATGGTCTTTAAACATGTTTTTCAGATGTCCAGTGGAGCGCCAGAATAGAAGCAAGATGAATATCCCATTCCGCATTGGCAATGCCAAAGGAGATGAAGCTTTAGAAAAGCGATTTCTGGATAAAGCACTGGAACTCAATATGATCTCCTTGAAAGGACACAGGTGAGCACACCTTTGCTTCCCATTCTTGTCAGAATGAAGCAAACTTGCTGGGGACACCAGTTGCCATGTTTATAGAACTGCTAGCACAGCCTCTGGCTAGTCCTGGAGCCCCATCTTCCATTCTGTTGGAACCTCTCCCCTGTTCTGCTCTTATGGCACCATGCCTGCCATACTGCCTCCGTCAGGCCCAGCGCCGCTCTGCCCCAGTGTTAGGACATAACTGTGGTTCCAGGTGAACATCACATGGCATTCTATTTCATATAATTTTTATTTTAAAAAATATTTTTATTTATTTGCAAGGAGAGAAGAGAGAGAAGAGAGACAAGGAGAGAGGGTACACCAGGGCCTCCAGCCACTGCAAACGAACTCCAGATGTATACACCACTTTGTGGATCTGGCTTTATGTGCGTACTGGGAAATTGAACCCAGGTCATGGGGGTTTGAATGCAAGTACCATGAGCACTGAAACATCTCTCCAGCCCAGCATTCGATTTAGGAAAATGCCCTCACACACAGGAGCAGCAGCAGCAAGATGCCTGTGTTCTTGGCACTGTTGCACAGGCTTATGGGTAGCATGGGTCTCCTGGCACCCACTTTTTTACCTTATATATTTTTATATATATTTTGAAAGTTTTTAATTTTTTTTTTTTGAGGTAGGGTCTCACTCTGGCCCAGGCTGACCTGGAATTCACTATGTAGTCTCAGGGTGGCAATCCTCCTACCTCTGCCTCCTGAGTGCTGGGGGTGCACCACCATGCCTAGCTATTTTCTTTTGGTATATGTGTATACTTTTACACACATGCATGCATATTCAGTATATGCACTTGGATAGGCAAATGTGTACCTTTTGCACATGCATGTGGTGGCACGAAGAAGACATCAGGTGCACTCTCTCTCTCTTCCACCTGATTTCCCTGAGACAGCGTCTGCTGAACCCAGAGCTTGCCATTTGTCAGTTAGACGTCTGAGCAGCCAGCCACAGTGGTCCTCCTATCTCTGTCCCCACTGTGCTGGCATTACAGGTATGGGCAGCCGTGCCCCTCTCTTTTCATGGATGCCAGAGATCAAAAAACTCAGGTCATCATGTTTGCATAGCAAGGACACTTACCTGCTGAGACATGTCCCAGCCTTAAGTTTTTTTTTTCTTTATCAAAGGTAAATAGGTTGGATATGATCAAAGCACATCGTTTGCATACATGGAAATATAACATGTAATATATGACTTTTGAGCTGGGCATAGTGGTGCATGCCTTTAACCCCAGCACTTTGGAGGTAGAGGTAGGAGGATCACTATGAGTCTGAGGCCACCCTGAGACTACATAGTGAATTCCAGGTCAGCCTGGTCTACAGCAAGACCCTACCTCCAAAAAAAAAAAAAAAAAAAAAAAAACTTCTGGGGACTGGAGAAATGGCTCAGTGGCTAAAGGTACTGGATTGCAAAGCCTTTTGGCCCAGGTTTGATTCCCCAGTACCTACCTAAGCCAAATGCACAAGGTGGCGTATGTGTTTGGACATACTTTGCAATAGCGGAGGCCCTGGCTCATTCTCTCTCTATCTGCCTTTTTGTCTTTTTTTTTTTTTAAATTTATGTATTTATTTATTTGCTTTTTCTTAATTTTTATTAGCATTTTCCATGATTATAAAAAAATCCCATGTTAATTCCCTCCTTCCCCCCTTTTTGTCTTTTTCTCTCTCTCTCTCAAATAAATAAATAAAAATATTTAAAAATAAATCAACCAGTGTTTATTTTTTATTTCTATCATGTATTTTTTTTTTACTTTCTTTTTTTAAATTTTTTATTTATTTGCAAGTAGAGAGCAAGAGATAAAAGAGAGACAGAGAGAATGGGCATGCCAGGGTCTGTAGCCACTGCAAATGAACTCTGGACACCTGTGCCCTTTGTCCATCTGGCTTACATGGTCCTGGGGAATTGAATGTGGATCCTTTGGCTTTTCAGGCAAACACCTTAACTACTAAGCCATTTCTGCAGCCCTTAAATTTAATTTTTATTGACAACCTCTATAATTACAGGCAATAAACCATGGTAATTCCATCCCTCACCTCCCTTTCCCCTTTGCAGCTCCATTCTCCATCATACCCCTTCCCCCTCTCAATCAGTCTCTCTTTTATTTTGATGTCATCTTCTTTTCTTTCTATTATGATGGTCTTGTGTAGATAGTGTCAGGCTCTGTGATGTCATGAATATCCAGGCCATTTTGTATCTGAGAAGTGTGTTATAAGGAGTCATACCATTCCTTTGGTTCTTGAATTCTTTCTGCCACTTCTGCAATGGACCCTGAGCCTTGGAAGTTGTGATAGAGATGTTTCAGTGCTGAGCATTCCTCTATCACTTCTTCTCAGCACCATGGCGCCTTCCGACTCATTCCAAGGTCACTGCCATCTGAAAAGTGAGAGTAGCATTAATACATAGATATGAATATTAAGAGAAGTGCTTACCTGGGCAGTTTGGTGAGCATAGTATATACATTTAGCCAGACACCAGCAGACCTTACATCACTGGTGCTCATGACTACCTCTGTCATAGGTTTTCATATCAGGCATGTATTCCTTCCCATTGAGTGGTCTTCCACCCTAATTAGAGAATGGTTGGTTTCCCTCATAACAGATGCCACTATTGTACCTTTTGGCTCATTTGGCCTGGCTACTGATTTATTTGTGCCATTTTTTCTTGTTTTGTAGTTCTTCCAGTTTTATCTTTGCTCTTTTGTATTAGCTAGTATTCAAGTGTGGTTTATTTTTTCTAGGTTTCTTATGTGTGTGCTTTTCTTTCTGTTCAGCATGGAGGACCCTTCCAAGCAATTTCTGTAGAGCTGGTTTGGTCTTCATATAGTCTATTAGCCTGCTTTTGTTATGGGATGTCCTTATTTCTCTGTCTACTTAGATGTATAACTTTGCAGGATAAAGTAATCTTGGTTGACAGTTGTTATCTTTCAGAACTTGGAATACATCATCCCAAACCCTTCTGGATTTTAAAGTTTGTTTTGAGTAATCTGCTGTTATACCTTTGGGCTTGCCTTTGTATGTGACTTGATTTTTCTAACTGCTTCAATATATATATTATAATATATAAATATATATATATTCAATATATATATTATATATATATTTTATTGCTTAACTTTTTTATTTACAGCTCACATTTTTTTTCTTTTTTTTTTTTTCTTTTCACAATTTTTATTAACATTTTCCATGATTATAAAAAATATCCCATGGTAATACCCTCCCACCCCCCCTCAATATATTTTCTTTGGATTGTATGTTTTGTAGTTTAATTATACTATGACTGTGAGAGGTTCTTTCCTGATTTTTTCTGTTTGGCATTCTATAAGGCTTCCTGTATGTATAGTGGCATCACTTTCCCTACTTGGGGGAAGCTTTCTTCTATGATTTTGTTGAAAGTCCCTGTTATACCTTTGGAATGAATTTCTTCTACTATGCCCCGAATTCTTATGTTTGATCTCTTCATAGTGTCCTGAATGTCTTGGAATTCCCATTCATGCCTTCCTATTAGTTTGTCTTTCTCTTTGTTAGACTGTATTATATCTTCCAGCTTTTCTTCTAGTTTGGATATTTTTTCCTCTCCTTGATCCATTCTACTGGTAAGACTTTCTACAGAGTTCTCTATTTGACTTACTTAGTTTTTCATTTCTTGTATTTCTTTTTTTAAATAATATTTATTTGAGAGAGAGAAAGAGGTAGAGAGAGAAGGAGAGAATGGGTGTGCCAGCGCCTCCAGCTACTGCAAATGAACTCCATATGTGTGCACTACCTTGTGCATCTGGCTTACGTGGGTCCTGGAGAATCAAACCAGGATCCTTTGGTTTTGCAGGCAAACATTTTAACTACTAAGCCATCTCTCCAGCCCCCATTTCTTATATTTCTGATTGGTATGTTTTCATTATTTCTGTTTTCTTACTCATCTTTTGTATTGGCCTCCTTATTTCATTAAGTTGGTTTCCTGTGTTCTCTCTCCTTAAGGAGTTTCTTTTTTCCTGTGATTTTATTGAGCATAGATATCATTTCATCTAAAGCCATCTCACTGGAGGACATTTCTGATGGATTTATAATTTTTAGTGGGATTGTATTATCTTGATTTTTTTTTTGTTTCTTGTATTATAATGTAGAGTATTTTGCATCTTGAATTAATTTGATGCTTATGTTTTCTGATTACTTGCAGCATTCTTAGCCATGTAAATCCGACTTTATATGTCTTCGGTGTAGGAGTTTAAGTGCCAAGTGTAGCTTTTACAGTCCAAGAGAAACAGCAGAAGTGACCCTAGGTGTCGAGCTTGCCCACTGTTCAAGTATTGTAGTAGACTGGGTAAAGCAAATTCTAAAATTTAACTGACCAATATACATATTCAATCAAAAGCAGCACAGAGTATTTATATAAGTGTGGGGATTAAATTAAACAGGATTAAATTAAACAGATAATCTAATAAAGCTAAAGTCCTTATGGGTATGTGTTGCCCCACACCCTTAATCCTTTCAAGGAGAAGGTTGAGATCTCTAGTCTGAAATGGGTTCCAAGTCAGCCTGGGGCCAGTCAGTCTGTGACCCCAATAATGAGAGAAGAAAAGATAAAAGCTGTAAAAATCAAAGGCAATAATAGTCAACACCAACACTATTTGTGAATAGCAAAGGCAACCAAATGTAATACATTACTTTTCCAGACATAGAAAGAGAGATTAGCACTTCCAGTGCAGGCCTATGTATCTGGCTTTGTATAAGTAGCCTTGTTACCTTTTGGGATGGCCTCCAATCTCACCCATGCTGTGTATCCACCTTGTTCTCTCTTGGTGCCGGGTTGATGGGGTTGAATGAATTTTTCGGATGTTCCTGACTCTTAAGGTTGGGGATGGAGACTTTGCATTGCGCCTGGCATTGTACTGGAGCTGCTCAGCTTGGTCTCGTTTGTGTTCTTCAGCAGCTGCTCTCCTTTAGGTTTCTTGATATTGCAAGGAGGCTGATATGAGTTGAAAATCCCCTCCCCTTGTTTCTGCTGCCTGCAGCTGTGTGCCGCCAGGCAGTCAGGCTCATGGATTGGGGCTGCTGGCTCCTCGGCAGGATTCTGGCTGTTTTCCTCCTTTCTGGAAGACCTTGGCCTCTCCTGCTTCTCTGCTGTGGTTGATAATAACTTACACACCTTCACTTTTCAGTGGAAGATTGTATTTTGCTATGTTTAATATTTATTTGAGAAAGAGAAGCCTATAGAAAGAATGGGTGTGCCTATAGAAAAAATGGGCTTCCAGCCACTGCAAACAAAAATCTTGTGCCACGTTGTGCATCTGGCCCACGTGGGAATTGAACCTAGGTCCTTTGGCTTTGCAGGCAAGTACCGTAACCACTAAGCCATCACTCCAGCTCAATAAGAGTATTTAAAAGAATGTGACTTCAGAATGAATCCAAATGTGAGCATGATGAGCCTTCACGTCATAAGTGAGGCTTTCCTAAGGACTGAGACAAGGTAGCTTGGCGTGCTACCTGTGGGGGTGGTTTTTAGATGGGAAGTTGAACGCCCTGATGTCAGGTGCTGCAATTGTTAGGTAATTATTGAGGGTTTGTGATGGGCTATATTGGATGCATTTTAATTTTTTCTTTTTTCTTCTGTGGGGTAGAGGTTGAACTTTGGGCCTTGCACATGGTAGGTAAGTTCTCTAATAGTGAGCTCCTCCTCAGCCCAGTTTTTTTTCATCTTAATGGTTATGTTTTGTTAATTCTAGGTCAGTGGGAGGCATCCGTGCTTCTCTGTACAATGCTGTCACAACTGAAGATGTTGAGAGACTGGCTGCCTTCATGAAAAATTTCTTGGAGATGCATCAGTTATGAATATGTCCTAACTAATGATCCTCTGCCCTTGAACAACGATGTTTAGAGAAACTTGGGAATGGTTACAAAAACTTAACAGACACAATATCTTTTGCAAATATGTGCTTGTTTTAGATTCTTTTTCAAAGAATAACAGCAAAGCATTCAGAGCTCTGCAAAGCTAATGGGGCTACCAGCTAAAGGCTACCTTAATTTTTACTTGAACTGGAAGCATTTTTTAGTCTTCCCATTGCTTTTCTAATAAATTCAACCAATTTTGCCTTTTTCTGCTACATTTTCTAATAGATCTCAGTACTTGCCTCATTTAATTCTGACAGTTCCAGTTATTTACTCCTGGAGCTACGTGAACGTGCCGCACTGGGCTAGCGTGCTGGGTCTAGACAGCTAAGGGCCTCCTGGGTTCTACAGCTGTTGAAGGTTAATAGTGACCCTTGTGAGCATTTTGGAGTTCTGGGCAAAAGGGTAATAACTGTGGATCACTTTATACTGTTGTGTTTTTTTTTAAGACTTTTTTTTTTTTTTTTTTTTAAAGACTTACTCATAAAGAGGCACAAGTGACATACTATAGAAATGTTTGTATAGCACGGTCTATTTTTAACACCATACGGTTTATATGTGTGTGCATTTATATTTCTAATAAAACAGTTCTATAGAGGTCTTTAAGCCATTTATAAAAAGGCTCTAGAAGTTCTGTAATTCACTTTCTTTCGACAGGTAGAAGAAATGGTTGGTTTGTTTTTTGTTTTTCAGTCATACTGTTACACACACACAAACACACAAATCTGTTAAGCTCCTTCGTCCCATGTTCACATGACTTTGTATATCTTGGCCAGAGCAATGCTGTCAGTTCCAGATCTTTGTTGGTCTTTTCACCCATTGTTCATCTGTTGTCAGTATTTTCTGTTGAATATGTGAAGAACATTAAAGTCCCATAACATTTAAACCCTTGTTTGAATTCTTTTACATGCCTTTTAAAATATATTTATTTATTTGAGAGAGAGAAAGAGGAAGAGAGACAGAGAGAATGGACACACCAGGGCCTCCAGCCACTGCAAACCAACTCCAGATGCATGTTCTACCTTGTGCATCTGGCTTAAATGGGACCTGGAGAGTCGAACCAGGATCCCTTGGCTTTGCTGGCAAGTGCCTTAATAGCTAAGCCATCTCTCCATCCCATTACATGCCTTTCAGACAAATGTTTCTTTTAAACTTTATGATGGTAGGACTGGAGTCTAAAAAACCAGCATGGGACAAGGAAAATTTAGCTCAAGTACAGTTGTAAGTATTAGTTTTTGTGCAACTTTTTTTTAAAAATAAATTTCAGTGTGGTTGCTTGCCATTTAATTTTGGAATAGATAAAACTGAACAAAACTCACAAGCATTAAGTTCTGTCAACTTTGTCCCTGTTAACCCAGAAAACAAGACAGCAGAACAGTTTTGAACTCTTACTATTTTATTTCATTTAGAATTTTTAATTTTTTTCTTTATTTTTCTTTACTTTTTTTTGAGAGCGACAGACAGAGAGAGAAAGAGGGAGGGAGAGAGATAGATAGAGGGCATGCTAGGGTTTCCAGCCACTACAAACGAACTCCAGGTGCATGCGCCCCCCCCTTGTGCATCTGGCTAACGTGGGTCCTGGGGAATTGAGCCTCAAACCGGGGTTCTTGGGCTTCACAGGTAAGTGCTTAACCACTAAGCCATCTCTCTAGCCTTTTATTTTATTTTTAAAAATATGTATTTATTTACTTGAAGGGGTGGGGTGGTAAGGTTGTGACAGGATTTCCCCCCACTCCATATGAACTCCCTAGACATATGTGCCACTGGTGCTTCTGGCTTTATGTGGGTACTTAGAAATTGAACCTGGGCCTTCAGGCTTCATAAGCAAATGCCTTTAACTGCCAAACCATCTCTCCAGCATTATTTATTTCCATAATTGTAGAAAATAACCCATGGTAATTCCCTTCCTTCCCCCCCCCCACTTCCTCCTTTGAAATTCCACTCTCCATCATATCCCCTCTCCCTTTCAATCAGTCTCTCTTTTATTTTGATGTCATGATCTTTCCTTCCAATTATGATGGTCTTGTGTAGGTAGTGTCAGGCACTGTGATTTCATGGATAGCCAGGCCTTTTTTTTTTTTTTTTTTGGTCTGGAGGAGCACATTATGAGGAGTCCTACCCTTCCTTTGGCTCTTACATTCTTTCTTCTACCTCTTCCACAACGGACCCTGTGTTGAGCACTCCTCTGTCACTTCTCAGCGCCATGAGTCATCCCAAGGTTACTGCCATCTGAAAAGAGAAACTTCTCTAACCAAAAGTAAGAGTAGCATTATGGTTATGAACATTAAGAGACGTGCTTACTGTGCAGTTTGGTGAGCATAGTAGATACATTTAGGCAGACATACAGCAACAGACATTACACGACTAGGGCTCATGATTACCCCTGTTTTAGGTTTTCAGTATCAGGGATGTATTACCTCCCATACAGGCCCAGGCCCAGAAAGTCAAATGTCACAAGTGCTTTCTCCTATATGGATCCTAGCTACAAATGATTGGACTTCTATGTGAGTAGGAATAATACTCAGTAGCAGAGGCCAGTAAATTAGAAAGGGGGGGGGACTTAATTAGGATGGTATTGTAAATATGTAAGTAGAAGAACAGATTTACTGGGGGTAGAAAGGCCTAAGTGAGGTCAGGGGAAGAGATCGAGTAAAGGAAAGGTGGAAGGAGGACTAATCAGAATCTAAGAGGATATAAGACTCCATAACTTATAAATAACTCATATGAAAACCTATTTTTTTTGAACAATGGAATACTCAGAAGCCATACATTACTAGAAGTCTTTCAGTGCCAGGGATGTGATACCTTCCATTGAGTTGTTGGCCAGGGAGATGCCTGACACACCCAAAACATTATAGGCCATTGCTGAGGCTCTTGGTTTCCCACCAGGAACAGATGGTAAGACCCTATTGCTCCACATACTTGGGCTGCATGGCCACTCAGAAATCCTGTGGGAGTTGAGCTGAAAACTTCAGTGTAGATCAGCTGACAGAAAGCTGGAAAAAGCTACGCTGCATGCAATTCAGTGGGACAGAGAGAAATCACCAGTGGAAGTACTCAACAGTAGACACTACAAGCCTTAAATCTGGCCAACCAGACCAAATGAGCCAACAGGTGCAATAGTGGCACATCTGTTAGCGGGGAAACCAACCACTTTCTTTTTTTTTTTTTTCCTGCATGCCTCTTGCTGTTGTAAATGAACACCAGTCAGGCTTCATGTGGGTGGTTGGGGAATTGCACCCAGTCCAGCAAGCTTTGCAGACAAGCAGACCCTTAACCGCTGTCTTTAAAAACAATTATTCTTCTGTCAGGCATGATGATGCACACCTTTAATCCCAGCACTTGAGAGGCAGAGGTAGGAGGATCTCTATGAGTTTGAGAATACCCCATAGTGAATTCCAGGACAGCCTGGGTTAGAGTGAGATTCTACCTCGAACCACCCTCCCCAAAATAATTACTTGTGTGTGTGTGTATACATACATACATACATACATACATATATATATACACACACACACACATATTTATGAACATATATATGTATGTATGTATACATGTTTGTGAGTGTGTGGAGGTCAGAGGACAACTTTTTAGGTCAGTCTTCTGCCTTTCTACTTTACTTGAGGCAGCATCTCTCTCTTGGTCTCACTCTGTTTTTGCTGTGTTCACCATGAGCTTCCAAGAAATTCTGTCTCTGCCTCCCATCTTACAGTCATGTTTAGATGACAGAAGCCTACCATGGCTTCTGGTTTTCTTTTTTTTCTAGGTAGGGTTTCACTCTAGTCCAGGCTGTTCTGAAATTTCACTATGTAGTCTCAGGGTAGTCTTGAACTCATGGTGATCCTTCTACCACTGCCTCCCAAGTTCTGCGATTAAAGGCATTTACCATCACATCTGGCTCACTTCTGGTTTTCTATGTGGGACCTGGAGATTGAACTGATATATTCCAGCTTGGGTGACGAATGCTTTACCCACTGAACCGTCTCAGCTCTTCCTGTTTCTTTTGAAACTTTTCTTTTTTAATTTGAAAGCAGAGAGAGAATAGACACACCAGGGCCTCTTGCCACTGCAAACAAACTCCAGACACATGTGCCACTTTGTGCATCTAGCTTTATGTGGATACTGGGTAATCAAATCTGGGCCAGCAGACTTTGCAAACAAGTGCCTTTAACCACTGAGCTATCTCCAAAGCCCCTCCTGAGGATGGATTTCTTTATGGATTTCTTGGGTCTTCTGGTCAGGATTCACTTTCCCAGGTTTTGTTCTCTATTTGTGCAAGGGTCGAGAAAAGTCTGCTGTGTATTGTGGAATGTTTGTGATTAAACATGTGTGTGCGTGTGTGTATAGGGTGCATGTACACATGGAGACCTGAAGTCTGTTATTTTGCATCTTATTTTTGAGACAGTGCCTCTCAGTGACTCTAGAGCTCACCAATTCTGCTAGACTTACAGGCAACAAGTCCCAGGGATCCTCCTGTTTCTGCCTCCGTAGCATTGAGATTACATATAAGTCATATGCACACTGATGCCAGACATGGTGATGCATTTTTAACATGGGTTCTAGGGATTGAACTCAGGTTCTCATGGTTGGATAGCAAGCACTTTACTTCCTCAGCCAAAGATAAACATTTTATCTCATCAAATATCCTCATTAGGGCTGGAGCAATGGCTTAGCAGTTAAGGTGCTTGCCTATGAAGCCTAAGGACCAGGTTCAATTCCCAGAACCCACAGCCAGATGCACATGGTGGCTCATGTATCTGGAGTTCATCTGTAGTGGCTAGTGGTCCTGGTGTACCCATTACCTCTGTCTTTATCTCATAAATAAAATAATAATAAAAAAGCCCAGTACCTCCATTCTCGATTTGTGTATGTGTGTGTTGATAAGTGAGTGTGAGCATGCCATGGCTCCAGCGTGGAGGTCAGAAGACAACTTTAGGTGCTTGTCCTTACCTTCCACCTTGTTTGAGGCAGGGTATCTTGTTCATGCTATACTCCAGGCTAGCTGGCCTGCAAGCTTCCAGGGGTTCTCATCTTGAGATAGGAGGTTTGGGATTATAGACAATCACTTCTGACTCCAGCTTTATGTGAATTCTGAGGATTCAAACCTCAGGTGCCCATGCTTGACTCGCCAGTGCTTTTACCCACTCAGCCAACTTCCCAACTCTCCATTTTCTTTCTTGTGGTGCTGAGAGCTGCCCGTCTGCTTTCCACACAATGCAGTGTCTAACCTTGCTTCTCAGCTCCCGCCCTTGACATTCTGCTTTGCATGTAGGAGCTTCTCTAAGTGCTTAACGAATGCAGAGACCTAACATGGCTTCTGAGCCTGGCAAACAGCCTAGAGTAGTAAAGGCAAGATACAACCTCAATATATGAATTTTGTAGAATTTCAAAAGCTTAGTGAATTCCATTTTCTTTTTTAAAAAAATGTTTTTATTTTTAATTTATTTGAGAGAAAGGGAGGGAGAGAGAAGAGGAAGAGTGGGCGTTCCAGGGCCTCTAGCCACTGCAAACAAACTCCAGATGCATGCACCACCATGAGCATCTGGCTTACATGGGTCCTGGGGAATTGAACCTGGGTCTTTTGGTTTTTCAGGCAAGTGCCTTAACTGCTAAGCCATCTGTCCAGACCTATTTTCTTTTTATTCCATTTCTTTCTGTTTCTTCCTTTTAAAATTTTGTTTATGTATTAGCAAGAAAGAATGGGTGCACTATGTGATTTAGCCACTGCAAACAAATTGCAGATGCATGCGTTCCCTTGTGCATCTGGCTGTGTGGGTCCTGGGGAATTGAACTGGGGTCCTTAGGCTTTGCAGGAAAACACCTTAACTACTGAGGCATTTCTCCAGCTCTTACTTTGTTTTTTCAAGGTAGGGTCTTGCTCTAGCTGAGGCTGACCTGGAATTAGTCTCAGGCTGGCCTCAAACTCATATCTCAGCTCCATGTGCTGGGATTCAAGGTGTGTGCCACTGTGCCTGCCTTTTTTTTTTAAATTAGTTTCTACTAAAAGGATCAAATATGATTTTGTGGCTGAATGGGAAATTTAAAACCTTAGGAGTTTACCTAGAATTATCAATTAGAAAGCTTTTAAAAAAACAGTCAACACGTGCATATGGACAAAAGACAACCACTTGTCTGATCATGGTAAATTCTGGAACACAGGCTGTTAGAAAATAATCAGAGCATAAAATGACCTTTGTCAGGAGACAAGCTGATGCTGCACTGCTAACCACATGTACAGGTGGAAGAGGGCAATATGGATACCATATAGATGCAATTAGGCTGCAGGGTAAGGGCTCACTGGTCTGTCACTGAAGGTCAGGAGCAAGGCAGATAGATGTGGCCTGTGGGAGGTTGGGTGAAGGGCTGCTTCATGCTCTTTGCGATTCTCTAATCCCCCAAACTGATCCTGAAATTCCATTTTTCTTTTTCAAAATTCTTCACACTTGTTTTTCACAACAGGCTTGTCCTAATGTTATCCCAGTGAGAAAAAAACATTTGTTCCCATGTTCTCTATATTTACCTGACATACCACTTTGTCTCTAAACCTGCAGTTCTGTTCTTTGCACAAGAACAAATTCTGTCTACAACTCCTCATTCCCCTGCTAGACTATAGTTTATTGAAAGAAATACCCAATACCATGTCATCTGCGTGTAGTGGCTGATGCTGGAGGGTTTGGCATGCTCTTGGGTGAGCTATGTGAGGTAACAATTTTTCTTTCCTCTTTAGAGCTGAAGTAGCAGCTAAGACCATAAAAATGGACAAGACCCACTGATAGATTAGATGCCCAGCTCTGCCACGGGCATTGCGGGTCTGGCCTCATATCCCTCCATGATTAATGGTTGTTGTATCATGTTCCTTGGAAAGAAAATAAAATGAGGAAGAATTTTCTCACATTTGATCAGAATGAACATGATTAAAAAGTGCAATGCTGCTGAGTCTGCTAAGAAATCAATCTCTTTAATTGGGGAGAAGATCCTTGCCTGTGACTGTTATTGGGCTCTTGGTAATTTAAAGTCGGAATCCCTGACAGTTTGTGATAAATTGGCTCTTTTTGGGCTAAATCAGGTAAGAAGTTCTAATTGCCTCTAGATTATTCCAGAGTGGATAGAAAGTCTTGATCAAAGAGACATTAGAGAGGAAGCTAGCAGCAAAGATGTACTGTTTCTTTTCTTAAAGAAGCTGAAGAATACATTTATTTCATGTGATAGAAACAGAAGCCCGCATGTTTGAATCCTAGAGATATAAATTAGATTTTCTAAGAAAATAGGGAAGTATGCATATTACAAAAATTTTGCATATAGCAAAGTTCTTTAAGCTATGCAGAAATTAGCTCTGTTGATAGCCTAGGACCTTACATAGGAAAGTATATTAAATTCATTTATTTATTTTTGGTTTTTGAAGGTAAGGTCTCACTGTAGCCCAGGCTGACCTAGAACTCACTATGTAGTCTCCGGGTGGCCTTGAACTCACAGTGATCTTCCTACCTCTGCCTCCCAAGTGCCAGAATTAAAGGCATGTGCCAACACATCCGGCAAATTTATTTATTTTTACTTTTTTAAAACTTTTTATTGAAACTTCCATACATATAGACAATATGCCAGGATCATAATTCCCTCCTATCATGCCCCTTTACCCCTTCCAAATCCTCCCTTTACTGAATCCTTTCTTCTTCCCAACTGAAGCTATTTGTTGTTTTGAGGCAGGGTTTCATGTAGGCCAGGGTTGCCTCGAACTCATTATATAACAGAGGAAGACCTTTAACTGCTGATCCTCTTACCTCCACCTCCAAAACTTTTGGATTTTTCAGGCATGTGCCACCATTCTTGGTTTAGAATATGGAATTTATTCTTAAGTGTTTTTGGGGGGTGGGGTTGAGGCAGGGTCTTGCTCTAGCCCAGGCTGACTTGTAACTCACTCTATAGCCCCAGGCTGGTCTTGAATTTATGGCAATCCTACCTTAGCCTGCTGAGGTCTGAGACTAAAGGTATGCACCACCAAGCCTGGCTTACTTGGAGTTTTTGCTATTGTTGTTTGTTTTGAAGTAAGGTCTTACTGTAGCCCAGGCTGATCTTGCACTCACTCTATAGTCCAAGGCTGGTCTCAACTTGAACTCGTGATAATTCTTCTGCTTCTGCCTCCTGAGTGCTGAGATTAAAGGAGTTAACTTGCTCCTGTATGTTCTCTCCACCATGATGAAACTTCTCAAAGGTTGTAAGCTGAAATGAAATAAACCCTCTGGTCGTGTGTTTTGTCCCAGCAACAAGTGAATGCTAGAATGCTTTACCCAGAATCACCGGTGTTAGCATAAGCACCAGGGACTTTGACAGCTGCTTTTGGTACATGTACTCACATGTGCTTTTTTCTGACATGGTAAGGGTGAGTTGGGGATGTGTCCTTTTATTTCTATATGGTACTTGTTTCTAAGAACAAAGACATTATCTAATATAACCACAGCGCAATTATCTAGGTCATAAACTTAACATATATTTAACTAATTTGCAGTACACATTCAACTTTTGCCATCCATCCCAGTAACATACTTGGTAGACATTACTTCAGCCCAGTCATGGTATTGAACTGTATTGCCATGCCTCTAAATGTGAACCATTTCATCAGCCTGTGTTCATATTATTTTCAGGCTGGGAAAGCTCTTTGAAGGCTAGTTGGAGAGGAAAATGTCTCCTAATTTGGGGAGGTCCACATTTGCTTCCTTGTCACTTCTTCAGTTCGTGCCTTTTTGACTGGGACATCATAGAGATGACATTGTATCTTTAGTTTATCCTGGCAGGAGACACAATATTTGTCTTATGGGTGATACCACTCTGAAGTCTTGTTAAGGAAGTGTCTATGAGGTTTCATCATTGCTCACCTACTGCTTGTATTTGTGATAAGTAATTTATGGGGACACTTTTTTTCTAAAGCGGAACTGAAATTCACTCTAGTCTCAGGCTGGCCTCGAAGTCACAGCGATCCTCCAACCTCAGCCTCCCAAGTGCTGGGATTAAAGGTATGTGCCCCCATGCATGCTGGGAAACATTTTGATACTAAATGTTCTACTTTTTTTTTTTTTAAAAGCAAAGAGCATTTTTTCCTGCAGAATCAGCCAGCATGCAGGGGCCAACCATTCATATAAAATGGCGACTTTTTTTTTTGGTTGTTGTTCTACTTTTTAATCAAATAATTTTTTTTAAGTTCCATCAAAAGAAAATGATGGAGAAAGTGATTCATTATATATGTTTACTACCTACCCCACAACACCCAAAAATATAAGCAAAGGTGTGTAAGAAAGCATATTTTAGAAGTTAAAAAAAACCCAGTAATTAGAAGATATTTATTTGCAGAAACCCTGAAATAACAAATTTTGGGAATGTGAAAGTTGAAGTGTTTGAAATGCACCCCCAAACTTAAATATTGAAGGCTTTATTTATAATGCAGCACTGTTCAGAGAGTTTGGGGGGGGGTGCATGGATCATGAGACTCTTTGCCTCATCAATTGACTTCATTTAAGGATGAATGTGAGGGGCTCTTAGGAGGTGCTGGCATATTTGGAGGGAGTAGGTCACTGTGGGCCTGTCCTTGCAGGGTCTATTTTGTTTCTAGTTTCTTCTTATCTTTCATTTTCTGTTCCCTGACCATATGAAGTGGGTAATTTTGCTTCTCCACATGCCCCACAATGATTCTCTGCCCCGCCTGGTACAGGACCAGTAGATCATGGGCCGAAACCTGTGCAACCATGTGCTGACACAAACTCTTCTTGATGTTGGTTTTCTTGGGTATTTTGCCACACTTGCAGAAACCACTCTCGGAAAGAATGCTTTTTGGTGAACCAGGAAAAAAGAAGAGGAATTCTTTGGTCAGGTTATAGATGATTCAACCTGTAAAAGTTTCCCTTTTCTGTCTAGTCCAGTTTATTTTTGTCTCCATATTTTTTACAAGTTTGGCAATACATATTTTACTCTAGTAGCCAGACCATGAGTCACTCTGTCTAGGCATGCTTTGACAGATGTCATGTAATAACTAAAGTGGCTGCTGATGGCTTGCTCAGCAGAATTACCCCTAAGGGAAGTATAAACCTTGGTTTCCATGTACCCAAGTAAAAAGCTGGAAGTGAATTAAATGTCAGAAATGAGATTTAGCTTAAATATAAGAATTGTAAAGCTATAGGTTATTCTAGGGATGAAGGTAGGGATCATCTTGTCCAGGAGCATACAAGGTAGTCAGACCATTTTTATCCATTCCTTCACCTAGTTAAAATCATAATTTTCTCATTATTTTGATCATATTCACCCCTATTACTCTTTAATAACCCACCTGCCAAACTCCTCTTCTTCCCAACTTGTTTTCTTCCTACTTTTGTGTGTGCATGTGTGTGTGAGAGAGAGAGAGTGGGGGGGGGACACTGAGTTAAATTAGGGTTGTTTGCATGAGCATAGGTAGGGTGTTATTTGACAGAGCATGGGCAACTTACCAGTGTTACACCACTGAAGAACATGACTCCCTCTCCCAGCTACCACTACTACCAATAGCTCATCAGGGAGGGCTGGAACCTCATGGTCCCTTTCTCATTCATGATAGAATGTTGACTAGTGGTATTTTGTTCAAGAAACCACAGCTACTCTGAGTTCCTGAGGGTAGCAGCATGCTATGTCAGAAGACAATGTCACAGCACTCCTCCCCATGCTCTAGCTCTTGCACCGTTTTCAGCCCTCAGTGATACAGATATCCTACTTAGGGCATGCTGTACAAGATTCACTTATTCCCAGTACTTTTACCAGCTATGCGTTTCTCTAGTAATATCTGTACACTGCAAAAAAGAAACTTCTGTGATTGAGGCAGAGAGCAGCATTAATCTAAAAACTATTTTCTTGAGGGTGAAAGTCCTTGACTGAAGGAAAAGCCTTCGGAAGGTCCTGAGAAATGACAGGGGACCGGAGGGAGTAGTTGATAATAACCTCAGCTAATAAACCTATGATAAAATGTGTTGAGAGAAATCTTGTACATTTTGGATGCATTGAAGACTAGGGAAAATTATATATTTTCCATGAAAATAAGTTCAAATTAAGGCTTTAGCTGATTGTTATCTATTTACCTACCCCACAATTTCCCCAGCAGTCTGTTATGCAAGTGTCTTCCATGAACAAGGTTTTTGTGGATGCAGCCTTGAGCAAAACAGTCAAGGTTTTGATTCAGCATTTTGGTGGTCCATAATACAGAGGAAAATTGACACAAACTGGCTAAAACGTTACAAGAAGGAATAATAAATTTACTGGAAAGACCAAAGGCAGTGTCAGCCAGTCTCTGGGGAATCAAACCTGGGCTGTCTGGGTTTACAAGCAAGCACCTTTAACCACTGAGCCATCTCTCTAGCCCCCAAATAATTTTTAAAAAAATATAGTACGGGGGCTGGAGAGGTGGCTTAATGGTTAAGGTGCTGTGACCAAATACATGGCAAGAAGCAATTTAAGGAAAGAAGAGTTTATTTTGGCTTCCAGTTTAAGAAGGGATCTAGCCTACCCTTGTGAAGAAAGTATGCAGGGAGGAGTGTGAGGTCGCTGGTCAGGAAGCAGACAGGACAGGCAGTGGGGCCAGGCCATAAAGCCTCAATGCCTATTCCCAGTGACCTACTTCCTCTAATAAGGGTCCACCTCCTAAAGATTCCAGCTCCCAAAACAGTGCCACCAGCTGAGTGAGGACTAAGTGTTCGAACACGTGGCCATTTCAAAGTCAAACCCTATCAGCCCAGCCCAGGGTCAGGGTATATTTATTTGTGTGTGTGTGTGTGTGTGTGTGTGTGTGTGTGTGTATGTACCTACACTGATGTGTTTATGTGTCTCTTCAGGAACACTATTCACTATCCACTTTTTATTTTATTTTTTTGAGGTAAGGTCTCACTGTAGCTCAGGCTGACCTGGAACTCACTCTGTAGCCCCAAACTGGCCTTGAATTTATGGCAATCCTCCTATCTCAGCCTCCCAAGTGATGGGATTAAAAGAGTGCACCACCACTTCCTGCTTTTTTATTTCTACTTCTATTTTTTATTTTTTAAATTTTTATTAGCATTTTCCATGGTTATAAAAAAAATCCCATGGTAATTCCCTCCCTCCGCCCCCACACTTTCCCCTTTGAAATTCCATTCTCCATCATATTTTTTATTTTTTAAAAATATTTTTATTGGAGCTGCAGAGATGACTTAGCAGTTAAGACCCTTGCTTGCAAAGTCTAAGGACCCCAGTTCGATTTCCCAGTACTCACATAATGCATAAGGTGGCACATGTGTCTGGAGTTTATTTGCAGTGGCTAAAGGTACTGTCATGCCCATTCTCTCTCTCTGCCACTTCCAAAATATTTAATATTTTTTAATTTATTTGAGAGAGAAGAAGAGTGGGGAAAGAGATAGAAAGATGTTGTTTAGGGATGTGCCAGATGCATGTGGCACCTATGCATCTGGCTTTATATGGGTACTGTGGAATTGAACCCAGGCAAAAGCAAGCGAGAGCCTTTAACTACCAACCTATCTCTCGAGCCCCACCTTTAATTTTGTGTTTTTTTGAGATACAGTTTTGGCCAATAGCCTGCCCGGTAGGCAATGAGCCCCAGGGATCAGCCTATGCATGCCACCATGCCCCACATTTTAATGTGGATTTTGAAGATTGAACTTAGGTCTTTATGTTTACATGGCAAACACTTTACCTACTGAACTATCTTCCTGGCTCCAGGGGCAGTTACTGAATGTGAGCTGGTAAACTTTGCACAGTCACTTTGGGCTACCCTGTGATTCATGTTAACATGGAATGGGTTCTTGCCCTAGGCCACCTTTTCTGGCATCCTTCCTCATTTATAATTTTAATGCTTTGCTTTCCTCCAAGGATGTACAAATGACATAATGCATCTCTGAACAAATTTAAACACACACTACTTTCCCTTAGAGGTACTATTTGGTGCTGGATTGACTTTTGGACTTTTTTTTTCTTTCATGTAAGTCTGTTTGTCTCCAGGTCATTATCTAATAGAGATACTCCTTGATTTACGATAGTACTATGTCCTAATAAACCCATTATGAGTTGAAGTGTTGTCAAAAGTGGATTTAAAAGCTGGGCGTGGCGGCGCACGCCTTTAATTCCAGCGCTTGGGTGGCAGAGGTAGGAGGATCACCGTGAGTTCGAGGCCACACTGAGACTACATAGTGAATTCCAGGAGAGCCTGAGCTAGAGTGAAACCCTACCTCGAAAAAAAAAAAAAGCACTTAAAGTTCTGGAGAGATGGCTCAGTAGATAAAGCACTTGCCCTGCTAGTGTGAGGCTATGAGTCTGGATCCTCAGATCCCATGAAAACCTAGATAATCTCAGTGCTCCTATAAGGAGATGTGAGGCAGAGGCAGGAAACTCCTAGGAAACTCACAGCCTGCTGGCCTGGCAAATGCAGTGAACAACAAAGGGAACCTACTTCCAAAAAGGAGGAAGGTGAGGACCGAGACTGTCCTCGAACCTCCACACGTGTGTCATGGAGCATTTGCACCCACATGAATACATTGATAGATAAAAAATACATTTAGGGCTGGAGAGATGGCTTAGCAGATAAAGTTTGATTCCCTAGAGCCCACATAAGCCAGATGCACATGGTGGCGCATACATCTGGAGTTCATTTGCAGTGGCTGGAGGCTCTGGCATTACCAGTCTCTCTCACTATCTATCCTTTTCTTCCTTTCTATCAAATAAATAAAAAATATTAAAAAAAACATTTAGTGACGGGTGTGATGGCACATGCTGTTAATCTCAGCACTTGGGAGGCAGAGGTAGGAGGATTGCTGTGAATTTGAGGCCACCCTGAGAATACATAGTAAATTCTAGGTCAGCTTGAGATAGAGTGAGACTCAACTCTGAAAAAACAAAAGCAAAAACAAAAAACAATAAATAAATAAATAAATGTTAAAAAACACATTTAGTTCTAACTGCCCAAATAATATTAGCTCAGCTATGCAATACATTGTATGGTATTAGTTTGTCCTTGTGTCAAAAAGATCCAAATCTCCTGAATTTGTATTGCTTTTGCACTAGGGTTATGTTAAAATATTCTCAGTGGAGCCATTATAAGTTAGGAACTGTTTGTAAAAAGTACTATATGATTTTGGATACATTAATATATTTTATTCTCTATTCCACTTTGTAATCATTGTTGGGGAAATATTCTTTAAAATTTATTTTATTTATTTGAAAGAGAAAGAGAGAGAGCTAGAGAATGGGCATGCCAAGGCCTTCATCCTCTGTAAACAAACTCCACATGCATGCACAACCTTGTGCATTTGCTTTATGTAGGTCCTGGGGAATCGGATCTGGGTCCTTTGGCTTTGCAGGCAAATGCCTTAACCACTAAGCTATCCCTCCAGCCCAGGGAATTATTATTATTATTTTTATTAACAACTTTCATGATTATAAAAAATACCCCATGGTAATGCCCTCCCTCCCCCCACTTACCCCTTTGAAACTCCATTTTTCATCATACCCTCTCCCCCTCTCAATCAGTCTCTCTTTTACTTTTGATGTCATGATCTTTTCCTACTCTTATGATGGTCTTATGCAGGTAGTGTCAGGCACTGTGAGGACATGGATATCCAGGACATTTTGTGTCTAGAAGGATCATGTTGTATGGAGTCCTGCCCTTCTTTTGGCTCTTACATTCTTTCTGCCACCTCTTCCACATTAGACCCTGAGCCTTGGAAGGTGTGATAGAGATATTGCAGTACTGAGCACTGTGGTCACTTCTTTCCAGCACCATGATACCTTCTGAGTCATCCCAAGGTCACTGCCATCTGAAAAGATATGATTCTCTACCAAAAGTGAGAGTAGCATTAATATAAGGGTGTGAACATTAACAGAAGTGCTTACTGGGCAGTTTGATAAGCATAGTATATACATTTAGCCAGATAGCAGCAGATGTTACACCCCTAGGGCTCATGACTACCCCTGTTTTAAGTTTTCAGTATCATGGATGTATTCCTTCCCACGTAGTGGGCCTCCAGTCCAATTAGAAGGCAGTTGGTTTCCCCCATGACAGACGTGCCACTATTGCACCCGTTGGCTCATTTGACCTCGCTGACCAAATATAAGGCTTCCAGTGTCCACTGTTGAGTATCTTCACTGGTGATTTCTCTTTCTCCCATTGAACTGCATGCTGAATGGCTTCTTCCAGCTTTCTGACAGCTGGTCTACATGGAGGAGGTTATCAGCTCAGATCCAGCACCAGGGAATTATTTTTAATAAGCCTAAAGGGGGATTTAGACTATCAAAAATACCTTTGAAAACCAGTACCCTGTGTTTTTAGAGCAGTTACGCAGTCTACTCACTTTCCCTGCTGGGGCCTACCTGCCCCGCCCCGCCCGCGCTCATGCAGCTGTGCTCAGCTGGCGGTTGACTGCTAGCATGGCCGACACGGCCCGCTGGCCACATACCTGTCATCCTCCAGCAGGCAGCAGAGGTGTATACTAGGACAGTGGCAGGTCCCTGAGTTGGGAGAATAAGCACAGGACCTCTCAGGGCCCAGCCCTAGGTGCCCTGCCTTCATTTCTTTTTTGTATTGGGCAAAGCCAAGTGACAGAGTCAACCCAGGTTCAAGGTCTGGTGAAACACAGTCTCTCTCATGTGGTCACAGCTGGTCTGGAACTTGATATGTACTCAGGAGAACCTTAAACTTCTGAACCTCCTGTCTCTGTTTCCCAAATTCTGGAATTCCAAGCATGCGCCCTCATGCCCAGTTTATGTGGTGCTAGGGATTGCACCCAGGGCTTCATTCATGCTAGGCAAGCACTGTACCAACGGAGCTACGTACCAGCCACAGTCCATCTCTTGGTGGGAGAAGCTGTAAAGTTACATTGTCAAGGATGAGGATAAAAGGAGGAGACTGGTTTGGGACACTTTGCAATTTTGGATGACAATTGTAACCTCACATAAAGATCTTGTCAGAGATGTTCACTTTAAAGATATCTCAGGTTTCTATACATTTTCACCTTTGATCCAGTGGTCCCGAGAAAACTCTCAATCCATTTGGTGACAATGTTGTCTTCTGGAGGGGGAGCCCTGTCACTGGCTTTCCATGGCTCTTGTACAGTGTCTATACAGTGTGCTTATCTTCCTGTGTACTTCCATTTCTGCGTATATTTTGAAAAATGAATTGCATGGGTGTCTTTCCTTCCTCACGCCTAGAGATGTCATAGAGGTAGTAAAAGAGTCTAAATTTGTGAAAAATTGGCATAACCAAGACTTACCTGGATAGAATGCTATTAACAACAGCCGTTCATGCCAGAGTGCCTTTCATCTGAGACACTCAGGGTCTGTTAACAAATTAAAAGTAGTAAAAGACACCCATCTAGAGAATTTTCATTATCTTGTGCTCTGAAGTCTCAGATTTTCATTGGTTTGAATGGGTCTGAAAATACATTTTTATTGCTAGGGGCATAGAAGCCTTGAGCAGTGTTCTTAATAAAGCAAGGTGAGTTATAAGCAATCATCTGACGAAGGGTAAATGTACCATACTCCATGTTAAGAAAAATATAATATAAAAGTCTTACCATGGAAGAAAATCTTTATATGATCTTTTAAGAAAACTTTAAGAAAAATAAAGACATGACACTATATTAAATTTAAAGCCAGTGACTTACAAGCAAAGAAAAGCAAAGACAGTCTGATTAAGGCTGTTGCATTGTTCTGACAGTTTTTTATGTCTCACCCAGTTCTGCGGCCTTCTTAGATCATAAGCTTTTAGGGCACATGGGAAACTCCATCCTGATGTAGTACTGAGAAAATGTACCAAGAGGTCTTCAATAAATGGGCATTAAATCCTGAGGCTGAAGAGACCTTGAGACGCCCTCTCTCCACTCCCTTCTACTCCCAGTCCAGAAAAACAGACTTTTCCCTTTAAATCTCCACAACATGAATTAAGTTCTCACACTTGCCTTGTATTTTTAAGTCATTAAAAAATCATTTATTTATTTGCAAGGAGAGAGAGAGAAAGAGATAGAGAGAGAGAATGGGTTTACCAGGCCTCTAGGCACTGCAAAAGAACTCTAGACATATGTGCCACCTTATGGCTTATTTGGGTTCTGGGGAATTGAACCTGGGTCCTTAGGTTTTATAGGCAAGCTCCTTAACCACTGAGCACCACTGAGCAACCTCTCCATCCCTGCCTTGTGTTTTTTTATGTCATTTAAAAATATTTTATTTTTCTTTATTAGAGAGAGAGAGAGGAGGGAGAGAGAGAGAGAGAGAGAGAGAGAGAGAGAGCGAGAGAGAGAGAGCGAGCATGCCAGGGCTTCTAGCCACTGCAAACAAACTCCAGATGCATGAGCCCCCTTGTGCATCTGGCCTATATGGGTCCTGGGGAATCAAACCTGGTACCTTTGGCTTTGTAGGCAAGTGCCTTAACCACTAAGCCATCCCTCCAGCCCTTCTGTCATTTTTTAATCACAGAAAACATGTCATTGTAACCATTTTGAAGGGTACAGTGCAGAAGGGTCGGCTATACAGGTTTCTCGGAATATTTCCATTTTGCTGAACTGAAACTCCACCTCTTCTTGTCCCCTCTCCCAGCCCCTGTCAACCACTATTCAACTGCTCTTTCTAAATATTGCTGCCTCCCTCACATATCAAGGATGACTGGAATCACACAGGCTTTGTCTTTGTGTGAGTGGCTTATTTCACTTACTATAATGTCCTCAAGGTTCATCCATGTTGTAATATTTGACAGATTCCTTCCTGTTTTGGCTGTGTGTGCGTGAATGTATGCACACATATGCATGCATGTCTGTGTGTATGTGGGTCCAGGTGTGTGCGGGTGCATGTACACATGTGTGCACATGCATTTTGAGGTCAGAAGTTAATGTCAAGGATTTTCCTCAGTCACTCTCCACTTATTCTTTCTTTTCTTTTTTGTTTAAAATATTTTATTTATTTATTTATTTGAGAGAGGGAAAAAGGTAGAGAAGGGAGAGAGAGAGAATGGGGGCCCCAGGGCCTGGAACTACTGCAAACAATTTTCAGATGCTTGCACCACCTTGTGTACCTGGCTTACATGGATACTGGGGAATTGAACCTGGATCCTTAGACTTTACAGGCAAGTGCCGTAACTGCTAAGCCATCTCTCCAGCCTTCCACCTTATTTTTTCTGACAGAGTCTATCACTGAACCTGGAACTTACTGATTCAGCTGGACTAGCCAGTCACTACGCTGTAGGATTGTCCTGTCTCCACCTCTGGGCTCGTAGGTGAGTGCTACCACACTTTTACAAGGACACTGGAGATCCAAAGCACTTTAACAACTGAGCTATCTCCCCAGCCCAATTTTCTTTCCTTTTATCTTTTTTTTCCAAAATTTATTTATTTATTTACTTGAGAGAGAGAGAGAGGGAGGGAGAGAATGGGTGCACCAAGACTTATTGCTACTGCAAACCAATTCAGTGCATCTGGCTTTACTTGGGCACTGGGGAATCAAATCCTGGCCAGTGGGCTTTGCAAACAAATGCCTTTAACCCCTGAGTCATCTCCTCAGCACTTTCTTCCCTTTTAAAGGCAAATAATATTCCATTGCATTTGTAGGCCACTTATTTTGTTATCCATTAATTCATCCATAGATGCTTGTTTGCTTCTAACTCTTCACTACTGTGCACAGTGATATTTTCTTTTTATTTACTACTTTATTTATTTATTTTTTGTTTTTTTGAGGTAGGGTCTCACTCTAGTCCAGGCTGATCTGGATGGAATTTACTATGTAGTCTCAGGGTGGCTTTGAACTCATGGTGAAACTGCTACCTCCTCCTATCTCTACCTCCCAAGTGCTGGGATTAAAGGTGTGCACCACCACACCCAGTTAAGACCATATTTTATTTATTTATTTTTAATTAATTTATTTTTTATTAAGAACTTCCATGATTGTAAACAATATCCCATGATAATGCCCTCCCTCCTTCGTCTTTTCCCTTTGAAACTCCATTCTCTATCATAACCCCTCCCCCTCTCAATCAGTCTCTTTTATTTTGATGTCATGATCTTTTCCTCCTATTATGATGGTAAGACCATATTTTAAACTCTTCTGGATATATACCCAGAAATGGGATTAAAGGATTATGTGGTAATTCTATGTTTAATGTTTTGAGGCATCATTATTCTATTTTCTTTCTTTTTTAGAATTAATTTTAAAATACTTTTATTTATTTATTTGCAAGCAGGGAGATGAAGAGAGAGTGAGAGAGAATGAGTGGGCATGCCAGGGCTTCTTGTCACTGTAGATGAGCTCCAGAATCATTCACTGCTTTGCATCTCGCTTTGTGTGGTACTTACTTCATTCTGGGTTGTCAGACTTTGCAGGCAAGCACTTTTAACCACTGAGCAATACTTCCAGTTCCATTACAAAAACACATGTTTATTGACAATTTTCATACAGGTACATAATGGATCTCCTCCCATTACTTTCTTTTGCCCCCCTTCCTTTACCACTGAATCCCTTATTGCCAGCTAGTCCCTCTTCTATTTTGGCGTCTTTTCCCTCCTCCATCATTCATGACAACCCGATGATAGGTCCAGTTTTGTGTAAGTTGTGTGGAGGTAACTACAGCCACTGTCAGGTGTGACTGCAATGGCCACTTCATGTCTGGGCGACAGCATTCCAAGCACTTTTCCCCATTTTCTGGCTTTACGTTCATTCTGCTACCTCTTCCGCAATATTCCCTGAGCTTTGGAGGGTGTGATAGAGGTATCTTATTAATGCTGAACATTAAACTGTCACTTCTTCTTAACTATGCTGTTTTTCATAGTGGCTGTACCATTTTACATTCTAGTGGTATTGCACAGGAGTTCCAATTTCTCCATCCTCTTTACTGCTGCTCTTCTCCCCCTCCTCTTCCCCATCAGCCCCCTCCCTTCTTTCTTGCTTTTTTTTTTTTTTAAGGGGGAGATGGCAGAAACTCATTACATAGTTCAGGCTGGCCTCTAACTCATAATCCATGTCTCCGTCTCTTGGAATGGATCACAGGTATGCCCCACCATGCCATATTTTGCCTATTTTTAAATTATTTGTTCTTTTGTTGTTGAATTGTAGCAGTTATTTTTTTATTATTATTATTCTTTATTTATTAGAGACAGAGAAAGGGAGGAAGGGAGAGAGACTGAGAGAGAAAGAGAGAATGGGCATGTCAGGGCCTCCAGCCACTGCAAATGTATGTATGTACCTTGTGCAAGTGGCTTACATGGGACCTGTAGAATCGAACCTGGGTCCTTAGGCTTTGCAGGAAAGTGCCTCAACTGCTAAGCCATCTCTCCATCCCTATTTCCATACATGTATATTTTATTTACTTACAGAGAGGGAGAAAGAGAGAGGGAGAGAGAGTATGGGGGCATGCAAGGGCCTCTTGCAATTGCAAACAAACTCCAAATGCATGTGCCATTTTGTGCATCTGGCTTTACGAGGGTACTAGGGAATCAAACCCAGGCTGTCATGCTTTGCAAGCAAGCACTTTTTACTGCTGAACCATCTCTCGAGTCTGCATAGCAGTTATCTCTATACTATGGATATTATCCTGCAAATATTTTTTCTCTTTTTTTGTGTATGTGTGTGGGTGTAATGTTGTTGCAGTTACCTTCTCACTGATGAGACAAAGCACATGACAAGTTTATGGAAGAAAGGGTTTATTTCAGCTTAAAGTTTTGGAGGAGGTTTCATCACATTTGGAAAGGCATGATAAGCTTGAGCAGGAAGCCAGGGGCACATCTGCACACGAACTGAAAGGGAGTAGTCTTAGTAAGCTAGTTCTGAATACCCATTTGGCTAAACTGATAAACCTTAGGGTTTGTCTGCAGGGACACACTTCTTCCAGCAAGGCTCACCTCCCAAAGTCTCCCAACTTGTATGGTTGTAATTCTTTCCTTGACTTCCCATTTCAGATTGCCAACTGTTAGTGTATACATATAATTCTCAGTTTGTTTTTGAGACAGGGTCTCTCTATACAGCCCAGCTGGTTTAAACTAATAATCTTCCTGCTTTTGCCTGCCCAGTTCTGGGATTACACATGTGCGCCATCATCCCCAGCTGCAAATTTGTTTGAGTGAGTGTGTGGGTGTGTTGATTTGCTCTGGCAACCATGTTAAATTTATGGGTTATAATAAAATTTATTTGGGGGGGGAGAGGGAAATCTTTAGATTTTGTACTTATAAAAATCTGAGAACTAGACAGGTGTGGTGGTACACGCCTTTAATCCCAGCATTTGGGAGGCAGAGGTAGGAGAATTGCCATGAATTCAAGGCCACCCTGAGAGTGTTTAATGAATTCCAGGTCAGCCTGAGCTAGAGCAAAACCCTACCATGTAAAACAAAACAAAACAAAACAAACAAAAAATCAGATAACTGAGATTATTTTACTTCTTCCTTTCCAATTTAGTATTTTTTTTCCTGCCCAATTTCTCTGGCTAGGATTTCTAGTCCCATATTAAACAGAAGTGGAGAGAATGTGCATCCTTTCCCTGCCCTGGATCTTGGAGGGAAGCTGTTCTGATGTTCTTGGGACTTGCATGTGCGTCTGGAGAGTGGTGTGAACTCTGCTTGGAAGCCCTGCCCATTCTCCCGACCCACAGTACAGGCTACAGTGGTGCCTGCTCATCGGCCTGATCGTACATGCTCTGGCTTGGCATGAAGCCTTGGCCACATTCTTTTGTGGAAACTGTAGTGCTTGCCCACTCTGAGCCTCAGCATTTCTTTTGTGCTCTGGTAAGCATTAGGAGAGCTATGGTGAGGTGGAGTCAGTGCCCTGCAAAACTATGCTTCTTTTCAGTAGTTGCCAAGAAGAGTATGACCCTAGAGTTGGGTTTTGGATGCCAGCTCAGTGCTCCTTGAGGTCAGCATGAACCTGCTGGCACCGCAGTTCTGGGCAAGGCCTTGGGCTCTGATTCTGAGCAGCTTGCAGGCGTGTTCCCATGCTGCTGGGCTGGGTTATGGATCAGACTTTCAGCTCTTCTTTTCTACATTTCTTCCTAGAGATGTGTCTTCAGTGGGGGAAAAATGGCAGTGTGAACAACTTAGTGTACTTTCATCATGGGCAGGGCAAGGTGAGCTGAAGAGAGGCCTTGAGTCCAGTTTCAGACTGCTGGAGTTAGGGCAGACAGTTTAGGGTTAGAAACTGGCTCTTCTTTCCTCTAGCTGTGTGATTTGGGGTGAATCAAGCTGTATCTGCAGCAGCTAAATGGGTTAATAATAGTTCTTTTCTCAGGTATTTGTTATAGGGCTGATGAAGATCACAGGGGCTGGGGCAGTCAGCACTTGTGTCATGGCCTCTTTTTTTAAAATCTTATTTTATTTTTTTCTCAATTTTTAAAAACATTTTTCATGATTATAAAAAATATCCCATGGTAATACCCTTCCTCCCCCCTTTTCCCCTTTGAAATTCCATTCTCCATCATATCCTCTCCCCATCTAAATAAGTCTCTCTTTTATTTTGATGTCATGATCTTTTCCTCCTCTTATGATGGTCTTTTGTAGGTAGTGTCAGCCACTATGATGTCATGGATATGGAGGCCATTTTATGTCTGGAGGGAGCACGTTGTAAGGAGTCTTACCCTTCCTGTGGCTCTTACATTCTTTCTGCCACCTCTTCCGCATTAGACCCTGAGCCTTGGAAGGTGTGGTTGAGATGTTACTCAGTACTCCAGTAACTTCTTTCCAGCACCATGATACCTTCTGAGTTGTCCTAAGCTCACTGCCATCTGAAAAGAGAAGATCCTCTACCTGAAGCGAAAGCAGCATTAATATAAGGGTATGAATATTAAGAGAAGTGCTTACTGGGCAGTTTGATAAGCATAGTATATACATTTATCCAGACATCAGCAGATGTTACACCCCTAGGGCTCATGACAACCCCTGTTTTAAGTTTTCAGTATCAGGGATGTATTCCCTCCCTTGGAGCAGGCCTCCAGTCCAATTGGAGGACAGTTGGTTTCTACCATGACAGATATGCCACTATTGCACCTGTTGGCTCATTTGGCCTGGCTGGCCAAATATAAGGTTTGCAGTGTCCACTGTTGAGTATCTTCACTGGTGGTATCTCTTTCTCCCATTGAACTGCATGTAGAATGGCATCTTCCAGCTTTCTGTCAGCTGGTCTACATGGAGGAGGTTATTAGCTCAGTTCCAGCAGAATTTCTCAGTGGTCATGGCCTCTTTTTTAAGGAACAGCTGCGGTTAGATGAGGCAGGCACAGAGCATGACATCTGAAACCAAGCTGGACAGAAGTGTCTCCTCCTCAGCTGGACAGGTGGGAAAGACCTGGACTGGTCTCCCACACCTAGGACCTCTACCTCCAGCCACTGCTCAAGGGGCAGCTTCAAGGACCATACTGCCTTTCCTTTGATTCTTCCTGTCCTCTGTGGGCAGATTGCCTTTGTAACAAGAGAGAAGGGGGCTAGAGAGATGGTTTAGTGGTTAAGGCACTTGTCTGCAAAGGTAAAGGACCCAGATTCAATTCCCCAATACCCATGTAAACCAGATGCACAAGGTGGCACATGTATCTGGAGCTTATTTGCATGGTTGGAAGCCCTGGTGTTCCCATTCTCTCTCTCTCCCTCTCTCTCTCTCTTTCTCATGAAAATAAATAAAAATAAAATATTAAAATAAAGAAGAGAGAAGGACCAGCAACTAGGACAGACCTCTCCTGACTTGGAAACTCCATGACTTTTTCCATTGAGAAACTCCTGCTCAGGAGGAAGGAGCTGACTGGGGACCTTTAATTGGCCATTAGAGGATTTGCTAAGGTGGAAACACTGGCCTCTGGCTTTAGGCCACAGGCAGGCATTAAGATCCCATTAGTGACTCCTGGTCACTGCTTTATTTTATAATTAATTCAGCCTGCTTTAAGGGTAGGGGAAGGGAGCTGTAAAATTGTTTTATCTATTGCTTCAGTAATGAGGGAGAAAAAATGTTATTAGCAGCTCATGTCTGTCATACATCAGTGGCTGGACTAGACAGAGAGACCGGCGAGAGTTTTATTTTTACTTTCTCCTCTGGTTGGAGCATGGTTAATTCCAAACTCACTGGAACTTTGAGTGAAGAAGCTTGCATTTGCATGGTGGTGCCATTCTTGGTTCCCTCTAGCATCTTAGAAGTTTTCAAGGTAGAAAGGAATGCTCAAAGGCAGGGCAGATTAGCATCTGTCCCCTGTCAAGCTGAGAAGGTCTGCCGTGGGCACCAGGACAGATCATACACTGTGCAAGGGAATGCCCCTCTAAGGCAGCCCAAGTCATGTCAGGATGGGGAGCATTTGCATTATGATAACTTTCTGACAGATGGTAATGAGTGTCTCAAAGCATGATCTTCCTATTGTTCTTATACGGTACACAAGTCCTTTCCAACAAAATTATGTCGCCTAGGGGCATGTGGCAAGGTCGAGAGACAGCTTTGCTATCACAAATAGGTAGTATGTTACCGACAGCTAATGGGCACATGGCAGTAGCCCTCCAACCAGGAGGTATCCGGATCAAAAGGACACTAGGCAGCTGAGGAGATGGTTCAGTAGTTAAGAGGCTTGCTTTCAAAGCCTGTCGGTTTGGGTTCAATTTCCTAGTATCCACACAAAGCCAGGCACACACACAAAAAATGATACATGCATCTAGAATTTATTGGCAGCAACAAGAGGCCCTGACATGCCCAAACCATATACACATGCAAATAAATAAAATTTTTAAACTACGACTCTCTTATGGTAATGCCTCATCATCTAGTTAGCAAATGCAGGTAAATGGTAAGAATAAGTATAATTATTTTTTAAAGAAAGGGATGGCTTAGCAGTTAAGGCATTTGCCTGCGAAGCCAAAGGATCCAGGTTTGATTCCCCAGGATCTATGTTAGCTTGATGCACAAGAGGGCGCATGTGTCTGGAGTTCATTTGCAGTGGCTGGAGGCCCTGGAGTGCTCATTCTCTCTCTCTCTATCTCTCTCTTTCTATTTTTCCCTGTCAGATAAATAAATACAAATAAAATATTTAAAAAAGAAAAGAATACCAAGGCTGGGCATGGTGGTGCATGCCTTTAATCCCAGCACTTGAGAGACAGAGGTAGGAGGATCACCATGAGTTTGAGGCTACCCTGAGACTACATAGTTATTCCAGGTCAGCCTGGGCTAGAGCAAGACCTTACCTCAAAAACAAACAATGAAAAAGGACACTACAATGGAGCATGAGAAAGCCCATCAAGAGTTGAAGGGAAGTCTTCTTTAGTCTCAGGGAATCACTTTCTGTCTGCTTGAGAAAAGACTGGTAGAGAGGGTGGGAACCTTTCCTGACCCGAGGTCTATGATGCAGCCTCTGTGCCCGTGGGACTACTAGATGAACACAGGTTACCTGCTAGCAGATGTACATTCCCATCAGGGCGGGGCTTCAGGGTGACATCATACTGAGACAGCCTCCTGCCTTTGGGCCTTAGCACAGTGGGCTAGGTGTCTCTGCCCTCATGGGTCCTCATGGTAAACCAGCTTTCCTCATGTCTCAGAGCTTCCTGACTTACTCTGGGTCTCATGAATGGGGTGAGGTCTTCTCAGGGCTGTCCTCACCGTGCCTCCTGGCTCAAGGTCTTGTGATCAGCTGGGAGACATAGACAGCCATGATGAGCTAAAACAGTCCCAGCCTGTCCCCATGCTTCACTGGGCCTCTGTTTCTTCCTGTGCAATGTGGCATGATGACAGCAGTCCCACACTGGAGACTATGGTAAAGAGTGTCCTAGGACATGTGACGTGTTCAGAGTGGCTTCTGGCATGAGATAAACACATGATTGTGTCATCCCTTTGAAGACTCCTTCCATGTCTGTTATTTGGATGTTTGTCAATGCCACAACAGAATCCCAGACTCTGGGTGGCTTAGGATTGAAATGTATCTTCTAGGGACTGGAGGTGGGTGGGGGAGAGGCGAGGTGGCACCAGGCAGTGGGGTGAAGTGAAAAAAAAATAAAGAAATTTATCTTCTTACAGTTTAAGAGGCCAAAGTAGCAGATCAAGGTGCAGCCAGCAGCAGGCTAGTTTTTTCTTGAGGTCTGTCCTGGTGACTGGCTGATGGCTGCCAGCATGTGGTGACATTGCTGTCTTGGGCATACCTGCTGTCTCTGTGTGTCTAAATTTCCTCCTAGAAGGATCCAGGTAAATGGTCTCCTTTTAACTTATTTGCTTCTTTAAACCCATCTCTCCAAACAGCCATACTCTGAGGCTGAGGATGGCTCCACACATTTCGGTGTTGCAGGAACAACAGCTTGGAACAGCTCTGTGACCGTGTATGACACTGCAGTCCCTGGCATGCAGCAGGGGCACATGAAACAAGCCCAGCATGGAAGAGCAAGGGGCACCTGTGCGCCAGGCACTGCCCCAGTGTGTGCTTCTCTGGAGACTTGCTGGAAATGAAACAGCCCACAGCCTAGATGGGCAGAATCAAAAGATCTCTTGGGGCAGGAGATTGGCCTGGAGTCCTGCTTTCGGAAGCCGTCTAAGGCCACCTGGGCCACTGTTTGGATGCTTGCTGAGGTTTGAGAATCACTGCTAGAGAGGACAGAGGAGCAGGTCAGACCCAGGGTCTGCAAGGTGACAGGTTTGCTTGGCAGTCAGACAATTGTGGATGCCTAGCCCACATCTAGGCACCTGCTCGCGAATCCATGCCTGGTGCCTGCCTTCCTCTGTGGTCTTGGACTCTTAAACCCTGAAATCTTTTCCCTTTTGTGTGTTTAGGAAAAACAGCACCTGCCTATCGATCTGTGGAACATATTTAGAAGATAACACATGCAAACCATTTAGTACAGAGCATGGCTTGGGGTAAGGGATGTGATTGCAGGGCTGACCTTGTGGGTCGGTGATGTGACAGATGGAAAGAGGCCAGCAGGGCGCTGAACGGCCTCAACCCCCACCCCCCTTCAAAGGGCGTCAAGTCCATGGCAAGTTCCCGGAGGTGATAGCACTATCTGGTCAGGGGGAGTTGCCAGAGTTTTGAGTAGCGTGCTTTGCTATCTTGTGAAGACATTTTTGTCCTGGGCCTACATGACTGTAACCCTGGCTGCTTTCCCCTGCACAGTCTGGAGGCTGGAAGGCCCTGAGCCAGCTGTGGGCCTGTGGCATTGGCCCACATATGGCTGTCTTCTCTCTATGTCTGTACTTGGTTTGTCCACTGTGATGCATACCCTGGCCCTGGGCCTCTTGGGTCACAGGCAGACCAGCTGAGAATCCACTGCAACAGCCTTGTTTTACCTCAGTCACCTTTGTAAAACCTCATTTTTAAATTCAGTCCTATCCTTAGGTATTGGAGCCATGATATCAACATGTGACTATTTTAGGGGTCGTAACAGTCCATACCTGACAAAGGCCAGTTAGTCCTAGGAATGTAACTGTGAGATCAAGTAAAATGAAGCCAAATCCTCAGATGTCAGTCCTCATCCCTTCTCCTCCTGCCTCAGGTCTGCTGCACCTCACACCTGCCTTGACTATCCCATAAATGGCAGGTATGTCCCTCCCTAGACCTACATTTGGAAGGGACAAGTCTTAAGATTGTTTTTTTCTGAAAAATCCTGCTTTCAAAATTTTTCTCTTGTTTTCTACTTAAGAACACTTGGATTTTTTAGATAACAGATTCCAAAGTGTGATTTATATTAATTATAGTCTTGGTGTCCACGAAGCTTAAAGCAGTGTATTAAGCTGGGCATGGTGGTGCATGCCTTTAATTCCAGTACTTGGGAGGCAGAGGATCACCTGAGTTCGAGGCCACCCTGAGATTACATAGTGAATCCCAGGTCAGCCTAAGCTAGAGCGAGACCCTACCTCAAAAAAAAAAAAAAAAAAAGATAGGGTAGGTATTAGTTACTTTACTCATTGTTGGGACAAATTACCTGATGAGAAGGAATTTAAGGAAGGAAAGCGTTTATTCTGGCTTATAGGTTCAAGGGGACATATTTCATCATGGAAAGGAAGGCATGTCGGGAGGAGGCTGGCTGTTCCTCAAGGCCAGTGACCCACTTCCTCTAGTAAGGCTCTACCTCCTAAAATGTTCCACAACCTTCCCAAATTGTGACATCAGGGCTGGAGAGATGGCTTAGCAGTTAAGCGCTTGCCTGTGAAGCCTAAGGACCCCAGTTCGAGGCTCAATTCCCCAGGACCCACGTTAGCCAGATGTACAAGGGGGCACAAGTGTCTGGAGTTTGTTTGCAGTGGCTGGAAGCCCTGGCGCGCCCATTCTCTCTCTCTCTCTTTCTCTCTCTGTCTCTCTGCCTCTTTTTCTTTCTCTGTCACTCTCAAATAAAAAATAATTTAAAAAAATTAAAAAAAATTGTGGCATCATTGAGGGACCAAGTGTTCAAACACAAGAGCCTATTGGGGCATTTTTCATTCAGATCATCACCGATGGCAAACTGGAGAAGTAGGTGGAGAGAGGCAAGTGACAGGTGGGGGAAAGTCAGAAGGAGGAACAGAGAGTTCCCTGGCTCTACAACTTACCCCCAAGTCATCAAAGTCACTATAGCAGCAAATACAGTCCTCTAATTAGTTAGGTAGTGTAGCAGTGGGGACATTTAACCCCACATTTCCCTGGTAGCGTGCCAGTGGGAGCATATAACCCTGCATTTTCTAGCAGTACTTTGCTGGCTGTGTTTGAAGATTATTGCAAGAAGAAATGCTAATATTCATAAAGTTGCCTAAAAATGAATTAAAATAAGAAACTTGGAGAGAATTTTTCTCTCACAACCAGCAGACAGTGATACTGGTTCTGGTGTGCCTGGGTCTTGAAGCGGTTCCCTCCACACTGCAGAATACTTGTGTAAAATGGTAACAGTCATGGACCAGGTTTCAGGCCTCATGGAGAGCTGCTGCCTGCGAAGATCAAATTGGTGCCTCCTGGCGCTGGGGCGATGGTTCAGTCACTAAAGTGAGAACCCGGATTACATGAATCCTCAGAACTCATGTAAATGCTATGAATGGCCATGCATGCCTGTATTCCCAGCTCTGAGAAAGTAGAAACAGAGCATCCCTAGGGCTTTCTGGCTAGCTAATCTAGATGAATCGGTGAGTTCTGGGTTAAGTGAGAATACAGTGGAGGTGAACTAAGGAAGACACCTGTTGTCAATCTCAGACTTCCACATGCACACTCACACATGTACACCTATGTATACCCATCTACACACACACTGACACATGCATGTACTACACAGGCCAACATGGAAAAGAGAAATTACAAAAACTTGTTTCATATGGCACCCTCAGGATCTTCGGCATAAGTCTGCATATTCCTTGCTGAAGGCATGTGCTAATCAGCCAGCAGTCCCAGGACTGGCGAGAACAACGGAATTGTCGGCTGGGAAGGCCCTGGGAAAAGTCAGGGTCTACAAAGAAGCATTCTCAATGGCGAGGGCTGATTAGAATGTGGCTTGTACTTTGGACAATAAACTCTATTTATGATCATCTTCGGTCATTAAGTATCTCTGCTATAAGAGAAAACTGAGGCTATTAACTTCTTCAGACAGAACGAGGGGAAGAGTGATCATTTCGTTTATAAGCAGAAGGGAAGGTTCTGCTCAGTAAAGATCAATTAGACATCTCTGTTAAAGGCTGCTTGGGAACAGGCCCGATTGAAATTCCACTGTGTGAATCTCATGCGCTCGCCTTCCCTCTGCCTCTCCCATCTCTGAACTCATTCTGGGAAGCCTTGAAGGGGACTTTGGATATTGTAAATGCTATAAGGTGACAGTGACTCTTGCATCTAAGACCAAATGGCCCTTGTGGTTGAGTGACATTGCACCCAGTTAGCAGGGGCATTCCCTGGGAATAGCAGGAAAATCAAAACTCCTTTGGATTCCAACGAGTATCAGCCATCTTCAGGAGGGACAGTGATGCATAGATACCCCAGGAGATGACTTACAAACTCCTAGGAGGCAGGAAGTTTGGGGTCCTGCCATGAGTCACTGAATGTAGAGCTTAGTTCAAAGCTCTCTGTCCTTGCCAGTATCTTTCACTTGAAGCCTCTTGTTAGTTCTCTAACATATGATGCACTTCTATTTCCTCCCTTATACTCTATCCTTTTTTTTTTTTTTTGGTTGTTGTTCAAAATTGATGGCCTTTCTTTTTGAGCCCTGGCACAGTTGTCCTATACTTCAGTTTCAATACTTGCTCAACAATGACTTTTTCAAATACTGGACTCTGTTTCAGGAAAGCCGTGACTCTATCAGGGCACATCCATGTACATTTAAATCCTGAAAATGGCTTCATCATTTCCAGTACCAATGCAGACACCAAAGTCCTAGGTCTCTCTGCTCAATTTTCCATTGCTATGTAGCAAATTACTACACACTTAGCCACTGACTATGACATTAACTTATCTCTCAGTTTATGTAGGTAAAAGGCCCAGTTTTTCTCTGCTCTGTGTGAGCAGTGCTGCCAAGGATCTGGCTCTCATTTGGAGCTCTGTGTCCTCTTCCTTATTCAGTCATTGTTGGCTGAATTAATTCTTTCTACAGTCAAATGCTCTACCACTGAGCTACATCCCAGCTCATCCTTTCTGGATGCAGGAAGAGGACACCTTCCCTCCTGCTGTCAGCCAGGGCACTCTCAGCTCCTAGCGGCTCTCCACAGTCCTTGCCTCATGGCTCATTTCATCGCTAAGTGAACCATGGGACTCTAACTCCCTGACTTGTTAGTGTCAGCATCCTGGCGCTGGCAGTCCTACCAAGCCAGGTTCACCCAGCTCTCCTCAGTTGGCCAACTAACAGCAACAGGTGAAAAGCAGAGAAAAACAGACTTAATGTGGCCACATTGGGAAGAGGAACAAAGAGGTCCAGTGACCCCTACATACCTTTTCAGGGTCCTGATGTGAGGTTTGGTTTTATTTTCCTTTCTTTTTTTTTTTTTTTTTAAAAAATTCTTTTTCATTTTTATCTACTTATGAGAGAGAGAGAGAGAGAGAGAGAGAGAGAGAGGGAGGGAGAGAGGGAGGGAATGATTAAGCATGTCAGGGCTTCCAGCTGCTACAAATGAATTCCAGATGCATACACCACCCTGTGCTTCTGGCTTACATAGGTTCTGGAGAATCGAACTTGGTCCTTTGGCTTTGTAGGCAAGCACCTTAACAGCTAAGCCATCTCTCTAGCCCAATGTTTAGTTAAAAAACTATTTTCCTCTGGGCATGGTGGCGCACGCCTTTAATCCCAGCACTTGGGAGGCAGAGGTAGAAGGATTGCTGTGACTTTGAGGCCACCCTGAGACTCCATAGAGAATTCCAGGTCAGTCTGGGCTAAAGTGAGACCCTACCTAGAAAAAAAACAAAAACAAAAACAAAAAAAATCAAACAAACAACAAAAAAAGTATTTTTCCATGTGCATGCATATGGGCATGCCAGGACCTCTTGCTTCTACAACATCATCTGGCTTACCTGGATGGCTTGGGAATTGTACCTGGAACCTGCAAGCTTTGCCAGCAAGCACCTTTAACTGCTGAACTATCTTCCTAGTGTGAGGCTTAGCTTTAGGGTAAGCTAAGGGTAAGAGGTATGCATAGCTAAGCAGTCCTGGTGAAAGTATTGTCTGCCCATCATTGAGTTATGATTATCTAGATTCCAGTCTCTCCTACAAGGAGGTCTGACAAATTGTCAGAACTGTGTAAAATCTTCCTAAAGACAAGGTCCTCCTCTGGCTGGTACCAGGCTTCAGCCTTTTTCTTTCTGCCCTTTCAGATGCCTGGAAGCTTCCAATTTCTCGTGGTTCATTGTTTCAATAGTCTGAAAGCTGAAGGGAGGAGCACTGGTGTCTCTTCAGAATCTCTTCAATCCTGCCAGGACAGTTAAATCAGCTTATGCTTTGGTCCTTACAGATGGGTTCTCTAGATTTTAGATTCAAGTTTAAAAAGTCTTCTGGGCTGCGCAACTGGACAGTTGGAAGAAGATGTGGAGACACTGGTGAGGACAACCTTGGAGGCCTTTTTGGAATCCTTTTTCTTACTGCCAACATGATTTTAAAGCTTCGCTTCTCCATCTGTGCCTGACCCACTGATGTCTTCCTCCATCACAAACACAAGTCACAAACCTGAATCTGACTTTGAAACTGCTGTTGCCTGAAGAGGGAGGGAAGGGCCCTCCATGTGAGTGATGTTTCATGGTGTTTGAAAGATTCTCATGGAGATTAATTGCCTAAGTGAGACACATCTCGGTGATGTGACAGACAGCAAGAATTAAAGTCTTTTTGTTTCTAAATATTTATTTATTTATTTGAGAGAGAAACAGAGAGAGAGAGAGAGAGCGAGCGAGTGAGAGAGAGCCAGATAGAGAGAGAATGGGCATGTTAGGGCCTCTAGCCACTACAAATAAACTCCAGATGCATGTGCCACTTCGTGCATCTGGCCTTATGTGGGTACTGGGGAAATCAAACTTGGGTCCTTTGGCTTTGCCAACAAGCACCTTAACTGCTAAACCATCTCTTTAGCTCTAAAATATATATATTTTTTGAGGTAGGGTCTCACTGTAGCTCAGGCTGACCTGGAATTCACTATGAAGTCTCAGGGTGGCTTTGAACTCACAGCGATCCTTCTACCTCTCCCTCCCAAGTGCTGGGATTAAAGGCGTGTGCCACCACATCCAGCTTCTTCTTCTTCTTTTTGTTTTTAAAGTGGAATTCTGAATAGTCTGAACAGGGGTCAGCAAACATTGTCTGCCACTTGTTTTTGAAAATAAAGTACTGGACCTCAGCCATGGCCATTCACTTGCAAATCGTTTTAGGTTATTTTGGGTATATGATGGAGACCTTATGGCCTACAAACCCTAAAGTGCTCACTGGTCCTTTACTTATTGATTCCTAGGCATATTTTCATGTTACTTCCCCAGTGATAAGAACCTCTTAGATCATTTGTTTCAAAGAATTTCTGGGTTCACTGAGTCAGAACCCCCAGGCAAGGGGTCATGGGAAGCTGTGCTGAGGAAGTTTCCCAGATAATGTTCATCTACCTGGAAGTGCTGGGCTCAGGTGCCTTCTTGTAAGTTGAAGGAAGAGCCTTTAAGCGAGGTGCAGCTGGCAAGCATAGAGACTGCATTCCTCTCAAACCCTGCCATCTCAGGTAAGTGACTCTTAACTCTGTTTCTTTCTCTGACCGATGAGGTGATGGTGGCCATTTTTAGTGCAGTTGATGCTATGTATGTGGCAAGCCGAGGACAACTGAGTGCCCCAAAGTGGTGGCTCTCCAGAGACACAGAGGTGCACACCAGGAGCATGACTTGGAGCTACAATGGACCCAGCAGAGCTTTACAGGAAAAACTTCTATAAAGCATTTTTCCATTACATAGCACATTCAGGACAGCACAGAGCTTTTTAGAAATTCAGAATTCCCTGCAGATCATTGAATATTGCAAGAGGTCAAAATTGATCAGGATACAACTAAGTTTGCAAAAGAATATTTAATTTTACGATTGAAAACTGTGGTACTTAGCAGGAAACCTCCACCCTCCCCTTATTTCTGAGGTTAATGCTTTTAAAAATCATTGCCTGATGAGATCATGCAAATTCAGCCATCTGTACAGCTGTTGAAAGAAAGTTTTTAGACAAATTGCTATTCCTTTGCCACATAAATCCTTATAAGATACAGGACTTCAGTAATGCTTCAGGTTACCAGGGAGTCTCATATTTTCCTAAAAGGGGGTGGTGGAATCAATTTTGAATCTCTTAGTACAGTGACCAAAGAATCACTCCATTGATTTCGTACAGCCACTCAGGTGGGTGTGCAATCTATCCTGATATGAGCTTAATCTGATTAAAGTTTACTTTTTCTTGGAAGTATTAATTCAAGTGCTGTGTGGACAGTACTGTAACCCCAGGCCCTCTCTAAAGCCACTTTATATACTTTATATAAACATTCCTGGATAGGGTTTCCTTTGAATGCTTTCTCAGAGTCAGATTCTGTGTTTGCTGCACATTGTCCTTCTCAACAGAAGAGGGAGGCAAAGCCTTGTCTAAACAGTGTGGCCTAAGAACTAGGCTAGAGGGGAAGGGAAGGCACATTTTTCTTAGAGGCCAGGAAACAAGAACAGGGTGAATTCTACCACATGTGATATAGATTTGCACTCTTATTTGTGGGTGTGTGCACACAGGTGCACACACACATATGCACACTAACACAATTTGAAAATGAGTACATTTTGCCAGTTTCATTTACTACCACTTCTTAAAAAGTACCAGTTTGGAACCAAGAAGAATAAATCAGTAGAGGGCAGGGGCATGAATGTTCGCTTTGATAAAATGCAGCCTTGGGATCCTGTTGGTACCTTAAAACATGGCTTACGTGGACTGTGTGCTTCAGGGCCTGGCTGACCCAGCCCCCTAATAAGGCTGAGCTCCTTGTTAGTGGCCTAATCTAATGGTTTTCTTCCTTCATTCTCTTGGGAAAAGCCCAAGGTGCTGACCACTAGAAATTGCCTGAGTTCCTACTGAGATTGGTCATTCTAGATGAAGATTTCCTGGGAAGACACTTACCTTGACTCCCAGTGCGTCTGTGTTACCCACTTGGTACTGGCTGGCAGTCAGAAATTGTTTGAGGTCTCCTGTACAGGAAAGGTAAAGAGGCTGGCATCTTGGCTAGAATCTCCCTAATTTCAGTGGGCTTTTTCCTTTAGATGTGAGCATTTGGGTAAGTTTCACTCCAGAGATGGATTCCTTCAGAGATTAAAGAGAATATTTGGGGCTACAGAGTGAGTTCCAGGTCAGCCTGGGCTAGGGTGAGACCCTACTTAGAAAAACCAAAAACTAAAATCATTTAAGGAGGTACTCTCTCACAGGGGTGTTTAGATGCCACTGCAGAGTAAAACATATGCCTGTTAAAATTACAAATGCATGTTTTTTTTGTTTTTTCGGTTTTTAGAGGTAGGGTCTCACTCTAGCCCCAGGCTGACCTGGAATTCACTATGGAGTCTCAGGGTGGCCTTGAACTCATGGAAATCCTCCTACCTCTGCCTCCCGAGTGCTGGGATTAAAGGTGTGCGCCACCACGCCTGACTGCATGATTATTTTAACAAAGTCCATTGCTGAAGTCAGGTTTACGTTGCTGGCAGAAAACACCCAACCAAGAGCAGTTTGTGGAAGGCAAGGGTTTATTTTGGCTTATAGACTTGAGGGGAAGCTCCATGATGGCAGGGGGAAACAATGGCATGAGCCCAGGGTGGACATCACCTGCAGGCCACCGTCAGATGGACAGTAGTAGCAGGAGAGTATGCCATGCACTTGCAAAGGGAAACTGGCTCTAATACACATAAGCCTTCCTTCCCCCAACAATACACTGCCTCCAGGAGACTTCAATTCCTAAATTGGCACCAGTTGGGGGCCTAGTACTAAGAACACATAGGTTTATGGGAGACCTTTGAATCAAACAATCACATTCACCATTATGTAACTTAAGTTGCACAGGTAGCTATTGAGAGATATTTTCAATAGCTTCCTTTCTTACATTTTCCTTTTGTTTGCAACCTGGAAGTAGGTTTCTTCTTGCCTTAACTTAGTGGGAAGCACAGAATCATGCAAATATGCAAATGTAACACAAATCTGATCTCTAAGCCACACTGGGAATTCTAGATCTTCATTGAGGGTTTGATGGCTTCTTTTACTTAAGTGTAGACTGAATAGGTCAGATGGTGCCCAACAGCAAAACACCCTTCAACCCTGCCTTGTACTGCTTCCCCATGATCCAAGCCCTATGGCAACTGCTCCAGAATCTCTCTCTTCTCTTTCTAAATAACCTGTTTCTTTCTTTTCTTTTCTTTTTTATTTTTAATTCCCTGACTAGCTGCCTCTTTTCATCCATGACCTCTTGTTTTATGTAAGACAATTTAGCCAGTTGAGGAACTAAACCTTCTTACTATCTCCCAATTCAGGGCTGGGCCTAGCTTAGTAGAGTGCTTGGCTAGCATGAATGATGCTCCGGCTTTCATCCTTAGCACCGGGGAAAAGCACAACCAGGGCCCCACCTACCTTAAAGGACCTGAGTGGAAAAAAGAATCATGGCAATACCTCAGTGGGTTTTACTTACACACGTGTGTGTGTGTGTGTGTGTGTGTGTGTGTGTGTGTATGTCTACATGTACTTCTCTCCCTTACAAAATGGGAGCACAAGGGACTGAGAAAATGGCTTGGAAGTTAACGGCACTAGCTTGTAAAGCCTGCCAGTCTGGGTTTAATACTCCAGCACCTACGTAAAGCCAGAAGCAGTGCTGTGTATATATGGGGTTTATTTGCAGTGGCAAGAGACCCTGACATGACATGTCCATACAGCACACATACACATATTCATGCAAATAAATTAAAAAGTAAAAAATGGAAGCTGACTATACTCAATATATTTAAAAAATATTTTATTTATTTACTTGAGAGTGAGAGAGAGAAGGAGGCACAGAGAGAGAGAGGGAGAGAGAGAGAGAGGATGGTCATGCCAGGCCCTCTAGCCACTACAAATAAATTCCAGATGTATGGGCCACCATGTACATCTGGCTTATGTAGGTTCTGGGGATTTGAACCTTAGTCCTTAGGCTTCACAGGCAAGCACCTTAACTGCTAAGCCATCTCTCCAGCCCCACAAGGTTTTTTTTTTTTTTGTTTGTTTGTTTTTTTGTTTTTTGAAGTAGGGTCTCACTCAAGCCCAGGCTGACTTGGAATTCACTATGTAATGTTAGGGTAGCCTTGAATTCACGGTGATCTACCTACTTCTGCCTCCCAAGTGCTGGGATTAAAGGTGTGTGCCACCATGCCTGGCCACAATGTGTTTTATTAAGATATATATATATATCTTAATAAAAAAATATATATATATATAATTAGTTTTGTATTCAGCAAATACAGTCAGTTTGGTACCATTATTAGGCTATTAGGCTCATCTGTGACCTACCCCTGCCCCATGGCCCCTCCTTGTTGAGGTATATGGGTCATGCATTGTGGAGTTAGCCCACAGTTATTGGTACGATCAATGTCTCTGCATATCATGATCCAACATGTGGCTCTGACATTCTTTCCACCCCCTCTTCCACAAAATTTCTCTGAGCCATGTTGGGTTCATTTTTGGTCTGCTTCAGTGATGAGGTGTTGGGGGCCTCTGAGGCTCTGGCTCTCTGATTTGGTAGGAGTTGATTTTTCTCTGTGTTGGTCTCCTTCCCCCTTGTGCTGGTATCCGGTTCATCAGGAAAACAGCACCCTTGCTTGTTTTGGCGATTTTTCTTAGTTTCAGCTGGTGCCCTTTTGAGGTATGATGGGGTGGCTCTCTTCTTAGGATCTACATCTATCTGAAAAAGAGAAGCAGATTCTCCAACGGAGAGTAAGTTAGCACCAGGACAAATGAGATAACCCTTACTTTTTTTTTTTTTTATAGAGAACTTAATAGGTGTAGGCCCTCTTGTAGCCCATGATTGATGGTAGCTTGATAATGGAGAGTGGGCTTATGTTTAGATATGGTTCTGAATTGTTTCCTAGCTCCAGCTAAGGGTCCTGTTAAGATATATTATTTATTTATTTAAGAGAGAGAGAAAGAGAGGGGGGGGGAGGAAGAATATGGACATGTCAGGGCCTCTAGCCACCATTTACAAACAAACTCAGGTGCATGGGCCACCATTTACATCTAGCTTATGTAGGTTCTGGGGATTTGAACCTGAGTCCTTAGGCTTCACAGGCAAGCACTTTAACCACTAAGCCATCTCTTTGGCCCCACAATGTGTTTTAATTGGCTTACTTGTTTTATCAATGTGTCTCAGTTACTCAGTACTTAGGTTGCTCTTACTAGTTACCCATGTTCTACTTAGACATTTAATTACCAGGTTAATGAAGATGACTTTTTTTTTTTTGGTTTTTCAAGGTAGTGTCTCACTGTAGCCCAGGTTGACCTGGAATTCACTGTGGAGTCTCAGGGTGGCCTCGAACTCACGGCAATCCTCCCACCTCTGCCTCCCGAGTGCTGGGATTAAAGGCGTGTGCCACCACGCCCGGCTGAAGATGACGTTTTGATGGCAAGTTATGTAAGGGTGATTGGGAGAACTGTACAGTAGGGAGCCTGTCCCTGGAGTTTTCTTCTTAATCAACCTCCATGTATGTACACTACACTTTTCACTTGGTTTACGAGCTAGAAGTAAAAACTGGACTGGTGCAGCCATGACCCCACAGTGATTACCCACACCCCCACAAGACTTCCACTGTTCTGAGCCCACAAACATTTTGACATAGAGGTCAGAGGAGGATGAAAGGGACCAGAAAACAAAATAGAGGAAGGACTACCTTGAAAGAGGAGGTTCCTCAGTGGAATGGGACCTGGGGAGAGGGAACAACAAAGGATAATATGATGGGAATGTGACCAACTTACATCATATATTACAATTACCAATAAAAAAATTAAAATCCTCAGTAAAATACTGTGGTATAAATATTACTGTTCGGGGAATACTAGTTCAAAAGAAGAATGACTTGTGGGCTTCTTTGTTCTGCTGGGGTCTTAGGCCCAAGGGTGCAGGAGCTAAGCAGGCACAGTGCCATCCAGTGGCTCCCTGGGGAGGATGTATTTTTTTTCAGAAGCATGAGTGCAAAGTCCACAGAAAGCATAGAAATTACTGGAAGTGGAAGCCCTGAACAAACAGCGGGGAAGATTGCAGCCAGTGACACTTGGGTTATTGTTGAAGTGACTCCATGTGTCTCCGTAGGCTAGGGCCTGGGGCAACTCAGGTTGCTGTTGCTTTTGAATGAATTTGCATTTTCTGTCTCACAGTGTTGGTACATATATTATAGAACAAAATAGTGGCAATCTACTGGGAGCAAGTCATTGTGGTGTTCTCTAGGCAGTGCTTATATAACTTGGGGACCTCTGCCACAACTCTGTGGTCCATAAGTTGGGAACCACTGAGATGGGATATTGAAAAGCTGAGAACAAATGAAATCATTAACTCAATGTCAGGGGGAGCATGCTCTTTAAAGGAACCCTGGGGTGAATTCTCACCATGCTGAAGGCACTCCCTGCCACTCCTACTCAGAGCCCAGGATGATGTCCCCATGTAACAAATCAACTTCCCACGCAGTTTTATTACCCTTTCTTCCACAGGAAGCCCCACCTTATAGCGAGCTTGTTTTCTAGGGAAGCTGCCATCTATCAGCACACGCTATGCTTATTTCAACTTTGAAATCTTTGTTTCTGTCTCTCTGAAGCGCAGCCTGGGCTCTTATTGAAATGTCTTTCTTCAAGTCCCGGAGTTCTCTAGCCCTGGGCCGCGAAGTGACCTTCTGCAGGCTCCTGACACTTTGACTCTCCAGTCAGGCAGTTGTTATAGTGTTTGTGCTGGCCTGTTGCTTCATCTCAGCTAAGGTTCCTGACACTGGTACTGTTCTGCTCCTTAAGACAAGGTGCTAGAGACACCCAGTGTAGTGGTATTTAACTTGCTGCATAACAGGAAAAAAAAAGAAAGTCTAATTATTTGGAGGGGGGGAGTAAATTTGGGTCTTCACATATTGGACATGCTGCATGTAATTGAAAAGATCTTTGTTGTCTCTTATCGGTCCATCCAGTCATTCCTAGTTGGCCCTCCACATCTGTGGGTTCTATATCCATAAACCACAGATTTAAAATATTTGAAAAAATGTACATGCATTAAATATACACAATCTTTTCTTGTTATATTCTTCAATAATGTAGCACAAGAACTATTTACACAGCATTTACATTGCAATGGGTAATATTAGATGATATAAGTTAGTTAGGAGAGTATGTGTGGGTTATATGCAAACATTATAGCATTTAAACAAGGGGTATGAACACCCTTAGCAGGTCCAGGAGCCAATCTCCCTAGCTGTGAAGTGCTGGTTATATGTGGGGTTTGCCTCTCCCTGGCAGAGTGGAGAAAGACTTTAGTCTTCTAGCAGTGACAAAAAGTAGCCCATGGTCCGTGGACAGCAGCTTCACCCTGCTAGCTGTAGTTCTGAAGATGTCTATTGCCTCAGCTGTGTCTGCTTGTCCTCTATGCTCTTGCCCTCAGAGTTTGTCCTCTGTTCTGGCCTGTGCCCTGTAGCCCTCCACTCTGTTTACTGGCAGCAGACAAGAATCTGGGGTAGTGTTTCTCTGGGAGTAGAGCATGTTCCTGTGAGAAGCTTGTAGTCCAATGCGGAAAGTCAAGCCAGTTGCTCCTACCACTGAACATTTGCCTACAGCACAGCTTGAGACTCAGGCCACCCTGATGGCGGATGTTTCTCTTTCTGGGTTCTGCCTAGAAAAATCTGCTGAGTGAATGGCCCCTTTACTTTTCTTGGTGAGGTCTGTGCATGTACTTTGAGTTGACTTTTCCTATGTGAGCAGTGTTTTTGTAGCCTCTTGGTTAAGAGTAGTTATTTAACATATACAGGCCAATAAGCAACTGGCAAATGGTAGAAGTTTAGGGGATTTAATATCTTGGGAGAATTTATACCAATTACTTAACTGCCTGAACTCCAAGTTCCTTCATGTTAGCTTTATAATAAGAAGAGCTTGGTTTCACATTTATCCCAAGAAGACAGGCTTATCCAAATCATCTATATTTTAGTAGGCAGTACCAAACTTCAGGCCTCTGGAACACATTTTAAATAATTTTTGCTATGCTATATATTTTAAGTATCATTAAAAAGCCATTTTCTTACTTTTAAAAATATGTGTGCACTATATTTTATGAAGCTATAACAAGTCTATGAAAAATTGATTATTTTTTCCACGGGGATACATTCAAATGATTTTCATTCTGCTCACCCAGTGAAAAATCTAGTGAGCATTATGTCCTTTATCGTATTTACTCCCCCTCACGTGCATAATCACCATGCTCCCAACAAAGAGCAGTGGCTTTCTCTGTTTGGGTAGCCAAATCACTTCCTGTGGTGGGCAGAGAAGTTGATGCAGTTCTAAGCTAGAAACATGACTTTCCCTTTCAAATGCCTGATTTTCCTATTCTACCTCTTTCCTGTCCATGAGAAATGAATCAGAGGTAATGCTAGTGCTGAAGTGAGTGGGTTCTTCATTTCTTAGCAAGTGCTCTTAAGTGCCAAACCATTTCCCCAGCCCCCATCTTAGCCATTTGTAATTGTATAGTCCAGTAAAGCAAATTCATACTGTGAAATAAATCTCTAGAGCATTCTCATCTTGTAAAACAAACCTTGTTGCCTTTGAATGACAGCTCCAGTCCTGCCTCCTGTTTCAATGAATTTGAGTACTTAGCCAGATTTACTTTGGTGCTGAGAAGAAATGACAGTGGTATGTTCTTCACTGAATGAGACATCTTGATCACACCTTCCCACGGCTTAGGGAACCACTGCAGAAGAGATGGCAGAAAGAATGTAAGAGCCAAAGGAAGGGGAGGACTGCTTACAATGCTGTCTTTCAGACACAAAGTGGCTGTGGTATTTATGGCCTCACAGCGGATGATGCTACCTATGCAAGACCTGCTTAATAGGAAAAAAATGATGACATCAAAATAGAAGAGAGACTAGTTGGAAAGAAGGGATTTTCTGGAGAGTGGATTTGGGAGGGGAAGAGGGAGGATGATGGGGAGTGATTTATGATCATGGTATATTGTCTATATGTATCAAGGTTGTCAGTAAAAAAAAAATGAACAGATTTACTTTGGGTGGAAAAAATATACTCTGTAGCTGAGATGGTCTGGAAAAGGACTCATCCTTCACCTCGCCTCCCCCGTCCCTGCTTTGTCATGGGAAGACTGAGGAGCTGGGGAGACAAAGTAGCCCCATGGTGGAGATGTCATGCATGCAACTTAAGCCATGCTAGGAGGCTCCCAGTGATTGTGCCTCCAGCTGTGTGTGAGGCATTGAGCCATTGATTTGACTCAGTGCCTCAGTTTTTGCATCAGTTAGAAGAACGCGGAAGTGATTGTTCCTATCCTGCAGCCTTGCCAAGCTTACGTGATGAACTACAAATGCAAGGCTTGGAGTGAGACCAGGCACATGACTGTGGCTGTTGTTATTGTTGAATGACTTCTTTGCATGACCTTGCTGTTTAAAAAGAACAAGACAAACAAACAAAGAAACTACTTCTATGCTCCCACAATTAGGTTTCTTTCTGAATAGACTGGGTTGCGGATGTAGCTCAGTTAGTGGAGTGTTTGTCAAACGTGAACAAGACCCTTCCTGAGTTTGATTCCCAGTACCACATAAACTGAGGGTGCTGGTGCAGGCCTGTAATCCTAGCACTTGGAAAATTGAGGCAGGAGGATCAGAAGGTTAAGGTTGGGACTGGGGAGCTGATTCACTGGTTAAAGGTACTTGTTTGTAGAGCCTGATGGCCCAGGTTTACTAAAGCTGGTGCCTGCATCTGGTGTTCATTTGCATTAGCAAGAGACCCTGATGTGTCCATACACACACTAACACACACACACACACACACACACACACACACACACACACACGCACAAACACATATACACAAATAATTTTTTTAAGGAAGGGTCTCACTTTAGCTCAGGCTGACCTGGAATTCACGATGTAGTCTCAGGCTAGCCTCCAATTCACGGTGATCCTCCCATGTCAGCCTCCTGAGTCCTGGCATTAAAGGTGTACCTCAGCATGCCTGGTTTATAGATAAACTTTTAAAGGTCAAGGTCATTCTTAGGCTACTTAGTGAGTTGGCTCTAGGCCAACCTGGGCTCTATGAGATCTTGTCTCAAAAAAAAAAAAAAAAAAAAGACTGAATCGATATGGTTTTGACTCAACCTGCCTTCTTCCTACAATGTCCCATTTCTCATCCAGTGTGTCATTAATCTGGAAAGATGTTCATCAAGACCCTAGTCCTCAAGGGGAAATTAATGCACTAGACATTATGTAGGACAAGAAGGACGGGTGCCCTGTGACACTAATTCATCACCCCACATACTTTCACGAGGAGACTCTGGAGATGTGAATGATAAGCCAAGCCAAAGTGTTTGCTGTCACCGAGCTTGTGTTCTAATAAGGAAAACTTCATATGCAGACCTCTTTGTAAGTGCAATGTTTTTTATTGGGCTTATATAGCTTAGGAAGACAAAAAGTTTGCATAAAAGTGCTCAGGTTTGAAAGTGGAACACTTAGACTTATTGGTGATAATGCCTTTGGAAAATGGTTTGTAAAAATAGATGCTAAAAATGGTGCAGAAATATTGGTGCTCTCAGGTTGAAATAAATCAATTTAGAAAATTTGTATTTGAACAATCCTCTTCCTGGAGGACTGTGCATACAGTACTGGGTTTAGAATGTGTTGAAGACAGCATGAGGCATGGTTTTTGTGCTCAGTCAGATGTCAGAAGGGAAGTGGGATTCCACATGTCCTTACTTCTCTAGGGCTTCATGCTTTCCTGTCAATGTGAGCAGGTGACATTTAGAGATGAACGAGGCAGGTGCAATGGAATGGAGACTACTTTTGTTAGGGAAGAAGATAGGATGTGCCATTAGATATCTTGAAGCTCACCTGTCACAGATTAAGGTCTGAGTAGTTTCTCATTGCTGTGACAAAATATCTGAGCAAAATAAATTAAGGGAGTGTTGTAGTCAGCTCCACATGGTTTCAAACTACCACAGGTAGGAAATACTAATTTTGGCTGATGGTTTCAGACCACCATAGTGGGAAGAAAGTAGCAGAAGAGAGCATCTCCCTTCATGATTGCTGGCAAGCAGAGAGGAGGAGGTCTGCATGAGTGGGCTTCACCCCTTCCCTCCCCTTCTCTTCCATTTCCGCTACAGCCTACAGGATGGCCCCACCCACATTCAGGAAGGCTCATCTCCACTATACTTCAACCTCTTAAGAAACGTTCTCCTCTCACATACACAGAGGTGTGCTTTATAATCCAGGGCTTCTAATCCAATCAAATTGACAAGATTAACCACCACAAGGATCATCTTGAAAGGAGAAAGAATCTCTAAGCAGGACTGTTGGTTATTTGCTCTTCTCTCTGCCAGGTGTAATAGAAACCACTATTAATAATGTGGTTAAGGCATTTGCCTGCAAAGCCAAAGGACCCAGGTTTGAACCCCCAGGACCTATGTAAGCCAGATGCACAAGAGGGTGCACAGTGTCTGGAGTTTGTGTGCAGTGGCTGGAGGCCCTGGCATGCCCATTCTCTCTCTCCCTCTTTCTCTGTCAAGTACATAAATAAATAAAATCAAATATTAAAAAAAAAAAACAATGCTGCTTTCTGCCAGGAATGGTGGTGCACATCTTTTATCCTAGCATTTGGGAGGCAGAGGTAGGAGGATTGCTGTGAGTTCAAGGCCAACCTGGGACTACAGAGTGAGTGCAAGGTCAGCCTGGGCTAGAGTGAGACCCTACCTTGAAATAAATAAATAATGCTTCTTTCATTGGATCCTGCAAGCTCATGGTTCATAGACATTTTTCAACATGACACTTGCAGGTGCCATGGCCAGTCAATCATGTTTGGCAGGTGGTAGTCATCCCACAAACTATAGAGAACTGTGGGCTCCATTAGGGTGATTATACAACTGTAGCTAACTGATCACTGCCCAGGCAGCCGACCACTGTTCCCACTTCTTTCACCTGAGAACTACTTTTTGTAGGTCGAGTAGAGAGCATCTGGTCATAGACACTCAAGGTTATAACCCTAGGAAATGAATTCTGAAGGTCTGGATGGCTGGAACAATTGTTTTCAGCCCTTGCAGCTTCACATGGTAGTAATGGGTCTGGGGTCACTCAGAGGGTCACCAGTCTGACACGAATATGATATTAATAAATAGAGGCATTTATTTATGGCCAGGACTACACTTTGAGAGTGAAGCCTCCAGTTACATCTGATTGGGGTTTATAAGGACAAATTGCTAAACAAGTTTATGTGACAATAGTCACAAGCTTAGTTAGAAAGGGGAAGAAAAAAAAAGGTTAGTGGTTATCTCATTCAAGCAGGTGGCCTGGTATTCTGCATAACAAAGATAATATTTGCAAGGTACCACATCCTGTATACCACAGGTAACATTTCTTTCTAACAATGGCCTAGTTATTCTTAGACAAGATTTTTTAATTTTAATTTTTTAATTATTAATTAGTTTTGTACTCAGCAAATACAGTCAATTTGGTACTATTGTTAGGCTTATCCATGTCCTACCCCCTCCCCCTGGCTCCTCCTTGTTGAGGTATATGTGTCATGCATTCTGGAGTTAGCCCACAGTTATGGGTAGGAGAAATGTCTCTGTGTATCGTGACCCAACATGTGGCTCTGACATTCTTTTCACCCCTCTTCCGCAAAATTTCCCTGAGCCATGTTGGGTTCATTTTTGGTCTGCTTCAGTGATGAGGTGTTGGGGGCCTCTGGGTCTCTGGATATCTGACTTGGTAGGAGTTGATTTTTCTCTGTGTTGATCTCCTTCACCCTTGTGCTGGTACCCGGTTTGCCAAGAAAATAGCACCCTTGCTTGTTTCGCTAATTGTTTGTAGTTTCGGCTGGGGCTCTTTTGAAGTATGGTGGGGTGGCTCTCTCCTTAGGATCTACGCCTATCTGAAAAAGAGAAGCAGATTCCCTAATGGACAGTCAGTTAGCACCAGACAAATGAGATAACCCTTACTTTTGTATAGAGAATTTAATAGGTGTAGGCCCTCTTGTAGCCCACGGTTGGTGGTAGTTTGATAATGGAAAGTGGGCTTATGTTTGGATATGGTTCTGATTTATTTCCCAGATCCAGGTATGGGTCCCATACCACTGAGGGGATCAGTTAGCCAAATCAAGAGTAGTTGGTTTCTGACCATAACTGTGCACCACTATTGCACTTGTGTAAGCATCACGACAGGTTATTTGCTGCTAAGTAGGTTAGACCATGAGTTACTTTAGACAAGATTTTTTTTTAATTCAAAAAAAATTTTTTTGTTTATTTTTATTTATTTATTTGAGAGCGACAGAGAGAAAGAGGCACAGAGAGAGAGAGAGAAAGACAGAGGGAGAGAATGGGCGCGCCAGGGCTTCCAGCCACTGCAAACGAACTCCAGATATGTGCGACCCTTGTGCATCTAGCTAACGTGGGTCCTGGGGAATTGAGCCTTGAACCGGGATCCTTAGGCTTCACAGGCAAGTGCTTAACTGCTAAGCCATCTCTCCAGCCCTTAGACAAGATTTTTAAATTTTACTTAATTCTATTTATTTATTTATTTGCAAGGAGAGAGAGAATGAGTGGGTGTACCAGGGAATTGAGCCTGGGTCATTAGGCATTGCAGACAAGCACCTTAACCGCTGAGCCATCTCTGCATCCCTACTTTAATTTTTTAAAACTTTTTATGGCAACCTATGTACTTATACACAATATACCATGATCAGAATCCTGAGAAGTTTGCAGACCAACTGGCCTGGCTGAGTACAATAGTGAACAGAGACCCTGTGTTAAGGTGGTGTGGAGTCAAGAAGGGGACAGTGGGAACGGATAAGTGCTGGAAGGAACCTTGTTCGGAGGCTAGCCTTGAGGAGACATCTCAGGGAGATGCAGAGTCAGGTCAGAAGACTGTACCAGGCAAGTACAACAGACAGGGGAGATTTTACCAAAGCACCTGCAATGGGGAAGACAGGTCAAAACCAAGTTGTAAGGTTCGGGAGACCAAGATCATGCAAACCACTCTGAGGCAAAAATGAAAGTTTTTACAGGGGGTGGGGCAGGTTTAGTGGGAACACAAGCTCCCAGGACTGACTCTCAAGAGCAGAGCACAGCCAACCTGAGATTCCAGACAGTGGGCTTTACAGAGTTCTTCAGTTGGGGGAAGGTGAGGAAGGGAAAAGAACTCCTTTGTTCTTTACATTAGTCATTTTAAATAGATAGGGTGTGAGACCAGAAGTGACCAGGTGACCTTGGAGATAAGGGGTCAGGAAACCTAGACCTGGGGTATTGTTAGGCAAGGAAGGGGTGAAGGCTGGGTGGTTTCTTGAGGAACGCGGATGACCCACTTTCTTACGTCTGTTGCCACATGGTGACTCCATTTTGGGAGCCTGTCCCAACCTAACACAAGTCTGACTCACTCTGGGTACAGGGGGAGGATAAAGACAGCACACAGGCCATATTTGTCAATTGGCTTTACCTAAGGACAAGTGAACTTCTATTTTTATGACAACTAATTTTATGACTTGAGTGGAGCACCTCCTGGGACATGGGGTACTGTTTCCTTTGCATTTCAAAGAGATGGTTTCAGGGTCCTTGAGAAAGACATTCTTGGGTTGAAAAACAACAAGGGGTGTTGAAAACAATTTAGGTGTACTTCAAAGGGAGACAATGTACACTTGCAAGTCCTTTTTTGTTTTTGTTTTTTTGTTTTTCGAGGCAGGGTCTTGCTGAAGCCCAGGCTGACCTACAATTCACTCAGTAGTCTCAGGGTAGCCTTGAACTCACAGCCATCCTCCTACCTCTGCCTCTGAAGTGCTGGAATTAAAGGCATGCGCCACCATGTTGGGCTTTAAAAAAAAATTTTTTTTTTTAATATATAAAGAAAATCCTCTAAGTAAACAAAAGTCAAGCTGGTTGTGGCAGTACACACAGGCAGGGATTGCTGAAGAGGTGGAGGCAGGAGGACCAGGAAGAGCATGAGCCTAAGGTAGGAAGAGAGTCAAAGTTGAGTCTAACTGAGGACAGTGTTAAGATTATCTCGATCAATTTCTGAAAGAGATACACTATGCTGTGGTCTGAATGTGAAATGTCTCCCATATGCTCATGTGTGTGAACACTGGGGTTCCCAGCTGGTGGCACTGCTTGGGGAGGTTTAGAACATTTAGGAGGTGTGGCCTGTTTCCTGCTGCCATGCATAATGGACAGTATCCTCTCAAATGTGGGCCAAAACAGACCTCTCCTCCCTGAAGTTGCTTCTCCATGGGGACTTGGCACAGTCATGAGTAAAGTAACTACCATAGTTGTGTTTCTACTAACATTTCTGATGTCTACATAGTAACTAGACTCCCCGCTGTCTGCCTTTTCCGAAGGCCTCCTCTGTTTGCTCCATGGCCCTTCTTTGAGGTCTGTGCCTTGCACCCCCAGTGGTTGCCTTCTCTCTGGGTACTCTTCAGGTTCTTTCCCCACCTGGACACATCTGTCTCCTGAACTCTCCTGTCTCTGTGGGTCTTGTCCTGACAGTCAGCTGCAGGAAAATCAGTAGCTGCCTCTGCTTGGACTCCTTGGGTCTAAACCTCTTTTATGGTACTGTCTCAGATTTTAGGGCCTCAGTTGATTTTTGAGTTCCTCAAGGGCAGAAGCTCATCTTGGTTTCCCCAGAAGCATAAAGCTTGGCTCTCAGTGCTCATAAGAGGTACAGTGCTGCATATATATGGAACCTTGGTAACTTGGATGATCTGTCATTTCTTTCTTCTAAAACATAGATCTCATCAGTGAGGGGGAAAAAAAGCACAGAACATTTTATTTATACTAGTTGACAGGCAGTGCACTAGTGTTTATGAGTACAGGTCTTACAGTAGTTTCTACTGCCTGAGGACTGTGTGTGATATGAATGAGGGCAGTTGCCTATGTGACTGCTTAATAGCAAGGGTGCTATTCTGGGCATGCAAGCCCTAGTAGGAATAAGCCTAATTCCACCAGTGTATGATGCACTTGTTGACATCTCATGACTGTAAAACCTCGCCTATGGCTTCCAAGTAAGCAGCTCATAGCATCTTCTTGTTTTAGATTGTGTGGAGATACACATGGAGAGGTCGAGTCCGTACCAGTCAGCTTCCACTCCACAGCTGTGCAATATGAGGAGTGGCACTTGGCAATTACAGATTGACAAGTTGGTTTAATATCAACTCCAGAGAGGACTTCAACTATGGAGTTGGATTGATTAAGTAATACAGCATCACTGGCCTTAATGGGCTTTGGTTGGGCAGAAGGTTTCACAGGCTATGGGGCTTTAGGGTTCAACTCTGAAGCCCATGAAAAGAGCTGATATTTTCACCAGTGACTGTGCTGGGGGCTCCCTATGATTACAGCTTCAGACCTCTGAATGAGGCTGGAGAGGGGGCAAGCCTTTAAAATTAGCAGGAGAAAATGAACATGAAGACAAAAACCAATAAGCGGTCACAGAGCTGCCAAGAGTGAAGGCAGTAACGAGACAGAATTAGTTCTTACTGACAACTTGAAATTGCCTGGAACATTATAAAAATCAATCAGCCTGTTAAAAGCAGACTCACAGTGACCACTGGATGGTGTGATGTTTGCAATTTGTCTGAACACAAATTTAGAGAAACCAGCAGAGACTCAGCCTAAGACATAGCTTTTGGTTGGCACATTTTGAAAAGAAGGCTCAAAATGAGTTTCAACCAGGGGTGCATTTTTCTAACAATCCTAAAGTCAGAAAAAAGTGAAATTAGTTGATTACTGATTCGTCTACACCTATAGTCTTTTGCTGTCTTTACAACATATTTAAAAAAATACATTTTAGTGTTTTTTTTTCTGTCAAATAATTTTTTGTACCTTGTATTTCTTTGCTGTTGTCTCGTGTGTGTGTATGTGTGTGTGTGTGTGTGTGTGTGTGTTTTAGACAGGGTCTCACTCTAGCTGAGGCTGAGCTGGAACTCACTCTGTAGCCCAGGAAGCCTTGAACTCACAGTGATCTTTCTACCTCAGTCTCCACAGTGCTGGGATTAAAAGTGTGAGGCACCACACCAAGCTTTAGTTATGTTTTTGATGCTGTTATATCATCAAAATTTTGAATTTGAATAAGTATAGGGAAATATTATCTTACTAAGTTTATTCTTTTAAAAAATTATTATGTATTTTTAAGGAGAGAGGGAGAAAGAAGAAAAAAGCGAAGAAGAAAAGAGAGAGAGAGGTGCACCAGGGCCTCTTGCCATAGTAAACAGAATTCATAGTAAAACAGAATTCATGCACCACTTTGTGTGCATTTGGCTCAATGTGGGTACTGGGGAATTGAATCCAGGCTGCCAGCTTTGCAAACAAGCACCTTTAACCTCTGAGCCATCTCTCCAGCTCCAAAGTTCATTCTGTTAACACATGTGGTGACCACAGGAGAGGTCTTAGTCTTTAGGGAAAGACAGATGAAGAGACCCCCAGCTCTAATGGGGAGGAACAGGCCAAGAGAGAGGGTGTCTGATTGCTTAGTGGCAGCTGAATTTTGGCTAAGATAAGCATTATCTTCTTAACTGTGTGATCATTCTTATCTGAAGTGTGTCCCCAAGGCCCATGAGATAAGAGCTAGATTGCTAGCCTGTAGTACTTTTGGGAAGTGGTGGAATACTTACGAGGTAGGGCCTATGAGGAGGAAGTTAGGTTATTGGGGCAATGCTTTCCAAAAGGATACTGGAATGCTCCTCTTTTCTCCTTTCTCTTCCTCACTCCATATTTTGACTTCTATAAGGTGGACAGGCCATCCCTGCCTCTAATTTCCACCATGATACTGTGTTTCATCATGGCTCTGAATCAATAGGGCCAAGTGACTATGAACTGAAAGCATGTGCTAAAATAAACCTTTGTCTTTCCCAGTTGCTTATCTTAGGTTTTTTAAAAACATTTTTTTATCTGTTTTGTTTATTTATTTGAGACAGAGAAAGTGAGAGAGATAGAGAGAGTGAGAATGGGTGTGCCAGCACCTCGAGCCACTACAAACGAACTCCAGACACATGCACCACCATGTGCATCTGGCTTACATGGGACCTGGAGAATTGAACCTGGGTCCTTAGGCTTTGCAAGCATACGTATACCTTAGTTGCTAAGCCATGTCTCCAGTCCTTATCTTAGGTATTTTGGTCACAGCAACAGAGAACTGACTAATACAAAGTATATCAATAGACCCTAGCATCTGTGTGGAGCTTAGTCAAGATGTTAAAATTTACTTTTCTTTTTCAGATGGATGCAGAACCTGAGAATCAGCCCATCATACCCCACCAGGGCACCAGATGAAGCCATAGAGTTAGTGGAGAAATGAGCAAGAGCTGCTTTTCCAGTGAACCTGGTATCAGCACAGGGTAAAGGAGATAAGACACAGAGAACACTCACCTCCTACCAAATCAGATATCCAGAGACACAGAGACTCCCAAGACCTCCCATCACTGACCTAACATGAACCCAACATGGCTCAGGGAAATTTGCAGAAGAGGGGGTGGGAAGATTGTTAGGGCCATAAATTGGGTCATTATGCACAGAGACATTGCCTCTCCCCCATAACTGATTACCACCCCCACAATGCAGTACCCATAGGCCTCATGGGGGAAAGACATGGAGAAGGTTAATGATGGTACCATTATGGCTGTATATACACTATATATATAACTAATAAAAAGAAAAGAAAATATAATGAATAAATAAATGTCTCCTAAGTAGACAAATGGATTAAAGAAAAGAATCTGTAGATATAGGGGAAAGTGAGTAGCAAGTCACATGGATATGAACAAAACTTTAGATACTAGCTGATATCCACTAGGGTGGTAAAAGGACACAGAGAGCCAAGGACTGTCTGAGGTGGGTCTGACTGTCAGTGGCAGTAAGGAGACAGCTCAGAACTGCTGCCAGCAGCCTGAGCCCTTCATCTTTTAGGAACCTCCAATCAGGGGAAGCTGGGTTCTTGGCTTCTCTACAGAAAAGAATTTCAGGATTAACCAATATGAAACAGAGTTAATTTAATCAAAGTAGAAGGGCACACTGGAGAGTGTGGTTGTGGGCTTCTCAAAGAACAGTTGCACTTAAGTAACATAGTAGTAGACATATATACTATTTTGGTGGTTCTCAAGTTATATCTCAAAGGGTTGCTAAGAGTCTTTTATCCCCTTTTCAATAAATGAGATTATATGGTGGTTCTGGAGGTGTATTTGATGAGATTATAACTTGATAAGATATAACTTTGGGCCATAAAGGTTGCATAAGAGTATTAACACATGTATTTTACTGTAAATGGGGTCTTTGGTAAGATTTATAGAGAACTGGTGATTTATAGCTGGGAAAGGAAAAAGGGCATACTTGAAGGCCATATGCTCTTAATCCATTTTTTTAAAAATCATTTTACTGCTAACCTCTGTTGCAGTCAGGTTCACATTGTTGGCAGAAATCACCTGACCAAAATCAGCTTGTGGGGAAAGGATTTATTTTGGCTTACAGACTCAAGAGGGAAGCTCTATGATGGCAGGGGAAAATTATGACATGAGCAGGACATGGGTATAACAGCAAGCCTGTCACACAAACTGCTTTTAACCCAGTCCAAGCAAAGCTCTTTATCACCCTCATAAGTAAAACCTCAAAGTCATAGTTCTTACTACATTCAGGTCTTTTAACTCTGACCAGAATAGTCCATCAAGCTATACTAACAGCACTGCAAGACATCTCTTAGGCCAAGGTTTTAAATCCTCCCACATTTCTCCTGAAAATCAGCTCCAAAATTCAAAGCCACACAGTCAGATGTCTACCAGCAAATGACACCACTCCTCAGTACCATTTTACTGTTGCAGTCAGGTTCACAGTCCTGGCAGAAATCATCCAACCAAGAGCAGCTTATGGGGAAAAAGGGGGTTTATTTTGGCTTATAGACCCAAGGGAAGCTCCATGATGGCAGGGGAAAATGACAACATGAGCAGTGGGTGGACATCACCCCCTTGCCAACATCAGGTGGACAATAGCAATAGGAGAGTGTGCCAAACACTGGCATGGGGACACTGGCTATAACACCCATAAGCCTGCCCCCAACAATACACTGCCTCCAGGAGGCATTAATTCCCAAATCTCCATCAGCAGGGAACCTAGCATTCAGAACACCTAAGTTTATGGGGGACACCTGAATCAAACCACCACAAACTCCATGCATATTGACACTAAAACATGATTATAGTCCCCTCCCACTGCCCCCCATTTAGTCCTTAGGGATTATTCATTGATATTTAAGCATTAAACATATTTTATTTATTTGAGAGAGAGAAAAAGGGAGAGAAAGAGGATGAATGGGTGCACCAGGGCCTCCAGCCACTGCAAACGAACTGCAGACATATGCAACACCTTGTGCATCTGGCTTTACATGAATACTAGGGAATTAAACTCTGGTTCTTAGGCTTTTCAGGTATGTGCCTTAACCACTAGCCATCTCTCCAGCCCTGAAAATGTCTTTATATGAAAGAAATACTGTCTCTATGTTGGCGTCCTTCACACCAAATTAATTGTGTTAGACTTCTTGACTGTCAGCTGATAAGAGGCTTTAAACAGACTCCATAACCAGGTACTCCTCTCCTTCTCATGGCCCTTAATTTTCCCTGTCTGTTTTTGTTTATTATTTTTATTTATTTGTTTGAGAATGACAGACAGAAAGAGAAAGAGGCAGAGAGGGAAAGAGGGAGAGAGGGAGAGAGAGAGAAAGAGAGAGAGAGAGGTGTGCCAGGGCCTCCAGTCACTGCCAACGAACTCCAGACGCGTGCGCCCCCTTGTGCATCTGGCTAACGTGGGTCCTGGGGAATAGAGCCTCGAACCAGGGTCCTTAGGCTTCACAGGCAAGTGCTTAGCTCTCCAGCCCTTCCGTGTCTTTTTTTTTTTTTTTTCCCGAGGTAGGGTCTCACTCTGGTCCAGGCTGACCTGGAATTAACTATGTAATCTCAGAGTGGCCTCGAGCTCTCGGCGATCCTCCTACCTCTGCCTCCCAAGTGCAGGGATTAAAGGTGTGCGCCACCACACCCGGTTTAATTCCCTGTCTTTTTTTAATCCTGCCTCATGAGGCCTGGAATTGATGAGCCCTGTGAAGTCTGTGCGGAAGTTCTATTATACAGAAGATGCTTACAAGTGCTTATCACATGACTAAATGAGTAAATAGAGGATTTCAAGCCAGCGAGGGCTTTGAGTAGTTATATGTCTTAGCTTTCTCCTTCCGTGTTGGGAAATGTTGTGACAGGGGTCAGATTAGAACATGGTTTTCAACTTGTGGTTATTTTGCTCTCTCGGAGATATTTGATGATGTAGCTGGGTATAACAAGGGCATTACTATGAGCACACCATGTGTAGAAAGAAGCCAGGGGTAGTGCAAACATGTTATAGTACACAGAAAAGCACCCCTTCCCCACCAAAAAATTAATAGAATAAGAAAATATAAGAACATGAAGTTGCAACATAAAGTTGCACATTTACTCAATTTACTATTGCAACGTATAGAGAAAATGTAGTTATATCAATTTGTCTAGACCTGAACTGATATACCTTAAGTGCCCTCATTTACTGATTAGAAGAAAAAAAACAGGGTTTAACTCAATGCCACCTAGAACTTAGCAAGGTCTAATGATTATGAAAAGTCTTTAGAAATTGATGAGTCTCTGGGGCAATAACTGCATGGGCCCATCTACTGTAATGACCATCTTTTCTCATCTCTATGTGACTTTAAAGGTGGAGGGGTCTCTTAGTGCCTCATGACCCTGAATAATTCTTTGAGGAGCTCAGGGTCTACTGCTGGTAGGAGGAATTGTCATTCTGGAAGTTTTTACCCAGGGTGGCTCAGCAATTGTGTTTATGTACTTGGGTCCATAGAGGATATTGTTTGAGGAAGAATATTTCTTCTAAACCACCTAAACCACTAACTGGAAACCCCTTCAAGGCCAGCTACCCAGGAATATGAACCAGAGGTTTAGATGGATATCCTACGAAACATCAGGCATTTTTAAGGGTATCATGACATTTGTATCTAGGTTTTGAAGCTGAGAATGGTGCTGCACAAACCTTTAAGTCATGTCCAATTTTGTCATCATTGTGAAGAAGTGGAAAAAAATCTTCCCATTATGGTCAATATGTTCTTTATCAATGTAGCAATTTCTCATTGAAAACTACCCTCCTAAGGGAACGTAGTAGATTTCATTGCTCTCCATTGAAGAGAGAGGGTGCTAACTAGCTCTGTGGCACCAAGTACCTCATTATCGTAACCCCTTTCCTTCAAGGTATAAGAATCAGTCTTATAGCTTTAAAATTCTCTTTTAATACTAATAAAAAGAAATTTTCACACTTGTTCTGTGAATAAAGCTTCTCCAGTAATTCCTTCTGTATTGCTTGAGTTTCTTTAATAACTTTTCTCTCTTCTTCCATTTTACCCATGAGGTTAGAGGACTGTTAGATCAGAGAAGGGTTAAAAAGGTTTATGAAGAATTAATAAGAAGGTCAATTATTATAAATATGGCACTCAGTATTTATTGAGTACTTGTAATCTAAGCATGGCCTGGAGCGTTTTTAATTTACTAACTCTAATCCTCACCACAGCATTTTAATAACTTCTCAGGCTGGAAACTCAGGCATGAGGAGGTTAAGTATCTGCTCAAGGTCACACTTGGTGTAGCATGCGATTGAAAGCGAGTATCTTGTTGCAGGGTCCCAATTCTTAGCTAGCATGCCTCCTAAGGATTGCCATTCTTTATTCCAGGCTGAGTTTCTGGCCTCTGGCCTGACTGTTCTCTCTGCTGCATGCTTTCTGCGTTACAATCATTCATCTGCCTGTATTAAAAACATCTTGTCATCAGTGTCCTGAAGCAAGGATTTGGAACATTTAAATCTTTATAAAGCAAGGCAGAGCGAAGCCACACAGAAGCATATTTTATGGAGCTTTGGGAGGAAAGTCTTCATCAGTTATAAGCTATAGAATCCTTCTTATTTCTTCTGATCACCAATGGTCATGGACCGGCCACCTGGGATTTGTCTGGCTCAGTGGGGCATTGATTCACTCATGTATTTTTCAAATATTTAAAGTCTGGGATGGCTGTAAAACATAGGCAATGTTGTAGTAGTCAGACAGATGTAGCCTTACTTCTATTTGAGTGGTTTGATATATTAGGTGAAGAGCAATGTATCAAGTACTGTGCTTGGCATTTTACTTAGGCTGTCCTTTGAATCTTATGTTTTGGGGAGGTTATTATTATCATCCCTAATTGAGGAGTAGACACTGAATCTAAGAGGGACTTGAAGTTGTTTATGATTCCACAGCCAACAAAAAGGGAAAGCTAATAGTCAAGCCCTGGAGTAAAAGAAAGGAAAAAAGCCAAATTTAATGAGAACTGTTTATTATGGTGGATATCATAGTGTTTAGTGAGAACTGTTTATTATGGTGGATATCACAGTATCAGGGCCTCTCATCATGGCAAATGAACTTCAGACTTATGTGTCACTTTGTACATCTGCCTTTATGTGGGTACTGAGGACTTAAACCTGCACCAGCAGGCTTTGAAAGCAAGGGATTTTAACTCCCTGTTCTATTTTGATGCCATTTTAAAAAACTTTTTATTGACAATCTCCATATTTATAGACAATATGCTATGATCATAATCCCCTCTTACCACCTTTCCTTTCCCCCTCCTGAATTCCCCTTCCACAGAATCCTTTCTTTTCAACTACTCTCTCTTCCATATATACATATATACATATACATATATATATATATATTTTTTTTTTTTAATATATTTATTTCAAGGTAGGGTCTCACTCTAGCCCAGGCTGACCTGGAACTCACTCTGTAGTCCCAGGTTGGCCTCAAACTTGCAGTGATCCTTTACCTCTGCTTCCCAAATGCTGGGATTAAAGGTGTGTATGCACCACTACACCCAATTTTTCATCTACTTTGATGTTATCATTTTAAAATTTTTTTATTTTTATTTATTTATTTATTTGAGAGCAGCAGACAGAGAGAAAAGAGGGAGAGAGAGAGAGAGAGAGAGAGAGAGAGAGAGAGAGAGGGAGGGAGAGAATGGGCACGTCAGGGCCTCCAGCCACTGCAAATGAACTCCAGGTTCATGCGCCCCCTTGTGGATTTGGCTAAAGTGGATCCTAGGGAATTAAGCCTTGAACCGGGGTCCTTAGTTTTCACAGGCAAGTGCTTGACTGCTAAGCCATCTCCCCAGCCCTGATATTATCATTTTTTCTTCTGTTATTATGCATGCCTTGGGTAGCATCAGTCACTGTGAGGCCATGAATACCAAAGTCACTTTGTGTCTAGAAGACAGCATTATAAGCAGTACTCCCTGTCCTTTGGCTTTTATATTCTTTCTGTCACCTCTTCCACAATGGTCCCTGAACCTTGGAGGGTGTGACAGAGATATATTAGTTATTGTTGAACACTCCACTGTCACTTCTTTTCAGGACTTTGAACATTTTTGAGTCTTTCCAGTGGTCACCACCATCTTAAAAGAGAATCTTCTCTAACCAGAAATTAGAATAGCATTAATATATGGGAATAAAAGTATTTAGAGGGCAGTTTGGTGGACATAATATATCCGTTTAGCCAGACAATGATAGTAATTTCCTCCTTGTGCTTATGACCTCTCCATATGCTTTTGACTAGATTTTCAGTACCAGGTGTGAATTCTCTCCAGTGGGGCAGACTTTGAATCCACTTAGAGAGGAGTTGGTTTTCCCCATAACAGACATGCCACTATTGTACCATTGATGTCCTTTGTAAAAAAACCGTTTCTTAGGCCAGGTGTGGTGGTGCATGCCTTTAATCCCAGCACTTCTGAGGCAGAGGTAGGAGGATCGCCGTGAGTTCAAGGCCATCCTGAGACTACATAGTGAATTCACTGAGCTACAGTGAGACCCTACCTTGAAAAATCAAAAAAAATTTGTTTTTTCCATCACCCATGATGAAATTTTGATGGGCCCAATAACATTAAAAGACAAATTTAAATTAAGTTTAATTTGTATTTATTTATTTGATACACACATACACACACACACACACACACACACACACACACACACACACACGGAGAGAGAGAGAGAGAGGGAGGGAGGGAGGGAGAGAGAGAGGGAGAGAGAATGGGTACACCAAGGCCTCTATACACTGCAAACAAATTCTAGATGCATGTGCCACCTTGTGCATCTGGCTTTATGTGAGTCCCGGGGAATCAAACCTGGGTTCTTTGGCTTTTCAGGCAAGCACCTTAACTCCTAAGCCATCTCTCCAGCTTGATAGGCCCAATATTATACAGGTCTTTTGCAGGTAATGACAGTTGCTGTGAGGTCATATATGCAATATCTTCTTCATATCTTGAAGACTGTTTCAAAGTGTTCCTCCCCATCTTCGGGTTCTTACTACCTCTTTTATAACTTTCCCTGAGCCTTGGAAACTGACAGAGAGTTCTCTTTTAATGTTCAGGACTCAACAATCACTTATTCTCAGCAATTTGAAGAGCTCTGAGACTCCACAGTAGTCATTGTCATCTGCAGAAAGAAGCTTCTTTCACCAAAGGTGGGAGCAGTGCTAATCTATGGGCAGAAAGGTAAATTTTGTTTTATATTTATTCATTTATTTGAGAGAGATACAGAGACAGGCGGGGGGCAAGGGGAGAGGATGGGTACACCAGAGCCTCCAGCCAATGCAAACAAACTCCAGATGCATGCGCCACCCTGTGCATCTGGCTTCCATGGGTACTAGGTAGTTGAACCTTGGTCCTTAGACTTCAGAGGCAAATGCCTTAACTGCTAAGCCATCTCTCCAGGCCCCAGAAACACAAATATTTAGAGAGCAATCTGATGGTCAAAGTATATCCATCTAAACAAACAATAGTAACATCTCCCCCCTTAGGGTCTATGACATTCCCAGTTGAAGGATTAAAAAAAAATTTTTTTTGTTGTTTATTTTTATGTATTTGAGAGTGACAGACAGAGAGAGAAAGATGGATAGAGAGAGAAGGAGAGAGAGAGAGAGGGAGAGAATGGGTGCTCCAGGACCTCCAGCCACTGCAAATGAACTCCAGAATCATGCGCCCTCTTATGAATCTGGCTAACATGGGTCCTGGGGAATCAAGCCTCGAATCAGGGTCCTTAGGCTTCACGGGCAAGCGCTTAACTGCTAAGCCATCTCTTCAGCCCCCAGCTGTAGGTTTTTGACTAGGTTTTTAGTACCAGGCATGAATTTCCTCATGGAGCCAGTCTCAAATCCAATCAGAGAGCAGTTGGCTACTTTCGTTAACAATTATAGCACTGTTGCACCATCTCTTGCCTGGCTGGTTGGTTGTGTAGCTCACAGAAGTCACTGCAGGTTAACACAGTTGATGATTTTTCTCTCCCAGCAGCCTGTATAACACTTTCAAATAGTATGATAGCAAGTTCACAGGGAGGAGGCTTTCAGCTCAGTTCTGCTTGTTCTCTCGGTTTCCTACAATCAAAGCTTGTGGTTTTACCATCTGGTGGATATCCAAGAGCCTTGGCAAGAGCCTTCATTGTTTTTGTGACCTCATGAGTCTCATCACCAACAACTCACTGGGAGGTATCCCAACCCTGGCACTGGGATTTGGGACCAGCTTTATCTACCCATGTGGGGTACATTTGTTCAAACTTTCTCTTTAAAGTATATTTTAAAATTTACCAACAAAAAGTAGGTTTCCTTATTGTTTTTTTCATAACATTTTTAGGTTTGGTCCTCATTCCTTCTCCTTTATTTTTCTCCCCGGTACCACAATTTCTGAACCTTTCAGGTATGCAGTCAGTTCCTTTCATTTCCACTTAAGCTGGTGTAAATTGTATCCTAGTCAGTTGCTTCTAAATTATTTCTGAACAAAACAGTGCTAGAAATGTACAGTGGAGGGCCACTAGGCTTATACTTGTCTCTCCTTCCCTGTTCCTCAATTTTCTTCAATTTGTTACTATGATATTTGTATAACTTAATGTGTTTTCAGGAAGACAGTATAGCTTCCTTTAATATTCTGATCTGGGCCTAGCCTTTCTTGCCAGAAAATGCAAATTACATCTGCTTCTGAAGGGACCAAACTGACACCATGACAGGCTTCAGTAAGGCACCACTCTAACTAGGCCTAAGTTTCAGCTTCCCAGAAAGGCAGGCAGGACTTCTGGAAAGGGCCTGCCCTGACATGTGGCCAGGAAGATAGCCTCCCAGAGGCTGAGTCAGTTCCTGGACATGCCCAGACATGTCACTTTTGTGCCTTCTGCCCCCAAACCAATCAGAGATGCACAACTGTAACTGCTGCTTGCTTAGCCAATCATTTAAAAAAATTACCTAACCTGCCTGAAATTCCCGCCAAAACTTTAGGACCAATCAAAAGAATATAAGTACAGTTACCGTTCAAATTAGCCAATCATGTTAGAAAAGACTAAGCCTACCAAAATTCCTCTAGCTGTGCTTAAAAGGAGCCTGCGAGCTCCTCTCAGGGTCACCATTTTGCATGAATGGTTGACCCCTGCACTCTGGCTGATTCTGCAGGATAAATGCTCTTGCTTTTATATACTATTTGAGTCTGGGGTCTTTCTTCAGCGATTCTCAGACCCTTCCACTTCAATTGTTAAGAAATGTTTCAAACGTCTCAGCATCTACGTGAAATCATTTTTCAGCTTTCTTTACTTGGGGCCAAACTTCATGGGTGGTCACTATCCTAGATGGTTGAAGCACTGGGTTTAAAGAAATGGACAGTTTAACAACACAGCAGATACTAGGTTTCAAAAAAATAAAAATTATCACAAAAAATGTGATTTGTTTGCATTCATGCAAATCAGCATTTCCACAGGACTCAGACATTTTAACAGCCAACTGAGGTCAACAAGATCTGCAGCAATTGCCTGAGCAACCCTTCCTGATGTGCCCCCATGAGAACACAGTGCTTTCTATCTCTCTGGTTCTTTGGGCTATTTAGGACAGGCAGAGGAGTAAGAATGGTTGGACAAGGGAGTGTGGAGGCATTCTGGAAGTCTTGGGGATCAGGAGCCCCTGATGCCTCAATGTAAGGCTTTGTGCTGATGGGCCCCAAGACAAAGCACATTCATGGACCTTAGCCTCCTGTGGAAAGATGAAGATACAAGAAGTGAAGAACAGGGTCCGGGAACACTAAACTTTCCATAGGGATTGAGTGCCTCAGAGAACACCGTGCACAGGAAGGTGGCAATGCTGGGCTTGGTAGGACTTGCCTTCCAGGTAAGGCCTGCGAGTGTGAAATTAAGCGGGCTAACTACCCATTTGTGCACTTCAAGTTTTTCTTAACAAGAGGCCTAAATATAGGAGGCCTTGCTGTGGGTTATTTTAGACATAAGAATTGTTATATTGGCTTGCAGCTAGCTTCTTAATAGTAGGTGGGCAGGGGTGGGGGAGGCAGGGGAGCCAAGAAGCCATCATTCAAATCCTGCATTATATACTAAGCACAGAGTGTGGCATGGACAGACTTTGTTTAAAAGCTGTTCATAAGGTGGTCATGGTGGTGCATGCTTGAGATCTTCATGCAGGCAAGCACAGGAAATAGATTAGCAACCCTGGACACTATTTGGCTTTGGCAGTCAGCACATCCTTTCTAACAATGCATCGAACAACCTAGGACCTCCACCTGCACTAAGCTGTGCATATTCCTCATCCCTAGAAACCTTTACTAGCATCTCTTTAATGTATCTGGGATCAGGAGAGATGGGGAAGGAGGGGAAGGGCCATTTGGCCTGGACTGGTTTTGGGTGCATGTGCAATAAGGCCAACTGTGGCCTATGAGTGAACTTTTAGGGAGGACTGTCTACTTACCACATGTGTAGCAGAGCAAAGGTTGTATCCTCAAGACTATCAAGGTAGAGAGAGATTCACCCAGGAGCCCTTTCAGTAACCTTCTCCTTGTTCTGGACCCAATAAGAATCCTCAGACAGCAGCTGTTGCCCTTGAGTTCTTGCTCACTCCATCAGCCTGCTGCCCTCTCAACAAAGTACTGGCACTTTGCTTTTATGAAGGTTTCTTGGTGCTTTATTTTTTTGTGTGAGCATCTTTTCTAATTCATTGAATAGGATACCTGGAACCTGCACAAACCCAGACAGAGACCACCAGTAATATTCTCAGCATTTAGGAAGTGGAGACAAGATGATTGCCAGTACAAGGCTAGACTGGGCTGTATTGTGAAAGCCTGTTTTTGTCTAAAAACAAAACAAACAAAAACCCCAAACAACTACAAAAGTTGTTCAGGACCTGTTTAGGGTTAGATGCACTGACTGGTCCCAGCTCTAGAACCCTGGGGAGCCTGGGAAACTCAATCTCTCAGGCCCTACCTGACATGTGCTAAATCCTAATGCTTTGCAAACAAGATGCCTGACAGCTAGGTCATGGTTTGTTGGGGCCATGTGGGAAACCAGAGTAAGCTTCTCCCAAAGGAAAGTCTGTGGAGCCAAAGACAATTAAGAAGCAGTGCAGAAGTGCTGTCTGCCTTCTCTTCATTTGCCTGTAAGCAGAACATAGCTTTACAAAGACAAATGGTGTCCTGTTCCCACCTCTACCAGGAGAAAGCCAATAACCATAGACTTAGACCCTCACTGGCCTGGAGATGATAACAGGAATTTTTACCAGCAAACTGCACTTACTAGGCTTTACTGTTTGCTTGCCTCTTCCCATGATGTTGCTCAGAGAGACTTTTTCCCTTTGTCTCTTTAAAATTTTACAATTATTTTTGAAGATGCTGTACACCCTGCCATTCAGAGCCACCTCTCTGTGAAGTTCTCATTCTCAGGTACCTTCCCTGAAATATCCATGCTAGTGAGCTTCTGTTTGTTCTTGCCTGGCTCATCTTTTGATACTGATAGGGATTAGGAGTACAGTAGTCCCTGCTGTGTACTTAGGGACACAGGCCCAAAAGGATATAGATGCCAACCTGTCCTGGAAAGACTAGAAAACATCAGTCTGAAAGCTAAACCTGACTAATCAAGATGGTGATAGGGATGGTCTACAAGGGGAGAGGAGTGGGGATGGGGAGGGAGTATCAATGAAAATTAAAGACATTAGGAATAAGCCATATGGAAACCTACTTCTTTCCTAGCTACATCACACACACACACACACACACACACACACATATATACACACAAAGGAGAGTTTGGGCAGAAGTACTCTTTGGAGTATTCAAGTAGGATGAGTGGAATAAAATACAGGTAGATTCTAAAAGTTAACTAAATACTGTACACATCCAATCAAAAATAGCCCCAAGTATGTATGCAAGAGTAGTTATTATAACAACCAGATCCTCTATCAACAAACAGGTTAAGATTTCTGGTCTGTTGAGGGATCCAAGTCAGCTTGTGACCAAGTGAGACCCTTCCCTGGTGCAATCCCAGTTACCTTGGATGATTTTGGTCTTAGTCAAGTTGCTGCCTGGGTTGTTGGGCTGCTGTTCTGATTTCTGGAGCTGGGCACTGGCTTTTCCTGCAGGGAAAACCAAGCCTGGCAACTGTGGCCTTGCAGATCAGCACCCCCGCTGCTGGAACTGCTGCTGCTAAAGCTGCCTCTGTTGGGTCTGTCCCCGCTGCTGCTGCCTCTGCTGCTGCTGGAGCCACCGCTGCTGCTGAAGTTGCTGCTGCTGGGTCCACTGCCGCTGCTGCCACTGAAGCTGCTGCTGCTGGGTCTGCTGCTGCTGCCACTACTGGGTCTGCTGCTGCTGGGGCCACTGTTACTGGTGCCCGGAGGCGCTGATGTTGCTGCCGGACTCTGCTCCTGCTTGGGTCCCACTGTCAGCCCAAGTTGGCGTGGCCGGGTCCTGAGACTGCTGCTCTGTTCGCTGGATCTGGGTTCAGGCGGTGGTGGAGGGGAGGGAGCCGCAGCTGCTCTGGTTCTCTCTGTTCCATGTGTGCTTCTACCTCGTGGTCTGCTCCTCCGTTGCTCACTGCCCCTCTCCCTTCACGTTTCCTGAGTTGCAGAGAGCACCGGTGTGAGTGGAAGCTCCCGCACCTGGCTTTTCCTGCGGCTAGAGCCGAGCCTGGCGGCTTTCTTGTGCGCCGCCGCCGCCGTGGATGGCAGAGCTGCCAGGGCCACTTTTGCCGGCCTGTGCGGGCTCTGGATGCTCTGGATCTCTTCTACTTCTCTGTTGCTGCTTCAATTTCCTATACACCTCACTTTTTAGTAAAAGTGTGTATTTTGCTGAGTTTTTTTTGGTCTTTTTCCCCCCTAGGCTGTTTTGGCGTGGTACCTACACTGCCATCTTAACTGGAAGTCCAGAAGTACTGTTTGGGGGTGGATAATGCTGTGCCCAGAAAGTATAGATTTTTATAAGATGTTCCCCAAACATTATGGGCTATTGTCCAGGCTCTTGATTGCTCACCAGAGCTAGATGGTAAGACTCTATTACTGAAGACTCCATATGCTTGGGCTGAAAGATATGGAGAAATCAAGCTAGAGCTGAGCTGGAAGCTTCCTCCTAGCTGGCTAGCTGTCCACCTAAGAGCCCTTTTAGTAACCTCCTCCTTGTTCTAGACACAATAAAAACAATCTATGCAGCCTGTTGGGGAAGAAAAGTCATCACTGGTGTTAACCAGCAATGGATCCTGCAGGTGTTAACCAGCAATGTATCCTGCAAATTTTATGGCTGGCCAGCCAGGAAAAATGTGCCAACTGGTGCAATGGTGGTGGCAACTCTGTTTGGGGAAACCAACTGCTCTTTGATTGGATTTGAGGCCCACCCTATGGAAGGGAATTCCTTTCTGGTACTGAAAACCTCATGAAAAGCCTATGGCTTGGGAGGTCATAAGCCCTCAGGAGGAAACTACTACTGTTTTCTGGCTAAATTGATATATTATGTCCACCAAACTGCCCTCAAAATACTTAGTTTATGTCAATATATTAATGCTACTCTTGCTTTTGGTTAGAGAAGATTTTCTTTGCAGATGGCGGAGACCACTGGGTGACTCAAAACTCACCAAAGTTCTGAGAAAAAATGACATTGGTGTGTTCAGCACTAGATGAGACATCTCAATTACAACCTTCAAAGCTCAGGGGCCATTGTGGAAGAGGTGGTGGAAAGAATGTAAGAGACTAAGGAAGGGGAGGAACACTTTCAATACTGTCTTCCATACCTACAGTAGCTGTGGCACTCATAACCTCAGAGAAGCTGATGATACCTACGTAACACTATGACACCTGAATAATAGGAAGAAAAAGTGATGACATCAAAACAGAAGAGACACTGTGGGGCTGGAGAGGTGGCTTAGTGGTTAAAGGCACTTGCTTGCAAAGTCTGATGGTCCTAGTTTAATTTTCTAGTACTCATATAAAGCCAGAGGCAAAAAGTAGCACATATATCTGGAGTTTGTTTCCAGTGGCAGTAGGCCCTGGCATGCTCAAAGTCTTTGTCTTTCTGTCTGTTAAATAAATAAATATATTAACAAAATTTTATTTTGAGGTAGGGTCTTGCTGTAGCCCAGGTTGACCTGGAACTCACTATGTCGTCTCAGGCTGGCCTCAAACTCACAACAGTCCTCTTACTTCTGTCTCTGGAATGCTGAGATTAAAGGCGTGAGCCACCACAATGGGCATAAACAAACATTTTTAAAACATAGAGGAGGGACTAGTTGGAAAGAAGGGATTTAGTGGCGGTAGACTTCTGGAGGGGGAAAAGTAAGGATAGTGGGAGGGGACTATGATCATGGCATGCTGTACATACATATGGATGTTGTCAAAAAGTTGGAAATGAAGACGGCAGTGGGGCAGCCCTCTGTTTCACTTCCTGGCTCCTCCTCCTCCATGGCTACTTCTGTCAGAAGTCATCCAGTTCTTTGTCTAATTCATCTGCCAATCAGGAACCCCCACAAGCATATGAAATAACCAATCCAATCCACCCTGAATTGATGCTTAATTTACATTTCCAAGGATATAAACACCCTATCCACATTTCTTTGTAGCTACCCGCTGCTCTGGACTCCTGTCAGCTCCAGAGCTTTTCTGCTTTACTTTCACTTTCTGTATTTTTATTTATTTTATTTTTTACTATTTATTTGTGTGAATGTGTTTGTGAGTACACCAAGGCCTTTTATTGCTGCAAAGAAACACCACTCCTGTCACTTTTTGCATCTGGCTTTTGTGGGTCGCTTGGTGATTGAGCCCAGGCCATCAGGTTTCGCAAGCAAGTAAGCAAGCACCGTTAACCATTGAGACATCTTCTAAGCCCCTTTCACTTTCTTTTCTTTTTTTTAAATTTATTTTTATTAGATATGGACATATTTAGTATGCAAACAACACATGTTGGTACAATCCTGTTCCTCCTCCCTACCCCTTTTCTGAAGAGGCTTTCCTTGTTGGGGATGCAGGTCAACCCAATGAGAACTGCGGGGCGTGCATTATGGGGGCAGCAGTCAGTTATGGGGGAGAGGCAATGTCTCTGTGCAAAATGTCCCAACTTGTGGCTCTAACAGTCTTTCTGCCCTCTCATCTGCAAAACTCCCTGAAGCTTGGTGGATTTTAAGACTACTTCAGTGATGGGCTCTTAGGAGCCTCTGGACCTCTGCTTTGGTAGTAGCTTAGTGTCCTCAGTGTCTACTCCTTCACCCTTGTGCTCATATCAGGTTCATGAGAAAGTAGCACTCTTGCTCTTTTCCCCAATTCCTCTGTGGTTTCAGCTGGGGCTGGGGTGAAGTGTGTTGGGTCGTTTATCTCCTCGGGTCTCATTCCCATCTGAAAAAGAGAAGCAGAATCTCCAACAAGAGTGAAGTCAGCACTGGTTAAATGGATTAACTATTATTAATTTAAACACAATTTAAAGGGTGTAGACCTTCTTATATGCCAAGATTTGTCACTTTCTTTTCTAATAAACCCTTGTTTGACTTTCTCTGTGTGTATATAGTTGTCATTCTTTGTGGGCCTCAAGACAATGAACTTGAGATCCACTGGCTTGGGGACTTTTCATGACCATTGAATGTGTGATGTTCTCACTCCAAAACCAAGCTCACCCAGATCTCAGAAAAGGCTTCTTCACTCTCTCACTCTCGACATCTACAATCATGCCAGAGACTATTTGAATTACAAACATGTGGGCTTTGTTATTGCCCTGAAACTATTTACATATAGAAAGGTCATGTAGACTTGTATTTAGGGTACTCAGAGTTTTGTGGGAAGATGGTTTAGAAAACAGCAAAGATGACTCTGGCAACTAGTATTGTAGTCAAAATATGAAATCTGGTTAGGTTACCTTGTGATTGGATTTTTCAAGGCTCCAGATGGTTCTTCGAAGGAACTCTTTGGAGGTTTGTGAAAGGAAAGCATGGCCAGGTCTGGAAGACTTGGAAGGAGAAAAATGTGTGCTAGGGATGCTGCCGCTAACATTTTGAAATAATCTCTGGGCAATTCTTCCTCTCAGTCTTTGTTAAGGATTCCTGAGAGCTGGCCTCTGTTTCCCTCTTAGTTCAAATGAAGCATTTCTGAGGTCAAGGGTGAGTCCTACACTTGGAGAGTGCTGACCCAGCTGAGAGCTAACTGGCCTGAAATGGTGGTTAGTGTTTACAACATAGAAGGAGGAAAAGAGGGTGAGTAGGCTTGCTTCACTGGTTAGCCCATCACCCCTCTTTTCCACTCCTGGTTTCTTGCTCATAAATATATGGTGACTTTTTAAAAGAGAGAAGGTAAAAACACAGTGTACTTGGTCCTTAGCTCTTTGGCTGTATCTGCTTTTTAGGAAACAGGGAGGGCAGATCTGAACTGGCATAGCTGCAAAGGACCAAGTGGGAGTAGAGTCTAGAACAATCGTAGCCATGACTGTGTTTCAAGAAACAGAACTTAGCACAAGATGTCAGAATGAGAAACTGCTGAAAATGCTGTGTGTGCATTGAGGGTACCTCCAAGTTTACCTCTGTGTAAGTGCAGCGAGGGGCCACAGAGTACCGTTCTAGAGAAGCTGTGGGGAAATCGACGCCTTGATATAAAACTGAGGCAGGATAGAAAATGAGGGCACGAGGAGGGGGGTGTAGGTGAGAGAAGGATCTGTCCGAAAGCCTGGTCTGCTTCTGCTGGCAGATGGCGCCTGTCCAACACCTTTGATAGGCAATTCAGAGGACTCACGACTTCAAAACGCTTCAGATTTCCCCAACACTTTGGTGGAGGCCAACTGGCCCATGGAAATAATACTCTAAATCTTTCACACTCCCCTCTCATTCCTAAGTCCAGTACAGTAGCTGACATAAACTTTATTTACTATGGATAAATTCTCTACTTGTTGTAAACTACACCTTTAAAAAAAAATTATAAGGAGATGAAGGGATAAAAAAGAGAGAGAGGAAGGAAGGGAGAGAAAGAGAGAGACAGAATAGGTGCACCAGGGCCTCTAGCCACTGCAAACAAACTCCAGATGCATGTGCCACCTTGTGCATCTGGCTCATTAGGCATTGCAGGCAGGCGCCTTAATTGCTGAGCCATCTCTCCAGCCCCAAATTACATTCTTCAAATAAGGTTTAAAGGGAGCCGTGGTTTCCCAGCAATTTAGTGGATGTAACTTGAGAGTCACCAAGTCCTTAGATATATACCATTACAAAGAAAGTTAATAGCTACCCTCCCCCAGGTACCCATGCCCATACTCCAGGTATTCCTTTCCCCTATTTCCTGTTCACTTTCCCTTTCCTGGAGCACTTTTTTCTTTCTACTTTTTTTTTTTTTTTTTTTTTTTTTGCAGGAGAGAGAATGGAGGGAGCATTTTCTGCATCTGGCTTTACACTGGGGAATTGAACCCAGGCCACCAGGCTTTGCAAGCAAGTGCTTTTAACAACTGAGTCATCTCCCAGCCCTCTTTTCATCCTCTTCTTCTTTCATTCTTTCTTTCTTCCTTTCTTTCTTTTTGTTGTTGTTTTGAGGTAGGGTCTCACTCTAGCCCAGGCTGACCTGAAATTCACTATATCATCTTAGGCTGGCCTTGAACTCATGGTGATCCTTCTATCTCGGCTTCCCGAGTGCTGGGATTAACGGCATGTGCCACTATGCCTGATCTCCTTTCTATCTTTTAATGATTTATCAACTCTTCTTCCCAATCATCTGTCCAAAATTCATTTTAGTCTTGAAAGCAGGGACCCTGGGGATTTACTGGATGGAGGGCTAACAAGGAACTCCAAGGCTGCAGGGAGAGAGGAAGAGATGGGTTCAGGCAGATACTAACAGAATGAAATTTCCATTTCATTTGCTACTGCTGACAAAATGACATGTCAATTTGGGACTGGAGAGAAGGTTCAGTGGTTAAGGTGCTTGCCTGTGAAGCCTAAGGACTGAGGTTCCATTCTCCAGGATCCACATAAGCCAGATGTGCAAGGTGGCACATGTGTCTGGCGTTCGTTTGCAGTGGCTGGAGGTCCTGGCATGCCCATACTCTCTCTCCTTACAAATAAATAAAAATATTAAAAAAGATATGCCAATTCAAGATCCATGTACATGCACATAGATGACAACTGTTAGTTGATCAAGAACACCCACAAATGCATCTTATTGTCCTCAGAGTAAAATGCCAAAAGTAAAAAACAATTGGCTGTGTGTACACATGCTTAATAAGTTGCATTCACCCTCCCCCATCAGCTGTAAATTGAGTGTGTTAAATCATTAATCAAAGGAGGTGAAAGTTCCTTGAAAGATAATGAGACATCTCCATTATTTCCTTGCTCATGACTTCCAGTCGGGGAGCTGAGTAGAGCAACTGGGCTCTGTCGCTAGGCTTTCTTTGACAAGGAGCATTAGGTACGCTGTGGAGTATTCCAGCAAACAGTCGTTAGGGTGGTTTGTCTCATCTCCAAGGAGTGGGGGCAATACACAGTTTGATTTGGAAGTGTGATGGCAAAGTGGTTTGCTGCTTCTACTCCCAGAGTCTCCAGTTTCAAAGCCTGAGACTTACTTTAAAAAAAAAAAAAAAAAAGAAGAAGAAGGAAATTCCCCAAAGAACCTTCCCAGGAAACAACAAAAACATCCATTGTAAACAGCAGGTTCGTCTTCTGACAGGTTTTGTTTGCAAATGATAACAATTACAGGTAATTTTTCATTTCAATTGGAGGAGCAGACATTAAAAAAGGGAGGGGGGAGCTGCAGAGAAAAGATGAGGGCTGCAAGATCTCCCAGGTGCCTTATTCAATCCCAGGTCTACAACCTAACGCGATATGGAGGGCCAGGTAGGGGCTTTTCGTTCCATTAAGAGATCTAATTGTGGCTGTTCCGTCTGTTGGCAGATGCAGTTTCCACATAACAACAGCCCAGAGACAGAGCTGCGTGATTAATGCCTCCAGCTGTCACATGCCCCATTATCTGTGCATTTGCATAACTTAATGGTTTAGGACAGGGGAGAGAGGATGCTTAATTTAATGTTTAGCAGGCCCTTGATAGCTGAATAATTTAAGAACTGTCAAGGGGGGTCAGTCCTACACCGATTCAGCAAGACAGCTAATGATTTCTGCATATCGTTAAAATTCTTACTTAGGAAAATTTTTTTAAGGGTGGGGGGAAAAAGAACAACAATGTCTGACAGGAAGCACTGATTTTTCTGTTAACCATTTTCTCCCCGAGGCAATGAATATTTGTTTCTGACAGTAGCTAGATGTCTGAAGACAGATGGGAGAAAAAGGTTTAATTGGCTTGCTCCTTCCCTCCCTTCCTCTCTGGAACCCCCAGAAATCTCTTCCCTTTTAAAGCGTTTGCCTCTTTGCTCTCTTTGAGCCTTCAACAACCTCGCCCTTTATGCCCTGTTTTGTGACCACCTTACAATCCTCCCCCTGTTTACCTTCAGCCTCTGAGTTAGTTGAAAGGCAGGTAGGGAGGAGGGAGGTAGACAAGAAACAGTGATGGGGTGGAACATAATTTGCTTAAAATCAACTAACAACCCATAGGAAACACTGTCAGTTTCATTAGTTACTAATGAATATTATTAAACTAATCTGTCATTTGTTTTCTAATTATGTGTCACCAGGCATCACAGTGGCAGCTGAGGTGACTTGCTGGTGAATAATTTGTGCCCCCCCCATTTCTTTTTAGCAGAAGCACAGCCAGGAATGATTAGCAATAATTTCAACATGACTACATTTTCCCACCCCAGCCTTTTGAAAATCATTTTTCTCCCACACATCCCTAATACTGCCAGGCTCTCCGACGCCCAGCTCTGGCAGGCTGCCTGCTCTCAGGGTAGAACACTGGGCCATATCGAACCTGTGACAGCCTCCTCTTTGAAAATTCCAGCTGGAGTGAGATGATTCTCAGTTATTTCTTGTCATTATGATCTGGGTCTGGGCTTTGGGTAGGTCAGTCACCCGATATTGCATGGACTAGGCCACTTTGAAGCTTGGCTGGTCTCACAGGTTCAAGATGGTTGTGTCTGTCACCTGGAGACACTGGCTGGAGGGTTGGGTCCCTCACACTCTGTGCACCCTTACCAGCAGCTCGGGTGAGCATACATGCAGGCTTTGGACTCCAAGTGTGGCTCTTCCAAAGACCCAGAGTAGAAGCTGCCAATGAAGCCCTGCCCTGTAAGCCTGCATCGTATCATTTCATTTCCCTCATATTCTGTTAGACAGCATGGTCACAAAGTCCACTCATAGTCATACATATCCCATTGTTGGTCCCATGTCATAGACTTTTGGACTTTTAGCACTTGCCCTAGCCTACATAGTTGGCCTCTCACCAGCAGCCTGTGTTTCTAGCTATCTGGATGTTCCATCAGAAATTTTCAGATCCACCTGCTGGAATAACCTTTGTTATCCTCCCATGTTTATCTGAGCTGCTGAATGCAGCTCCTCAAAATTGTACATCCCTACAGGGTGGCCCCACTGGAAACAAAGGGGCTCAGATCTCAACTGCATCCTCAAAGCTGCCTTTCTGATTTGTGTCTAATTTCCTATAGTTATTTTTAATATTTTAATTCTAATTTATTTATTACAGAGAGAGAGGGAGAGGGACACAGACACACATACACACAGAATGGGCACACCAGGGCCTCCAGCCACTGCAAATGAACTCCAGATGCATGTGCCACAATATGCATCTGGTTTATGTGAGTACTATATAATTGAACCTGGGTCCTTAGGCTTCACAGACAAGTGCTTTAACTACTAAGCCACCTCTCCAGCCCTATAATTTTTTTGATTTTTGTTTTTTTCAAAGTAGGGTCTCACTCTAGCTCAGGCAGACCTGGAACTCACTATGTACTCTCAGGGTGGCCTTGAATTCTCGGCGATCTACCTACCTCTGCCTCCCGAGTGCTGGGATTAAAGGTGTACGCCACCACATCTGGCTTCCTAAAGTTATTTTTTAAAAAAAGGTATTTTTATATTATTTACTTGCAAGAAGAGAAGGAGGGAGGAGAGAGGGAATGAGAATGGGGGTGCCATGGCCTCTTGCCACTGCAAATGAATTCCAGATGCGTGGGTCACTTTGTGCATCTGGCTTTATGTGATGTTAGGGAATTGAACCCAGGCTATAAGCCTTTACCAGAAAGTGCCTTTAACCACTGAGTCATCTTCCCAGTCCCTAATTTCCTGTAGTTCTTATTAGATCATTTACTCTCTTCTGAAATGCCCAGTCTAGCTCTTCCCTCAGTGGACTTCATGTGATCTAACTTTGGGCAGGAAGCTTTTCTTTTTAGAACATGCACACTCTCTGTTGCCTGCATACTTACTTCAAACTCTGCCACTTGTATGCCTGTCCCTCCCTTCAATCACCCCTTCTCAGCTACCACATGCTCTGTTTCCACTCTTTTTCTGAAGAACTAATCACTATTAATCATTCCTTCTCCGGATATAAATGCACTCAGTCTCAGCACTGAGATACAGAGCTGCTGATTATGAAAGAGCTGTCTGTGTTTATGGAGTCCAAGGTCTCCTCTCATTGGCTCCCTTGCTGATTATGATCAAATTCTTGGACTGCTAAGACTGCCTAGACGGAGATTTCCAGGGCCCCTGATCATCACACCTAGGAACTAGTCTTTGGTCCTTGTTTTGTTTATTTGGACGACTGACTGCTCCTCTTCAAAGTTCCTCTTTACCTGCTGTTATTCTGTGTCTCATCTTTTGTGTCTGAGTGCAATTAGGGTGGTATAACAAATACCATAAACTGTGTAGCTAATAAATAGCAGAACTTTATTTTTCACAGTTGTAGAGGCTGGGGCATCCAGCTAAGTGTTAGCTGCCTGGTGCGGCCAGCTTCTTGTTGCAAAAGACGGTGCCTTCTTGCCTTGTCCACACACAGTAGAAGGTGCAAACAGGCTGTCTTGTTTTTCAACCTGTACATTTGGGAGACACACAGCATTCAGATCATGGCATTTTATTTTTGGCTCTTTCTAGAATCAATATAAGATCTTTGTTCTTCCTACTTTCATTCAAAATTAATGTTCTTTTGAAATCCATTCTTAAGTCTTTACTCCTCTCTCTCCATAATGTAACTCATGGACTGTCATTACTGCCTGTTGTAAAGACCCCCAAGCACATGACATATGAACCCATAACATACATACAGCACACACAAACAACACACAGTATATGCACAAATGCACACATAGCATGCACATGAGGCACCCACACAACATACATGTACACATAGCACACCACACACACAGTTGTATGTATAGAGTACCACGTGTATGCACACAACACAATGCACACACATGTCTACATACACAGTTAAGACTGCCCACAAAGCATCTTGACCCAGATGTCCCAGGAGTAGCTCCTGCTTTGCTTATCTAAGAAGCATCTGTTTTCACTTTCTCCACTTGCCCCTCGTTCCGATCCTATAACCCAGAGTTCTAGTTTCCTTCTTCATGGTCCCTGCTCTTGGATGGGGGAGTCTCTCTGCGGTATTTCTCATGTTGCTTTGGGATATTCATGCTAGTCCTTATTTGGTCAGAGCATGACAGCTAGGGAAGAAGTTGTTTTCCCTTCATTTAACTTTCTTTCTCTTCATCTAGTTATCTGCCCAGTCACCAAAACAACAAAAAAATTGCTTCTAAAATGCAACTTTTGTTTTTTTATAACTTTTTATTGACAACTTCCATATATGCACATATATACCCTGATCATATCTCCTCCTACCACCTGTCTTTGTCTCCTGTTGATTATTCCTCCTTCACTGAATCCCTTCTTTCTTTCTAACTGGTCCCTCTTCTATTTTGATGTCATCATCTTTTTTTTTTTTTTTTTTTTTGCCTTCATCTTATACAGGTTTTGTGGAGGTATTAACAGTCCCTGTGAGGACATGAATATTACAGCCAGTTGGTGTCCAGAAGACAGCATTCCAAAGCAGTCCTCCACATCCTTTTGGCTCTTCCATTCTTTCTAACACCTCTTCCACAATGGTCCCTGACCCTTGGGGGATGTGATAGAGATGTCTCACTTAGTGCTGCACATTCCACTGTTACTTCTTCTCAAAACTTTGATGAGTTTTGAGCTCAGTGGTGCCCACCATCTGAAAAGAGAAGCTTCTCTAACCAAAAGTGAAAGTAGCATTAATGTAAGGGCCTAAACATAAACTTAAATGTAAATTTCAATAAATCACACCTCAAAATCTTTCAAGCCTTTTTCTTGTCTAGAGGTTAAGGTGCAAACCTTTAGCCTGGTGTGTTACTTTCTGTCTCCATGCTTGTAATCTTGTCCCCCTCTTCCTGATACCGTCCTGTTCCAGTCAGCTTCGTGTTGCTGGACAAACACCTGACCAAAAGCAGCTTATATGAGGAAAGGGTTTAGTTCAGGCTTATAAATTGCAAGGGAAGCATCATCAATGACAGAAGAACCTGGATCACTTCCATAGATCCAAGCAAAACTCAGCTGCCAAAGTTCAAACTGTTCTTTACATACCTAGTAGAGCTGGGCTACAAGATCTGCCCCAGTGACATGCTTTTCTTCCCCAGCAGGGCTCCACCCACTGGAGACACAAGTTGCAAGCTCAATCTTAATAAAACTCCTGAGTCTATGGGGCCTTACATTCTGACCACCAAACCTCCTGATTGGTTTATGCCTTCACAACTTTGTACATGATTCTTCTACCTGAAATTAATATCTCCCTTCTGTACCCATTAGGTAGTTGTTACACATATGTTAATTCTCAATTTCAGTTTGAGGTAATGTTAGATCTTGCTATCTGTGAGACATTTGGTAATGTCTGGAGAAAATTTCAGTTATTACAAGATGGCTACTGGCCAGAGATGTTGCTAACGTTTCTGCATCCTATAATACCTAGGACAGTAGCCCTTAGCATGTGGTCCCAAGGGTCCCTTGTGCTGAGCTTAAGAAACTTAGAGTTCCATTAGTTTTCAGACATTATTCCTGTGTAGTCTTCAATATCTTCTATATGGCATTTTGTTTCTTTATTTTTTATTTTTAAAAAATTATTTATTTATTTATTTGAGAGTGACAGACACAGAGAGAAAGACAGAGGGAGAGAGAGAGAATGGGCGCGCCAGGGCTTCCAGCCTCTGCAAACGAACTCCAGACGCGTGCGCCCCCTTGTGCATCTGGCTAACGTGGGACCTGGGGAACGGAGACTCGAACCGGGGTCCTTAGGCTTCACAGGCAAGCGCTTAACTGCTAAGCCATCTCTCCAGCCCTGTTTCTTTATTTTTTACTGTGTATTAATCTACTTGGAATATGTGAATTATAGGACAAGATATTATTTCCTGGCATATAAAGCATTTTAAGGATTATTTAAAAACCTCAGCTGATGCTACTCCTTAATTTTTTCTTGCCTACGATGCTGGCTATTCACAAAGCTATTCTCAGTCATTTTCACTTTAGAGTTAATGAGGTGTGGATGCTTATTTTATTTTATTTTTTTAAAATAGACTGGGATTTGATGGAGATTTGGGAAAAGATGGGAATTTGTTGCTTGCCTCATGGACTTGACCCCCACCATTCCTTAGGTGTCTTATTTCTCTCCGTTTTTTTCCTTTAGTACTAAACACTTTTCAGAACACCTTCAGGAAACTTTTATGTGCCTTGGAATGTCAGTTACTATCTCATTCATTACTGTGAATAATTACCCAGCCAAAAGCAATTTAGGGAAGGAAAGATTTTATTTCATCTTAACATTCCAGAGGGTAGAGTTAAGCATGGCATGAAAGCATGGCGTCACAATGTACCATCAGGAGGGATGGGAGAGAGCGAATTAATGAGAGAACAATAAGCAGCATTTCGCTCCCCGCCCCCCAACCAGGGCTATAATATTTCAAGACCCACTGTCAATGACACACAACACATTTCTTCCAGCAAGGTTCCATCTCATAAAGGTTCCACAACCTTTCCAAACATTGGCACTAGCAGGGAATTAAGTATTCAAACATATGACTCTATGGAAGGTATTGCATATTCAAACCACCTCACTTGGTTTCCTAAAACTTATAATCACAGGAATTTGTGGTAAGAAGTTCCATTTTTTATTTACTTATGTATTTTTTTCAAGTTGGAAGGTTGGAGAGAGAGAGAAAGAGAATGGGCACACCATGGCCTGGTGTAAGTGCAAATGAACTCCAGACACATGTGCATCTGGCTTTATGTGAGTACTGGGGAATTGAGCCCAAGCTATCACAATTTGCAAGCAGAAACTTAAAGGCAAATATTTTCTATGTTTATGGGCACTCAGCAAAAGTAATAGGTATGAAAGGTTAACTCTAGACTTCTGAACTATTGCCCCAACAGGCTGGTGCCAGATCCATGAGCTTTAGCTCTGGTAGCAATAATTGCTTTGGCAACACTAGATTGTAGAGCTCTGTCAGCCTCCAAGCCTGGAAGCACTCTTAACAGTTTACTTCTTACTCCTTCAGTCTGGGGCATGGGCATAGCTTCTTGCAATCACCAGCCTCTGGCTAAACTCGTATGTTCTTTGCTGGTCTCCACTTCTTTTCAGATCTCTCATTTCTGACGTTGGATTCTGTTCAAAACATGTGGCATGGCTTCTGGTGTCCTGGTGAGACCTGGGAAAAAGTTACACAAGAGGGGTGCCTTTTCTTCCCCAGGAAGTTTGTTTTTGTGGCTTATGAAGGCTTAGATGAGTTCTTATAAAATTTTACTTTCCTGGAGATTAGGGCATGAGCATGAGTAAATATGGTATTTGAAATGTAATGCAACGAAGAGGAAAACTGTCACTTACAGAGGCAAGATTTTATAATTTTTCATTTCTTTTTCTTTCTTTCTTTCTTTTTTTAATTTTGAGGTAGGGTTTCGTTCTAGCCCAGGCTGACCTGGAATTCACTGTGTAGTCTTAGGATGGCCTCAAACTCATGACAATGCTCCTACCTCTGCCTTCTGAGTGCTGGGATTAAAGGCATGCACCACCATGCCCAGCTGATTTTATAACTTTTCTGACTCAGAAGGCATTTGGAACTCACATCAAGATTCTCGCTTCACCCCCATAAATCTTTATAGCCTTCTTCTGGTGAATGAATTGACAGGATTAATCTAATTTTTTTGTTTTGTTCTCTAAAATTAAAAGAAAGTCCTCTTCCCCCCGCTGCCCTCCCCCAGCCCCAAACCAAATACTGGCTGCTTTGACAATTCTGCATGTTATATTAGCACAAAACAATTAATTATGCAGGAGCCAGGAAAACCTTGTCTGCTCCACCACATAGCCACATGTCAAGCAGTCATTTCTTCTAAGAATATGTCCCCAGCTTTCTGAATGCCTTCTTGCTGTCCCAGCAGCCTCACTCACACAGCACCCACAGGCTTCAACTCTGCTGTCTGTGGTTACTGAGCGAACTTTAGCCTCTACCAACCATGCTATGTTCCAGCCACTCAGAGGACAGAGGACTACAATCTAAAGTATTTGCACTAGCTGACCCTAGCCTCTCTTGTAGGTTGTGCCCTCACCAGCCCTTTGTCCCATTGTCCCCCCTCTCCCACTCAATCACTGTGTCACACTGGCTGCCTTTCACTATCCAAATGCTAAGATGTGTCAGACTCTGGGTTTTCATACTTGCTGCTCAGAACTCTTGTCCCTTCAGCTGCCTAGGGTTGGCCCCTTCTCATCCAGTTCTGAGGACTTCACATCATGCTTTAGAGATGATCCTGTAATGAGTCTCTTCCGAGTGTGATGGATAATCTCTGGTTTGTCAACTTGACATGATGCAGGCTCACCATAGAAACAAATTTCTGGTCATGCCCATGAAGAATTTTCTAAAGTAGATTAATTGAGGTGGGAGTGCCTACCTTAACTGTAGGCAGCACCACCCCATGGCCTGGGTTTCTGGACTGTATAAAAAGGAGAGAACTTTTGAGCATACAACATTCATCTCTCTCTACTTCCTGCTGGTTTCCTGCCCCTGCCATGCTTTCCCCAAAGTGATAAACTTCCCCTTGAAACTGCAAGCCAAAAATCAACCCTTTCCTTCGTTCAGCTTCTTCTGGTCAGGTATTTCGTCCCTGCCATGAGAAAGTAACTGATACATGGAGTACCTGATACAATTCTCCTTGATGTGGCTCATATTGCTGCATCACCTGGAACATGCCATTTGTTAGTTTTCCTCTTGATTAGTTGCCTGTCACTGCTGAAATGTGAACCCCATGAATGCGGATTTCCTCTTTTCATCATGGATTTATTTCCTGAGCTTGAGATATTATTCCTGGCAGCATAATATGTACCTGATCTGTGCTTGGCGAATGACTTAACTCACTGTGCCCATAGTGGTTCCTATTCAGTTTAAGCAGGTATTTAGTGTGTATCTGTTCTGTGTCCAGATAAGGCAGCCATGATGCTCCCCTCAGCTTGTTACGCCCAGTGAGAGCATGCGATGCTAAGAGCCACTGCCCCCATCCCTGACAGCTAGTTTACACTGAGCATTAGTGACCTGCTGGGCATTTTGCTATCTGCAGTCTCTTATTGATTCTCTCAGCACTCATGACTTAAGTATTAATAAGCTATTTCCCAGTGAGGAAACAGAAATCCAGAGATTTAGTAACTACCCTGAAGTCACACAGGTAGAAAATGGCAAAGCCCAGCGGGAAATTCGAGTATGAGAGCAAAGCTCCGCTTGTGACCTCTTCATGACCCCTTTGTGCTCACACACCTTATTTTGCCCTTCAAAATTCTTTTTTTTTCCCCTCTATAAAACAAGTATAGTCTTAGGCAGAAATAATAGGTTCTAGTGTTTGACAGCCCAGAAAGAATATAATTTACCGTAACCAATGATATAGTTTTGAAAAGCTAGGAGAAAGGACCTTGAAGGTTCTAAACAAGTTCTTTCAGAAGGGACCTACATAGGAATTGAGGAAAATAATTCTTTTTCCCTTCCTCCCTCTCTTCTTTCCTTCATCTCATTCTTCCTTACTTCTTTCCGTCCTTCCATTAGAAATGGATTCCAGTGAAAAGATGGATGAAATAGCATTCGGTGTCCAGTAGTGAGGTGCCAGGCTCCTTCCCGGGCAGGTAGTGCCGAGGAAAGGACCGGGCGTGCTGGTTCCTCCCTAGGGGTTGAGAAGGAAGATGAGCGCCGGACGACTCAGAAACCTCTCCTGACCACCAGAGAAAAACCACACAGAGTCGGGAGGCTTTTCAAAGCAGGAACTCACAGAAACTCGCTTTATTGCTATGAGCAGTTGCCTATATCATGTTGGGGATGAAGGCGGGGATTTTAGGATGGGGGAAGAGGTAAGGGCCAATAGTAAACTGTAACTATTGAAATGGTAATTACAATTGCCACGCAGAAGTGGCAGGCCAGAAGCCATTAGGCATCTTGCTGAGTCCTAGCTGGCCAGAGACAGGTCGCCAAACATTAGCTAGATCAGGAAGTTCCACCAGGCCTCACGCCTGGGCCTTTCACAGCCCAACACTGAGGTTCAGTAACGTGAAATCTCTTGGCTGAAGTCACATTATTTTTAGAGCTGCGCTATAGTTTAGGTGCATTATGATGCATTAGATTTCTTCAAGATCTGGCAATCTAAGCATAGGGCCCAGAGACGCCCAAGGAAAATGGTCCTCTGGGCTCAGAGAGTCAGGGGTGACTGATGCCTATGGGCATTTGCTGGCAGCTGTGGCTTCTTACTTGCTCATTATGCAAGCAATAATACTCTTGAACTCTTTGTGCCAGGGTCACTCAATCCTTGCCTCACAATGTCTTTTTCAAATTACCACTGACCAGACAGGAGACATCTTAGATTCTACTAGGGAGATGAGCATTGTGGAGCTCTTTGACATATTTTGGATTTTCCTAATATCCTTCAAGAAACTCATTGCTCGGGGGGGGGGGGATGAGAAGAGGAGGCTATACGTTAGCCCTGAGCTTATATATATATATATACATACACACACACACACACATGATAGTGCCATGGTTCTAGAAGGACAGTGAGGGTAAATCTGCTTCCATTTTATAGAAAAAAAGAAATAGTGCTTCTAGCTTTCACCTTTTTTTTTTTTTTTTTTTTTTGGCAGAAAACAGATCTGCTTCATCCTACTGGAAACTATCAACTTTAAACAAACAAACTCTAGGAAGCTTCTTTGTAATGGCAGAATAAATCTACCCTTACATTTCTCTTGAAATAACAAGGAGATGAAATAGAAAGAAACAGCCTTGTGCTCACCAACATAAATCAGCCTTGTTGTTGTGATGGGCACATATGGTATGGTAACGTGGCCCACTGCTCTGAGACCTGCTAATGGAAGGCCATATGTGCTTCTGTAAGATCAAAACACAACAGGCCTGGTTTAAGGCTCCACGGCGGCCCTGACATGAAACTTACTTGCTTTTATTGGTTTGTGTTTCTGCTTTAGTACTATTCTTACTGCCACAGTCTTGCTACTTCCCTCATTATTTCTTTTCTATCTTTCTTTCAGGAGTTAAGGGGGCTGGGTAATTTAAAATTTGTGTTTGGGCTTTCTCGAGTTCTTTTAGTGGGCAGAGGCCACTGGCGGGCACAGGTATATGTAAGGCCAGATTGATGGCACCTCCAGGACAGAGCACTCTGCCTACAGACTTGCCCTTTGCAATGTGCTAATTACAAGAGGTGGAGATTGGGGTTTTAGAAAGCATGAAAAGAGGTGCTCGGGGTCCCCCTTTTCTTTTATTTAAATATAGGACTCTAGATTGGAAAAAAGTGAGGGCACCCAGGGTTTACTTTTTCTGTATAACCACATGAGTAAAGCAGCCTGCAGAGCTCGTTATTAGGTACAGCACGTGTGAAAACCAAAGAAGTCATTACAGGACCAGAGGCAAAGCATGTCTTTCTTCTTGGGACCTCAGCACACCTTGTGGGCATAAGTGTGTTTATTTTGGGGATGACCTGCCCTCAGAGAGTGGTGCCGGGGGTCACATCACTCTCTGATTGGTTACAGACAATGCTTAGTTTTTTTTTTTTTTCTCCACTTGTAGATAGTCTTAGATAAGTCTGGACAGACCAACAATGAATATCAGACATCACATGAGATGAAGATTTCTAATAGTGACAAAAGAAACAAAACTGTGCATATATGATATTGACATAAAAGTTACTATTTGTATTTTACCACTTGGCTATTATCATTTGAATAAAATGTAATATCCTACCTGTCATATTAATGAAGCCCTAGTTTAGTTTTATTATCTTCTGTATCTTTACCCAGCATCTGTCAGCATGCTTTTGTATATACCATGTGGCACCTCATTATGGGGCTGACTGGCAAAGGTTTTGTTATGAAGTCCTGTGAAACTATGGGTTTCCTTGATTATGAATCCTGTGCCACCTCAGTGCTGTGGAATTCTGTTGTTTAAAAGTGAGCACTCAGGGCTTGAGGGATGGCTTAGCGGTTAAGCGCTCGCCTGTGAAGCCTAAGGACCCCGGTTCGATTCCCCCAGAACCCACGTTAGCCAGATGCACAAGGGGGCTCAAGCGTCTGGAGTTCGTTTGCAGTGGCTGGTAGCCCTGGCACGCCCATTCTCTCTCTGTGTCTGCCTCTTCCTCTCTCTGTCTGTCGCTCTCAAATAAATAAATAAAAATGAACAAAAATAAAATTTAAAAGTGAGCACTCAACATAGACTCCAAATTAGAGTGAAAGTTGTGACAGCTTTAGGCTATGTGCTCTGCTTCAAAAAAAAAAAAAATTCTGTGGTGTTTTGTGGGGCCATTTGTTTTCCAACTTTAAAAGGAGATGTTGGGCCAGGGATATAGTTTGGTGGTATAGTACTTGCCTAGCATGTGCGAGGCCATGGTTTCAATCCCTAGCAATGAAAAACACAATGTATTGGGGAAGTGTTGCTATCCATAGTTATCTAACATTCTAGAATAACTGCTGATCCTATAGGCATGTTAAATGTGTTAATATTGTACAGCTCTGTCTAAAATGCCTATGAGAACAGCTTGAAAGACAAATGATTATTTATTTATTATTTTTTTAAATAGCAAAGAGCCTTTCCATGCAACTTAGAGAAGGTGCTGTACAGTGTTGGTTTGGATTTTCTTTGTGGCTTTACTTAAATTTTTATTTGTGTGTGTGTGTGTGTGTGTGTGTGTGTGTGTGTGTGTACATGTACACGTGTGTGCGAATGCCAGAGTCCCTTGTTGCTGCAAATGAGCTCTAGATGCTTGTGTATATTTTTTAAAAAACCTCTGGCTTTGCATGGGTTCTGAGGAACTGAAGCCAGGCCATCAGACTTTGAAAACAAGCAACCCCAGCTACTGAGCCATCTCTGCAGTGTAGAAATAACTTATTTTTATTTAATTTATTTTGATCATGGTTCAGAGGTTCAATTCATGGTTGATTATCTGCATGAGCTGAGGTAGAACATTATGGCAGTGGGGATATCTGGAGAAGAAGGCTGTGCAATTTATAGCAGACAGGAAATGAAGAGCTATAATGGGACTGAGGACCAGGTATAGCTATCAAAGATATGCCTCCAGTGACCTCTATGGCCCCCTTCCAAAGTTTCCAGAACCTCCTCAAGTAATCCTACCAGCTGGTGACCAAGGGCTCATGGGGTACATTGATTTTCATGATAGCTGTCCTTCCGCTCAGTGGTACTTCAGACTGGTGCCATTGAACTGGGGGAGGTTGTTAGCACCACCAGGTTCTTGCATCTGAGGATAATTATTTAAGAGCTGCATGGGGCCCAGGGATCTAGCTTAAAAACCTTCTTAGGCAATTTTGGTGATGTGCCTTCACGATGGAAAATATGGGTTATAAAATCCTTATCCCGAGTTTCAGTTCAGATTTTGCTGTGTGCGGGTCATGGGCTGAGTGTTGGGGTACAGAGATCACCAAGACGGACACACAGGCCAAACTATTCACTGGTTGTGGGCTCCATTTATTTACTTTTAAAATAGAGGTTGGATGAGATTTCCAGGGACCACTCAGCTCCATTGGTCAATGATGTTTAAGAAACTGAGATGGTGACCTCCTAAAATGCCTTTCAATTTCTTTTTGGTTCTTACTGCTAAGCTGTCATTCTCCCATTCCAGATTTCTGCCTTGCCTGAGCCTTGACCCAGTGCTTGCTGTGAGCCTGATAGAAATGTTAGAATAAAAGATTTCTTCTTTACCTCCACAGGCTATTGGGCCGAGAAGTTAACCAAGGCTTGATCAGGGCGGCATGTGCTTCTGCCAATGTGGTAGAAGCAGCACCTCTTTCTTGACAGTGTTCATGAAGTCCTCACACGTAAACGCTCCTATTCCCATCCAATTGTGTCAGAGCACCAGTGGAACTAGTCACGAATCTCCAAGAACAGGTGAATCTGGTGCAAATCTTGCTTTCTCAAATTAGAGGGCTGCAGGGTGGGGGGCATTTTCTTGTCACAAGGATTGCACTGGAGGTGAATTGGAGGAGAGGATGTGGTCCGAGGCCCAAGATGACTTTAGAATAGAGGAAAATGCTACATGTGCCACTCTAAAGCTTTGGTGTTTCATGAAATGACTCTGAATTTCTTTTTTTTTTTTTTTTTAAAAAGCTTAATTGTTTTAGTATTTTATTTTTATTTATTTATTTGAGACAGACAGAGAAAGAGAGAGGGAGAGAGAGAGAGAGAGAGAGAGAGAGAGAGAGAGAGAGAGAGAGAGAGAATGAGTGCTCCAGGGCCTCTAGCCACTGCAAACGAAGTCTGGATGCACGTATCACCTGGTGCATCTAGCTTATGTGGGTCCTGGGGAATCAAACTTGGGTCCTTTGGCTTTGCAGGAAGGCACCTAAACCACTAAACCATGTCTCCAGCACAACTCTGAATTTAAAACCCTTTAGATCATCTGAGAGGGAGATAGAATGGAATTTAATTCAGACTCTTTGGGAGTCTCCATAAGATACAGGAAATTACTGTTCTTTATGAGATAACAGTAAAGTAGATGTCTCTTCTTATAGTCATACCATCGTAATCATGTGAGTCCAAATATTTTCACTGTTCATAAAAACAAAACCTTAAGGTTTTTATATTAATCAACAACTGGCATCTTATAATTATTCCCTGGAAAAGGAGAGTGGTGAGTGTGGCTTAGGGAGGTCATCTTTTGGGTCCTTATGCTTGGTCCATACAAATACTTATAGAATCCAGAATTTAATATAAGTCAATGAGACTCATGGTTAGACTGTGGAAAGGGAAGATTGCTGGCCCAATCTAAATAGCAAATGTGTTGCTAAGCAGTGTGTACTTGGGTATGTGAGCTGATCTTGCGAATTATTTCAATAGAAGTTGGAACTGAGAACTTTTAGGTTCTATTCATATTACACGTGTGCACATATCCTACCATATACTGTTACAGGTCAGCCCTGTGGTGGCCATCTTTCCCTGTTTGTTATACATGACAGAGTTGATGATTAAAAGCAAATTGAGAGAACACATACAGTACAGAAGCCCTAAAGATTCTGCTCATTGTGATGGAAGCCAAATTATAGAAGCTGTATAGAGAACAGAAGATGGTGTCTGGCATCACTAACATTCAGATGTATAGTATGGAAGTGTAGGATCTGAGTGTTCAGCCTTTCAACAGTTCTGATGGACCCGAGGCACTCGTTTGAGTAGCATTCTGTAGGGAGCCTGTGGTGCTTTGAGTGAAATGGTCCCCCAAATGTTCATGTGTGTTTTGAATACTTGGTCCTCACCTGGTGGCAATTTGGAAGAATTGTTGGACTTTTATGAGGTGGAGACTTGTTGGAGGAAGTATGTTTCTGGGGGCTGGCTTTGGAGTAATATAGCCCAGCTTCAAGCCCAGTACTCAGACTATTTCCTTCCTGCTGCTGTGGAGATGAGATGCTTGGCTAGGTATCTGCTCATGCCATGCGTTCTCTGCCACAGTGAAATTAATTTCTCCTTGAAAATATAAGCTGACCCCCCTGAGATGACAGAGGTAATTCCAGGTCAGCCTGGACCAGAGTGAGACCCTACCTCGAAACACCAAAAAAAAAAAAAAAAAAAAAGCTGAAATAAACCTTTTCCTTCTATCATCTGCTTATGGTCAGTTGTTTTGTCCTAGCAATGAGGAGGTCACTTCCACACAGCTCTTTAGGGCCAGAGGACACATGGTTATCTATGATGTTTCATGTCAGGATGTCTCCACATGGAGCTTCCCTCAGCAGCGGTGGGTGCTCTGTGATGGGAACTATGTCTTTCTCAAATTCTGATTCTATTATTCTCAGGGTAGGTCCTCATAATGACTTACCTACCCCTAAAGCTGCTCCTCTATACCTAAGATTTTCTGATTCCATGGCCATTTGGACTGTACATTGAATGTCAACACACACAGCCTTTCTCCCACCCCATGCTGCTTTCTCTGTCATATGCATTTCACTTGTAGGTAGAAGCTAAGATGGAGAATACTAAGGGTGGCAAGGAAAGAAAAGATATCAATATGGCCTTTCCACTGGGTTGTGACTTTAAAAAAATTTAAATTATTATTTCTATCAAGGCCTAAAGACTCATTGGATGTCTCTAGTCTAAGACCTAATAGCTTGCTACTATGCCAATTGAGATACATCTCTGACAATTGTGTAACTTTCAAGTTTTATTTTGCTTTAAAAAGCATAACCTTCCATAATGCAAACTATATTGCCAAATCATACCATATTTGTACCAACTGGGGTCTGGACAAGATCAAATGTGACACTAAAGTTTGATAATTTGTAGTGACCTTAAAGACAGTTTTTAATATAGCTACAGAGCAGAATTTTTTTTTATTTTTTTTTTGAGGTAGGGTCTCACTCTGGTCCAGGCTGACCTGGAATTAACTCTGTAGTCTCAGGGTGGCCTTGAACTCACGGCGATCCTCCTACCTCTGCCTCCCGAGTGCTGGGATTAAAGGCGTGCGGCACCACGCCCAGCTTCAGAACAGAATTTTAAGTTGTTGTGTGCTAGACCTGGGTTGTGTGAGAGAGAGAGTCTGGAGGGACTTGTGAAGATAGTGGCTCCTGTAATCTGGAGACTAGGCAAGCTGCATGGAGAGAAGGATGACAGGAGGCAGCCCACTGTGGAGACTCTCCACTGGAGAAGCCTAAGGAATAAGTACAATGACTTCATTCTCCTCTCTTGTCTACTGTCTAGCCTTTATATCGACCCAAATGGAAGCTGGTCAGTGCAGCAGGAAGGAGAAGGATGGGAGTGGCCTGGAGTGCCAATAGAAACCACCAAGCATAAGGTTTTGAAAGCTCAAGGACAGGGTAGGCATGTGTGGCATCCTGTTGTATTCCTAGCACTTGAAGACTAAAGGAGGAAGATTGTGTTTGAGGTCTGCCTGAGCTACATAGCAAATTGTCTAAATAACAAACAGAACCCCAAACTAAGCAATGCTGAACCTAACCCTCCAATCCTCTCACACCAGGCATAACACACATACCATCACCACCCCTAACAACAGCAACTAAAAAGAAAAGGCAAATAAACAAATGATGAGGAGCTTCCACATGAAGTTAAGGGATACCATTTTGATTTTCACTGTGTAGTTGAGTTCAAAGGACTTTCAACAGAATCATTTGGGCAAACATTTTTAAAGGAATGAAATATGTTGCAAAGGATTGACTGTATGGTTGTTCATAAAATTTAGCAAATATTTATTGAATCCTTACTGTGGTCTCCTTGTCTATGAGCTGTAATTGAGGACAAGATTAAATGATATTTACGTTGGGTTCTGCTGCACATGCTTTTCTTTTGCAAACTTGCTCAGGTGAAAGCTTATTCATTTGCTCTTCATGTATTGTCTGCAGAGATTCCTTCATGCCTGCAATCTTCACACCATTCCATTCCATAGGAAGATGGTTCTAGAAACAGATCAAGGTATCTTTTATTTATTTATTTAAAAAAAGAGGCAGAGAGAAAGAAAGAGAATGGGTGCACAAGGGCCTCCTGCTACTGCAAACAAATTCCAGACACATGTGCTATTTTGTGCATTTGGCCTTATGTGGGTACTAGGAAATTAAAGCCAGGTTATCAGGCTTTTCAGTCAAGCCCCTTTAACCCCTGGGATATCTCTCCAGCCCTCAAGTTTTCTGTTAAAATAATATTTCACTTACTATTGTTGAAAATTTTATTTATGGATCAACTATTAAAACTATATTTATAATTTCCTCTTTGTAAGTGAAAATTAAATGAGACAATGCCTGTATATATATATATATATATATATATATACATACATATTTTATATATATAAAATCTGACCCTCTGGCAGACCTTAATAAAGAGAATCTGATTTTTGAAATAAAGGAGAAAATTCATCCTTTCCACTTTCCAGATTCAATGGTCTCCTATTCTCTTTTAGACCTTATCTTGTTTATATATAATTTCTATAAGCTAGGTGCCTTTATTTACATGTGAAGGAAACAGCCTTCTAGTGGGATTAGGTGTGACATCATTAGAACATTGTTTTCATGTCCTTGGGCACTGTGCCCTTGTCCAGAGGATCCCCTCCAGGGCTGTCTTTCTTCAGGGCATAAAATAGCTGCTTTAATTCTCCATTTCATGCCTATATGTGAATTTCACAGTCAGTTTGGCCTGCTGTAATAATCAGCTATATACTGGGATGCTTAAACATCAGGAATTTACTTTTCAGCATCTGGAGAGTGGAAGTTCAAGATCAGAGTTCCAGCAGGGTTTATGTCTGGAAAGCTCCCCCCAACGCCCCCATTGACTTGCAAATAGTTGCAAACCTGTGTCCTGATATGGTCTTTCTTTGGCACTTTTGGGTAGTATAAAGGAAAGATATGGGCAGAGATCAGGAGGGAAGACTAAACAGGTACCTTGGTGTCTCCTTTTATAAGGTCAATGATTTCCCCATTTGGGCTCCAATCTCCTGAACTCATCTAAACATAGCTGCTTCCCTAAGTTATTTCCAAATACTGTTGTCATGTTGGGAGAAAGGACTTGAATATATGTTTTGTTTTCTTTTATGGCAGGGGCCACAATTGAGTTCATAGCACTGACTTTCTAGACAGAAGCCTTTTTCCCAGTTATCAATGCTCTGCTTTCTTTTGGGGACGAATTTAAGCCAATCATGATGGCTAGGGAATGCTGTAAAACTGGTTAGCCTGCTTTGTTTGCACAATGAGCAGAACCATAACCCCAGGGGTAGTGAGACAGAGGTAAGTGTGTATACATTGGCTTGTACTGGGGGTGTACAATTCTGCCCAAACAGCCTGCTCTCTCTGCAGGTGGAGGAAGGGGAAGAAAAGTATCACCAGGGTAAGTTACCTGTTTCCTTTATTGTCAGATACTCAGCTATTTAGTGTTTGAATTCTGTTCAATAACAACTAAATTGGATTTGAAAATTTCTCATGGAAGTGTGTTAATGTTGGGTTCTCAGAAGTTTTGTTTGACATGCTTGGCAGTGGTTGCCGCTTAATGGACAAAAGTTAGTACTATTGAAACTGAGTGTTCCAGAAAATCAATACTCCTATAGCAGTGGAGCCCATGTTTCCACACAAGTCTCCCCATAGAGAAATCCAACCTGGGTAAGATTTTTTTTCCTGGGTAAGGTGAGATTTTTGAGCTGCTTTTTCCCATCCATATTTCTCTAGAGAGTGCATTAGGTCACCATCAAAACCCAAGGCTATGATCTTTTGTCCCCTTCTAAAAGTGATGGATATATTAAAATTATTTATTTATGGGGTCATACATGACTAATCATGCCATTGGGATTGGGTTCAGCAAAGTTATGGTCAATCATTGCTTAGGATGAGGATACTAGACTCTAATCTTTAGGTTACTGTTTTTGTCATTGTATTTCAACATTTTATTATTATACATACTACTCCAAATAGCAATACCTATTGGTGAAGCCTCAAGTATGTGATGAGTATTATGCTAGACACACTAGGAAAAGGATCATGTATGAAGGTGTCTGTGTTCTGTAGGAAAATATTAACCATCTACAAATGCTTATGGAACAGCTCCATATGATGGGTGTGATAAAAGAGGGCTGGATAGGCTGGGCATGGTGGTGCACGCCTTTAATCCCAGCACTTGGGAGACAGAGGTAGGAGGATCACTGTGAGTTCTAGGCTACCCTGAGACTCCATAGTGAATTCCAGGTCAGCTTGGGATAGAGTGAGACCCTACCTTGAAAAAAAAAAAAAGAAGAAGATTGGACAGGGGAAGACAGATCCCAGTGTGTTGAGTTTTCTGTGGGCTTTGTGGGGGAGGCATCCCTTGAATTGGGCTCTAATGGATAGGTGACATCTGGATAGGAGAATGATTCAGGGAGAACATCATTTGGGAAGAGTGGATTCAATGCTGGTATGAATGTGTTGAGATGCCTGGGAAATGAAACTGGAATAACAGATGTATGGGAAGAGAAGTGGGACAGGAGAGTGGATGGGTAATTGCTGTTTACTGGATCCATTCCAACCTTTATGCTTACGTTTGGTTTTGGATTTGTTTTTAATTATTTTAAAACAGGTAACAACATATGGATGATCAAGATGTTTGGAATGATGATAGAGTGCTTTTGTGCAGTGGGTGTGCCCCTGCCACTGCTGCATTTGTGGCAACCCACTTTCAGCCTTTGTTTATTTTGGGGGACATTTTTGCATCTGTTTGGGGGTCTCAGCTTATCTTCAGATGAAGTCAGTGCTGAGTCTGACACAATATGGTGGTTTCAATATAAAATGCTCCCACAGACTCATGTGTTTGCCCCAGGTGATGGCCCTGTTCAAGAAGGTGTGAAATCCTTAGGTGGAGCCTTGCTGGAGGAAGTGTATCACTGGGGTCAGGCCTTAACAATTTTATAGCTTAGCCCCACTTGCTATTATCTCTCTCCCTCTGCTTCCTGTCTACCTGTGCCAGGTTTTCCACCTGGCCTGCCTTGCTGTGGAAGTTTAAGTCAGGTGTCCCCACAAACTCATGTGTTTTGAATGCCTGGTCTCTAGCTGATGGCAGTTTGGGAGGTGAAGATTGTTGGAGGAAGTGTATTGTTGGGGCAGGCTTAGGGATGTTACAGCCAGCGCCTCCTTGTTAGAGTTTGGCTCACTCTCCCGCTGCTATTTTCCATCTCGTGTGGCGGAGGTGATGTCCAGCCTCTACTCATGCCATGTTTTCTCCTGCCATCATGGAGCTTCCCCTTGAGACTGAAAGTCAAGATAAATCTTTTTCCTCCCATCAGTTGCTTTTGGTCAGGTATTTTGTCCCAGCAATGAGAAGGTCATTAAAACACATGCCTTCCCCACCATGATAGATTCTACCTTCTGGCATTACAAGCTGATTTAACCCTTTCCCTTCCATAAGTTACTTCTGGTTGAGAAAGTAACTGATACACACAAAATATGTGGACACTGGGCTGAGGAGGTAGTTTGGCATGTAGAGCACTTGCAGCACAAGCATGAGGGCCCGAGACATTCCTCAGCACCTATATAAATAGTTGGGAGAGGCCACAGTTGTCTGTAAGGCCAGTCTTGTGGGGAGTTGGAGACCAGAAAATTGCTAGAAAACTGTAGCATAGGATTCAGAAAGACACTTATTTCAAGGAAACATGGGTAAGTGACAGAAGAGGACATTATTTGTCCCCAGTTTCCATGTGCATGCACTTGTGCATCTGTACACACTCGTGAATACACTTCACACACACCCCACACTATGCATACTGCACATGCACATGCAAAAAGAAAAATATGGAATCTGTAAGCCAGAAAGAAAAGGATATCGTGGTCTAGAGAGATGGCTTAGCAGTTAAGGCACTTGCTTGAAAAGCCTAAGGACCCAGGTTTGATTCCCCAGTACCCAAATAAAGCCAGATGCACAGGTGGTACATGTATCTGGAGTTCCTTTGTAGTGGCTGAAGGCCCTGACATGCCCATTCTCTCTCTCTCTGACCCCTCTTTCTCTCCAATAAATAAGTAAATAAAGAAAGAATGAAAGAAAGAAGGGAAAGAAAAGGAAATTGCAACTAGGAATGAAAACACAGGAGGGAAGGAAAGTTCAAGAAACTATGACAAGTTAGGAAATGAAAACACAATTCCCTGAATTCTAAAGAAGACCCATAGTTTTGGATTAAATTAAAATAAATATTTTCATAATCACCATTCCTCATTAAACTCTGTGGGAATAATATAACATGGTATGTTTACTTTGATTCTTCCAAATTAATTTCTTTAAAACACAATAAAATATTATATATATATATATATATATATATATGCATTTCCTTCATGCTTATCAGTTGAAATTTCAGATCTAGATATGTGTTCTTTATTAATTTCTGGGCTGTATGTGTAATCGCATCTTTTAAAATAATCTAATATTGTTATTTATTTACGAGAGAGAGAGAGAGGGAAGGGAGGGAGAGAGAGAGGGAAACAGAGAGGGAGAGAGGGAGAGAGAATGAGCATGCCAGGGCCTGTAGCTATTGCATTCCAGACGCATGTGCTACCTTGTGCATCTGGCTTTATGTGGGTACTGGGGAATGGAACCTGACTCTTTTGGCTTTTCTGGCATGTGCCTTAACTGCTAAGCCATCTCTCCATCCCTATAACTACATCTTTAAAAAATTCCTCTGATATGTGTGTGGTAGCATATGCTTGTTAACTTTGCATTTGGGAAGCTGTGGTAAAAAGATCATGAGTTTGAGACCAGCCAGGACAACAGTGTGAATTTAAGATCAGCATGGACTACACAGTGAGACCCAGTCTCAAAAACTAACCTAAATCAGAAGCACATAAAACAACAACAAAACTCCCAAGTGGTGCTATGATTGGCAAGGTACATGTGCCACAGGCCAAATGCAGCTCAACCTCACAGTTCCCTGGCAGGCTGGGAAGGGAACAGAAGCTACTTCCAAAAGGTAAGCCAGATGATTATTGTCATTTAGTGTTGTCACTATGGGTTTAAAAATTTAACAGTCAGTAAAACACTACATTATATTCTAAATAATCTTGTCATCCATGAGAGGTTTGTGAAAATTTTGCTGGATTTCTGTGCAGATTGACATTTGGGTGGTTTATTAGAAGTACTGGTTTTTCGAGGTAGTGTCTTGCCCTAGCCCAGGCTGACCTGGAATTTACTATGTAGTCTCAGGGTGGCCTCGAACTCATGGTGAGCCTCCTTTCTCTGCCAACCCAGTGCTGGGATTAAAGGCGTGCACCACCATGCCTGGCTTAAAAATATTTTATTTATTTGTTTTCAAGGGGGAGAGAGAGAGAGAGAGAGAGAGAGAGAGAGAGAGAGAGAGAGAGAGAGAGAGAGAGAGAGAGAGAGAGAGATTATTATCCCATTTATTGGCTGGATGGTTTGCTTTTTGTGTGTTTTGTTTGCAAAGTTCTTTATATATCCTAGATATTAAACCTCTGTTGCACAAAATGTTGACAGAGATTTTATCTCATTCTGTAGGCTGACTCTTCACTTTGCTGACAGTATCATTTGCTATACAGAGACTTTTAAATTTCATTTTTCCAGTCTTGGGATCAGTTCCTATGCTATTTGAGTCCTTTTCAGAAAATCTTTGCCCTCACTTCTCTTTGAAATTTGTTATTGACAAGCACCATACATATATACAGTCTACTCTGATTGTAATCCCTTCCTACCACCCTCCTTTGATACTCTACCTTCTCTCCACTGAGCACCCTTTTCTTTCCAACTAGTCCTTCTTCTATTCTTTTAAAAATATTTATTTATTTGAGGGCTAGAGAGAAAGAGAGAGGGAATATGAGCATGCCAGGGCCTCCTGGCACTGCAAACAAACTCCAGATACATGCATCATTTTGTGCATCTGGATTTACATAAGGACTGGGGTCCTTATGTAAAGCTGAAGTAGTCAGGTTTGTAAGCAAGAGTCTTTAACTGCTGTGCCATCTCTCCAGACCCCCCTCTTCTATTATGTTATCATAATTTTTTGCCCTCATACTATTCAAGTCTTGTATAGGTAGCATCAGCCACCGTGAAGTCATGAATGCAGCAACCACTTTGTGTGTGGAAGACAGTGTTCCAAAACATTCTTCTCTACCCTTTGGCTCTTACATTCTTTCTGCAACCTTTTCCACAATGGTCCCTGTGTCTTAGAGTGTGTGGTAGAGATTTCCCTCAGTGATAAACTCTCTGCTGTCACTTCTCAGCACTTTGACGAGTTTTGAGTCTTCCTAGTAGTCACCACCATCAGTAAAGAGCTTTATATGGGAGTTTCGTGTCTACATTAAGGTCTTTGATTCATTTTGAATTGATTTTGTGCATGGTGAGAGAAATGAATCAGTTTCCTCTACAGTTGGTAATTGAGCTGTCCCATCTCTTAAAAAATTTATAATTGACTATTTAATGCATTTATATAATGTATTCATTCTTATCCCTCTCTCACTCTTACTAGTGCCCTGCTTCTTCTCAAGTAATTGACAACAGCTTCCCTAGGAGGAATGGGGATGTCATGAGTGTCTCCCTTATCGATGATGGAAAATTGATGGGTTGAATCCTGTTTAGGAAACTACAGATGCTATGAATCCATGAGTTTGTGATCATGTCATGTCCAGTAGCAGCTTTCCATAGCGCTCCTCCCCATCTTTTTGTTCTTACATTCATTTTGCTTCTTCTTCCATGATGTTCTTTGAGCCTTGGAGGGAGTAATATAGATGTTCCATTTAGAGATGGGAACATGATAGCTGTTAATATATTTTTCAGTATCTAACATGACTGAAGAAAGTATTGCCTGCCTCCTGCTCCCACCAGAAAGTATTAATTGCTAATAACTCCTCAGAGAGGGATGGCACCTTATGTCCTTGTAGCAGTTTGGATATATACTACCTAATAGACTCAGGTCTATCTGCCAGTCTGGAGGAGGTGTCATTATGGTTCAATGTAGGGTCCAGCCTTAAGGTGTTACTGGGGACAGCTCTGATTTCCAGGCCAAAGTTGTGCAGACAGGTTTGATCTTTTGCTGGGTCCTTGCTCTTTGATGTCATGTGTGCTTGCTGGTAGTGCTTTCCCTCTGCTTGAATATGTGAAGGGGTGGGGGAGAGCAAGGCTCTTTTACCATCATAGAACTTCTCCTGAACCTGTAAGTCAGAAATAAACCCCTTTACTTCCATAAGCTGTGTCTTGTTTGAATGTTTATCCCAGCAATGTGGCACTGTTTATTAGTCTTCATCCACTATCAATGACCAAATTTCTTTTTCTTTTTTGTTTTTGGAGGTAGGGTTTCAGGCTAGTTCAGACTGACCTGGAATTCACTATGTAGACTCAGGCTGGCCTTGAACACACAGCGATCCTCCTACCTCTGCCTCCCAAGTGCTGGGATTAAAGGCATGCACTACCACGCCCGGCTTTTTTTTTTTTTTAAACATTTTATTGACAGCTTTACTAAGTATAGACAATAAATCATGATAATTTCCACCCAACCCTCATTATCCCCCTCTCAAATACATGACAAAATATTGATGAGCTTAATGTAGTGCTTGTCTAATGCAGCTAACAGTACAGTCACTCTGAGGTCATGAATGTGATGGTCATGCCATGTCCAGAAGACGGTGTTCCACAGCACTCCTCCTCTCTTTGCTCTGGATCCTGCACTCTTTTTGTCCCATCTTCTGAAATGTTCCTTAAGACTTGGAGAGAGTGATATATGTCTCACTTCTGGTACTTCTGCTGGGTACTTCACAGTCAGTGTTTCTCAGCACTTTGATGAGTTTTGAGTCTCTCCAGTAGTTACCTCCAGCTACAACAAAAGAGCTTCTCTAACCAAATGTGAGAGTAACACTGATTTATGGGAATAAACATAAATATTAAAGAGCAATCTGATATGCAAAAGTTCTCTCTCTACTACCTGGCCATCGTGACATAAGCTGTTCTACCATGCCTTTCCCACCATGATGGACTGAAGCCTCTAAATCTATGAGCAAAAATAAATCCTTCCTCTTTGAAGTTGCTAGGTCAAGAAATTTGTCACATCAACAGGGAACATTCCACAATCCCAAACCTAAGCAACATTGGGACTTATCTGGTCTCAAACATTTTAGATAGGGCTATTCACCTCTTATACATTTCATGATGTGCTTTTTTGAAAATATAAATAAGCAGAAGGAAACTTTCAGCATGAAGAACATTAAAGACAAACAAAATGCTACCACATGGAAGTGACTGCTACTAATACATTGATGTATGGCCTTCTGAATTTTATAATCTATTCTTTCCACATGAAACACTTTCTGAACACTTTTTCATATTGTTGTTTGCTTTAAGTGAACACATATTGTTCTGCTTAATGACTGAATTTCAACTGACAAAACCAAAACTTGTGGATGTTTAGGTTGTTTTTACTTTTTCCCTATGTTGGTGGCTGTTTAGTATTTCCTCCTTTCATTGTTTTATCAAGTATGGTGTTTTGACGACATTTTCCTCCCCAAATTGCTTTAGTATAAGCCATCAATGTAGCCCTATGCCTGTTATAATTTGTTCAGAAATGAGTAAGAATCCCCCGTTAATTCATCTGGAATAAAGCTTGGTTTTTGTGTTCTATGGCTGGGGAAAGAAAATCCTTCTCTTTTAACAGCCACAGTTCTATTTCAGTTTCTACATCTCTGTGCCTCTTTACCTCAATCTATATGTCTTTATGTTATCAGTATCATCTGTCTATATCTATCAATCTCGCATCTAGAGTAGTCACACAAAGTAATGGCTTGCATTATGGTATTTTAATACATCTTCAGTCATATGTATTTTAAAGGTTTTATGGAAGCCAACTTAGGGCCCAGTGTAGCACATGGAGTGGGGCAGCCATTAGAACTGATTAATGAAGCTAAGTCCAGATAAAGCCATGGTGAAACTTAAAACTATTTCTGAGTCTTTCAATGTGTGGACTACTTCCTTGTATAACCACACCAATTTGACTTGTGTTTTCTGCCTCTTGAAACCGAATGCATCTAGGCGTCACATCCATTTTAAATGGCACAGCAGCACACACGCCTGTAGTTAAGTCTGTGCACACCCAGCCGTGACTTTTTCTTTGGCTTGCATGTTAGCAGAATTACAAAATTAGGGCATGTGGAGCAGATAATGGTGCTTCCTAGCTCCCCTTGGTCTCCTTTTTATACCTTCTGCGTTTCTACTGGCTTTGATATGCTCTTACTGACAACAGTAGGTACCTGGGGCTTATTTTAGGAGAACTGTCCTGGGCTGCTGGAATCAAGATTGTGTTGATGGAATGCTGTGATGGAGGAAGAGGATAGAAGCCTGGCTTCCTTGCCTCTGCAGTGAGGCAGAACTCACTTTTCCGAGTCCCTGAGGGATCAGGATGAGGTTTCCTGCTCTGTGATTGGCCTGGTATTGCACCCTTTTTATAACTTTGTCCCTACTTTCTGTGGCTTCCCCTACTGACTTGCCAGCTTCCTGTAGGACCATGTGCTTAACAAGTAACATGAACAGATTAGGGACTAAATGTTTGGTAACTCCTTCTACAAATTCTTATGTTAAAACCTTAATTCCAGAGTGATGGCTTTTGTTTGTAGCTGAGTCATGAGAGCGGAGCCATGGTAATGGAATTAGTGCCTTATAAAAAGAGGCCAGAGAGTTCTCTTGCCTTCTTTCTGGCATGTGAGTACACAATGAAGAGATGGCACTGTGCAATCTTGAAGAGTTGACAGTGGCACCCTCTTCTGGGACATGCAGAACTGTGTGCAATATATTTTTGCTGTTTATAAGCCTCCCAATTTGTGGTACTTTGTTACAGCTCCCAGAACTGCCTGATAGCATGTCTCATCTCATGATCAGCTTCCCATAAACTTAATCTAAGTTGTTATTTTAAATGATGAATGCTACTATAGCCAATAGGTAGGTGTGTTCAATGATGTTGGAGCATGGGCCCTTTAGTAATAAGATATGGAGGTGACATCAGTACTTTAACAGTGGTTTGCTGAACATGCTTCTGTAATGTTGAAGTGGGCTTTGGGTCACTGAATGAATGTACCAGCTCTTACATTTTTGGGAAACATATTATCCCATCCATCAAAGCTTAGTTTAGGGCTTCCTTCCACCTGTAGTCTAAAGCTTCCTTACTTAATCCTCCCATTTTCCTAGTTACAGTTCTTTTCAGAACCTTAAAATCTCTTACTTGGTATTAACAGTTCTCAGATCAGTCTGTTCTTCTTCCAAAACTTTTTTGACAAATCGCATAAATATCGACAGTAAAACATTATTGCAATCCCTTCCCATCACACACCCTTTCCCCCTTCTGTTGCATTCAGCTACACATTGCTGGGACAAACATCTAACCAGACACAGCTTATGGGAAGAAAGGGTTTATTTCTGGCATACAAATCCCAGGGAAACATCATCAATGGTGGAAGAAGCTGGCTCCTTTCCACAGTTTCTTATCAGAGAGACTCCATTAAAAGCAGCCAGCACCACAAATAGCCAGAGCCCAAACTGTTCTCTGCACGTACCTAAGGGCTGGACTCAAGTTCTGCCCCCAAACACATTTTAGGGCTGGACTACAAGACCTGCTCCCCAATAGCACACTTCCTGTAGCAGGGTTTTGCCTGCTAGGGGCTTGAGTTGTAAGCTCAATTTTTTTAAGTGAACATGTTAAACATTTTATTATTAAGTTTTAAAAGCTTTACTTTTTATTTATTTATTTGACAGAGACAGAAGGATATATAGAGAGAATGGGCATGCCAAGGCCTCCAGCCACTGCAAGTGAACTCCAGATGCATGTGCTTCCTTGTGCATCTGGAAAACCTGGGTCCTGGGGAATCAAACCTGAGTCCTTTGGCTTTGCAGACAAATATCTTAACCACTAAGCCATCCCTCCAGCCCAAAAGCAATGATGTCAAGGATGATGAACATGACCTTTGTGTCTGGGATGTTGAGCAGATTTATCAGTGGCACCAGCACTCCAGACTGAATGAGCTGTAACAGTTGTGTCACAGAGGCTTCCATTGCAAAATTTGCCACTGTCCACACAGCCTCTTTCAACTATACTCTCTTCTATTTTGATGCCGTCATTTTTTTTTTTTCTACTACTATTCAGGTCTTATACAGGTAGTGTCAGCCACTGTGAGATCATGAAGACCATGGCCACATTTTGTCTGGAATACAGTACTGTAAGCACTCCTCCCCTTCCATTGGCTCTTACAGTCTCTCAGCCACCTCTTCCACAATGGTCCTTGAGCTTTGGAGGATGTGATAGAGAAGTCTCATTTAGCGCTGGACACTCCACTGTCATTTGTCAGCACTTTGGTGAGTTTTGAGCCACCTTACTGGTCACTGCTATGTGAAAAGAGAAGCTTCTTTAACCCAAAGTGAGAATACCATTAATATTTAGCAGGCAGTGGTAAGCATAATATATCCATGTAGCCAGGCAACATTAGTAATTTCCTCCCCTAGGGATTAAGACTTCCCAAACCAGAACTTTTTCATTAGGTTTTCAGTGCCAGACATGAACTTCCCCATGCAGCAGGTCTTATGTCCGATCAGCATTTGGTTCCCCCCATAGCATATATGCCACCATGTTGGTATATTTGGCCTTTTCTGGTCATCCATGAAGCTTGCAGGGTCCCACTCCTGGTTAACACAGTTGATGACTTTCTCCCCAAACAGGCTACATCGGTCTTTTCAGTATACTGAGAGTTAATGAACAGGGAGGAAGCTTCCAGCTCAGCTCAGAACAGTCTGTTCTTGCCTTTGGATAGGCAAGTCACCTGTGGGAGGGAGAGAATGCTATATGAAAGCTTGCATGGAACTGCTGTGTGCTAGAGTCGCCTTCATTCCTGGGTCCACCAAATTGATAAAATAGTCCTTTGTCTTTACAGAGTAACTTTTGCTGTTCTTTCTCTTACATTTCTATTATGACTACTTTAGTCTAAGCAGATATTACTTGTTTTGGATTGAATTAGGTCCACCATCTATAAATAAATATTTGCAGCCCCAACCTGTGTTGTAACTGTTTTTTTTGTTGTTGTTGTTGTTTGTTTGTTTTCTGAGGTAGGGTCTCACTCTATCTCAGGCTGCCGTGGAATTCATTATGTAGTGTCAGGGTGGCCTCAAACTTATGGTGATCCTCCTAACTCTGCCTCCTGGGATTAAAGGTGTGTAACACCACTCCTAGCATAGCTGTGTTTTGAGTTAAATGAGTTAATTAAATTAAAGGAGATCATAAGGGTGTGACCCTAATCCCATAGGATTGGTGTCATTACAAGAAGAGGAGGGCACCATCATCACAGAGGAGAGTTTGTGTTTGAGCACACAGAAAGTCACTGCATGCAAGCCAGGAAGTCAAGCATTAGAAGGGACCAGCCCTGAGGCCTGTGAGAAAATACCTCATTGTTGTTCAAGCCATCCTGTCTGTAGTATTATTTTGATGTTTTCAGTAGCCCAAGACACCCCTCTCATAGTCTTTGAACTAGTGTCCTTAGCTCCAATTCATTCTATTTTATTAATTACTCTAACTGCTGAGCTATCTCCCCAGCCCAGCTTTGATTAACTTCTTATATCTTATTTAACATGAAACAGATCCTCCTGGAACTATCCTGCTCTGGCTAAGCAGACATGGAATGTCTCATCCTGCCCTGAGCTCCCTTTCCCCCACCAGCATTCTATATTCTGCTTCTCAGTCTAAACACCATACTTTAGTTTCATCTCTGGCCTCAAATATCATGAGCAATCTTTTCTTGGCCCCATTGGAATATTGAGTTTCCTTGTAGATGGTTCAATCACATCTGTTTTTGTAGTTTGCCCTGGCAGTTTCTTCTATCTTTCTGGATACTTCTGAGTTTCCTTAATAGTTTTTGTCTTTTAGCCTGAATTTATACTTGTCAATATTTGGAATTTGAATATTTTTTGTGTCTTTTTAGTTAATGTCCTAGATTGTACTATTTTCACTGGTAATCTCAGCTCCAGACATGTGTAGATACAGTAAACAAGTGACTTTAATGCCAGACTCAAAAAGTGGCACATGTCTAGCCAGACGTGGTGGTACATAGTTTTATTCCAAGCCTTGGGGAGGCTAAGGTAGGAGGGTCATTGTGAATTCAGGTAGGTACAGAAAGAGTTCCAGGTCAGCCTGAAGATAGAGTGAGACTCTACCTTCCAATTATATATCTATAGCACTTGTGTCTAGCATTTAGTTGCAGTGGCAAGAGATCCTGGCAATCAACACACACACACACACACACACACACTAGGAAAGAAAGAATGGTATCTTGAGCTGGGGCGATGACTCAGTATAGAAGATCACTTGCTGTGCAAGCATGGAGATCTGAGTTCAATGCCCAGCACCCATGTAACTGTGCATACCTGTAACCTAACCAGAGAGGGTGCAGAGACAGGAGAATTGTTGTGGCCTTCTGGTCAACCTGTATAATAGAAAATCAGCAAGTCTCAGGTCTAGTAAGAGACCATGTCTCAAGGAAATATGGCAGAAGAGTGATGGTCACCTGATGTCCTCTGCATGAATGTGCATGGAGTACTGGCTTCTACCCACACACATGCACATACTACACATACATGTCAAAAATGATGTGTTTACCTTAGTAAAATTAAGCAACCGGTGGGATAAAGATGAATTTATCGGTAGTGTATATTTTATATCAAACATAAAATAAATATAAACAATACCTAATTGTGGGAAGCCATGCTGGCTTCGTCAGGCTTTGCCATGTCAGCTTGTTTACTGCTTTTGTATCCTAATTGTCTGCGCATGAGCACATGATGTTATTCTAATATGGTTGCTCACCCATCCCGATTGGGTGATGCAAAATCATCTGATGAGACTTAAGCCAATCAGACGACGCTATACAATCACATGACCATAAGTATATAAGCTTGGCGCTCCGTAGGGTCGGGGTCCTTCTCTCTTTCAGTTTGGAGCTCCCAATAAAGTGTGCTTGAGAAGAATCCTGTTGTTGTCATTCTTCCTGCTGGCGGGAGGGGCGCAACAAGTGGTGCCGAAACCCGGGAAATTGTCAGCAAACGGCCAGTTGAGAGGACCCCTGAGGATACTTCCGAGGGAGGATTCAGAACTCAACACACGGAGCGGCGGTACCGGTAAGTCCCCTGGTGCTATATGATAAGTTTTTGCCTGTAACTGATCTATAAGTAACGTATATAAGGTTGCAAAATGGGACAACACCACTCTACCTTTTTGGAGCCACTTCAAGAAGTATTAAAACAACGTAAACTTAAGATTTCAGATAAAACTCTTAAAGGGTTTTTGGAAGAAGTGGATATGATAGCGCCTTGGTTTGAGCTGACTGGGGGTTTAAATTTGACCTGCTGGGATAAGTTAGGCAGAGACATCGACCGTGAGTCAGAAACACGAAAGTTGCGCGTGGGTACGCAGTCCTTATGGCGCTTGGTGCGATCATGTTTGGAGGACAAACGTTGTGAAGAAGTGATCAGGGAAGGCCAACGCATATTAGCACATCATCAAGATAGTATGTCAGAGTCTGAAGAAAGTAAAAGGGGACAACAAAAAAAGGTTAAAATGAAAAGTGAACCTAGGTTTCAGATAGAACAGAATAAATGTGCACAGAATAAAAGTAAATCACAAAAGGAAATCACATTCAGGTCCGAAGCTATATCTAGATTTAATGGAACTTGCAAATTTATATATAGAAAGTTCTAGTGGATCTGAGGGAGAAGAATTAACTCCAGAGGAAGAACAGGATTTTGAGGAAGTAGAGACCAAGTATGTTTGGGAATGTTCTAGACCCAGACAAGATGGCGTCTTTACTCCTCCTCCAGCTTATGCCTCTACAAGTAAAAAATGTAAACAACAAGATGGCCGACTTCCGTTGGGGGCGTGTCCTTCATCCGGATGTAGTTTGATAAAACCAGAGACTTGGAGAAAGTTGGCTAGTGCTTATCCAGTTTTTGAGAACCCTAATACCAATACTAGATATCATGAAGCTATAGGATATAAGGAACTCAAGGATCTTGCAGAAGCCGCTAGAACTTATGGGATAAATGCTTCTTTTACTATGGCGTTGTTAGAACGACTTACCAATAGAGCTTTGACCCCAGCAGATTGGTTTGGAGTCTCTACAACTTGGCTGTGTTTCCCAGTATCAACATTTGTGTATTACTCCCTTGCAATTTAATTTTACTGCTTCTTTTAATCAGAGTTGCAAGCTAGCTGAATTTTTGGCAGGAAACTGGACACTTGAAGGAGAGCAGCTATCTCGGAAGTTATTGTTCCAGATTGTACAGCTGAATGGAACTCATCTGGAGCCAATCTCTTTGGGAGATTTTACTTCTTGGCTATCTTCTGCATTTTCTTTCTTTAAGGAATGGGTGGGGGTGGCTATGTTTGGAGCAGCCCTTTTGTGTGGTATGGTGTTCTGTCTCTGGCTTATCTGTCGAATCAGATGACAACGTCAGCAGGATAACATAAAGATTGTTCAGGCACTTATGGCTTTGGATCAAGGAGCATCTCCACAAGTATGGCTGGCTAGCCTGCGTAATGGTTAGTTTCACCCTGTCTTATGTAAGGCCTTTGTACACCAAGTGACCTTGTTGTCATTGCACCTTGGAAGGCTTACATCCCTGCATGAGCAGCCTTTGCACCCCGAAGGGATTTTTCTCATTGCACTTGGGAAGGTGCTTAAGCAAGTTTTTGGTCTTAGGCTCTACCCTCGATCAGACTGGCCATCATGAGGGTTGGTCCTTGATCGGGTATCCTGAGGTTCAAAACAATTTTTTAAAGGGGGAACTGTGGGAAGCCATGCTGGCTTCGTCAGGCTTTGCCATGTCAGCTTGTTTACTGCTTTTGTATCCTAATTGTCTGCGCATGAGCACATGATGTTATTCTAATATGGTTGCTCACCCATCCCGATTGGTTGATGCAAAATCATCTGATGAGACTTAAGCCAATCAGACGACGCTATACAATCACATGACCATAAGTATATAAGCTTGGCGCTCCGTAGGGTTGGGGTCCTTCTCTCTTTCAGTTTGGAGCTCCCAATAAAGTGTGCTTTAGAAGAATCCTGTTGTTGTTGTTCTTCCTGCTGGCGGGAGGGGCGCAACACCTAATGTTCTTCTTATGATTTATCCACCACATCCAGTAGAAATGTCCAAATTTTGGAGTTCCATCTTTTCCAAGGTTGGTGATAGGTGGTATGATACTTTCCATGCTGAAAAATGGCAGCAAATCACAGCCCCTAGTCAGCTCCAGTTCATGAGAGAAAACATTCCATATTCTGCAGTGCCCTGTGTGGCTAAGCTATGATGTGTGTTGTAGTCAGCTCCCCACTGCTGGGATGAACATCCAACAAGAGTTTATGGGAGGAAGGGATTTATTTCAGACTTACAGATCCAGGGGAAGACCCATCAATGGTAGAAGAATCTGGTTCCCTTACGCCAACAGAAACCACCAAACAGCCAGCACCACAAGCAAGCACAAACAGCCAGAGCTCAAAGTGCTCTCTCCACACCTCTGGGCCAGAATGAAGATCCACTCCCAAACACACCTTGGGACTGGACCTCAGGATCGGCCCTGAGTGACACCTCCCCCAGCCAGGTGGCAGGGGACTGAAGCAGGAAGCTTAACCTTCATCAAAAATGTCTGAGGGGGGCTGGAGAGATGGCTTAGTGGGTAAGCACTTGCCTGTGAAGCCTAAGGACCCGGGGTTCAAGGCTCGATTCCCCAGGGTCCACATTAGCCAGAAGCACAAGGGGCCACACATGTCTGGTGTTTGTTTGCAGTGGCTGAAAGCCCTGGCATGCCAATTCTCTCTCACTCTTTCTCTCTCTCTGTCACTACCAAATAAATAATTAAGGAAGTTTGAAAGTGATTAGTTTCTTTAAAAAAATGCCTGAGGGCGGGGGGGGGGTTGATATATTCATGTTTGAACCACCACAACACGCATTAAGTTAGGTGAAAAAAATGTATTTTCAATTCATGGTGTGTTTATAGGGATACAACTCAATCATAAGTTGGGGACCATGTATACATAAGTGGTGTAAAGATCTCAACCCTTCAGTAATTTTCTCTTCTACCTGAGATCCCCAGAAATGCCCATGACACAGATGAAATGGATTGCTGGTGGGTATTCTTATATATCAAAGAAAACTTAAGAGTCCATCAAAGGGTCATTCCTTAAAAAAATGTGAAGATTGGGCTGGAGAGATGGCCTAGCGGTTAAGTGCTTGCCTATGAAGCCTAAGGACCCTGGTTCGAGGCTCGATTCCCCAGGACCCACATTAGCCATATGCACAAGGGGGCACTCGCATCTGGAGTTCCTTTGCAGTGGCTGGAGGCCCTGGTGCACCCATTTTTTCTCTCTCTGTCGCTTTCAAATAAATAAATAAAAATAATAAGAAATAAAAAAAATGTGAAGATTGTTTATAAACCAGTTACTGTGATAAGTTATTGACACTTGTGACCAGTAATAGGTTACAGTTTCTCCACTCCTAACACTGGCCATGCTTATAGGAAAGCCACTGTGCTCATTCCTCCAGCAAGCCAGCCTTCTACACTGGTCTTCTGAAAGACACACTTCTTAGTTCCTGATGGGAAATTTGGAACAGGCTCTTTTTGCCTGAAGTGAATGAGCCTACATAAAATACACATGGGTTTAAACATGCATACACATACACAGTTAGAGTCATTCTGTATATATTCTCAAGTTAGACTACAAAGTTATCACTTCCAACCTTATTTGGAGTTCAGAGGGAAGATTCTCACCTTTCTGACACTCTGGGTACCATGACCTCAGTCACTACCTCTCTCTGTTAAATTTCTACAAGGAACTGACTACTTTCAGTGGCAATAGCAAAAGAAGAAAGCTAGCTTATACCGGTGGGTGGGGGGAAGAGGCAGAGTGATGACTAAGGATCTCTTTCCCCATTTACTGAGTATCTTATCAGACAGGATGAACCCAAGCCAAAAGTAACACAGGTCAAAGACTTTAGCAACTCAGGTTCAGTTTACATAAGAAGCAAACCGTAAGTTTATTAGGTTAGCTTTTAACTTCTTACTCTATGCTACTCAGGAAGACCCTAAGCCCAACTCAATCTGTGTAAATCACACTACTCCAGTCTTACTTATTCAGTTATTTAATTCACCTGTTTACTGTATCTATGTGTGTCTGGAGCTGGGATTACCAGTGAAAACAGCACTGAGCCATCTCACCATTCTGAGACATCATTCTTTAGGAAGCATTTATAGGAAGTTCAGCTCTATTCTGGAGAAGTTTTGTACACTCTTATTTAAACTATTCTAAAATTTAGTAGCAAAAGTCTGGGGTTCCTGCATCCAGGGTAGTACCATCCTCTCAAATCATAATAACAATTAATCTATGTATATTCAATCAAATTATAATAACAAGTAATCTATCAATACAGGCATAAAATAAATTGTTAACTTCTTGGCAGGCAGCAATCCCATGGCATAGTGTTCCATAACATGCTGTGTTCTCCAGTCTTCCTGAGCAATACGAGTGAAAAAAATTGTCCTGAAAGCAAAGACTCATGGGCTTAGAAGGTGACCCCCAACAGTACACCCCCTCCAGGAGGTGTTAATTCTCAAATCTCCATTGGCAGGGAACCTAGCATTCAGAACACCTAAGTTTATGGGGGACACCTGAATCAAACCACCACATCCTGCTCCTGGTCCCCATAAACTGATAACCATATGTGATGTAAAATGCAATACATTCATCCAACTTTAAAAGTCCTCATAGTTGGGGTGGGGGGCGAAGGAAAAAAACGTCCTCATAGTTTTTATCTATCACAATGATGTTCATACATCTCCATAGTCCAAGATCTTTTAACTGAGCCATAACACCAAAACAACAGCAACAACAACAACAACAACAACAACAACAACAAAAACCCCAAACAAACCACAAAAAACCATAATGGCACAAAATAAACATTCATACTGTAAAAGATGGCATTGGGCATAGCAAAGAAATACTCAAGCAATACATGATTTAAACAGGGCAAATACCAATCTCTGTAGCTCCAAGTCTAACAACTCTAGCTAGTGACAAGTCTCCAAGTCTGACAATTCTAACCAGCAATAAGTTTCTGGAGTTCCAATGTCACTTCTCCAGCTAGGCTACTCACAGTCCTGGAAAACTTCATTGGGGCCAGTAGCTCTCCTTGGCAGCCATCTTGTGATCCTGACATCTCCACTGGGTCTCCATTGCAATCCACAGTTCATCCTCATGACCCCATTGGGTCTCCATGCAGGTATCCAGCAAACCTGCTTCATTCACACTGCCCATGGCCATTTCTAAAACACAAGACCATGTTGCAAACTCAATGACCCTCTCTTTTTTGTATTTCTTATACTCCACAATACCAGATAGTGTGCCAATTTGTTAATCCAAGGGGGAATAAAGCAGACTTTGAAGAACAGGACACTCCTTGAGCACTCAGGCCTCTTCAAAAGAGTACACATTCTTCCTGTTTCCCTAGTGCAGGTCAATTTGCAGGTGAATGGGCAGCAGTTTAGGCCCAAAGATTTCATTTTTTTCTGTGTCATATCCCTCTGCTCATATCAATCCACTTCTATACAATGCAACCCTGCACAACTTCTCAGGACATGGGTATAACAGAAAGCCTCTCACACAAACTGCTTCTAGCCCAGTCCAAGCAAAGCTCTTTCTCACCCTCATAAGACAAACCTCACTGTCCATAGTTCTTACTGCATTCAGGTCTTTCAACTCTGACCAGAATAGTCCATCAAGCTTTACTTACAGCACTGCAAGGCATCTCAGGCCAAGTTTTTAAATCCTTCCACATTCCTTTTGAAAATCAGCTCCAAAAAGGCCAAAGCCACATAGTCAGGTGTTTAGCAGCAATCCCACTCTTCGGTACTACTTTACTGTTGCAATCAGGTTTGCATTGCTGGTAGAAATCACCTGGCCAAGAACAGCTTGTAGGAAAAAAGAGGTTTATCTTGGCTTACAGGCTCAAAGGGGAAGCTCCATGATGTCAAAGGAAATGATGGCATGAGCAGAGGGTGGACATCATCCGCTGGCCATCATAAGGTAGACAATAACAACAGGAGAGTGTGCTAAACACTAGCAAGGGGACACTGGCTATAACACCCATAAGCCCACCCCCACCAATAACACTGCCTCCTGGAGGTGTTCATTCCCAAATCTCCATCAGCTGGGAACCTAGCATTCAGAACACTGTTTTTGGGGGACACCTGAATCAAACTACCACAGGAAGTCTATTTTTCTTTTCCTTCTCTTCCACTTCCCTTCCCCGTTCCTCTTCCTTTCCAGCAATGGGATGCAAGCCAGGGACCACTGAATGCTAGACAAGTATTCTACCACTGGGTTATATTCCCAGACCTGCAGTGAAAATGTTGATATTGTTTATCTCTACAAATTAAGCAGATCATCTCCCCAAAGCTCATGGAGCTTCCTGATGCTAAGGATTTGTGCAGAGTGATGAACAAGCGGCCGCCTTACTTAACCTTACATGTGTCATGGGAGGGGACAGGAAAGTGACAGAGAACATTCCTAAAAGTTCTGGTGTTATTTCAGCTACATTTCCACAGACTCTTTAAGAAAGTAGAATGATGGGCTGGGACTTGGAGAGCCCTTGTTTATAACAAATATAGATTTTTAGTGTTGTAAAATGAAAATACTCCAGAGATTACACATTGTGCTTGAAACTATTGAACCTTACACTTAAAAATGGTTAAGGTTGTAAATGCTATGTTCTATATATGTTATCAAAACTTAAAACAAACAGCACCACAAATGTTTCTTGAAGGCACACTGATTATTTTGTCATTCATGCTATAGAGCCTTTCTATTCTATTATCTATCAGGAATGGATACTAGGTATTGAGAATTTTCATGATAGAATTTCTGGGATTAAGTAATTTGGTCTAATTCTTAGCTTTGGGTACTTACTGGTAGCCAGGTACTATACTTATCCTCAACATATCAATAAAAAAACCCAAATCCCATATAAGAATTCAAATATAAAGTTTTTAGGATGTTCCAAGCCAATAAAAGCAATAGAAAAAAGTCAAGCCTAAGGAGAACTGGGGTATGTAACTGAGGTAGGGACAGCTGGTCAAATGTGAGGGAGCAGAGCCAGTAGATGTAGAGAGAACATTCTACCTAGGGCAGCTTGAGATAGGACCTTCTGGGAACAGTGGAGGCCAGGCATGGTTGGAAGGACTTGCAAAGGTGATAAGCTATGGAAGGTGGCCAGGAGGAGCAGTAGTGGGAGGGAGAGCATTTTTGGTAAGGGAGGGAAGGGCAGGAGTGGGGATAGAGATAGGGAGTGGGGAACAAGAGAGAGGAGAGAAGAACCATTGTTTTTTACTTAAAGCCAGATGGGAGCCATTGGAGAACTTTGAGCTCAAGAGTGACATGAGTTGACCTCTGATTGGTGAAGATCATGGAAATAAGCGATGGTCCTGAGTATGGACTGAATCAGGTGGACATCAAGCTTGGAGAGGATGCAGAGGTGGGTGGCTGTTGGTAAGAAGGGCAGACTTCCTTACAACCATTCCATGCTGGCCTGCTGGGAGTTGGCCAGGCTTAGCTTGCGTGTGGTCACCTTTTCTTCCCACTCTCTAACTGCCCCTCGGGCCTCTTTTCTTCCATCCTTATAGGTGGAGGCTCTCCCAGGGAGGTAATGGTTATCCTCAGCAAAAGACTGATTCTCAGTCTCAGCTTTAATGAGCTTCCTGGAAACTCCTGTCTGGGGTGCTAATGTCCTCAGGATGAGAATCATCATTTACTAGGGAGAAAATGGATATCTCTGGCTGTGGGCTCTTAACTCAGTTAAAACTGCAGGACAAATGTTTTGACTGAACATATTTCATGCAGGGAGGAATGCACAATCTCTGTGAGGGGACGTAAGCTCAGAATTCTGTGTCTGGACAAGACAAACTAGTAGGGGGAAAGAATATAGAGGTGGGAGGGTGGGGGATTCAGGAAAAGGGAGGGTGGGAAGGGGAACTGCACAAAACTAAAGGCTAAAGCAGTTAGCCCAATAGAAACCCTTCCTTTTGGGTACCAGTACACAACACAGAACCCCCAGTTAAGGGAGGTGGGCCGATCAGACTGCAATCCCCAGTAGAAAGTGGAGAAAGCTCAGTCCTTAAGCCATTGACTCTGGCTAGTGGATCTCAAGACTGGATCTGGGTTAGCTCCCATAGCAAATAGTTGGCTGGGGTGATCTGTTAGATCCCCTAAAACAAGGCAGGCTTTTGTCAAGCACTTGGTTACCTAACAGATCCAAAATATAAGACTATAAGATCCCATTCTTTTTTTATTTGTATTTTTTTGAGGTTGGATCTTTCTCTAGCCCAGGCTGTCCTGGAATCCACTGTGTAGTCCCAGGCTGGCTTGAACTCACAGTGATCATCCTACCTTGGCTTCCCCAGTGCTGGGATTAAAGGCAAGTGCTACTTTACCAGGCAGAGGGTCAGAGAGGAAGAGGATGGGCATACTAGGGCCTCTAGATGTGACACTTTGTATGTCTAGCTTTATGTGGGTGCTGGGGAATCAAACTCAGGTTGCTAGGCTTGCAGACAAGTACCTTAATCACTGATCAGTCTCTTCAGACTGGTAAGACCCTATTGCTGAAGACATCACAAGCGGCCATCTCAGAACCCTGAGAGACAATGCAGGGACTGCAGCGACAGCCTGTCTTCGGGCAAACACTCATGGTGCTGGAAAGTGCCACGGAAGCTATTGAGTGATGATATTAACAGCATGGATATGCAGGAGACCCTGCCAGTCGTGCAATCCATCAGTCAGACAAGAAGTACACGCTCAGGCAATAGTGCCACTTGGCCTTTGTGGGTAACCAACTGCCCTTTGATTGGGTATGAGGCCCACTCCACCGTAGAGAACTCATAACTGGTGCTGAAAAACCAAGCCAGTATCCTGTGGTCAGGAAAATCACAAAACCCAGAGAGAACCCCCAGTGTTCCTTGTCCAAGTTGAGCTCCTATGCACATCCCCTTTAATTACAGTTGCTCTCACCCTTGGTTGGAGAATCTGTTTTATTTTACACATGGCAGAGCATACTGAGGAGATCCAAGGTTGATCAACACAAGAAAAGGCAGCCAATAACTCTCCACAAGAAGTGCTACCTCTATCACATTTACCCAGGTCCAAAGGAAACTGCAGAGGAAGCAGTGACTTGAGTAATGCTCCCAACGCTAGCCTGACAACCACCTCCAGGAAAAGAGCAAAAAACACTGAGGTGAATGGAAGCACATAACAGAAATAAGAGGCTACAGAGAAGCCAATACTAATTAATAACATACCCACCAAGGCTCAGGGATTGATGTGGGAAGAGTAAGTCCCCTGAGGCACAGCTGCTCCCAGAGACAGAGGTCCTAATTACCCCATAGTGAACAACAGAACAACAATCACTCTACTGAGGAGGTCCCACAGGGAAATGGGGATGGGAGAGAGGGATTAGACTACAACACAATTTACACACAATTTACACACACACCACACACACACACACATACCTCCCCCACCATATATATGTGACATACATAAAAGAATTCTGTGTCTAGAGAATATGTAGAAGCTGGCTTTCTCCTTTCTTGAGTGTGTGTCAGTCACGGAAGAACAACATGGATATTGTCCATCTCTCGCAGCCCCAATACACAAGTTTCTTTTGGCATCTTCTTTTCTCTTGATTTGTAAAAGGGCCCATTATTGAAAAGCTGAAGAAAAGTGTGACGGTCAACAGTAGATAGGGTTGTTTAGTCACTCATATGCTATGGATGTAGGGGAGAGAGAATTCTGAAAACCTTGATATAACCCAGGAGAGGAAAGTGCTTACCTAGAATGGTTTCTTACCCTCAGTACAGATGACATTTTGGGGTCCATCATTCTCTGTGCATTGTGGGCCATTTGGCAGCATCCCTCCCTCCCTACCTTCTATGCATCAGCCAGTGGCACACCCACTTGTGACAACTAAAAATATCTCCAGACACTGCCAAATGTCCCCTTGTTGCTTGCGCTTTAGAAACCACTGACTTAAGTAGGGCTGTTGGGGAAATCAGGCTTTTAAAAAATATGTTATTTATTTATTTGAGAGAGAGGGAAGGGGGGGGCAGAAGCAGATAGGGAGAGAATGGGCACAGCAGGGCATCCTAGCCACTGCAAATGAACTCCAGATGCATGTGCCACCTTGTGCATCTGGCTTATGTGGTTAATGGGGAATCAAACTTGGGTTCTTTGGGTTTGCAGGCAAGTGCCATAACAGTTAAGCCATCTCTTTAGCTTCAAAAATAAAGTTTTTTTTAAAATTTAAATTTTGATTTATTTATTTGACAGAGAGAAAGAGGGAGAGAGGCAATGGGTATGCCAGGGCCTCCAGACACTGCAAATGAACTCCAGATGCATGTGCCACCTTGTGCATCTGGCTAAAGTGGGTCCTGGGGAATCAAACCTGGATCCTTTGGCTTGTAGGCAAACACCTTAACTGCTAAGCCATCCCTCCAGCCCTCAAGTTTTGTTTTTAAATAGTTTTATTCATTTATTTGACAGAGAGGGAGGGAGGGAGGCAGATAGACAGAGAACAGGCATGCCAGGGTCTCTAGCCACTGCAAAGGAACTCCAGATACATGCGTTATCATGTGCATCTGGCTTATGTGGGTACTGGGGAATTGAGCTTTGGTCCTTAGGCTTCAAAGGCAAATGCTTTTACCACCTAAGCCAACTCTCAAGCCCCCCTGAATCAGGTTTTTTACTTCATCTTCTCTCTAATAGTGGCAGTGCATTCTAAAGTAAGAGTGGTTTTAGGCTGGAGGTGTAGCTCAGTGGTACAGCATTTGCATAACATGTGCCAGGCCCTGAGTTCAATCCCAGCATTGTAAAACCAAACCAAAGAAAAACTAAAAAGCTGATAATGGTTCCTGTATTTTCTCTGGCACGGCAGGACCATTCTCTGACAGAACAGTGTCTCTGTGTTTTAACTAATGAGGTCCTTGTGATGCTTGGCCAGCATCCCCACAAATGAGCATGTCTGTCAGGCACTGACACCAACAACAATGCACTTCCTGATTGCCAGGGAGAGGCATGCTATCCTTCTCTCTCTCCTGGATCCGTGCAATAATTAGCCAAAGTAAAATGAATATTAGCTCATGCTTAACTGTCTTTACCGTGCACTCACCAGCACTGACCCAGTAGTGCTAAACCAATTATTTTTTGAACTTTATGGCTTTAAATAATCCTTTGCTGTAAAATTCCCTGTACCCCTCAGCTACTTAACCACAGGCCCCTCTGCCCTAAATCCTTTTCTTATACTTTGTAGCTTTTTAAGCAAGGCCCCTCTTTAAGAAGACATAATCCCTTCTCTGTAGAAAACATGAAAGACCTTGAACAAATCAAGATTTCTCCATGGAGAATTCAGCTAATCCTATGCTTAGCTCCTAACAAGGAAATCCATCTCTCCACCAAGCAAGCCATTACCCGGACTAATGCCTGACTTGAATAACAAGCAAATTATTGTGCTTTTAATTGTACCCTGCCCGGTCACAAAGCACATCTGAGAGAGGAATGTGCTAGATGTGCGGAGCGCTTCCCCAGAAACAGGTCATGCTTCTAATCCTCCTTTTCTTTTGCCTTCCCCTCCCTCTGTCCAATCCTTTCTTTTTCCAGCAGCACTGAAGGGAGTGGGGGAGAGGGGGGAGAAAAAGAAAAGACAGCTAAATTATGTTTAAAATGGAGAAGTCTAAAAGAAGAATAAAGGAGGTAAATACTGACTCGGGAGAGGGGGAGTTCTCTCCAGTCTCTGCCGTGTGGCTTATTTGAGGACAACCAATGTTATTGTAACCCATTACTGAAGGGCACTCTTTTTTGTTACCCCATATGCAGGCTTCTGAGGCATCAGGACTCTTGATGCCTTGGGCTGGGGGGACCTCTGCGGTTGTATGCGCTGGTGGGCCTATCCGATGTGCGCTGTGCTGTGGGTACTTAGCACTCTGCCAAGTTCCACGGTTTAAAGTGTTCCACCATGGTACCAGAGTCTCCTGGGAGGGTGGGCACCACGTACCAAACTTTTCCACATTGGGATTGACTTGCTGTCCCATCATCTCTCTCCCCGACACAAGGCCACGTCAAATCAGGATTACTGATTTTAAACGGAGTCAAACAGAGAAGAAGAAGAAAAAGCCTGCGTTGTCAGGGTGGGGAGCGGGTACCCGCCGTCCCAGCGTCCCGCTGAGCAGGGCTTAGCAAGCGGCTGTGCCCTAGCCCCTGAACGCCACTACCTGCGGCCCTCGGAACTGCCGGCTATGGGTGAAGAGTGAGGGGCAGGTCCCTGAAGGTGCTGAGCTTGGACTGCGTGGAGAACTGCCCGCCTCATTTACTCACCCAGACAATGCCAGCCAACAATCCTGTCTTACTCTAGACGTCACAACCACAGAAAGCTCTAGAGACATTCAAACATTGAGCTGTACTTTCATTATAGTCTTAGAGGCAAACATTTCCTCCCTCTCCGAGACAGTAGGAATCCACCCTATTTTTAGAAACTTATTAGAAGCCTTGTTGCTTGTCCTTAACTGGCCAGTACCAATCCCGGCAGCGCGTTGCAGTTAGCCTCCATGCCCAGTAGATGGCGATGTACGTCTTCCCAAGAAGCTGGGCCTGGCGGCAGCTCCCAACGCCTCCTCCAGCTAAGGAAGACAAGTGCCACTCATCCTCTGGGAGACCGGCGTCTCTTCTCATTGTTGGCACAAACAGCTCCAAACAATTGTACTGACCATACAGCTCTAAGCTGCATTCCAGGGCGCTGCCAGCCAGGAGTGAATGCTGAAAAAAACGAATCAAGCTACTAATTTGCTTTGATTAGGGGGAAAGATCTTGAGTAACAATGGGCATAATTTATTTTTCCAACACGAATAGGGGCAAAGCCATTTTAGTCCCTCTCCCAACTGCTATTCTCAATGAAGGCAGTCACCTCATTAGTCCTGAATCATTAGCTGGTCAAGGATTGCCTGAAAAATCAGTCTGGTATGGGGAGTTCAGAGAAAAGGATGTCATTTCTTTGAGAAGAAGGGGCTGTGGGAAGAGCCTATGGCCAGAAGCTGAAGGCCATCGTAGGTCCTGCACTCCTGACCCTGACCCTGGGAGAACAAGGGCTTCAGTGATTCTCCATGCATTCGTTTTCTGCAGGCGAGTGGCTTTCTAAGCAGAGGGAAAAAAGCTGCTGGAAGACATGCACTTGAGTTCCTCTAAAAAATCCGTTACAGATGTAAATGAATTGGCCTGGGAAAGAGCAAGTAGCCCTGTGGTCCCCACCTGTGAAAAGGGCTGCCCCAGGACCCCACAGGAAGGCTCTGGAGTGTCCTCTCTGTCACACAGCGAGGGAGTCATGGGGAATCTGAGAATAAAGTTTTGGTCCAAAAGGAATGAAATGACTGACTGCCTGTCTACATACAGACTTCCTTCTGTGGTCCTTCTCAATGAGCCCTCCCACATGCCTGTGTGGGGACTCCTGGAGGAACAGCCGTACAAGGGCAGGTCTTCTGCTTGAAGGCTCCATGAACTGAAGCTACTAATATACTTGTTCAGAGATGACTTCTTGTTTTTTAGTTAGATATCAGTTTAATTGAAATACTTTACTAATGCGATTTATCACAACTGTAAACTGTCAGTTTCCATAGCTGTTGCCTTTTTCAAGTGATCTGGCAAGTGTGCAGGGGTAAAAACACTGACTTGGAAGGTGGAGGAGGAGTCCATGGAGGCCCGTTTCCCCACTCAGTGGGTCCACCAGCTCTGCCCCCAACCCCACCAAACAAATACGTGTGCTTCCTTTCATGCACCCTCGTTGTTTCTGGGGCACCTCTCTCGTCTTGCTGCTACACATCTATTCTTCTTTTTCCAGGGGTACCTGTTTCTCTTTCAGGGACTTATGTATTTCCCCATATTAACTCATGTGGTTATAACGAGAGATGGACTTCAGTCTCCTGCTGTGGGGTGGACATATCATTCTCTCCCTCCTGGCCTCATTATTGACTTGTATTTACTTGTTTATTTATTTATTTTTGCCAAAATTAACTGAACAACATAAAAATGAAACAGGATACTCCATTAAATATTTATTTCAGACAGGCATTTGTATTTTTTTAAAAAAATATTGTATTTATTTATGAGAGAGAAAGAGAGAGAGAGAGAGGGGAGGGAGGGAGAGGGAGAGGGACAGGAAGAGGGAGAGGAAGGGAGGAGGGAGAGGAGTAGGCAGAATGGGAGCGCCAGGGCCTCTAGCCACTGAAAACAAACTCCAGATGCGTGTGCCCCCTTGTGCACCTGGCTTACATGGGTCCTGGGGAATCCAACCAGGGTCCTTAGGCTTTGCAGGCAAACGCCTTAACCACTAAGCCATTTTCCCAGCCCGTTTTCATTCTTTTACTATCTATCTATCATCTATTTATCTATCTATCTATCTACTTTTTATTTTGTTTATTTATTTGAGAGAGAGAGAGAGAGAGAGAGAGAGAGAGAGAAAGAGAGAGAGGGAGGGAGAGAATGGGCACGTCAGGGCCTCTAGCCACAGCAAATGAACTCCAGATGCATGTGTCACCTTGTGCTTCTAGCTAACTCATGGGTCTAGGGGAATTGAACCTGGGTCCTTTGGCTTTGCAGGCAAGTGCCTTAAACACTAAGCCATCTCTCCAGCCTGCATTTTTTTTTTTTTTACTATAAGTATGTCTCAAATATCACATGGAACAGACATACTAAAAATTGTTATCTATCTGAAATTTAAATTTAGTGAGGCTCTTGTATCTTGCTATAATGCTACTAGTTCCTAAGAAGCTATTTGACCAAAATTGGTCAAATTACAATTAGGCCAAGTTGTTTCCTGATGCTTTGGGCAAAGAAGTAGCTAAATATTTAAAAACATGGTTGGTTGCTAAAGTGATAGGATTCATACTATAATTGTTGGAAGCCATCTTTGCTACCATGTGGGGACAGCTACTGAAAGCAGTCGCTGCACCATAAAGACTAGACCCACCTCACCTCACTTAAACAGGTGGCTGCAGCTGCTTCTGAAGCTGGATGCAGAATCACGGTTGTCTGCCTCTTTTTTTTTTTTTGGCTTTTTCAAGGCAGGGTCTCACAACTCACCATGTCATCTCAGGATGGGCTCGAACTCATGGCGATCCTCCTACCTTTGCCTCTGTAGTGCTGGGATTAAGGCGTGGGCCACCATGCTGGCATTGTCTACCTTTTGAGCCAGGAAAATAAAAATGCCAGGCCTAGCTCGTGCCCAGTGGGTAGAGCGTCTGTTTAATCTGTGAATGGCGGTGAGGAGCACAAGAAACTGATGCCAGCAGCACCCTCGGTCACTTGTACATTGTCTCGCTGCACGTAAGCCTTAGCTCCTACTCAGGAGTGTGGTTGCAGGCAAGGTCAGCCTCATGTTTGGACCTGGAGACTTGAATTTCAGATCTACCTCTGATTCGTTGTGTGGCACTGCAATCACAGTGGCTCTGTAAAGTTGAATGTTGAGGTTTGAAACCGAGGAATAGAGGCCCTTTCCCCGTAGGATGGGCGCAAAAATCCCTGAAACAAAGTATGAAAATATGTTAGAGGGTCTGATGGGGAGTAGTATTATGTAGTCTTCTACATAACTTAAGGTCTGAGGGCAGGCACCATAAACATGATCATCTGTATGAGAATGAAGGTTTGGAAGTAATTTCTGGTTCATGTTCTCACTTCCAGTTTTGGCAACACGACTCTTTTCTCCCTTACTATTGGTTTTCTGTTCACTTCACTTTCAGAACAAGGGTTTTCTTTTGTGCTGTGACATCTGGCAGTGTCTTTGAAGCTTGGTTGCTCTGCTGTTGGCATCTTAGTGGCATTTACTCATTTTTAGTTACTTGGATATTGGAGATTTGTTGACAAGCCATTTCTATCCTTTGTTAAAAGTTGTCCAATGTAACTGAATGATGAAAGGCAAGATAAGAGCACTATTTGTGACAAAGTTATATTCTGCTTTCTTTGGAACTTTCTGGAACTCTGAAGTGGGTACAGGATAACTAATCAGGGAAGGGGTGAAATGACAGAATTTACAGAGTGGTGGGGACATGCCTTTCTCCTTGTGTAGAGAGTCTGATGAGCAGGGGAACTCTTGAGCCCCCACGGCAGCCTCAGCCCAGTGAGCAGGTGATAGGCCTAGAATCCAGACCTCACATGCTCAGGTTCTGAGCTGTCAGCCCTCAGAGCCTGGTAGCACAAGTCCTTGGAGACTTCGTGAGGTCTCAGCTTGTCTATTTGCTTTGTTCTGAAACTCAGGGATGTGTATTATAAGAGATGAGAGCACTCACTCCAGTGTGGAAGAAAGGCTGAAAAGGGCAGAAGGTATTTGAAGGTCTCTGGGAATGTGCCACCATGGGCCTTGCTGTGGACCAGGCTGAGGTGAACTTCAGACATATGTACACAAGGGGTCCATTTGTCCTATCCTAGCTGCAAAATCATAAAACTCCAGCTCCTCAGGGAGATAGCAATAGTCACCTTTCAAAAAGCCGAGCCTGCACTGCTACCTCATATTCTTTTTTTGTAGTTTCCTGCTTCTTCAAATCCGCTGGTCCCAACCCTTTTTATTTGGGTAGAGGACTCACCAATCAAAAAGATCAGTTCCTCCTTATACCATCCTCCTACGGCTGTGCTTGACTCACGAAGAGGAAGGAAAGGAGAAACACTCTGAGAGAACCTATCTTTAGCTAGTCCTCAGCTTGCTTATTTGACTGTGAATCTAGAAGTTTTTAAATTCAAGCCTCAGCCTCAAATATATCTATTTCATAGGGCTCTTGGGGAGGTTAAATTAATAAATAGGAGAGTGAATATAATACATAAATTAATAAATAATTAATAAATAGGAGATTGAATACATTAATTTACTGGTATGTACTGGTACAAGGATTTCATCGCTTCCTTGTCTCAGGGATACCAGAAAGAGGTGGGTGCCCTGAGATTGTTAACATGCAAGTGTGCTTAGGTACTAGGGATGAGATGGCTGAATCCATAGCAACTCTCCTGAATGGTTTAGGTTCAATTTTACCCTCACAGCCACCTAAGAAGTAAACATTATCACCTCCATTTTACAGACATGAGGCCCAACAGGGGTAAGAACTTTGCCCCCACCCACACAGTTTGTTGTGCCCAGACCCTTCTGGCCATTCAGTGTCAGCCACCTGCCCCAGGGGAAGTATGTCCATCTGTCTGCCTGTCCCATGGTTTGTTTTGAAGGTCAGGCTATATGTGCAGATGTGTGTCAGAAAGGGGGAGGAAAGCCGACTTGTTGGGGGGAAAGGTATGCTCCTGATCTTTGCACTGAGCTATTAGCTTAGTCTAACTGGAAGTTATGACATGAGCTGGGGCCAGCTGAAGGTCACTGGCAGGTGACACCTGAGGCGGTGGGATGACTTTCAGGGGCTGGGAAAGATTGTGCCAATGTACCTGAATCACAGCCTCTTAGTGTTGTCTGGGAGCATTGGAAAGCCGTTCTTCTTATTTCCCAGAGCCTTTGTTTTATTAATTTACTGCTTCTATGGCAAAGCTCACCTCTCAGCAAGTAACAGGACATTTTGCTTCAAAGTCTTACTTAGATATGGGCAAAAGCCTAATATCATCAATTCAGCAGAAGCTGGGGACTGTACTCAAAAGTTTCTTTGGCTATTTCATGTATGCATAGAATGTATTTTGTTCATATTCACCCCACACTTAGTATTATTCCCTCTTCCCATTCCTGTACTCCTGTTGAAGCTTTTATTCTTTAGCTACCCCCAACCTACTCTCATGTCTTTTCTTTCTTTTTCGGTGACACACAGTTTTATTAGGTTTACCTTCAGCAGCATAGGTGGGGCTATTTACTGGAGCATGGACAGCGGCCCCTGAAGAAAGCAACTCCCACTTCTCAGAAACTACTAATTGCCAATAGCTCCACAGGGAGGTGTAGACCCTCATGAGCCCCTCCTTCATCTGTGATCGAATGTTTATGGAGCCAATCTTGTGCAGGTCGTGTGCAGGTAACCATAGCTACTGTGAGCGCATGAGCGCAACAACCATGCCATGTTCCGTGTTTTATAGCACTCCTTCCCATCTTCTGACTCTTGCATTCTTTCTGTCCCCTTCCATAATGTCCCCAGACTCTTAGAGAGAGTGAAATAGATGCCCCATTTAGGCTGAGCACTTAATAGTCACTTATTTTCAGCACTTCAACCAGTTATGTGTCTGTGCTGCAAAAAGAAACTTCTCTGACCAAGGCTGAGAGCAGCATTCCTCTATGGTAAACACTCTATGGTAAAATAATTCAGAAGGCAAATTAACAAAATATCTCTTTAGCAAAATGACAGTAGTAGGTTCCCCAATAAGGCAGTATAACCTCCTCAGCCATCTTTTTAAAAATTAATTTATTTTTTTCCTTTTTTTAAAAAAATTTAATTTATTAGTTTTCTTTTCAGCAAATACAGGTAGTTTGGCACCATTGTTTAGGCTCATCCATGACCTACCCCTTCCCAATGGCCCCTCCTTGTTGATGTAAATGGGTCGTGCATTGTGGAGTTAGCCCACAGTTATTGGTACGATAAATGTCTCTGCAAATCATGACCCAACATGTGACTCTGACATTCTTTCCGCCCCCTCTTCCGCAAAATTTCCCTGAGCCATGTTGGGTTTATTTTTGGTCTGCTTCAGTGTCCTCAGCCATCTTTTGGCCAAATTTACATTTGTAGGCATGTATTTCCTCCTGGAAAGTAAGACAAGAATCTGGAGACACCTCAAAATCATTGGAGTGTTATATTGGTATATTGGCAAAGAACACACATTCCTATTTCCTTTGGTTGTCCCCATAACAGTGTACTGTTGCATCAATGGGCACATCTTGCCTTGAATCCAGGAGCTTCTTAAAGCCAGTCCACCTGTCGCATCTTGTAGACAAGAATAGGCCCTCCTCTACCTTTGTAGCTTTCTCCTTGCCAGGCTCATCTAATGCTTGAGACCTGCCAGCTTGTTTAAGCATTTTGGCTAGGAGTCTGCGGTCCTGTGAGTCCTGCTTCCTCAGTGCTGGCAGAGACCTTGCTGATGACACTCTGATGAGGTAGTGGCACTCCTTGGACATACTTCCGATGGGGCAGGTGGCTGAATGGCCACTCTTGGTCTCTGATGTTCTGTCCTGTTGACCGTGATTCCTGGGAGTTGGGCCTTAATAGCCAGCTCTCCCTTCTCCATGAGGCCTGTCCAGGTCCAAACTCTTGTCCACGTCTCAGCAGCATGAGCACTGGGACTCTTTTTCACTTGGTACTCTCACATGGGAGCTGGGCTCAGAGGAGCTTTACTTTGTGCTATGCTGGGATCCTCTGTCCTTCCTCATGAAGCTCTGGGCCCTGACATGGTGAATCCAGGCCAGTGCAGACTTTCCCTTTTTCTTGGTGAATCTATTTTTAAGTTCTTCTGTGTGATTTCCTGCTGGATGCTTTCTCAGGTTGGTTTCTAATAAAGTTACATCAGAAACCATAAAGCACAGCCTTAATTCTTTCTACTAAAGAACTCCTTAGTACTCATGATCGACACCTCTGTTGTGCTCAGATAAGAATACAGTATCTAATGAAAGAGCACCCCTTCCTTCACATGTTTGCAGCATGCTTGGCTTGTTGGCTTGCTCTGGCTGACATGGTGAATGTGTGTGCAAGTACGCTGGATAGCAGTGAGTCTGTGCACGTGGCCATGCTTGTTTTCCTTTTCATTCTGGATGAGGGAAGCCTCTGTCAAGATAGCATTTCTTCTGGCCTGGATCCCTGAGTGCACAGGATGAGCAATGTTATCTAGTTGGCTCAAGACAACAGTATAGCATGGAACAAACCAACTTTTGTGTTCTTTAGAGCATGAAGCATTCAGGTAACTTAATAGTACAGTATAGTTTTGTCAGCCCTGATTGGCATGATTCTATGAAGTTATATCTCCCAGTTCAATAGAAGTACTCCTGTTCTTATGAGTGTGTGTGTGTGTGTGTGTGTGTATGTGTGTGTGTGTGATGTACTGGTGTATACACATGTGTGTGGAAGCTAGAGGAGAATGTCTGGAGTTCTTTTCGCTTATCCATGTACTTCTTTCCTGGATACTGGGTCAAGCCAGAGCTGTTGTTGGTCAATGAACCCCGGTGATTCTCCAGTCTCTGACCCCCACAAGGTAGGGTTATGGATGCGTACGGCCACACCCAGATTTATTTATTTATATTAAGAATATACTAATATACTTTGTATGGATACATCATGTGTTGGCAACATCCTTTTCCTCCTCCCTGACCTCATTTCTCTGAGGGCCCTCCTCAATGGGTTTGCTGGTATTCCCCATGGGGTTGTGGGTTATGCATTGTGGGAGCAGCAGTCAGTCATTGGTGGGCGGGGGAGGGGGGAAGGCAATGCCTCAAGGCATGATGTCCCAACTGGTGGATTTTACAATCTTTCTGCCTCCTCTTCCACAAAATTCCCTGAGCTGTGGTGGGTGTGCTTTAAGTCTACTTAAGTGATGTGCTCCTAGGAGCCTCTGGATTTCTGCTTTGGTATATGTTGAATATCCTCAGTGTCTGTCTTCCTTCACCCTGACACTGATTGTCAGGCTCACCATGGAAGCAGCACTCTTGCTCATCTCCTCAAATCCTCCATAGTTTCACCTGGGTCTTGGCTGAAATACAAGGGATACTTTATCTTCTCAGGTCTCACTACCTTTTGAAAAAGAAAAACAGATTCTCCAATGCACATTGAAGTCAGTATAGGTTAAATTGGATAAGCACCATTAATTTAGGGAAATTTTGATAGATGTAGCCCCTCTTTTAGGTAAAGACTATTGGGAGCTCGACATTGGGGAGCATAATCTTTGTGTTCCCAGTTCCAGATATGGATTCCTTTCTACTGCACATCTCTTACCCAATCAGAAAGCCATTGGTAACCCACAAAGGCTGTGTGTCACCATTGCACTGGCGTGTACTTCTTGTCAGGCTCGTTGCTTCTGAGTAGCTTAGGTCCCTGTTTGGTCACACTGTTGTTGGTCACTTTCTCCCAGTAGCTCATGTAGTGTTTTCCAGTACTAAATGGGTTATCTGGGGACTGGCTCTCTTCTGGATTCCAGCCAGGTCTGTCCATGTTCTGTGTTGGCAGCATATGGTGTTTTCACAATAGGGTCTCATCTTTTACCCCAGGATTTGACAGAAGTCTGTCTTGTTTTGGGGACCTCATAAATTTCTCCAATCAACAGCTCAATGTGAGTAGCACCAATTTCTGGTACCACACACCCAGATTTTTATGGGGGTTCTAGAGAGTCAAACTTGGAGGTCTCAAACCCAAGAGGCCTTCATGCTTAAGTGTCAAGTGATCTTAAATGCCGAACTATAGCCCCACTCCTGAGTTCCTGCTGCATGCTCATAAATCAAACATGCTTATTTATCTTAAATCTATACTATAAGTTATACACCAGTATCCATGAAAGGCCAGTCTATGGACAACTTGTGTATCTACTTAGAAATCTCTCTTGATAAACACTTGAAATATGTGGTTATAGTTTAGATCTTAAATATCCTCTGGAGGCCCAGATCCTGAATGCTTGATTCTTATCTTGTGGCAGCATTGGAAGGTACTGGAACATTTTGGAGATGGTGCCTATTAGATGGAAGGTCAGCCACTGGGGGAGTCCCCTCAAGGATACATGGGACCCTGGGCCCTCCTTCCTTTTCTCTTTGCTTCCCAGGTGCCACAAGGCAAGTATCATTGCTCTACCAAGTATGCCCTGACATGATGCTTTATTTCACCCAAGAGCCAAGCAAAGATGCAGTGAAATCTCTGAAGCTGTGACCAACACAGTCTTCCTCCTTCCCAGCTGATTGTCCTTGGTGTTTTATCACACTTATGGAAAGATAATATATAAAATTTTTTTAAACCAGTTTCCTACCCTCCTGACTACTAGAAGCCCTGTAATGCATTTCCTGAAGGTATGAAAGACATCAAGAAAAATTATCTGAACTAAATTTCAAAAGATAGAATAAAAAAATTGGATGAGTGGGTTGGTATATCTATAACTCCCTTCCTAAGCAGGGTTTTTCTACATAGCCCAGGCTGGCCTCCAGCTTGCCATCCTTCTGTCTCATAGTCCTGAGTACTAGGATGTGTCACCATGCTTAGGATTATTTTATTTATTTACTATTTATTTTAGTTTCTGCAGTGCTAGGGATGAAATCCTTTTGGCCTTCTAGTTAAGTACTCCTGCTCTGTGGACTTGTCCTTTGTAAAGATATTGTCCGGCTTGTGAGCTAGTCTAATCTGTTAGTAGTAAAGAGAGCTAGATCCCAGATATGCACAAACATTTTACAAAGAAGAGTCCTAAAGCAGTAGTGATTGGCACATTGTATGGTTTGAATGTGTTCCCCAATGTTCATGTGTTAGGAATACGAGTATGAGAAATGGGACCTTTAAGAAATGAGTAACAAATGAGGAAACAATGAAGATAAAAGGAGGCATTAGTACCACTCCCCTCCAGCTTGCATACATCTCTGCCTTCTATCAGGGGATGACATAGCAAGAAGGGCCTCTTGGATATAGAACCCTCAGCCTTGGCCTTCTCAGCTCCAGAAGTGGAAGAAATATCTCAGTGCCATCCTCAGTCCCAAGTGTTCAGTTACAGCAGCACACAGTGGACCAAAACAACAAGCTACAGTCACCACCTGCTTTTTGAAATCAAAGTTTCATTCAGAAACAAGCACGAAATTCCAGGTCAGCCTGAGCTAGAGTGAGACCCTGCCTCAGAAAATGAAAAACAAACAAACAAACAACCCCCCCCCCAACAGAAACGAGCATGCCATTCTCTAGTGCATTGTTGGCTGCTTTGGGGCTATAGTAGCATAATCTAGTATTTATAACAGAGGTAGTTCAGCCTACAGAAAGTAAACTATTTACTCTTTTACTCTTTATGAAAAATACTTGCTGATCCCTAATATAGAGCAGAGAGGTGTGTGTGTGTGTGTGTGTGTTTGTGTTTTCTTGAAATAAAGCATATGAGAATAAGAAAAAAAAATGGAGAACTGAAACAAAACATTGCCACTTGCCTTTTTGTAAATTTATACAAGTCACACACACACACACACACACACACACACACCCCACTTCAGGTCCCAGTGGAAAAGTAGACATTGAGAAAAACTTCTATACCATAAAAAATAAAGGTGTGCTATAATACTGTCAAGGCATGTGAAAGCCAGACTCTCCAGGGAATGTAGGGAAATGATAATAATGTAAGTGAAGAATATACATTACTTCCCCTAGGCGTCTTGGGTACAAATGATATCTTTGTAAAGTCTGCAACACAGGGTTGTCACGGTTTTGCAATTTTGAATTGTGGGGTATTAGTTTACTATCTTTTACTCTGGGGTACAATTAGCTCTGTTTCGTGGGAAAAGAAAATCCCTGCTTTTCTTTTGTAGTGTTTCCTCCTGATTCCTCAAGAAGCTCAAGGTCATCAGAAAATTAGAGATTTTAAGCTTTACAAATACCTACAATGAAAGCCCAGGTATTTACAGCTGAAGGTTAAGACATCAAACCTCAGGAGGTATCCTGGGTTTTGAAAGTGATGTGTGCCTCCCAGGTCTGTGTGAAATTTTTTCCAGAAGCATACTGGGGGACTCAATTCTAGAATATTGTATAGGTGCTTGCACAGTCAAAGCCTGCTTTATGTCATTGCATAAATGACAAAGATCTTCTGTACCTTCCTTTATTTCCCCCTTTGAGCTACAAGAATTGTGGCAGATCTGAGATGTGTGCACATATACTTAATATCAACATGTACCGAAGAAGGGGGAATAATGACTAACTTTTATAGACCTCTCTCATTAAAACTCACCTTCAAACATCACTTCTGCTCCTTCCTTATAATCAAATGATGCCTTGTAACCACCTAACCATTTTTAATATTCCCCAGACTCCCCTGAACTTCGCTGGAGCTCAGATCTGTCTAGCTAGTCAGGAAAAAGAGTCTACCATCATGTTTAAAAGCCGTTATTGGGGTGGGTTTTACAGGCAGTGGGCTAGGACAATTCAGAAACAATTGCTTATGTGATAGTTGGAGGATTTGTCCCTGTCAAACAGTTAATATTGCTTTAATACATGAAGTAGGCTGTATAAGACGGCAGTAATGAAAAATGTCAGGAAAGACAATATCAATTGTTATTCAACATCCACATCAAAGATTACTTTTTTGTCAGTAGCTTTCAGAAAATGTATTTTCCATCAGATCTGATTGCGTTCCTCTTTGAAGTGCTCCATCCTCCCGGTAGATTTAATGTGACATCTAGGCACTTTTTAGTCCCTGGGCCTCTGAGGCGATTCAGAGAGGCACAACAAGCCATCACAGGTTTATCCTCAAAGGCCGACACTGTCTGTCTGATTTATTGTAACTTTAAGAATCATCTCCAGCAAAGCATGAGCCTTGCTACCCGTCCACAGCGTCAGACTTTTATCAATTCATTTGTATGCAGCCGGTACCTCTTGGAACCGAGAGCCCTATAGCCACTCATGGAAAATGCATTACCTGCGACTAATCCTTTTTATCTTTAAAGTCTGTATTTTTTATGTATAAGTCATTTTGGGTTATCATAAAATATACATAATTCTCCCTCCCCCATAAAAGAAAAAAAGACCAAATGGAAAGAGAATATATAATCAGTTATGAGCGTGTGGTGTCCTTATCAGCAAGGATTCTAAATAAACAGCTCTCTTTATGTAAACACCGAGGGATATAAAGCTGTGATTACTTTCAATGGGAAATAGGAATGCTTCTGCTTTTTTTTCTTTTAGATTTCAAAGTGAAACAGTGAGATTAATCATTGAAAATATACTAGAACATGCTTCTTTTTCCAGGGTGTTCATTTGGGGGGAGGTGCTACTGGAGGGAGTCGGGGTGGGGGTGGGGCTGATGTTTGTCTGTTCCATTTCATAGGTTTCCCAAACTGCTTCTCTGCAAATGTTTTCCAAGCCACTTGTGAATATACTTGATTAAGAGAACTGGAAATGTGTGTCCTGGAAGGTTGAAGGGTTGCCCTCTTCACCATCCCTGATGACCCAGTGTGGTCCTGGTGCCTGTACTTGCCCGACTGTTGGGTTCCTGGCGCTCAGCATGGGCTGTGTTGTTTGCTGTCTGTATTGTTCTGTAGCTTCAGCTGCTTCCACCTGCCCAGGTCTGAATCTTTACAAGCATGAGGAACTCTCTTTAGGTTTGTGCCCCTCTATCCATCAATCCCACCCTGCAGACCTACCCCTGCTGTGGCTTGCTTGCCTCAGTCAAGTTCATTGGCCAGCTATGCTCATTGGTTTGTGTATTAATCTGACTGCTTTTAGACCACAATGGTGGAGTCAAATGGTCCACAGAATGCAAAAAATTTACTGTCACCCTTTTCCCAGAAATGAATCCATCCCTGTCTAGGCACCATACCTATAATTTTGAATTAATGAAGGTCATTAACCCAACTTGTGGTTTCCTCTGTCTACCCATGAAAAGTGTTTTTGAGGACTTTAGAAATGGCTCTACAGGATGTGTTATAAACAGTTGCAAAACTTCAGAGTGGGGATTGAACAAGTGCTTCTTATTTTTTTGGTTTTAATGGCATAACATGATTGGCATGTTTTAGAATCTTCCCAGTTTTCAAGGATGGTGTTCCTCTCTAGGCTAGACTCTACTTCGAAATTTCTGTGGAAGTAGAAGGTAGTTTTCATGATATCAAAAGATAGTATTCAATCACAGAGATTTTACTGTCTTAAAAAATACTACTTAAATAATGTTCAGATATTCTCTACATTGTTTGCTGCTATTAGCTTAAGACGGGGTTTCTTTTTTCCTTTCCTTTTTTTTTTAAAAATTTTTTTATCATTTATTTGAGAGCGACAGACACAGAGAGAAAGACAGATAGAGGGAGAGAGAGAGAATGGGCGTGCCAGGGCCTCCAGCCTCTGCAAACGAACTCCAGACGGGTGTGCCCCCTTGTGCATCTGGCTAACGTGGGACCTGGGGAACCGAGCCTTGAACCGGGGTCCTTAGGCTTCACAGGCAAGTGCTTAACCACTAAGCCATCTCTCCAGCCCTCCTTTCCTTTTTTTAATGGTGTGTATTTATGAACACTCACTTGACACATGAAGGTCAGAGGATAACATCAGGGTGTTTACCCTCTTTTTCTGTCTTCTTTTTGAGAAAGGGCCTCCATGGGTTTTGAAGCTACATATGTGCCAGTCTAGCTGGCAGGTGAGCTTTCAGATTCTCTTGGCTCCACGTCCCATTACTGTAGGCACATCGAGGGTACAGACACATATGTCACTATGTATCTAGCTTTATATGGGTGCTGGGGAATTGACCTCAGGCTGGCAGGCTTCCAATGTCTAAATGATTCAGAACTTGCATGTTGGCATATCTACAGATCAGAGCGTGAGGTCAAAAAGGATTGATTTCTTATAAGTCATAACTGAGCTCTGTGGGCTTGAGGGGAAAGTGTGAAAAGGTGTTATGGTTTGCATATCTTCCTTCAAATGCATATGTTAGAAATTGTTTTCCAGTGTAACAGGGTTGGAGATGATGGCTCAACCCACATGAATGAATTAATGCCAGCCATAAAAGGTTGAGATTGGAGCTGGGCATGGTGGCACACACCTTTAATTCCAGCACTTAGAAGGAAGAGGTAGGTGGGTTACCATGAGTTTGAGGCCATCCTGAGACTACATAGTGAATTTCAGGTCAGCCTGAGCTAGAGTGAGACCCTACCTTGAAAAACAAAACAAACAAACAAACAAACAAACAAACAAACAAACAAACAGGTTGAGATTGTATCTCAGTGGCAGAGTGTTTGCCTAGCATGTGTGAGGCCCAAAATTTGATCCCAGCACAGCCAATAGGGAAGTGGTTTGAAGATGTGAGTTGGCTTCCTTGGTTCATTTTTGTTTTTCCACTGTGTTATCATATAACAGGAAGGCTCTCACTAGAAAGGCACCTTGATTTTGCACTTCCCAGGCTGTAGAACTGAGAGAAATATTGTTTATAATTACCTAGTCCATGCTATTCTGTTATAGCAGAAAATGGGCTGAAACAAAGGGGAAAATGGTATCAGAGACAGATTTATCACGTTCTTAGCACTTCCCAGCTAGTGAGGGATGCATTTCGTTCTTCCTAATAGTATGAGAAAGCAAAGAAGCATCATCTATGGCAGGAGAAGGGTTTTTAATCAGAGAAGTTGCCGTTATTAGATGTTCTTCCCATTATTTCTACACATAGCTCATGTTTTGGGAAAGGATATTAGAGATCTTGCTAGAACTTGCTTAAAAACAGTAGGCTCAGCCTATTAATGTTCTGTTTTCCACAAAAAGAAAAAAATCCTTTAAAATAATTCCCCCAAATGTGAAGATTTTGATGGCTTTTCATAGGATTCCCATGCACCTTTACCAATGGGAGACAGTTCAGGAGCTCTGTGGCTGACAGCATTCTATGATATCATGTTGCATATGAAACCCAGACTTCTCATTATGATTCAGAGAATCACCTGTTAGCTTTCAATTTGTTGTGCTTTTCCTGACATTTCTTAAATCTGGCATATGTTTTTTCCAGACCTTCTTCATGTTGACTTTTCTATCGGGAACATACTTGCCATGGATTGAATATGTCTCCCAAAGTTCATGTGTTGATGGTATATTAGAGGTGGGGTCTATGGAGGATAATTCAGATTAGTTAAAGTTGGGGAGTGTGGGAGTCCTCATTATAGGAGCAGTAGCCTAATGAGCCTAATGATGCCTCTTGCAGGCTAATGTGTCTACCTCGACACAGTAAGAAGACCCTCACCAGAAGCTGGCACCATGTTCTTGGATTTCCTACTCTCTAGAACTATGAAGCAAATAAACTTCCATTGTTAATAAATTGCTCTGACTGTGATATCTATTATGGCAGCAGAAGTCAGATTGACACAATCCTCTATCTCCTGTTCCCATAGGCCTTCTCCATCTAGGAACTCCAGCCCATGCTTTTCAGTCTAGTGTGGTCATTGCTCCTGCAAACTCTTTCATGATTTCTTCCCGTCTTTGCCCATAACACTTAAAATACTGTGTTTTTCAAACTATGTGGGCATTTTATTTACTTAAGCTCTTTATGGTGGGTTACACGACCTCTTTATTCACTGCATTTTGGACAGTGATTTATATCAGCAGGTGCTTAAGAAATGTTTGTCAAGGTCAGGACTGAATTCTGCTTAACATGGCAGCTGAGTAACCCATACCAAAGCATCTGGGCTGGGGGTGGGGAAGGCAGAAAGACAGCACAATACCCTCTTATACCAAAAAGTGAAGATGTGTAAAGAATTATTAACCTCAGCAGAGGACACAGGACAGACACAGAGTTTCTAGCAACCACAAAACCAGCCAGGACTGGCTCCAGACATGGCTCTGGCAGTTTTCTGGAGAGAGCTACTTGCTTGTCCCTTCCTGAGCCACTACAAGCAGAACTAAGGTGGAAGGTTTCTCCACTCACACCAGCCTTGCAAAGTCAAAAAACCCAAAGAAGAGAAGACAACAGTGAGGTTCTAATTGTACCTTCCATATCAGGGATGGTTACATGTTAGATTTTATAGATGTATTTTTGGTTTGCTTTGCCATCCTTTTATTATTATTATTGACATAATTAGTATGGGCATATCATGTGTTGGTCCCATCCTCTCCCTTGTACCTGACCCCATTTTGCTGGGGACCCTCCTCAGTGGGGTTGCTGGTATTTCCTATGGGGTTGTGCATTGTGTGTTGTGGGAACAGCAAGTAAGATGTGTTTTAGGGTTGACTTTTATTGCTTTTGACATTTTCTGATTTATAGACCCTGTTTTTTCTTTCTCTTCTGTCATTCTTGGGGGAAGGGCCTCCCTCAGGCCCAGGCTGACCTGAAACCCATTAAAGACCAGGAATCTCAGCCTCCCAATCTGTGGGGTTAAGGGTGTGGGTCAATACATACCCTTAGGGACTTTGGCTTTGTTATATTATCTTTTTGTTTTAATAGCCACTCTTACATAAACCTTCTAAACTAGAAGGCCAGGTACAAATGTAAACAGTCCAAAAAGAGAAGACAAACTAAAAGGAAGATATGAAGGGGGAATGCAAGAAATTCAGGACACTATGAAGTGATCAAATATAAGACTTCACAGCATAGTAGAGGGAGAAGAATTTTACTCTAAAGGCATAGTAGATATTTTCAACAAAATCATAGAAGAAAATTTCCCCCAAACAGGAAAGAGCTGCTAATACACAGAGAGGAATAATTTAAAACATCAAACCGACAAAACCAGGAAGGAAACTTTACTTACCCTATTATACTTAATCTACTAAACACAGAAACCAAAGAAAATGTATTGAAAGCCACAAGAAAGAAGCATCAGGTCACCTACAAAGAAAAGCCCATCAGGATAACAATAGATTATTCTACACAAACTGTAAGAACAAGAAGGGCTTGGAATAAAGAATTCCATGTTCTGAAAGATAACAACTGTCAACCAAGATTACTATATCCAGCAAAGCTATCCATCATAAGGACTTTCCACAAAAAAAAAAAAAAACAAAAAAAACAGGCTAAAGGAGTATGTGACCAGCAAGCCAGCTCTACAGAAAATACTTGAAGTGATCCTTCACACTGAAGAGAAAGAAAAGCACATATGTAAGAAAGCAGGAAAAAATAAACTATATTCAAATAATAGTTAATAAATAGGAGTAAAGGAAAAACAGGAAGAATAAGAAAGCAAAAAAAAAGTACAAAGAATCAATGAAATGAAGAGTTGGTTCTTTGAAAGGATAAACAAGATTGATAAAGCCTTAGCAAACATGACAGAAATAAACAGAGAAGAGACACAAATAAATGAATAAGAGATCAAAAAGGCACCACTATAACAGATACAAGTGAAATTCAGAAAATCATATGGACATATTTAAGACTGTATACTCCACTAAGTTTGAAAATCTGAAAGAAATGGATGAGTTCCTAGATTTATATGACCTACCTAAATTAAATTAAAATGAAATAACCCACTTAAACAGACCTATAACAAGTGCTTAGATCAAAGCATTTATAAAAAATATCTCCCAACTAAAAAAATCCAGGCCCAAATCAATTAACTGGTGCATTCTATCAGATATTCATGAAAGAACTAACACCAAGGCTTCTCAAACTTTCCCATAAAATATAAAAGGAAGGAATCCTACCAAATTCCTTCTGATACCAAAACCAAATAGACAGGAAAAAAAAAAAAAAAAATTACAGACTAATCTCCCTCATGAACATAAATGCATAAATTCTCAACAAAATGCTGGCAAACGAAATACAAGAATATATTAGAAAGATCATTCACTGCAACCAGGCAGGTTTTATTCCAGAGATGCAAGGATGGATCAACAAACACAAATCGATAAATATAATACACTATGTAAATGGACTAAAGGACAAAAATCACATGAACATCTCAACAGATGCAGAAAAAGCATTCACAAAATCCAACATCCTTTCAAGGCAAGAGTCGTAAAGAAACTGGGAATAGAAGGAACATATCTCAACATAATAAAGACTATTTTTGACAAGTTTATAGCCAACATAATACTAAATGGGGAAAAACATGAAGCATTTACATTAAAACCAGGAACAAGACAAGGGTGTCCACTGTTCCCAATTCTATTTAATATAGTACTCAAAGTCTTATCTATAGCAACAAGGCAATAGACACAATATTGTGAAAATGTCAATCTCACCAAGACCAGTATACACATTTAATGCAATCCCCATCAAAATTCCAATGGCATTCTTCACTCAAATATTAAAAAAATCCAAAGCACAAAAACCCCCTTCTCATAGCCAAAATAATTCTGAGCAACACAAGTAAGGCTGGCTATATCAATGTACCTGATTTTAAGATATATTACAGAGCCATTTGAACAAAAGCAGCATGGTACTGACAAAAAGGAAACAAAACAAAACAAACAAAAACCAGACACATATATCAATGGAACAGAATAGAAGATCCAGATGTAAGTCCAGGAAGCTACAGCCATCTGATTAGAAATAAATACATAAAACAAAACAAAACAACACAAAAAAGAAAACCAAGAATACTCATTGGGGAAAAGACAGACTCTTTAACAAACGGTGCTAGAAATTTGGATATGTATCTGTAGAAGAATGAAAATAGATCATTATCTCTCTTCATGCACAAGAATAAAGTCCAAATGGATCAAGAAACCTTAACATCAGACCTGAAACTCTGAAACTGCTAGAGAAAAAGTTGGGGGAACACTTCAACATATTGACATAGGTAATGACTTTCTGAATATAACCCCAGTTGCTCTGGAAATAAAACCACTAATCAAACACTTGGACCTCATGAAATTAAAACAGATTTTGTAGAGCAAAGGACCCTGTGAATAAAGAGGCAACTTACAGAATGGGATAAAATCTTTGCCAAATATACATCTGACAGATGATTAATATCCAGGATTTATAAAGAACTCAAAAAAGTAAATATAGGAAATAAAAAAAATCCCAGTTAAAAAAATAAGCTATGGAACTAAATGGAGAGTTCTCAACAAGAGAAATACAGGTGACCTATAAACATCTAAAAACATGTTTTACATCCTTAGCCATCAGCAAAATGCAAATTAAAACTACTTTGAGATTCCATCTCACTCCTGTCAGAATGGCTATTTTCAAGAAAACAAGCTGGGCTTGGTGGCACACGCCTTTAATCCCAGCACTTGGGAGGCAGAGGTAGGAGGATTGCCATGAGTTTAAGGCCACCCTGAGACTCCATAGTGAATTCCAGGTCAGCCTGAGCTAGAGTGAGACTCTACCTGAAGTTTTGTCTCTCTCCAGGGCTTTAGCCCGTGCTGTAGATATCTCATAAGTAGGAAAACCCAAGAAATAAAAAGGGAAAAGATAGCTTTGGCTATCCAGGGTGGTCCTTGTGGTGGCAACTGGTCTGATGTTGGGAAAGTTTGTTGGGATAAGCAAGTGGATTGGGCAGATGGGAGAAGCAGCTGACTAAGTGGCACAGTACAAGATTCTTTTTCCTGTTGTTTCTTTAGGTGTGATCAGCCACTTGCTCAGACATGCCTCAGCTGCCATTTTACCTGCAATCTCCCTTTCCCCTTTCACTTTTCTTTGCTCTTCTCTCTTCTTTTTTCCTCCTTCCCTCCCTCTTTCTTTCTCTTTTAAAAACATTTTTAAATATTTTATTTATTTGAGAGAAAGAAAGAGGCACAGAGCAAGAGAACGAGAGAGCGAGAGCAAGATCGAGAGCAAGAGCGAGAGCGAGAGAGAGAGAGAGGGCGTGAGAGACACACATGCACAATAGCATGCCAGGGCCTCTAGTCACTGCAAACCAACTCCAGATGCAGGAACCACCTTGTACTTCAGGCTTAGGTGGGTACTGGGGAATAGAACTGAGGTCCTTAGGTTTTGCAGGCAAGCGCCTCATCTACTAAAGCCATCTCTCTAGCTCTCTTTCTTTCTTTCTTTCTTTTTTTTTTTTTAATATCTTATTTTTATTTATTTATTTGAGAGAGGGAAATACAAAAATAGGGAGAGAGAGAGAGAGAGAGAGACAGACAATGGGCACGCCAGGGCCCTCAGCCCTGTAAATGAACTCCAGATGCATGTGCCCCCTTGTGCACCTGGCTTATGTGGGTTCTGGGGAATAAAACTGAGCTCCTTTTGGTTTTGCAGGCAAGCGCCTTAACTGCTATAACATCTCTCTAGCCTCTCTTTCTTTCTTTTTTGAGGTAGAGTCTCTTGCTCAAGCCCAGACTGACCTGGAATTCACTATGTAGTCTCAGGGTGACCTTGAACTCACAGCAACTCTCCTACCTCTGCCTCTTGAGTGCTGAGATTAAAGGTGTGTACCATCATGTTTGGCCCTTCATCCCTCCCTCCCTTCCTTCTTTCTCGTTTTTGCATGGTCATGGTCATCCTGGCCTTGAACTTCATGTGTTTCTACTTTAGCTCTCTTAGTGCTACATATACAGGTGTGCACAACTATGCCTGGCTCAGATTAGTTCATGAGAGAGACTCAGAGCTGAGGCTTGGGGAGTCTGCAAGACTGCAGAGATAGACACAGAGACATGGAGAGAGTGAGAGCTTAGTGTTACTTCATGATTGCTGTCATTTTTTCTGAGGTTAGTGGAGAGATGTGTCTCCATCTACAGGAGCCCCAGGTTCTCTTCTGAATCTCTCTCTCTCATAGCTTTGTCCTCCTGACAGATAAAATTACCCCGACTTAGGATTTTGCATATCCATAACTGGGTATGTCTTTCTGACTAAATATAGAGGTTACATCACATTGCAGTCTAGGGGGACATCTGACAGTTTTGGGGCGGAGTAAGAGCTGGAGGGCTGATGGTAGCCCAAGTTGAGGGAAGGTGCTAAAAAGAGATTTCACTTGAGTCCTGGCAATTGCTGAGGCTGTTCAGAGGCATCTCTTGAGGATTTGCTCAGTGTTAGGCAGGGTCAGACCCTGTGCCTGACAGCAAAATGTACTAAGCTTGATGACCCAATTTCTTTTTCCAGTGTTCCCCAACCAGCTGTAGGGCCCTGGGCTAGCTGATCTCTCTGAGCCTCTATGCCTTATCTGCAGGAAGACAGAATTCAAATAGATAATTTCTGAAGTTCTTTTGAGATCCAATGAGTTTATAATTCTGTGACTTTTGTTAAAATCTATTTGTTTTTTCAAGGCAAGGTCTCATTCTAGCTCAGGCTGACCTGGTATTCAGTAGGTAGTCTCAGGATGGCCTCGAACTCACAGCAATCCCCCTACCTCAGCCTCCCGAGTGCTGAGATTAAAGGCATGTGCTATTATGCCCGGCTTTTGTTAAAATCTTAAGAAATTAGACCAAATGTTTTTAAATGGGAAATTTTTGGTGGTATGTAGTGTAGGCATATGAAATATATTCCCGCCTTCAACTTCTGTGCCTGAGTGGATGGGTACCATTATTTATCTGAAAAGAAAAAAGGCAATCAAACTCTTGAGAACATTTCTGAAGAGCAGATTTTATTTCCCTTGTTATGGCCCTTAAATGCTACACTTGTTACATGTGAGTGCTAATTACTGGAGATTAATTAGCCAGCAGGAAAGTACTTCTGTGGCAGCCCCCCAATTACTGAGCTACACTTGATCTTCATACCTGCGGCTCTGCGGAGGTTCTGGAAAGCTTCTGAGGCCAAAGGCAAGTGTGTTTTAAGAACAGCTGTCAAGGGTGGATGCTCTGAAAATAATTAAATGGAAAATATACTCAACTCTCAAAAAAAAAAAAAAAATGGAGATAGCCTTGCTACCAACCCCAGAGGCCAGGCTATTTGTAGGTGATTACAGGGTAATGGCAGGTGATGCTCTGAGGTCTCTGGCTTTGTGAGAGCACCAAGGCCTAACCTTGGGCTATCTGATCCTCTCTACTTCTCTCTGCTTCTATCTTGGCTTTCAAAAGATATCTTAAGTAGCGTCATTGTAAGAGTTAATAAATTATTATCTAAAGACAGAAAGATCCTTGGATGAAAGGCAGGAAGATAAAAGTCCAGCTATCTGTCATATCATCTCTTTCTTATGCTCCTTTCTTCTATTAGTGACACGGGGCTATTGATGAAGTGTGCTTTGGCACATGTTACAAAATATAAAAACATGAAGGAAGTTGCAGTCATTTCAGAACCAAGTGCCCACTCTTTGTAACTCATACACAGTAGAGTGGTGCATTCAGGGCTCATTTATCTCTCTCTATAAGGTTGTCCTCTGTGCCTAATTTTTCCTTATTAATGAATCTCTCCTTTTGTCCTGTATACATCTGGGAGGATGGCATTTATACAAGGTAATCATTTTCATGTATTACCAAAGGCATTATTTATTGGTGGTTATCCAGCAAAAGTAAGCATATCTGCCACCAGCACCTGACCGGGAAGGGGCTGCTATCTTCTGAGCAGAATTATTTGCTGATCAGTTTTTTCCCCTGGTTTTTAGATTTGTGTTTTAGGGAGAAAAGAGCCATAAAACCTGTGAACTCTAGAAAGAAGACCCCTCTTGGCAAGGTGATAAACTGCTCTGATTTACGTATTTTCAGAGAAGAGAGTCTAACCCAGACCATAATGTTGGCCCTAGATATTTAAAACACATGTACACACACACACACACACACACACACCCTCTGTATGGTTCAACATGGAGGTAGTCAGATCAATTATCAAGTGGCTTTTCTAGAATTGGTACTTTAAATTAGAATCACTTCAGTATGTAAGCCTAGGTGTGTGAGAGACATGTGTTTTCTAATTTTTGAAGTTCATCTTAATTTATATCACCCTAGTATGACAAAATACTGTTTTATTCAAGTCTAGCATCCCCTTATTCCTCCTTTACACAAGACTGTGGCTAAGTCCCAGGGCTTGGTGACAGTCAAGATATTGCAGACCCCATCATGGTCTCTGTTGTCCACCCCCATAGACTATTACTTGAGGCCACTTGTGTACTTCACATTTCTGTGCCTCACAGGTGCATTGGAATCTCAGAGAGGTTGCACATGCTTAGCCTAGCAGGACTTTCCTGCAGCCTCCTCTTTTTCTATTTACTACTGTGAAGTTATGCTATGTTCTTAGACCCTCCAAAACTTTCCAGAGATCTTGAGAAATCAGAATCATAGCAGTTCTCTATAGATTTCATTATTATTATTATTATTGTTATTGTTATTGTTATTATTATTATTAGATAGAGTAAGAGCACACGTGACACGTGAGAGAGAGAGAGAGAGAGAGAGAGGGAGGGAGAGAGAGAGGGAGAGAGAGAGAGGGAGAGAATTGGTGCACAGAGACCTCAGCCACTGCAATTGAACTCCAGATGCTTGTACCACCTAGTGGGCATGTGCAACCTTGCACTTGCCTCACCTTTGTGCATTTGGCTTACTTGGGATCTGGAGAGAGGTTAAACATGGGTCTTTAGACTTTGCAGGCAAGCACCCTAACCTCTAAAGCCGTCTCTCCAGCCTGAAACTCACTATTTTTTCTTCTCAAAGTAGGTAAAAGATTCTGTATTCAAATTAAATTTCTTTCCTATATTTTGACTCCTCCCCAAATTCTCTCCATCACTCTGAGAATACCTTATTTAGGAGGCATGAATCTGGAAGATGTTGTCACATTCTTTTTAAAATTTTTATTGTAAACTTCCATACATATTTACACTATATCCCTATCATAGTCCCTTCTCACTGCCCTTCCTTGTCTCCCTCCTGAGTACCTGCTCCACTGAATTCATTCTTTTCAACTAGTTTATCTTCTTCTTTTTTATTTTTTTATATTCTTATTTATTTATTTGTAATCAAAGAGATACAGAGAAGAGGGACAGAGACAATAGGCACACCAGGGCCTCCAGCAGCTGGAAATGAACTCTAGATGTTTGAGCCACATTGCGCATCTGGCATAACATGGGTGTTGGGGAATCAAACTGGGTTGTTAGGCTTTGCAGACAAGTGCCTTAACCACTGAGTATCTCTTTAGCCAAGAACTTTAGATTTGTGTTTTAGGAAATTTGTTTTGTGTTTTAGGTGTTTAGATTTATGTTTTTTTCAAATCTAAATTTGTGGAAAAGTATTCCACCTCTGGCACTGAATTTTTTTTTTTTTTTTTTTTTTTTTTAGGTAGGGTCTCACTCTGGCTCAGGCTGACCTGAAATTCACTCTGTAGTCTCAGGGTGGCCTTGAGCTCTTGGTGATCCTCCTACCTCTGCCTCCCTAGTGCTGGGATTAAAGGCGTGCACCACCACGCCTGGCACCTGAAATTTTTCTAATAGTAATATTTGGCTTCTGGGCACATCATTATCCACCTCTGCACACATTCTTTTTTTTTAAAATGTGTGTGGTGTATGTGTTTATATGTATATATGTGGGCTACATGTGTGTGTTTGTACATATCTATGTGGAAGCAAAAGACAGCCTCAGTTGTCTTTCTCAGGAATACCATCTTCTTCTTTTTGAAAGTCTTATTGGTCTGAAGCTCACTGATTAGGCTAGACTGGCTGGCCATGAGCTCCAGGAGCCATCTCTCCATCTGTGGGATTAATGGTGGGTACCACCACACTCAGCATTTAAATGGGTACTGGGGATTGAAGTCAGGTCCTCATGTTTGCAAAGTAAGTCCTTTACTGACTGAGCTATCTCCCTAGCCCTTGACAGGTTCTTTAGGTTTTATATTGTCATTTTTGCTGAAGAAACAATCACTGATTGGACTTGCTAAAGGGAAGTGACAGGGAGAAATGATAAAGGAAGGAAGAAAAATATATAGTTACCACTTCAAACTACCACAAATTTTTAATAAAGGACTCTGAATGGTATATTCTGGGATTGGTCTCAGTTGTGTAGGCAATGTGAATGGTAGTTTATGGGATTGTCCTTAGCTGTGTAGGCAATGGGAAGGCACAGCACAATTTTTCAGGGAGGATGACAGGATCAGAGCTACAAGTTGGGAAGGTTAGTCTGAGTGTTGCATACATGTAGATCTGGAGTAGTATGAGTTGAAGCTTTATAGTCCCAACAGCAGGAAAATAAGGAAAGACACTGGTGGAGAAATTTCTAGGACTTGGAAACACTGGAGCTGACAAGGCACAAGGAGATGGTGCCAGCCATCTGTGGCTCTGAAAAGGAGAAATGCTAAAGCTATAAGAGACAGACAAGTGGAGCGAGCTGTGAGGCTGAAAATTATTGTGTAAAGGTCATGAATAAAATTTGGTCATGCCAAATTATCTGCCAGTATTCCTATCAAGCAGATTAAAATGTAGGTCTAGGATTCTGGGGACTGTTAGGAGGTAGAGCTAGACACTTGGGCTTAATGAAAGCCAATAAATGAGGTCACATACAAATGGAGCAGGTCAGAAGTAAGAAACATGGGAAGAAGAAGGCAGAGGCTGGAGAGACTGCACAGTGGTTAAAGGTACTTACTTGTAAAGTCTGATAGTCTGGGTTTGATTCCTCAGTATACATGTAAAGCCAGATGCATCTGTAGTTCATTTTCAGTGGCAAGAGGATCTGCACACACATACTCTCTCTGTGTGTCTTTCACTCTCAAATAAATGAAATATTTTTAAAACTTAAAAAAAGAAGAGGGTAGGTCCAGGCCTGGTGTACCTCCTATAAAGTGTAAGTATCTGGAACCTAGGAAATGAATTTGACTGAGAGGATGACAAGAGACAGGCTGAGATAAGGACTGCTCCAGGGTTCAGCCCGCGGAATAGGGCAGAAGGGTAGCTAGGAAGAAAGAAGAAGGAGCTGTGAAAGGGAAGAGACCATGGCAGAATGGGTGGATGCTGTGATTGCCACCAAGGAGAGGTTGCTGAGGCAAGTTGGGTGGCAGGGGACATTATGAAGCATGCCAAGGCTTAGAAATGGGAAATGAAAGAACGAAGTTCTGACAGTTCAAGATGGTACATAGTGGGAGATGGGTGATGTTAGAGTTAGCTGTGATAATAAAAATGAACCAATCATGCTGTTCACTTTGAGGATTGATGCAAAGGTGTTTAGTTTTGCTAACCTAACATCTCAGCCATTGGCTTAGGCTCACTGTAATGGGAGATGATGGGAAGCTTATGATTTGCATTAGTACAAGGTATTTTTATAAGCTTAATAATGCCTAACCCAGTGCTAGGAAAACAGTGGATTTTTTGCCAAAATCTATTCATACTTTAAAGGCATCTGATTATTTTATAAGCTAATTAAAAACTTACTTTAATTATAAATCATGCTCCAAAAATAAATTAAAAATATAAGAATTAACATACTAGATTTTCTGTAATAGCTAAATATATTAAAATGACATGGGTTCCTTATTTATTTTGTTCACCATTATATTCCAATATTTCATATGATGCTTAATACATAATATACATTCTCTAAAATATGTAAGAGCTATTGTATGGTACAAAGTACAACTTGCATTACAAATGAATTTAAATATCTGTCATTTTTAAATGAAAATATTTCTCTAGGATCAGCAGTAGCATTTTTTTTTAAATAGTAGAAACAAAACTTTTGTGTCCACATCCAAAATTACTTGATCATTTGTCATATTATTATCATAAAGATGGCCCTGCATGCCTATGTCTACAGAAAACTCTGACATATTTCTGTAGCAAGGCTTAGGGTTCTTTGTTACATGATTTGTTCAAGTTATTTCTACTTTGTTCACCTGAATATAGGATTACAGCAATGAACCTACATAGACATGCAAGGTACCAGATGTAGACTGATAAGAGACTCATCCTCCTGGAACCTCTGTTTTCCATGATTTGTAAAATGGGGATAATAGCTTGTTTACATCAGAGTGAGTATGAGGATTATCTGAAATAACATTTATAAAGGACTGACATTGCATTGAGAATAATGGACACAGAATGAACACTTCTTTACATGTTTTCCTTCTCATCAAAGCTCCTAGCACACTTGTAGAAAATCCCAAAGCTCATAGTAATAGATATTGATAGACTGTATAATGAGAAACCAAGAGTCTCTGTACCTAACCTTGAGTCTACTTACCATCTCTTGAGGTCCTTTGTTAGTGCCTTTGTTAGACATTTCTCTCCAGATTTGGTGTTCTTAAGTGTCTTCATTCTCTGCTCTGTCTTATTATTGAGCTCTGGGCTCTTTTTTCCCCCTACATTGTTTAACTTATTTTCCTTTGTCATTAGCTTTGAGTCCTTCCTGGACTAAGGTGAAGGATAGAGCAGGTCAATGCTCAGCGCCCACATCACATTAAGTGCTAAATATTTTGAATACCAGCCTTGGAGACAAGCAAATATATGTTCTTTTTGTTCTCACAGTTAAAAGCATATGCAAAGGGCAGGGGAGAGTGCTCAGGGTTAAAGGTGCCTGCTTGCAAAACCTGCAAGCCCAGCATAAATTCAGTTTGCCAGGATGCACAAAGTGGTACATGCATCTAGAGTTCCTTTGTAGCAACAAGAGGCCCATTCTCCCATTCTCTCTCTCTCTCTATCTCTGTTAATAAGTAATTAAAAAAAATATACACAGACAAAGTGGTTTGCCCAAGTTTATGAGGATATTTCTTGGCTTACCATGGGTTTATATCTTCCTAATCTAACCCTTAGTTGGAAATTATCATATGTCAAAACCACTTATACACCTAACCTACTAAACACTCTAAGCAGAAATGTGGCATGCTGTAGAGCATCAGTTGTTTCCCTTGTATCTGTGGTTCCCTGCTGCTGTCTGGCAAAGAGAGAGAATATCATATGTGTATCACTACTTAGGGAGAAAACACAAATTATAAATTATGGTAAAATTATGGTTTCTACCCCATGCATATTGCTTTTGCACCAAAATGATGTTAAAAAAAGTGACCTGAACTGTAGTGGTGTCTGTAGAACTAAGGTGTTGCAACCTGGAGTCTAGTACCCTCATCTTGATCCCCTGTCTTGATCACTGAAGCCTGATTGCTGCAGGAGGACAAGACATTTGTTATCCCCTGAAGACATATCTTGGATATTTAGCACTTCTCTAGAGAGTCTGTTTGTGATCTGTGGCCCACCTAATAAGGAATTCATTTGTCTTTGGAGAATATGATTTACTGCACAGAACGTTCAGATCTTTTCTGGGAGTGGTGCTGGGGATTGAACCCAGGGCCCTGTACATGCCAGGCAAGCACTCTTATCATTGTGCTGTATCTCCAGTCCAAATCTTAAATTCTTGACTTTTTTTTAGGGTTAAATATGCCGCTTTTTATTTCCTTGAATGCTTGATTTTAAAAATACCTTCTTTATTATATTTTGCTGAGGAACATAGGGGTTGGTATACTTGATATGAATTTAAAAAAAAAAGTTCTTGGGGCTGGAGAGATGGCTCAGTGGATTAAATGCTTGTTTTTCAAGTGTGAAGACTGGAGTTTAGCTCCTTAACATTCACATAAATGCTGGGTGTAGCATAGCAGGACACCTGTGATCCCAGTACTTGGGAGGCAGAGATAGGATCCCCAGAGCAAGCCAGCCAGCTAGACTAATGAAACTGGTGAGATCTGAGCTCAAGTGAAAGACCCTGCCTCAGTAAATAAAATGGATATCAATCAAGGATGATATTTGATATTAACCTCTGTGGCTTCTATATCTCCACACACACGTACACAGGTACATGTGTACCTGCCTATAAGTTCACACATATACATACATACATACATACACAGCAATTAAAAAATAGTGGTTTTCAATGTCTCTATTGGTCTCTTGTTTCATCTCTATAATCCATTTATGTCTTAAGGTATGCTCATTTTAAGGGACACAGGTTTTTCTCTCCAAGACTATAGTCTAGGCCAATTCCCATTCTTAGGTACTATGACTCTGTGTCAAAGATTACATTGAGTTGTGTGGTAAATACAAGGACACTATACGATTTGTAAAGGTTGTGGATAGCTCAGTATGATTAAATGATATTGGAACATCTATAAATCTATCATCTGGTGATATTTTATGAATCAACATAATATGTAAAAGGCCAGTTTTTGAAGTTATAAATATTTACAAAATATTTATATTGTCAATTGAAATAAGTCTAATCAAAGCTTACTAAGTATGTTTGAATATTACCTTAGCATTTAGAGAAAAATTTTTATGTTTCTTTGGCAAAGTATAGACCCTACATTTTATTTATACTTTTGTTTGTTTATTTATTTGAGGCCAGCAAACAGAGAAAAAGGGAGAGAGAGAGAGAGAGAGGAAGAGAGAGAACAGGCACACCAGGACATCCAGCCACTGTAAATGCACTCCAGATACATGTGCCACCTTGTGCATCTGGCTTACATGGGTCCTGGGGAATCGAACCTTGAGCCAGAGTCCTTAGGCTTCACAGACAAGTGCTTGCTTAACCACTAAGCCATCTCTTCAGCCCCCAAGACCCTACATTTTAAACCAATTAACTTATTTTGGTGCATTTTCAGATGAATTTTGCATTAACATTGGGACAGTGAATGATGATTTTCCTATTTGAATGTAATAGCTCAGTGATTCCTGAATGCTACCATGTAGATAAAATGCTATTGGGTCTTAATGTGAATTGATGGATGTCTATACAAAATATAATTAGCAAAAACATTCCTATTTTTATGTCATCATTTTTTATCCCTCTTATTATGCAGCCCTTGTGAAGTGTATTAGTCATGGTTCTCTAGAGAAACAGAACCCATAGAATGAATTGACTTTAAAAAGTGAATTCATTGGATGTTTATAGAAGTCCAACAGTGGCTGATTTGGGTCTGAGAGCCAAGGAACCTGGTAGCTGCGCAGTCCACATGGCTGGATGGCTGGATGCCTCATTGGTCCCAATACAGCACTGAAGGTCTGAAGGCTTCTTGGAGAGCCGCTGGTCTTGTCCACATTGGAAAGCTGAGAAAACTTGGTTCCAATGCTGAGAGAGATAGCCAAACAGGATAGATGCACATACTAGTGAAGACACTCACCAGCAAACAGCACTGGCAGCTAGATGGGAAGACAAGGGCATAATTCCTTTCAGAGCTTCCTTATGTAAGCCCACTGGGAGGGACACCCCACTCTGGGGGAAGGGATCACTTTGGAGGAAGGACTTCATCCATCAGTCAATCCTTCCTGGAAGTAACCTCAGAGAGTCTGGCAAGAGAAATGTCTGTGGATTCCAAATCTGATCAATTTGACAACAGAACTTAATCATTACATGTAGGTTGTGTCAACTATTATGAGGTCATGAATACCAAGGCCACTTTGTGTTTGGAAGGCAGCTTTGTAAGCAGCCATCCCCTTCCTTTGGCTCTTACATTCTTTTTTAAAATTATTTTTAAAAATTTCATTTATTTATTTGAGAAAGAGAGAAGAGAGAGAGAGAGAGAGAGAGAGAGAGAGAGAGAGAGAGAGAATGGGTATACTAGGGCTTCCTGTCACTGCAAACAAACTCCAGATATATGTGCCACTTAGTGCATCTGGCTTTACATGAGTACTGGAATTGAACTTGGGTCCTTGGGCTTTGTAGGCAAGCACCTTTCCCACTGTGGTGCTTGCATTCTTTCCACCACCTCTTACGCAATGGACCCTGAGCTGTAGGGGTCATGGGAGGGGATTATGATTATGATATATTGTTTACAGTTATTGAAGTATTCAATAAAAAGTAAAAACAAAACAAAAACATACCTATTTAATGTAAGAGACAGAGAAAGGGTTTGAATGTTCAGTTTAAGCCTGCCTTTGGTGTTCAACAAGAAAAGTCTGGGCATTGAGTTAAGATCCTATTGAGTCTGAAATACTCTGTGGTGATTGTTTACCCTGGCATTACTTCCAACTGGCTGCTGCTTTACCAGTATCCATACCAAATTGATGGTAATAGTGACCTCATTGCTGGGACAAAACACCTGGACAGAAGCAGCTTATGGGAGGAAAGGGTTTATTTCAGCTTATAGTCTCAAGGGGAAGTTTCATCATGGCAAGTAAACTATGACAAAGCAGACAACTGAGTATCACGTCTTGTCACAACAGCAGGGAAAGGAAGTAGCCTGAGTTAGCCCTGAACACCCAGTAGGCTAGGCTAATACACCACAAGGTCCAACTCAGTGGCATGCCTCCTCCAGTGAGGGTTCACCAGTTGGGACCAAACATGTGTCTATGGGGGACACCTGACACTTCAACCTCACCATATCTACCACTGGCCTTCTCCTGATCATCTATCTCATGATGTGAAATGCATTCAATCCAACTTTAAAAGGCCCCACGGTCTTTATAAGTTCCAATACAGCTTAAAAGTTGAAAGTGTCATCTGAGGCTCAAGACAGTCTCTTAACTGCACTGTGAGCCTTATAAAGTAAAAATGCAAGTTACACTGGGGCTGGGATGATGGCTTAGTAGTTAAAAGCACTTGCTTGCAAAACATACTGGCCCAGGTTCAGTTCCCCAGTACTTATGTAAAGCCAGATGTACAAAATGGTGCATGTATCTGAAGTTAGTTTGTAGTGACAAGAAGTCATAGTACACCCATGCCTTTTCTCTTTCTCTCTCAAATAAAAAATAAAAATATTAAAAAACACAACTTAGTTGGGCATAGTGGCATATGCCTTTAATCCCAGCATGGGAGGCAGAGGTAGGATCACTGTGAGTTCAAGGCCAACCTAGGACTACAGAGTGAGTTCCAGGTCAGCTTGGGCTAGAATGAGGTCATAAAAAAATAAGCAAATAAAAAATAAATAATAAATACAAGTTACATACTTCCTGGGCTCAAAGATCTATTTTGTGTGTAAAATTTTGGTTACAATCCAGAACACTATCCAAAGCTGCCTATTTTGCTTGTATGTATTTAAAACTCAAGATGTATACTTGTTTTATCTTGTGTATACTTTGTTTTGATTCATTGGATCATTAATCATGCCAGTCAACTTCCAAGTTTGATACCATTAGATATAAGAAAAATGAAATGAAAAATGGAATGAGCATTGAAAAGATCAATGTCAGGTTACCCTGGGTACTAAGGAGCATGTGCTCTACCACTGACTTCCACCCCCAGCCCTCAAAATTTATCTCCTGTGGCAAGGGGTTCAATGGAATTATTTCAAATGATAGCACATAGTTTTCAAAATTCTTTTTGCTCTACTTGTAACTGTAAAAAAGGTTTTTCTTTGGTCTAGTTACTTTTTATGATTGGAGAAATATGTTTCCTTTTGGAGTTTCAGCTGACAGATAATGTAGCAACTCCTTGGTAGTACACATTGTAAACCTTGACTTACTCTTTTATTTACCCTTACCTAATAGTTCTTAGAAAAAAGCCTTAGTAACATTTAATGTAGGAAAGAAGCCTTGTAGTTTGATAAAACTTAATAAGTTAGTAATTAATTAGCATTTGTTTTGTAGCCAGCTATAAAGAAACTATTATGAAATACAAAGTTATCAGAAGTACAGTTGATTTAAGGTCAAAGTCAAGATTGCATTTCTTTTTTTTTTTTTTTTTTTATTTGGTTTTTCGAGGTAGGGTCTCACTCTGGCCCAGACTGACCTGGAATTCACTATGGAGTCTCAGGGTGGCCTTGAACTCATGGCGATCCTCCTACCTCTGCCTCCCCAGTGCTGGGATTAAAGGCGTGCGCCACCACGCCCGGCTCATTTTTTTTATTTATTTATTTGAGAGCGACAGACATAGAGAGAAAGACAGATGGAGGGGGAGAGAGAGAGAATGGGCGCGCCAGGGCTTCCAGCCTCTGCAAACGAACTCCAGATGCGTGCGCCCCCTTGTGCATCTGGCTAACGTGGGACCTGGGGAACCGAGCCTCGAACCGGGGTCCTTAGGCTTCACAGGCAAGCGCTTAACCGGTAAGCCATCTCTCCAGCCCAAGATTGCATTTCTTTATAACCTCAAGTATAATAGTACTTAGTGGCAGGTGGCACTGAATGAAAAATATGGGACAAATATGTAGAGTTTGGTAATTTTGTTTAGGAGTAAATGTCTATTTCAGTATAAATTATGATTACACAAATTTTATTCAAAATATGTGATATACTTTGCTTTTTTTCTTTTCTTTCCCTTCTTTGTAAAAATTAATTAAATTATTTTTATTTTCACAATTTTTATTAACATTTCCCATAATTATAAAAAATATACCATGGTGATACCTACCCCCCTGCACTTTCCCCTTTGAAATTCCATTCTCCATCATATTACCTGCCCATCTCAATCTTTATACTTACATATATACAATACCAACCTATTAAGTACCCTCCTCCCTTCCTTTCTCTTCCATTTATATCTCCTTTTTAACTTACTGGCTCTGCTACTAAGTATTTTCATTCTCATGCAGAAGCCCAATCATCTGTAGCTAGGATCCACATATGAGGGAGAACATGTGGCGCTTGGCTTTCTGGGCCTGGGTTACCTCACTTAGTATAATCCTATCCAGATCCATCCATTTTTCTGCAAATTTCATAACTTCATTTTTCTTTACTGCTGAGTAGAACTCCATTGTATAAATGTGCCACATCTTCATTATCCACTCATCAGTTGAGGGACATCTAGGCTGGTTCCATTTCCCAACTATTATAGATTGAGCAGCAATGAACATAGTTGAGCACGTACTTCTAAGGAAATGAGATGAGTCCTTAGGATATACGCTTAGGAGTGCTATAGCTGGGTCATATGGAAGATCAATCTTTAGCTGTTTTAGGAGCCTCCACACTGATTTCCACAATGGCTGGACCAGATTGCATTCCCACCAGCAGTGCAGAAGGGTTCCTTTTTTTCCACATCCCTGCCAGCATTTATGATCATTTGTTTTCATGATGGTTGCCAATCTGACAGGAGTGAGATGGAATCTCAATGTAGTTTTAATCTGCATTTCCCTGATGACTAGTGACATAGAACATCTTTTTAGATGCTAATATGCCATTCGTATTTCTTCGTTTGAGAATGCTCTATTTAGCTCCATAGCCCATTTTTTTTTAATTTATTTATTTGAGAGTGACAGACACAGAGAGAAGGACAGATAGAGGGAGGGAGAGAGAATGGGCGCGCCAGGGCTTCCAGCCTCTGCAAACAAACTCCAGACGTGTGCGCCCCCTTGTGCATCTGGCTAACGTGGGACCTGGGGAACTGAGCCTCGAACCGGGGTCCTTAGGCTTCACAGGCAAGCGTTTAACCGCTAAGCCATCTCTCCAGCCCCATAGCCCATTTTTTGATTGGATTGTTTGATTCCTTATTATTTAACTTTTTGAGCTCTTTTGTATATCCTAGATATTAATCCTCTATCAGATACATAGCTGGCAAAGATTTTTTCCCATTCTGTAGGTTGCCTCTTTGTTTTTTTCACTGTGTCCTTTGCAGTGCAAAATCTTTGTAATTTCATGAGGTCCCAGTGATGATTAATCTGTGGTTTTATTGCCTGAGCAATTGGGATTGCATTCAGAAAGTCTTTGCCAAGACGAATATGTTGCAGGGTTTCCCCTACTTTTTCCTCTAGCAGTTTCAGAGTTTCAGGTCTGATGTTAAGGTCTTTAATCCATTTGGATTTAATTCTTGTGCATGGCAAGAGAGAAGAATCTATTTTCATCCTTCTGCAAATATACATCCAGTTTTCCCAACAGCATTTGCTGAAGAGGCTGTCTTTTCTCCAGTGAGTATTTTTGGCATTTTTATCGAATATCAGGTGGCTATAGCTACTTGGGCTTACATCTGGGTCCTCCATTCTGTTCCACTGATCTACATGTCTGTTTTTGTGCCAGTACCATGCTGTTTTTCTTACTATGGTTCTGCAGTATAGGTTAAAATCAGGTATGGTGATACCACTAGCCTCATTTTTGTTGCTCAGTATTATTTTGGATATTCAAGGTTTTTTGTGATTCCAAATGAATTTTTGGATTGTTTTTTCTATTTTCATGAAGAATGCTTTTGGAATTTTGATAGAGATTCCATTAAATGTGTAGATTGCTTTTGGTAAGATTGCCATTTTCACTATATTGATTCTTCTAATCCAGGAACAAGGGATGTTTCTCCACTTTCTAGTAGTGTCTTCTGCAATTTCTCACTTGAGTGTTTTAAAGTTCTCATTGTAGAGATTCTTTACTTCCTTGGTTAGGTTTATTCCAAGGTACTTTATTTTTTTTTGATGCAATTGTGAATGGGAGTGATGCTCTCATTTCATCCTCTGTGTGTTTGTTAGCATATATGAAGGCTACTGATTTCTGTGTATTTATTTGGTATCCTGCTACATTGATGTAGGTTTTGATCAGCTCTAACAGTTTGCTAGTAGAGTCTTTAGGGTCCTTTATATATAGAATCATGTCATCTGCAAATAATGATAACTTGATCTCTTCCTTTCCAATTTTTATCCCTTTTGTGTGTGTCTCTTGCCTTATTGCTATGGCTAAGACTTCCAAAACTATATTAAATAAAAGTGTGGACACCCTTGTCTTGTTCCTGATTTTAGTGGAAAAGCTTCCAGTTTTTCCCCATTTAGTAATATGTTGGCTGTAGGCTTGTCATAAATAGCTTTTATTATATTGAGATATGTTCCTTCTATTCCCAGTCTCTGTAGGACTTTTATCATGAAGGGATGTTGGATTTTGTCATTGCTTTCTCTGTGTCCAATGAGATGATCATGTGATTTTTGTCCTTCAACCCATTTATATAATGTATTACATTTATAGATTTGCATATATTGAACCATCCCTGCATCTCTGGGATAAAGCCTACTTGGTCAGGGTGAATGATCTTTTTGATATATTCTTGTATTCTGTTTGCCAATGTTTTGTTAAGAATTTTTGCATCTTTGTTCATGAGGGAGATTGGTCTGTAATTTTCTTTTTTTGTTCTATCTTTGCCTGGTTTTGGTATCAGGGTGATGATGGCCTCATAGAAGGAGGTTGGTAGAATTCCTTCTTTTTCTATTTCCTGGAAAAGCTTAACAAGCAATGGTGTTAGCTCTTCTTTGAAGGTCTGGTAAAATTCAGCAGTGATTCCATCTGGGCCTGGGCTTTTTTTTAGTTGGGAGATTATTGATAATTTTTCGAATCTCCATGTTTGTTATAGGTCTATTTAAGTGATTAATCTCATATTGATTTAGTTTAGGTAGGACATATAAATCAAGGAAATCATCCATTTCTTTCAGATTTTCATACTTTGTGGAGTATATGCTTTTATAGTATGTCCCTATGATATTTTGAATTTCTCTGGCATTTGTTGTGATGTTACCTTTTTCATCTCTGATTTTATAATTTGTGTCTCTTCTCTCTTTCATTTGGTCAGATTTGGTAAGGGTTTATCAATCTTGTTTATCCTTTGAAAGAACCAAGTCTTTGTTTCATTACTTCTTTGGATTTTTTTTTTGTTTGTTTGTTTGTTTGTATTTCATTACTTTCTGCCCTTATCTTTATTATTTCTTCACATCTACTGAGTTTTGGTTTGCCTTGTTTTTCTTTTTCCAAGGCTTTAAGGTGAAGCATTAGGTCGTTTACTTGCGACCTTTGTAGTTTCTTAATATAGGCACTTAAGGCTATAAATTTACCTCTTAGAACTGCCTTCATTGTGTCACATAGATTTTGCTATATTGTGTTCTCATTATTGTTTGACTCTATAAATTTTTTGATTTCCTTCTTGATTTTTTCATTGACCCATTCATCATTTAGTAGTGTATTGTTTAGTTTCCATGATTTTGTGTATGCTCTATAGACTTTCTTGCTATTGACTTGTAGTTTAATTCCATTGCGGTCAGATAGAATGCAAGGAATTATTTCAATTTTCCTGAATTTGTTAAGATTTGCTTTGTGTCCTAATATATGGTCTATTTCAGAGAATGTTCCATGTGCTGCTGAAAAGAATGTATATTCTATAGCATTTGGATGAAATGTCCTGTATATATCTGTTAGGTCCCTTCCTAACAAATTGTAGGATCCTGCTTTTTAACCCAGTCTGCAAACCTATGTCTTTTCGTTGGGGGCATTGAGGCCGTTGATATTAAGAGATATTATTGAAAGGTGTGTATTTATGTTTGCCATTTTTTTTTTTTGTGGTTCCGGTTCTACCTTTGCTGTCTTGTGTTAACTAGTATTTGAGTATTGTTTGTTTTTCCCAGGTTCCTCATATGTGTGCTTTCCTTTTTCTTCAGCATGGAGGATTCTATCAGGTATTTTCTGCAGAGCTGGTTTTGTCTTCAAATACTCCTTTAAACTCCTTTTGTCATGGAATGTCCTTATTTCTCCGTCTATTTGAATGGATAGCTTTGCAGGATAAAGTAACGTTGGATTACAGTTGTTATCTTTCAGAACTTGAAATAAATCACTCCAAGGCCTTCTGGCTTTTAAAGTTTGTGTTGAATAATCTGCTGTAATCCTGATGGGCTTGCCTTTGTAGGTAACTTGATTTTTCTCTCTAAATGTTGTCAATATTTTTTCTTTGGTTTGTGTGTTTGGTAGTTTGATTATAATATGGTGAGATGAGGTTCTTTCCACATTTTGTCTGGCTGGTGTTCTAAAGGCTTCCTGTATCTGCATTGGCACCTCTTTCCCAATTTGGGGGAAGTTTTCTTCTATGATTTTGTTGAAGATGCCTAGTATGCCTTTGGAGTGGAATTCTTCTCCTTCTACTGTGCCCTGAATTCTTATATTTGATCTTTTCATAGTGTCCTGAATATCTTGAAATTCCCATTCATACTTTTCTATAAGTTTGTCTTTCTCTTTGTTGGCCTGTATTAGATCTGCCACCTGGTCTTCTAGCTTAGATATTCTGTTCTTTCCTTCATCCATTCTATTGGTGTAATTTTCTACAGAGTTTTTTATTTCATTAACTGTGTTCTTCATTGCTAGTTATTCTGACTGGTTTTTCTTTATTATTTCTATTTCCTTATTTATGTCTTGTATTTCCTTCTTTATTTCATGAAATTGGTGTCCTGCATCTTCTTTGATTCCTTTGATTTCCTCTTTGACTGCTTTGATTTGTTCTCTGACTTCTTTGCACATATTTACAATCATTATTTTGAAATCTTTCTCAGGCATTTCCTCTAACTTGTTCTCATTAGAGGTCATTTCTGATGCATTAATACTGTTAGGTGGATTTATATTGTCTTGCTTTTTTGTGTTTCTTGTGTTTAATGTATATATTTTTGCATCTTGGATTAAGTTTATGCTTGGATTTTCTCTCTAGCTAGGTATTCTTAGCTGTATCAATTGATTTGATGTTGTAAATCTTCAGGATAGGAGCTTAAGGTGTTAGGCATGGCTCTTAAGGCTCTCAGAGTATCTATAAAGGTGTTTGTAGGGGTTGAGTTTCCCTGCTATGGGAGTATTCAAGTAGGCTGAGTGGAATAAAATACAGGTAGATTCTAAAATTTAACTAAACACTGTACACTTCCAATCAAAATCAGCACTGAATATTTATGCAAGAGTATTTATTATAACAACCAGATCCTCTATCAACATAGAGGTTAAGATTTCTGGTCTGTTGCGGGATCCAAGTCAGCTTGTGACCAAGTGAGACCCTTCCCTGGTGCAATCAATCCCAGTTACCTTTTTGGAAGACTTTGGTCTCAGTCAAGTTGCTGGCTGGGTCATTGGGCTGCTGTCCTGATTTCTGGAGCTGGGCATTGGCTTTTCCTGCGTGCCAAACCGAGGCTGGCAATTGTGGCCCTGCAGATTGGCACCCCTGCTGCTGGAACCGCTAGTGCTGCTGCTGAAACTGCTACTGCTGGATCAGTCGCCGCTGCTACTAGAGCTGCCGCTGCTTGGTCTGTCGCCACTGCTGCTGAAGCTGCTGGTGCTGTAGCTGCCACTGCTGTTTCCACCACTGCTGGCTCTGAAGCTGCCACTACTGGATCCCTCACTGGTGGGGATGCTATTGCCAGTGCTGGAGGTGCTGATGTTGCTGCGGGACCCTGCTCCTGCTTGGGTCCTGCTGTCAGCTCAAGTGGGCATGGCTGGGTCCCAGTACCACTGCTCTGTTTTCTGGAGCTGGGCTTAGGGGGTGGGGGATTGGAGGGAGCCTCAGCTGCTCTAGTTCTCTCACTGTTCCATGTGTTCTTCTACCTCCCATTTTTCACTGCTGCTCTCCCTTCACGTTTCTTGAGTTTTGGAAGGTTTTGGTATGAGTGGAAGCTCCCTGCACCTGGCTTTTCCTGCAGCTTGTTCCGAGCCTGGCAGCTTTCTGGTGCGCTGCCACTGCAGTTGGTGGACCTGCTGGGGCCACTTTTGCCAGCCTGTGTGGGCTCTGGATCTCTTCTACTTCTCCTCTGCCATTTCAATTTCCTATACACCTCACTTTTTAGTAAAAGTGTGTATTTTCCTGAGTTTTTTTGTCTCCCCCCACCCCACCCAGGCTGCTTTGGCATGGTACCTATGCAGCCATCTTAACTGGAAGTAGCTCTTTCATTTCTTTTTTGAGGTTAGGTCTTACTCTAGCCCAGGCTGATCTGGAATTCACTATATAGTCTCAGGACGGCCTTGAACCTTCAGTGATACTCCTACCTCTGCCTCCCAAGTGCTGGGATTAAAGGCATGTGCCACCATGCCCGGTTTCACTCTGTTATTTTTAATGCATATGATTTTCTGCTGCTATAACTACCTTGTGCTACCCTCAGTCACTCTTCTACATCCATCAAGAGACAATTTTATTCCCCAGAATCTTTTGCAGGGATTAGCCTGTCATATCTGTATCATAGAATTTGTGTCTAGGCTGCTTACAGTGTGTTACAATAATTGTGTTTTTGTATTTATTCTTATTTGGTATTCAACTTAGTAAATAATTTTATGCTTTTCTCCATCAAAGCAAAAGAGATGTCTAAACTTTCCAAGAATAAGGTCTGTAGAATCTTTTATTTCTAGTTCACATACCACCCAGCATGAGAGTATTCCATACCTGTTGACTGGTGCAATTTTGTCCATATACTTGGTAAGTAGGCAATAATTATGGAGAGATCAATCATATTTTATAGTCCATTTTTCTTTGCTTAATGAAACATTTGGAACAGGTACTTCACAAAGAAAACAAAGTTTATTAAACTTACACCTTTGGAGGTTGAAAGTACAAATAGTGTGTTTTAAACCTTTGTTATACTCTTTTACTGTGCTGTATCATGTGTTAGCATACTGAGTGACACCTTGGCTAGGCCACATAAGACAAAAAACAAGAAAGAGACTAAGGAAGGGCCAAGCCTTCTCTTTTATAACAGCCCTCTTGAGAGAAGTAACTAGGGGCTCACCTGAGCTATACTAATCCCTTCCCAGGGCAGTGCCCAAATAATCTTTGAACATTAGCACACTGGGAGCCAAGCTTCCAACACACGAACCCTAAGGGAACCAAATCATGGCAACATCCCTATAATATTGCTATTTCTATTTAGCTTCTTAATTCAGGGCTTATTAATTTTTCTTATCTCCATTTTGGCTCTCCTTTAAGGAGATGAGTCAGCCTGCTGAAGCCAGAGGCAGCAGCAGCATAGTTAAGAAGTAAACACAAAATCTGTTCTTCATCCCAATCCAGATACACATCAGCAAACAAGATTTAGTGGGAAGCCAAGCTTTCAAGGAAAGCTGTTGAAGCATGCAGGGAGAAGAATCAGAAATATACCCCAAATTGACTTGGCGTCTGTCACTTGGGACAGGCTGGGCTGTGAATGGAAAACTCTTGTAGATTAAAGGAGGGGAATGCTGGCAGTGGGTGTGGCCCTTAATCCCTTTTATTTATGGGACCCCTGTGAAATGGCTGACCTTAGAGGGACTCTTGATGATGTGCACAAGTCTCTTCAACCTGTTGTCCCTATTTGCACTTGTACTTTATGGATGTCTTCCGAGAGAAGCTTTTTAAAGGAATACAAAAAGCTTTCTACTCCTGAGATATCCAAAGGTGGCAGCTTAGGCAGATAGCTTGCATTCTTCTGTTTGTTATTGTCCTTCCCTGAGCATCTGGATTTTGTGATCTGAGACTTATATTTAACAGCTTGAACTTTAAAACATAATAATTATTTGTGGGGGATATACTGCTCTATTATCTGTAGGAAGACTGAGAAATATGAAGTTACTTCTGCAGCTTTTTAAAACCTTAGTTTTCCCAAAGTGCTGTTTTTTAAACTATCATAAGTCAAATTTATCATGGGGATAATGTAATAAAGACAAATATTCAACCAATAATGAAAAGCTAAGTAAACGGGTATGTTTAAGCTCTATTATATGCAGGGGAGTACATTAAGGCAGATCTAAGAGACACTTTAATGGATTTAACATTAGCAATCAGGCCTGGACTTGGTATAAATCAAACACCATGGCATTTCACCCTAATGCACACCCACTCATTCATTAGTACCATTCAATGCAGATTATAAATATTAGCCAAGAATCCTTCAGTTCTTGAGATTCTTTCCACAGACACAGCAATAATTGAACAATAATGATGACAATTTTATTTTTATGAATCACTATGGCTTACTTTTATTGATTTGCTCTTGGGCCTGGAGAACGCTTCCTCAGCCAGTATACAACAGGAAATGGTTATAGCATTATCAGATAGGCTGTAAAAAGATAAATAAAATAAAGGGGGGTAGGAGTGATGTTGGGTCTCAGCAAACTGCTGATACAAGCAAGAATTATTCCCAACAATGGAGCAGTTTAAATGACCTCCTTTCTCCTTTCTTCCTCCTCTCTGCTCTCTCCCAATTCAGGGAAAGCAAAATACTAGGCTATAAATGTACATTACTTTGGAGCTGAACATTTTGGGGTTCTTGGTTGCAGCTAAAGGAAAATGAATAAGATGGGAATAAATAAGCCTGCTTAGGCAGAGCTTAGAAAGAAAGGTCAAATCTCACAGGAATAGGGCCTTTCACTGCCTCCTTTGATGATGTATGGCTTCTTAAGAACAAAGGCAACATAGCCTTCTGAAAATATTTCATCCAGGAGTCTGAAAAGGAGCTGATCCTACACTGTCTACCTCTTCAGCAGAGTGTAAAATGTCCTGGCATTTCCCATCATCTGTCCCCAGTCTTTGCTTCCCAGTGCTAATGAACTGAACATCTGGGGTATCAGTAAGAAGGAACAGATGTGGACCTGCATATGTGTTTTTGTTTTTCCCTCCTCAGTGACAGATACAAGTGGTTTATTTCACACTCATGTCCTCCTATCTCCAGGAAAAATTGGATTTGCCCTTCTGTTTCTTCAGAGGCTTGAGACCTCATCATGGCTCTTAGTATAAGGAGCAAGATTAAATGAACATTGGGAGGCACAACTCCTTCTGTAATTTCAGCCCCTGAAATTCCATGCAATGACACAGATGAGATTGTTACACTATGATAGGAAATGGCAAGAGAAATTCTTTTTTAAAAAATATAAAACGGGGCTGGAGAGATGGCTTAGCGGTTAAGCACTTGCCTATGAAGCCTAAAGACCCCGGTTCAAGGCTCGGTTCCCCAGGTCCCACGTTAGCCAGATGCACAAGGGGGAGCACGCGTCTGGAGTTCGTTTGCAGAGGCTGGAAGCCCTGGCGCGCCCATTCTCTCTCTCCCTCTATCTGTCTTTCTCTCTGTGTCTGTCGCTCTCAAATAAATAAATTTAGAAAAAAAAATATATATGTATAAAACGTCTCCATTTGCCATGGAGTTTTCTTCACTGTCCCCAAATTCCTTGAGCCAATTGGCACAGTAGAGATATGGTCAAGAGATATCCAAGTGTTTGTCCAGTTTTTACATTTGCCAGTTTTGTCATAGAATAATGGAGCACTAGGTCCCTCCCCACTGGTACAGCTCAAAGCCCACACTAACAGTGGCTGCATCCCTCATTTTACGTCATCTCTGGGTCACTTGGAGCATATGTGTAAGGCAAGGTAATGCTAGCCTGCTGGGCACCTTGATGCTTTTCTTCCCCAGAACATGATTTTTTTGGTCTGTTTGTTTTTAATTGTGTTTTGTGATAGAATTTCATGTAGCCTGGACTAGTCTGGAACTCTCAATGAAGCTTAAACTCATACTCCTCTTGCCTCCACCTCTTAAACGCTAGGATTGTAGACTTAGACTTATGTCACCACAGCCCAACTTTCATAGTTATGACTTAATAATCCATAGATTTAAAGGTGTTTTAAAGAATGTTATTAATTACATATTGAGTTGTGTAACAACTGGAAAAGACCTCAGAATGTGGTAGCATTAAAAAAAATATCCCTGCCAGCCAGGCATGGTGGCACAAGCCTTTAATCCCAGCACTTGGGAGGCAGAGGTAGGAGGATCATGGAGAGTTTGGGGCCACACTGAGACTACATTGTGAATTCCAGGTCAGCCTGGACTACAGTGAGACCCTACCTCAAACAAGCAAGCAAGCAAGCAAGCAAACAAACAACCCTACTAGTTCATCACCAGGTTTTGTATTTGATGGAGAAGCCTTTGTGTTTAGCTGAGGGATCTTGTATTTCTGAAGGAAAGGTTAATCACTTTGTAAGACTAAAGTATTGTATTACCCACAACTTATATCAGGCCTGGTCTGTGTAGGTTTGCAAAGTTCTTGAATGCAGATGAATTCGAGATCCTCATTGGTTTCTGAAAGTCTAAAATTGGGTAAATATAAATATGACCATCCTAGGGAGGTTACTGACAAAGTAGTTGGTGGAGATTTCAAGTAGAAAGAATAAAAATTATTTTTAACTTTGTTTAAAAATTATTTTTTTATAATCATGGAAAATGTTAATTAAAATTGTGAAAAGATAAGAAAATTAAAAAAAGTAAAACAGAACTCAGACATTAATTATAGAAAAAAATTATTTTTCTATTCATTGGAGACAGAGAAAAAGAGAGAGAAAGAGAGAGGGAGAATGGGTGTGCCAGAGCCTCTAGACACTGCAAACAAACTCCAAATGCATGTATCATCTTATGCATCTGGTTTATGTGGGTACTGGGGAATTGAACCTGGGTCCATAGGCTTCATAGACAAGTGCCTTAACTTAACTTACCTGCTGAACCATCTATCCAGTCCCTAATAATTTCTTTAAACTTATTCCTTTGCAAGCTGCAAGAGATACAGAGAAGAGAGACACAGAGAAAACAATGGGTATGCCAGGGCCTCCAGCCACTGCAAATAAACTCCACCACTTTGTACATCTAGTTTTACATGGGTAATGGAGAATTGAGCCCAGGTTGTTAAGCTTTGCAGGTGTGTAAACTGCTGAGCCATCTCTCCAGCCCAATAGAAGAAATTCTTTAACTCCAAAAAGTTGCTCCTCTTCCCAGGCATGTTTATAGAATATGGAGAGCCAGGGATATTTCTTTCATTTATGAGATGACTCATGAAACATACTTACTGAGTACCTTCTAGGAGTGAGATGCTTGGCTAGGAACTGAAAATGAGAATGAGATAGGCTGGGCACTGCCCTCCATGAGTTCACTCATTCTAAAAGGGGACTCAATGAACCCACTTGGTGAATGAATTTCAGATAAGGGTAAATGGTAGTAAATGAGATGATAAGGATATGGGAGAGACTGAATAGAAAGTGTGATTTTAAAGAGGATGACATTCCAGCATTCCAAGTAACAAATATGGATTTCCTTCTCAGAGATAGAGAGAGACAGAGAGAGAGAAAATACATATTTACATTCATACTTTACAGAGGTCAATATGACTATGGGTGAAATGACAGTATTGAGTAAAACAGCTGTTTACCAATTAATGGGAAACTGAGAGGAATTTTATTTTTTTATTTTCTTTCATATACACAGACTTTATTTAAAATATTTGGAGTCCACAATATTTTAGTAGTTATGTTTTGTTCTTTACACAAGATTGGATATTGTTACCATAATACTAAGTAGTAGTATTTATCCTATAATTTATATGATTGTGAACAAGGGCCAGGAAGTAAACCTGGATATAATAATGCCTTCTTTTCTTCTTTTTTCCCATTTATTAGTTTACTCAGTGTGTAAACAGCTCATGTTGGCACCAGTGTTATCCTCCTCCCTGTCCTCCCTCCCTTGAAGGGACCCTCTTTATTAGGGATTGTGGGTACTGCATTGTGGGTGTAGCCATCAGTTATGGGGAAGAAACAATGTCTCTGTGCATAATGTCCCAACTTGTGGCTCTAACAATCTTTCCACTCCCTTTTTTGTGAATTTCCCTGAGCCATGTTGGGTTCGTTTCAGTTCTACCTCAGTGATGGGCTCTTGGGAGCCTGTGTGTCTCCAGACCTCTGGTTTGGTAGGAGCTGAGTGTTCTGTGTGACTATCTCCTTCAGCCTTGTGCTGATACCAGGTTCACCAGGAAAGCAGAACTTGTTCATTTCCCCAGTTACTCTATGGTTTCAGCTGGAGACCTGGTGAGGTGCAATGGGCTGATTCTCTCCTCAGGTTCTGCATCCATCTGAAAAAGAAAAGCAGATTCTCCAATGGAGAGTGAAGTCAGCACCAGATAAATGGGATGGCCATTATTATTTTAGAGAGAATTTAATAGGTGAAGGCCCTCCTGTAGCCCAAGATTAGTGGGAGCTTGATATTGGAGAGCAAACTCATTTTTTTGGATATGATTCTGACTTGTTTCCCAGTTCCAGATATGGGTTCCATTCCAGTGAGTGGATCTGTTAGTCCATCCAAGAGCAGTTGGTTACCCACTATGGCTGTGTGCCACTGTTGCACTTGGGTGAGCATCATGTCAGGTTGTTTGCTGCTGAGAAGCTTGGACCATGAGTGCTTGGACAGTTGACCATTTCAGCCCAGTGGCTCATGTAGTACCTTCTGGCACTAGACAAACTAACTGGGGACTGACTCCCTTCCAGATTCCAGCCAGGTCTTTCCATGTTCTGTACCTACAGCATAAGGTGTCTTTGTCAGTAGGGTCTTACTATTAACCTTTGGTAGGTAATTGAGTGCTCTGACAGAAGTGTCTCTTCTTTTGGGAAACCTTGTAGGTCTTTCTGATCAACAGCTCATTGTATATGTTAACTGCATCCTGGTACTGGAAGTTATAGGCCAGCACCAAGGGAAAAGAAGGAAGAAAAAGATAAGATATATATATTTATTTAGAGAGACAGAGAGGAAGATAGAGAGAATGGGCACACCAGGGCCTCCAGCCACTGCAAACAAACTCCAGATACATGTGCCCCCTGTGGGTTTACGTGGGTCCTGGAGAATTGAACCAGGGTCCTTAGGCTTCTCAAGCAAGTGCCTTAACTGTTAAGCCATCTTTCCAGCCCAAGATAGGCAATATAAAAGAGAAAGAGGGAGAGAGAGAGGGAGAGAGAGAGAGAGAGAGAGAGAGAGAGAGAGAGAGAGAGAGAGAGGGAGGGAGAGAGAGAGGGAGAGAGAGAGAAGAAAATTAAAGTTAGTTTTCCTCATACCCCTCTCCAGGGCCCTTTGATTCAGGTGTTCCCTCTAAGGACCTGATGAAGGCTCAACCTTTTAGTCTATCTTTCAGGATATAGGATTTTATGGCACCAGTTCCATTTGGGTCCAGTTTTGGTTCCCCACACCCATCCTTACCCTCCCCTCCTTTCCCACCCCACCTTCCCTATGGTCTGGTTTTCAAGATGCCTATTAGGTATGTCAGCATCTCAGGAAGATCCAAGTTAGTAGCCACAGCTGAGTGAGACCATGCAATCCAAGTTTGACCATTTTTCTTCAAATTTCGTTGTGTCATTTTTCCTTACTGCTGTGTAGAATTACATCATGTAGATATACTACATCTTGGTTATCCATTTGTCTAATGATGGACATCTGGGTTGATTGTAGTTCTTAGCTATTATGAATTGAGCAGCTATACACATGGTTGAGCAAATCTCTCTGAACTGAGGCATGAAGCTGTTAGGGTAAATGCCCAGCAAGGGAATAACTGGGTCTTTGGTAACTCTATAGTCAACCATCTTAGGAGTCTTCATATTGCTTTCCATAGTGGTTGTAGCATCTTATGTTCCCACCAACAGTGAATGAGGGTTCCTATTTCTCCATATCCTTGCAAGCATTTGTTTCCATTTGATTTTTAATGTTTGCTATCCTTACTGGGGTAAGGTAGAATCTCATAGTTGTTTTAATTTGCATTTCCCTGATTATTAGGGATGATGAGTATTTTTTTTAAGTGTGTGTTTGCCATTTGTATTTCTTCCTCTGTGGACTTTAATTCTTAATGGCAAGTGGGCTTTTGGTCACTTTGAAGTTTAAGAAAGAAATTTGACCAAGTTAGAGCACAGATGAAGGATTTTTTTGTTGTCAGTAATGTATTTAGAAGAAAAAGGATGTTCTAGAAAGCGAATGACCAGATATAGAAATACAATTTCACACTTAATTCTGCATAGTAATCAAGTAATGAGATCCAAAGTGTTAGGAATTCTACATGTAAGCATTTGCTTTTGATCTTGCAGGATGGAGGAGACAACTGTGCAAACATGGCAGTCACTAATTTCAAGGTCAGTGAAGAATCTACGACTAGCATGGTGTCTCACCATTGGTCTGTATTTGGTACACATTTTCTGGGTGGGAGAAATCAAGATTATTAACCAGAGACAGAAGTTTCCTTAAAGATAATAAAGAATAAGAAATAGGACCAGAAGGTTTGAAAATAGCTCACAGACTCTCCAAATGAGATGGATTGTCCTGGCCTGATGTTTGTAGTTCCTTTAGATTCACGGGAACACATGTGTTTGTGTGTCTGTGTGGGGTGGTGCAGGGTGGTTTTGCCCCACTGTGCTGCAGTCCAGTCTCCCAGTACTCACTGGGTATGTGAGAGCTTTTCATCTCTTTCCAGTTTTACTTACCACCCTGTGCCAAGCCGCTCTTCAGTAAGAGTTAGGATCAGAGAATATGAGATGGGCATCATGAATGCCCTGGCCTCTGACTTACAGGACTATAACATTTGGGGTGTTTTAACAGGAGAAGAGCACAATTAGAGATCCAGGAATCTTTCGTTTCCTTCACTTGTCCAAGCCTAGTGGCAAAACCAATTCATCTTCCATCTGGTAGCTGCTTCTCTATGACAGAAGATGCTCCAGTTTTGTAGTTTTCCAAGTTCAGAATTTTGTATGTGTATGTGTGTAGTATGTATGGGATGGTATGTATGTGGTGTTGAGGTGGTTTGAATCAGACACCCCCATAAAATCATGTGTTTTGAATGCTTGGTTCCCCAGCTTATGGATATTTAAGAGGTGGAACTTCTTTAATAGGGTTGTACTGTCTTGACAACTAGTTTTGCTGGGCAACCAAGAGGTTAGGCAATCACCTGTATTGTTTTTGGGGCCCCAAGGGCTTCCCTAGACAATAACTAACTAGGAGATATCCCACCCCTGGCACTAGGATTTGATTGTAGCAACTTATAAACAGCATTATGCACCTCCATAAGATATTTATCAAGTTCTCTTACTTTCTCTCTCTCTCTCTCTCTCTCTACACACACACACACACACACACACACACACACACACACACACACACACAGATACTTACAAAGCCTGACGTCTGAATTTGTTTCCCCTGTACCTAAATAAAGCCAGATACACAAAGTAGTGTATGCATCTGGAGTTTGTTTGCAGTGGATGGAGGCCCTGGCACACCCATATTCTCTCTCTCTGTCTACCTCTGTGTCTCTTTCTTAAATAAACAAAAATACTTTTAAAAAAGAAGGGAGTCAGATGGCTTTCAGGATGCTGAAAATTCTTATGTAGTCTGTTGAGGGAGAAAAGTTATTGATGGTATTAACCAGAAGCTGACCTTGCAAGCTTCATAGTTAGATAGTATCAACTTGTGCAGCATATAGTTAGATATAGTTAGATAGTATCAACTTGTGCAGTATCAAATGTGGCATATCTGTTTTGGGGGAAACCGACTGCTCTATGAGTGGACTTGAGGCCCACTCCAAGGAAAGAAACTTCTTCTTGGTAGTGACAACCTAATCAAAAGCCTATGGCTTGGGAGGTCATAAGCCCTAGTGGGGAATGCCTGCTGTTTTCTGGCTAAATGGATATATTATTTCCACCAAACTGCCCTCTTAAAACTTGTTTGTGCCCATATATTAATTCTACTCTCACTTTTGGTTAGAGGAACTTCTCTTTTAAGATGATGGTGACCACTGGGGTTGCTGAAAGTGCTGAAAAGTGACAGTTCAGAAGTAAATGAGACAACTCTATCACACCCTTCAAGTATATCCCTTAAAGAATAGATGACAGAAAGAATAGGAGCCAACAAAAGGGAAGAAGTTCTTTGCAATATTGTTTTCTAGACACAAAGTATCTGATATTAATGATCTTACAGTGGCTGATGCTTCCTACACAAGACCTGTATAATAGGGAAAAATGATGACAACAAAATAGAAGAGAGGCTAGTTGGAAATAAGAAGGTATTCAATGGAGGGGGGACTTGGAAGGTAAGGAAGTGTAGTGGGAGAGGATTATGTTCATGATATTTTGTTTAATTTAATGGAACTTTTCAATAAAACATTCAAAAGTAGAGTTGGAGAGATGGCTTAGTGGTTAAGACACTTGCCTGCAAAGTTTAAGGACCTACATTTGATTCCCCAGTACCCACATAAGCCAGATGCACAGGGTGGCACATGTGTCTGGAGTTCATTTGCAGGGGCTAGAGGCCCTGGTGTGTCCACTCTCTCTCTCTTTCCAATGGCCTCTCTCTCTCTCTAAAATAAATACACATACATTTTTTTTTTAAACTTCAAAAAGAAGAAAGGAACCAGAAGCCTGGGAAAAGCTGAATGGAAGGTCTGATAGATTGGTCTGTGGAAGCAGGACTTGATTGAATCCTTGGGTGTGTAGATTACCTAGGTCTGATTTTATACAAGGTAGCTCAGTGTTACACTGAGGCTTAAGGCCACAGACAGGCCGCAAAAATCTCATAATAAACTCATTTTATAGGCTTACAGTATGGTGGGGACTTCAAGAAAAAGAGTCAATGAGTGCCTGAGTATAGTTTCAGCAGTTCTAGGAGGAGCAAGGCCCTGACCCTTGGATAGCACAGGCTCATGAGATACCTTGTTCTTAATGATTACTACACTCAGAAAATTCTTGCTATTTAAAAGTAGTTTGGTTTCTTAGGTTCTTATGAGCATACCTCTTATGACCTTTCTTCTTTTGAAATTTAATTTTATTTTCCTCATATAAGAACATTTAACCTGAGATCTGCCCTTTTAAGAATGTTTCTTTTTGATGCAATGTTTTATCCTAGCTCATTGTAGACCTTAAATGCACTCTTCAGCACAGGCTGGCTTCAAACTCATGGTTGTTTTCCTACCTCAGCCTCCTTATGCTTAGATTAAAGGCATGCAACACTGTGCTCTTAAGAAAATTTTTAGGACTTCCAGTTAAGATGGTGGTGTAGTAGCCACATCAAAGCAGCATACGGGGAGAAATAAGCAGAAAAACACCACAGTGACTCTTCTACCAAAATGTGAAGGTATATAAGGAATTATCAACCATAGCAGAGAGGCTGGAGAGACCCAGAGCTTCTAGAATCCACAGAGTCAGCCAGAATGGGCTCTGCCATGGTGCTGGTCCCAGTCCAGTCTCTGGGAAGAGCTACACAGGACACTGCCCTGCCTGAGCCAGAGAAGCAGAACCCAGGTGAGGGCACTCTCCAATCACACTAGTCTCCTCACAAAGCCAAAAACCTAAGGGAGAGGATAGCAGGGACCAGCTGAGCAGCTTCTGAGGAAGAGGCCCATAGGAATAAGCTACACAGCAGCTCCAGTACAACTTCAGTCACACTCCAGAACCTGCCCTCCCCCTGCTTCCAGTGCCTGCAACAACTGGTGATACGGGAAAGGGAGATCAGCCACTCAGCTCTGGCATAGCCATTCAGAACAGTGGCCCATTTGACCCATCCAGCCTAGCTGAGCCCACAGAACAGTAAAAAGGGACCCAAGCAGACAAATAACATAGGTCAGACTGAAACCATCCTAAAAGGTAACAGCCTACTTACACCAGGTCAATACCTGTCTGAAAGCCTGGTATATAGGCTGGCATTGGAAGTGCTAATTGCACCTTCCATGTGAGGGAAGGATGCGCTTTAGATTTACCTGATGGTTGGCTTTGCCATTCTTAGATAAGCTGTATTTTGGGATTGTCCTTTGTTGTTTCCTGATTTATAGTACTGTTGTCCTTTTCTTCTGTCATTATTGGGGGCAGCGTCTCACTCAGCCACAGGCTGACCTGGAACCCTTTAAAGACCCAAAATTTCAGCCTCCCAGTTGACAGGATTAGAGGTGTGGGGCAACACACACTCTTAGGGACTTTAACTTTGTTAGATTATCTGTTTGTTTTAATACCCACATTTACATAATTATTCTGTGCTTCTTGATTAAGTGTGTACATTGTGCAGTTGAATTTTATAATTTACCTGTATTTTGCTCCACCTAGACTATTAGAATACATGCATTGAAGGCAAACCCACCACCTAGGATCACTTCTGCTATTACTCTGGGAGTAATATAAGAACCACACCTGGCACCTAAAGCTCCTACCCTGAAGATGTATAGCATCAGATTTACATGTTTTAGAACACTGCAGCTAATTAGAAAACCCAAACATCAAATTAACCCAAATGCAAAAATCTCTACATTATAATACAAGAAAAATAAATATCAAGACAATGTAATTCCACCCCCAATTATAAATCCACAAGAAATGACCTCTAATGAGACTGATTTGGAGGAAATGTCTGAGAAAGACTTCCACACAATGATTATAATAATGTTCAAAGCAATCAAAGAAAAAAAAAGAACACAGGGAACCAACTTAATGAAATAAAGATGTCAGTACAAGACATGAGTAAGGAAATAGAAATACTGAAGAAAAATAACAATCGGAGGGCTGAAGGGATGGCTTAGTGGTTAAGGTATTTGCCTGTAATGCCAGAGGACCCTAGCTTGATTCCTCAGTACCCATGTTAGCCAGATTCACAAGATGGTGCACACATCTGGAGCTGGTTTGCAGTGGCTGAGTGGCTTGTGGCCCTGGCAAGCCCATTCTCTCTCTCTCAAATAAATAAATAAATAGTATCTATCTATCTATCTATCTATCTATCTATCTATCTATCTATCTATCTATATCAGAAATACTAGAAATGAAAATTACAGTATGTAAAATTAAAAATAAACACTCTGTAGAAAGTCTCACTAATAAAAAAAAAAAAAGAAAGTCTCACTAATAAAATGGATCTAGGGGAGAACAGAATAGCTAAACTAGAAAACCAGGTGGAAGATCCAATGCAATCCAACAAAGAGAAAGACAAACAAATAGGAAAGTATGAATGAGAATTTCAAGAAATTTGGGACACTATGAAGAGATCAAATACAAGAAGATAAGGTATAGTAGGAGGAGAAGAATTTAACTCCAAAGGCATAGTAGGTGTTTTCAACAAAATCATAGAAGAAAGTTTCCCACAAATGGGGAAAGAGGTGCCAATGCAGATACAGGAAGCCTTTAGAACACAAAAGATACAACCTAGAAAGAACCTCTCCTCGCCATATTATAATTAAACTACAAAACACACAAACCAAAGAAAATATATGAAAGCAGTTAGAAAAATCAAGTTACTTATAAAGGCAAACACATCAGGATACAGCAGATTACTCAACACAAACCTTAAAAGCCAGAAAGAGCGGCGGTGGGGGTGGGAGGGTGGGTGTTGAAGAGATGGCTCAGTGGTTAAAGGTGCTTGCTTGCAAAGCCTGACAATCTGGGTTTGATTTTCCAGTACCCACACAAATCCAGATATACAAAGTGGGACAAGCATATGGAGTTCATTTGCAGTGGCAACAGATCCTGGTGTGCCCATTTAAAAAACAAAGAAAAGAAAAAAAATGCTAGAAGGTCTTAGAATGATGTATTCCAAATTCTGAAAGATAACGACTGTCAAGTAAGATTTCTTTATTCAGAAAAGCTATCCATCCAAACTGATGGAGAAATAAGGACATTTTGCAACTAAAAGAGGCTAAAGGAATGAATGACCACTAACCCAGCTCTTAAATACTTGAAGGGATCCTTAATGCTGAAGTGAAAGGAAAGCACACACATGAGGAAACAGGAAAAATAAAGCATACTCAGATAATAGTTAATACAAGAGGTAAAGGGAAACAGGAAGCACTACAAAACAAGAAGGATGAGGGCAAGACAAACACACATTTTTCTTTTTCTTTTTTTTATTTTATTTGTTTGAGAGCGACAGACACAGAGAGAAAGACAGATAGAGGGAGAGAGAGAATGGGCGCGCCAGGGCTTCCAGCCTCTGCAAACGAACTCCAGACGCGTGCGCCCCCTTGTGCATCTGGCTAATGTGGGACCTGGGGAACCGAGCCTTGAACCGGGGTCTTTAGGCTTCACAGGCAAGCACTTAACCGCTAAGCCATCTCTCCAGCCCTAAACACAAATTTTTCAATAGCAATTCTTAATATCAATGGCCTCAATGCCCCAACCAAAAATTACAGGCTTGCAGACTGGATTTAAAGGCAAAATTTTTCTGTTTGTTGCCTTCAAGAAACTCACCTCTCCATAAAAGACAGACTTTATTTTAGGGTGAAAGGATGGAAAATGGTATTTCAAGAAAATGGGCAGAATAAAAAAAATCAAGTGTTGCTATCCTAATATATGACAGAATAAACTCCAAACCAACATTAATTATAAGAGGTAAAGAAGGTCACTTTATATAGATTAAAGAAACAATTCAACAGAAGGACATAACAATTCGGAACATATGTGAACCTAACATGGGTTCTCCCAATTTCATCAAATAAATGCTATTAGACTTAAATTCACAGATAACATCAATTGCAACTGTAGTTAGTGACTTTGATACCCCCACTCTCACCAACTGACAGGTCATCCTGGCAAAAGTAAACAGGGAAACATCTAGATTAAGTATGTCATAGAGCAAACAGACCTAACAGATATCCATAGAACATTCTATCAAAATGCTGCAGAATACACAATCTGTTTTTTTTTTTTTTTTTTTGAGGTAGGGTCTCACTCTGGTCCAGGCTGACCTGGAATTGACTCTGTTATCTCAGGGTGGCCTTGAACTCATGGCAATCCTCCTACCTCTGCCTCCCGAATGCTGGGATTAAAGGTGTGTGCCACCATGCCCGGCTAGAATGCACATTCTTTCCAGCAGTTCATGGAACCTTATCTAAAACAGACCATCTATTATGACACAAAGCAAATCTTAACAAATACAGGAAAATTGAAATAATTCCTTGTACTTTATCTGATCACAATCTGATTAAACTACAAATCATCAACAAGAAAATATATAGAGCATAGACAAAATCATGGCAAGTAAACTGCACTATTGAATGATGATTGTGTGACTGAAGAAATACAAAAGGAAATAAAAAATTTCATAGAATCAAATGGCAGTGATAACACAACATAACAAAACCTTTCAGACCCAATGAAAGCAGTCCTAAGAGCAAAATTTATATGTTTAAGTGTCTATATTAAGAGATTATAAAGGTCACAAGTAAACAACTTAATGCTTCACCTTAAAGTCTTGGAAAAAGAAGAACGAGGCAAATCAAAAATCATTAGATGGGAAGAAATAATAAAGATTAGGGTAGAAATTAACAAAATAGAAATTACAAAGACAGTAGAAAGAATGAATGAAACAGAGTTGATTCTTTGATAAACACTTAGCAAATCTGGCCAAAAGGAAGAGAGAAGAGTCACAAATTAATAAAATTAGAGATAATAACCAAAAGATATTCAGAAAATCATAAGGACATACTTTAAGAACATATACTCCACTAAGTTTGAAAATCTGAAAGAAATGGATAATTTCCTAGATTTACATGACTTATAAAAATTAAATCAAGATAAGATAAACTTTTGAACATAACAAGCACTAGATCAAAGCAATTATAACAAACTTTCCCAATGAAAAAAAGTCTAGGCCAAGATGGATTGACTGGTAAATTTTACCAGACCTTCATGGAAGAACTAACAGCAAAGCTTCTCAAACTTTTCTATAAAATAGAAAAGGAAGGAATCCTTACAGCTCTTTTTTTTTAATTAAAAATATTTTTTGTTCATTTTTATTTATTTATTTGAGAGTGACAGAGAGAAAGAGGCAGATAGAGAGACAGAGAGAATGGGCATGCCAGGGCCTTCATTCCCTGCAAATGAACTCCAGACGTATGTGCCCTCTTGTGCATCTGGCTAATGTGGGTCCTGGGGAATCGAGCCTCGAACCGGGGTCCTTAGGCTTCACAGGCAAGTGCTTAACCACTAATCCATCTCTCTAGCCCAAGGTCTTTGTATAAAAGCAAAATCATCCTGATACCAAAACCAGACAAAGGCAGAACAACAGCAACAAAAAAGAGAAAATTATAGACCAATCTCCCTCATGAGCATAGATGCAAAAATTCTCAAGAAGATATTGGCAAATAGAATACAAGAATGCATTAGAAAGATTATTCATCCCAAGCAGGCAGGTTTTATCCCAGAGATGCAGGGATGCTTCAACATATACAAATTGATAAATCTACTACATTATATAAATGGACTGAAGGACAAAAATCACATGATCATCTCAATAGATGCAGAAAAGGCATTTGATAAAATTCAACATACCTTCATGGTATAAGTCCTAAAGAAACGGGAAATAGGAGGAACATATTTCAACATAATAAAGGCTATTCGTTGTAAACCTACAGGCAACATAATACTAAATGGGGAAAAACTTGAAGTTTTTTCATTGAAATCAGAAAGAAGACAATAGTGTCCATGGTCCACACTTTTATTTAATATAGTACTGGAAGTCTTTAAGCTATGGTAATATGGCAAGAGACACACATAAAAGGGATACAAATTGGAAAGGAAGAGATCAAGTTATTATTTTCAGATAACATGATTCTATACATAAAGGACCCTAAAACTCTACCAGCAAACTGTTAGAGCTGATCAACACATTTAGCAATGTAGCATGATACAAAATGAACACACAGAACTCAGTAGCCTTCCTATATACTAGCAACAAACATGCTAAGGATGAAATCAAGGAATCATTCCTATTCACAATTGCCTCAAAAAAAATAAAGTACTTTGGAATAAATCTAATCAAGGAAGTGAAGGATCTTCACAATGAAGTCTTTAAAACACTCAAGAGAGAAATTGTAGAGGATACTGATATGGAAAGACATTCCATGTTCTTAGTTTGGAAGAATCAATATTGTGAAAATGTCAATCTTACCAAAAGCAATCTACATGTTTAGTGCAATCCCCATCAAAATTCCAATGGTATTCTTCACTGAAATAGGAAAAAAATTCTAAAATTCACTTGGAAGCCGAGAAAACCTCAAATAGCCTAAACATTTTTTTTTTGGCAATAAAAATAAGACTGGCCATATCACCATAACTGATTTTAAGCTATATTACAGAGCCATAGTAACAAAAAAAGAATGGTATTGGCACAAAAATCAACACATAGAGTAACGGAACAGAATAGAGGACCTAGATATAAATCTAGGCAGCTACTGCCATATGATTTTTAAAAATTTGTTTATTTTTATTTTGTTCTTTTTATTGATAACTTCCATAATTGTCAACCATATCCTATGAAAATTTCCGCTCTCCCCCCACTTTCCCCTTTGAAATTCCACTCTCCATCATATCCCCTCCCACTATCAATCAGTCTCTCTTTTATTTTGATGTCATGATCTTTTCTTCCTGTTATGATGGTCTGGTATAGGTAGTATCAGCTACTGTGAGGTCATGGATATTGAGGCCATTTTGTGTCTGCAGGAGCACATTGTAAGGGGATCTACCCTTCCTTTGGCTCTTCCATTCTTTCTGCCTCCTCTTCTGCAATGGACCCAGAGCCTTGGAAGGTATGATAGAGATATTTCAGTGCTGAGCACTCCTCTGTCACTTCTTCTCAGCACCATAGTGCCTTCTGAGTCATCCCAAGGTCACTGCCATCTAAAAAGAGAAGGCTCTCTAACCAAAAGTGAGAGTAGCTTTAATATATGGGTATGAACATTAAGAGAAGTGCTTACCTTGACATTTGGTGAGCATAGTATATACATTTAGCCAGACAGCAGCAGATGTTACACCTCTAGGGCTCATGACTACCCCTGTTTTAGGTTTTCAGTATCAGGGATGTATTCCCTCCCATGGGGAGGCCCTCCAGTCCAATTAAAGGGCCCTTGGTTTCTCCCATAACAGACATGTCACTATTGAACCTGTTGTCTCATTTGTCCTTGCTGACCAATTATAAGGCTTGCTGTGTCCACTGTTGAGTATCTTCACTGGTGATTTCTCTCTTCCATTGAACTGCACGTAGCATGGCTTTTTCCAGCTTTCTGTCAGCTGGTCTACATGAAAGAGGTTTTCAGTTCAACTCCAGTCGGATTTCTCAGTGACCTTGCAGTCCAAGTATGTGGAGTCTTCAGCAATTGGGTCTTACTATCTATTCCTGGTGGTAAACTAAGGGCCTTGGAAATGGCTGTAATATTTTGGGGCCATCAGGGACCTCTCTGGACAACAACTCAGCCATCTGATTAAAAAAAATTGTTTTTGTTTATTATTTATTTATTTGAGAGTGACAGACAGAGAAAGGAGAGAGAGAGAGAGAGAGAGAGAGAGAGAGAGAGAGAGAGAGAAAGAGGGAGGGAGGGAGGGGGAGAGAGAGAGAGAGAGAGAATGGGCGTGCCAAGGCTTCTAGCCACTGCAAATGAACTCCAGTTGCATGCGTCCCCTTGTGCATCTGGCTAACGTGGGTCCTGGGGAATCAAGCCTCGAACCAGGGTCCTTAGGCTTCACAGGCAAGCGCTTAACCACTAAGCCATCTCTCCAGCCCAGCCATCTGATTTTTTTAAAATTTTTATTAGCATTTTCCATGATTATAAAAAAATAGTCCATGGTAATTCCCTCCCTCCCCACTTTCCCCTTTGAAATTCCATTCTCCATCATATTAACTCTCCATCTCAATCATTGTACTTACATATATACAATATCAACCTATTAAGTAACCTCCTCCCTTCCTTTTTCTTCCCTTTATGTCTCCTTTTTAACTTACTGGCCTCTGCTACTAAGTATTTTCATTCTCACGCAGAAGCCCAATCATCTGTACCTAGGATCCACATATGAGAGAGAACATGTGCCAGCCATCTGATTTTTGACAAAAATGCCAAAAAAATTTCACCGGAGAAAAGACAGCCTCTTTAACAAATGTTGCTAGGAAAACTGGTTCTCTATATGTAGAAGGATGAAAATAGATCTTTATTTCTCTTCATGCACAAGAATAAAGTCCAGAGATCAAAGACCATAATATCAGACCTGAAACTCTGAAACTGCTAGAGGAAAAAGTAGGTGAACCCTTAAAATATTGGCATAGGCAAGGACTTCCTGAATATAGCTTCAGTTGCTGAGGAAATAAAACCATTAATCAACCACCAGAACCTCATGAACTTATAAGACTTTTTTATAGCAAGTGAATAAAGAGACAACCTAAAGAATGAGAGAAAAATCTTTGCCAGTTATACATTTGACAGAGGATTAATATCTAGGATATACAAAGAACTCAAAAAACTAAATAATAAGAAATCAAACAACCCAATTAACAAATGGACTATGGAACTACATAGAGAATTCTCAAAAGAAGAAATACAGATGGCATACAAACATAAAAAAAATGGTTTAAATTCCTAGCTATTGGGAAAATGCAAAATAAAACTAACTTGAGGCTGGAAAGATGACTCAACAATAAGGTGCTTGACTGTGAAATCTAAGGACCCAGGTTCAATTCTCCAGGTCCCACATCAGTCACATGCACAAGGTGGCACATGTATCTGGAGTTTGTTTGCAGTGGCTAGAGGCCCTGGTGCACCCACTTCTCTCTCTCTCTCTTTTTGTCTCTCTCTCTGTTTCTCTCCCCTGCCTCTATGTCTTAAATATGAATAAAAAAATTTAAAAAACTACCTTGAGATTCCATCTCACTCCTTTGAGAAAGGCTATTATCAAGAAAACAAATGACAATAAATGCTGGTGAGGATGCAGAAAAAGAGGAACACTTCTACATTGTTGGTGGGAATGTAAACTGGTACAGCCATTCTGGGAATCAGTATGGAGGTTCCTGAGACAGCTAAAAGTAGACTTAGCACATGAGCCAGCTATAGCACTCCTTGGCATATATTCTAAGGACTCTACTTACTACCTTAGAGATACTTGTTCACCTATGTTTACTGTGGCTCTGTTCACAATAGCTAGGAAATGGAACCAGACTAGATTTCCCTCAATTGATAAATGGATAATAATATGTGGTATATTTATACAGTGGCATTCTATTCAAAGATAAAGGTACATGGAATTATGAAATTTTCATGGCAATGGATGGATCTGGAAAGGATTATACTAAGTGAGGTAGCCCAGGCTCATAAATCAAACTCTGAATGTTCTCTTATATGTGGAATTCAGCTACAAATGTTTAGGCTTATGTGTGCACTGGAGTAGAAATTGGTAGCAGAGATCAGTAAGCTAGAAAGGGGCTATAAGGGAGGGAGAAGAGAGGAGGACATAAGGAGATGGTATAGTATATATGTAAGTGGATGAACAGATTACTGTGGGTGGAATGACCTAAGGGGAAGAGATTGAGAAAAAGAATGGTGGAGGGAGGGTTAATCAAAATTTAAGATGTTATGAATAAGCCATATGGAAACATACTTTTTTGTATAATAGTGTACCCAGAAGCAAAGGGTTGTTACTGGAAAAAGTTCATTGCCATGGGTGGGATACCTTCCAGTGAGTTGTTGGCCAGGGAACATTACAAGGCATTGCCAAGGCTCTTGGTTTCCACCTGCCACACTGTAGTCATGACTAGCTCACATTTTCAGTGCTTGCTCAGAATGGTGATAATGCTTAAAAAAAACCCAAAACAGAATTCTCTATATTTTCCACAATGTCCTAGTCAAGCAGTTTCTATTATCATCACCTTCAACATATGATGATTTTGAGGCTCAAAGATGTTAAAAATAAAGTGTTTAAAGTCACAAAACTAATAAGGGTAGACAAGATTAGAACTCTGTGTGCATCTGACTCTAAAGTTATTCTTTTAACCACTAGGCAATTTTGTCTATGGGTAATGTATAATTCCAAAGCATATTAAGGACTGAAGAGATGGCTAAAAGTTAAAGTTGCTGGTTTGGAAAGCCTGACAATCTAGGTTCAATTCCCCTGTACCCATGTAAAGCCAGATTTACATAGTGGCCCATATATCTGAAACTCATCTGCAGTAATAAGAGCTTTCATGCCTTTACTCTTTCTGTCAAATAAATATTTACAAAAAGTCATATCAGAATAGCTTTGAGATAGAATAAAAATTTCTTTTTGGAGTTACTTAAAATTCTAAAGCTTAGTGGTGTGCTTTTTTTTTGGTCCAACACAGTTCTAGCAGAAGCCTTTCAATGAAAATAACACCATCAACAGTATTATTTTTTATGGCATTGTTAATTTTTTTGTGAAACAAGATCATAAAAGTCACAGACCACAAAGCATAATTATAAAATGCATCTGACATCAATTATAGAAAGTATTGATTTCATTAACTCAGATCTTGTCCAGAGCTATAAATTATGGGAAATAGGGAAGTGTGTGTATCTCCTTTCTGAATGGCTATTCATATCTACTTATGATTGATTCATCACAGGGACAGTGTTGAGGTTTTTTTTTTTTTATTTGCAAGGAGACAGAAAGAAAAAAAGAGAGAGAGAAAGAGAATGGGTATTCCAGGGTGCCACTTTGTACATCCAGCTTTACATGGATACTGGGGGTACCAAACCCAGGTTATTAGTGTTTGATTCTGCAAGCAAGCACTTTAACTGCTAAGCCATCTCTCCAGCCCCCAAGTTTTTTTTTTTTTTTTTTTTTAGTTTTCATTCTTTGACAGACTATATACCTATTTTTCTGATAGAGAATTTATCATTCTTCTAATTTTTGTTGTTGTCAGAGTGTCATTCAGAGAACCTTTGAAGAAGTTTCATTAGGAAACTCTGGATGTCACAATGATATCTCTACTAATATGCTGGTATTACTTTGTTTTTGCATTCCCATTATCATATAAGTGTATAATGGAGTTGTCACAAGGCTACAGGATATGGCAACAGAACACATTATTTGTATAAGCAGATATGAGACTCTAGCCATCTTCTATTAAGCCATATTTTAACATGCAAAAATGAAAAGTGATGCCAATCTTTTAATTTGGTGGAGTGGACATATTATTTTCAGTAAAAAGATATCCTTTATGGTAATATGTAAGGTTTACTATTGTTATTTTAAGGTACGCTCCTAAACATTTCAGTGTTTTTGTCCACTTTACTTGTTAGTAAGATAAATATTAGTAAATACAACCCTTCAAACCAAGCTCCTTGAAACCCAATAAAATTGAAATGTATGAATAGGTTCCCCCAAATTTGATAACTATTGTTATAACCTTCCATGTGTTATTTTTTCATTTGTTTTAGAAGCCAGAAAATTTAGACAAAATTTACAGCTCACCTTCAACAGTTACCTGAGATCTTCTTATGTGTTATTTTGTCTCCTATTTTCCTAACAGTTTTGTCATATATTTATTATACTGCTCTTTTTTATTTTAAAATTCTTACTCATAAGCTTTATGTAAGCTATTATAGGTTGTTTGAAATTAAAAAGTCAGTAAAAAGGGTGGGTTGGCCTTTTAGAGCACATATAGAATGCAGTTTTGAAGATTTTCATATAAATGTGCCCTCAAATTCAAATGCTGCTTCTCACAGACTGCAGGCAGGATCTTCCTGCTTATTGTTGAAACCATTGCCACTATATCTAAATGGATGGCACTTTTGTCCCGGATTCTCTTCAATCTCTCCTCTCTAAATTATGCATATCCTTTTAAGGTACAGCCTTTCTCCCACTCTCTCCCTCTCCTCCCCCAGCCCAGTAGTTTTTCTTTCTTATACTTTGCATTTATATTCTCTATGACCTACTCTTAAAACATATTTTCTAATGCATTTCTTGAGTTCAGAATAAAAGGCAGTACTTTCAGCATTACTTCACCTTCATTATTAGCCTCTTATAACTTGCTTTGATTTAAGGTTATTGTATAATACTTGAACTCTCTGCTAATGTACATTACATTGGCACTGTAATCAGCACATATTTCAAGGGCTTCAGTCAAAAATAGCACCTGAAACTTTGAATTTAAAAAAATATAACTATTTTTGCAAATTGGTGTACAAATAGAGAAGGGAATATGATTGTTCTAAGCCATACAGTAAAACATATCTTTCAACTTCAGGATTGCATATGATGTACAGGTAATTAATCTTTTATTGGCATTAGTGGATCAATTATTATCATAGTTTGGATGAGCAACTTTGAGAAAACCCCCCTCTGTCTCTCTGTTGAACTCAATTGTTCAGCTTGGGGAAGATAGAAATTACAGTAATATTTGCCCATTGAAGTTTATTTGCAGTAGAGAGTCCTGTTTGTCAAAACTTTTCCCCCCTAATTTTTATTTATTTATTTATTCATTTATTAGAGACAGAGGGAGGGAGGGAAAGAGAGAGAGACAGAGAAAGAGAGAGAGAGAGAGAGAGAGAGAGAGAGAGAGAGAGAGAGAGAGAGAGAGAGAACGAGAGAATGGGTGCACCAGGGCCTCTAGCCACTGCAAACAAACCCCAGATGCATGTGCCACCTTGTGCATATGGCTTACATGGGACCTGGAGAATCGACCCTGGGTCCTTGGGCTTTGTAGGCAAGTGCCTTAACTGCTAAGCCAACTCTCCAGCCCTGTAAAAGTTTTCTTATGCCTTGTTGGTCAAATGATAATTAGAATTCAATTCAATGGAGAGCGAGATGAAGTGGGGGAGAGAGACAGAGAGAGAGGAGAGAATGCATATGAGGATGAATAGGCTGAAGATGTCCACTCAATCACTCAATTGTGGATAAATCTCTTATTTTATCTTCCAAATGATGTTCTCTCTGTTGCATGGCATTTCCTGGGATGTCTATTTCTATTCATACCAGATAGAGACCAACATGACAGACCAAAAAATGTTTCTACCCCAGTCTATTTGGTGGACCAATGAGTTTAATTGGGGTTATGAGTAGCTATACAACCAGTGAGTTTTTGTTTTTCCCCAGGACTTGTTAACAACTTATATATCTTTGGAAAGAGAAAGAACTGCATGAGAGTGTGGGTCTTTGGCTCTAACATTCTTTTCACTACCTCTTCTGCTATGGTTCCTGACCTTGGAGGGAGTGAAAGAAATGTGTCATTTAGTATGGAATATTCCACTGTCACTTCTCAGCACTTTGGTGAGTTTTTAGTCAGTGGTCACCACCATCTGAAAATAGAAGATTCTCCAACCAAGAGTGAGAATAACAGTAATATATGGACCTAAATATAAGTATTTAGAAGATAGTTTGATGGGCATAATATGTCCATTTAGTGAGACAACTGGAGTAGTTTCCCCCCTAGGGCTTTGACCTCCGAAGCATAGGCTTTCATTAGATGTTTAGTGCCAGGCAGGAATTTCCTCCCTTGGAGCAAGCCTCAAGTCTAATCAGAGAGCAGTTGGTTTCTCCCTTAACAGACATGGCAGCATTGTACCAATTGGTACATTTGGCCTGGCTGTCCAGCCATAATGCATGTTGGGTCCACTGCTGGTTAATGCCATTGATTAGTTTTCTCCTCCAACAAACTGCATAAGTTTTTCCAGCATCCTGACATCTAGTCAACAGGGAGGAGAGTTTCAGCTTAGTTCCAGGTGGATTTCATAGTGACCTGCAGCCCATGCATGAAGAGTCTTCAGCAATATGGTCTTATCATCTAGTTCTGGTGGGCAACCAAGAGCCTTATCAATAGCCTGTAATGTTTTGGAAGCATAAGGAGCCACCCCGTACAATATCTTAGTGCAAGGTATCCCGCCTCTTGCACTGAAAATTTTTTAATAACAATCTATGGTTAAAAAGTTAAACATATATATTTTTCAGTCAAGATCTCTTTAGTTTGTAGCTCAGGCTGGCCTTGAACTTGCTATATAGCTCAAGCTGGGCTTAGATTAGTGATCTTGCCTTAGCCTCACATGTGCTGGGATTTTGGGTGTATGCCATCATGCTGGGCTTGCTTCTTACATTTATAATGTTTTAAATACTTTAAAATTATTTCAGAACGGTGGGGCTGGAGAGATGGTTCAGTAGTTAAAGGCGCTTGCTTGCAAAACTTGATGGCCAGGGTTCAATTCCCCATTACCCACATAATGCCAGACATACAAAATGGTGCATTTTTCTGGAGTTCATTTGTAGTGGGAAGAGGCTCTATCATATGTATTCCTTTGGGTTGTGAATGTGTTGAGAGAGCTGAGGTAGTTAGCCCTTCAGTAGGTTTTGTGCTTTGCTAGTTGGAATGTAAACTGTGTTTACTATTTCCTGTAGCTATAATGTCAGAGGTTATATTATGTGGGCTTACATAATATGTCTCTCTTGTTTTTTTTGGGGGGGATGTCTATGCAGACTTTTACTTCTTTTTATTCTATACATAGGCATCTTTTTTTTCTTTTCATTATTTTTCATTAACAACTTCCATGATTTTAAAAACATCCCATGGTAATGCCCTCCCTTCCCCAAATTTCCTCTTTGAAACTCCATTCTCCATCATATCTCCTCTCCCTCTCAATCAATCTCTCTTATATTTTGATGTCCTGATCTTTTCCTCCTATTATGATGGTCTTGTGTAGGTAGTGTCAGGCACTGTGAGGTCATGGATCTCCACGCTATTTTGTGTCCGGGGGGAGCACATTGTAAGAAGCCTTACCCTTCCTGTGGCTCTTACATTCTTTCTGCTACCTCTTCCACAATAGGAGCGGAGCCTTGGAAGGTGTGATAGAGATATTGGAGTACTGAGCACTCCTGTCACTTCTTCCCAGCACCATGATGCCTTCTGAGTCATCCCAAGGTCACTGCCATCTGAAAAGAGAAGATTCTCTACCAAACGTGAGAATAGCATTAAGATAAGGGTGTGGGGCTGGAGAGATGGCATAGTGGTTAAGCGCTTGCCTGTGAAGCCTAAGGACACTGGTTCAAGGCTCCATTCCCTAGGACCCATGTTAGCCAGATGCACAAGGGGGCACACACATCTGGAGTTTGTTTGCAGTGGCTGGAGGCCCTGGCACACCCATTCTCCCTCTCTCTCTCTATCTGCCTCTTTCTCTCTCTGTCACTTTCAAATAAAAATAAAAACAAAAATTAAAAAAAATAAAGGTATGAATATTAAGAGAAGTGCTTACTGGGCAATTTGATAAGCATAGTATATACATTTAGCCAGACAGCAGCAGACATTACAACCCTAGGGCTGATGACTATTCCTGTTTTAAGTTTTCAGTATCAGGGATGTATTGCCTCCCATGGAGTGGTCCTCCAGCCCAATCAGAGGGCAGCTGGTTTCTACCATGACAGACATGCCATTATTGCTCCCATTGGCTCATTTGACCTCGCTGGCCAAATATAAGGCTTGCAGTGTCCACTGTTCAGTATCTTCAGTGATGATTTCTCTTTCTCCCATTGAACTGCATGCAGAATGGCTTCTTCCAACTTTTTGTCAGCTGGTCTACATGGAGGAGGTTCTCAGCTCAGTTCCAGCAGGATTTCTCAGTGGCCTTGCAGTCCAAGTATATGGAGTCTTCAGCAATAGGGTCTTACCATCTATTCCTGATGGGAAACAAAGGACCTCAGCATGGCCTATAATGTTTTGGGGGCATCAGGGACCTCCTTGGCCAACAACTCACTGGAAGGTATCCCATTCCTGGCACTGAAAATTTTCTAGCAACAATCTATGGTTCCTGAGTGTTCCATTATCCCAAACAGTAGGTTTCCACATTATTTATTTATATCCTCTTAGATTTTGATTAGCCTTTCCTCCACCTTTCTTTTACTAAATATCTTCCCCTGACCTCACTTTGGGTCTTTTCACCCCCATTAATCTATTCTTCTACTTACATATATAAATACTATCCTATTAAGTATCCCCCTCCTTTTCTATTCTCTTTATATCTCTTTTCTAGTGTACTGGCCTTTGCTACTGAGTTTTCTTCCTACTCACATAGAAGTCCAATCATCTATAGCTAGGATCCACATATGAAAGAGAACATACGATGCTTGGCTTTCTGGGTCTGGGTTACCTCACTTAGTATAATCCTTTCCGAAATGTCTATTTTCCTGAAAATTTTATAACTTCGTTTTTCTTTACTGCTGAGTAGAACTCCATTGTATAAATGTGCCATATATTATTATCTATTCAACAGTTTAGGAACATCTAGGCTGGTTCCATTTCCCAGCAACTGTGAGTTGAGTAGCAATAAACATGGTTGAGCAACTATCTCTAAGGTAATGAAATGAGTCCTTAGGACATATGCCTTAGGAGTGCTATAGCTGGGTCATATGGTGGATCTACTTTTAGCTGTTTTAGAAACCTCCACACTGATTTCCACAATGGCTGGACCAGATTACATTCCCACCAACAGTGTAGAAGGGTTCCTCTTTTCCCATATCCTCACCAGAATTTATGATCATTTGTTTTCATGATGGTAGCCAATCTGACAGGAGTGAGATGGAATCTCAATGTAGTTTTAATCTGCATTTCCCTAATGACTAGGGATGTAGAATATTTTTTAGATGCTTATATGCCATTCATATTTCTTCTTTTGAGAACTCTCTATTTAGTTCCTTAGCCCATTTTTTAATCGACTTGTTTGATTTCTTATTACTTAATTTTTCGAGTTCTTTGTATACCCTAGATATTAATCTTCTATCAGATATATAGCTGGCAAAGATTTTTTCCCATTCTGTAGGTTGCCTCTTTGCTTTATTCACAGTGTAATTTGCTGTACAAAATCTTTGTAATTTCATGGGGCCCTAGCAGTTAATCTGTGGTTTTATTGCCTGAGCAATTGGGGTTATACTCAGAAAGTCTTTGCCAAGACCAATATGTTGAAAGATTTCCCCTACTTTTTTCTCTAGCAGTTTCAAAGTTTCAGGTCTGATGTTAAGGTCTTTAATCCATTTGGACTTAATTCTTTTGCATGGTGTGTGAGAGAAGAATCTATTTTCATCCTTCTACAAATACATGTCCAGTTTTCCCAGCACCATTTGCTGAAGAGGCTGTCTTTTCTCCAATGACTATTTTTGGCATATTTATTGAATATCAGGTGGCTATAGCTACCCAGACTCACATCTAGGTCCTCTATTCTGTTCCATTGATCTACATGTCTGCTTTTGGACTCTTTTTTAAAAATATGTATATTTGTGTGTGTGTGTGTGTGTGTGTGTGAGAGAGAGAGAGAGAGAGAGAAAATGAATGTGCCAGGTCCTCTTGCCACTACAAAGGAACTCCAAAGGTATATGTCGCTTTGTACATCCATCTGGCTTTATGTGTGTACTGGGGAATCAAATCCAGGCCAGCAGGCTTTGCAAGCAAATGCCTTTAACTGCTGAGCCACCTTCCCAGCTGTCCACGTAGACTTTTTCTTCTTCTCCTTCTCCTTTGTCTTCGTCGTCGTCGTCGTCTCCTCCTCCTCCTCCTCCTCCTCCTCCTCTTCCTCCTCCTCCTCCTCCTCTTCCTCCTTCTCCTCCTTCTTCTTCTTCTTCTTTTTTCTTCAGTTTTTTGAGGTAAGTTCTCACTGTAGCCCAGGTTGATCTGGAATTCACTATCTAGTCTCAGGGTGGCCTTGAACTCTCAGCAATCCTCCTTCCTCCTACCTCTGCCTCTCAAGTGCTAGGATTAAAGGCCTGTACCACCATGCCTGGCTCACATAGACTTCTTTATACAGTATGAGGTTTGTAGTTCTTTCAGCTCTAGACCTCCTTTATTATACAGGAGCCCCCTGACCTCTGGTAAGGTATGGGTAGTGAGAAGCTTCCTGTGATCTTGTAATTAGGTCTAAGTCTTTAAGTGAGCCCGAGCAGAATATTATTTTCCTTCACCATCAAAAACCAGAGGAGCTAAAGCTGGTTATTCCCATTTTCATGGACTCTGTTCAGATTTGTTAACATCCTAGTAAGTTAGATTCTGACAAAGTAGATTCCCTTTAGGGCAGGCCTTATTATGAGAACCAAAGCACTAAGTACCACTTCTGAATCCTCCCTCCCCTGCTTGAGGCACTGGAGAGTGCCTCAGAGTTATACAGTGAGAATCTGTCCCTTGGAGTAAAACTCAAATAAATTTTAATTCTCAGATGGTTATCTTTGAGCCTCCAATGATTTGTCCACTGTAGTTTAGGGTGCCTCCAGTCTTCTGCTGTCCAGTCTCTGCTTCTGTGACCCCTTAGTTACACTTCTCTCTAGGTTTTCAGGGAATAGATTGTTTTATGACCTCAGCTCTTAGATCTCAAGAGGGTTGTTTATTATCAGTTTTTTTCCATCTTCATTTTTTCTTATGAGAATAGGGAAAAGAATGTCTGATATTGGGGCTGGAGAGATGGCTTAGAGGTTAAGGTGTATGCCTGAGAAGCCGAAGAACTATGGTTTGATTCCCAGGACCCACATAAGCCAAACGCACAAGGTGGTGCATGCATCTGCAGTTTGTAGTGGCTAGAGGCCATGACATGCCCATTCTCTCTCTGCCTCTTTCTTTCTCTCTCCTTCTTAAATAAATAAATAAATAAAAATATTTAAAAAATGTCTGATATTGGCAAAGATCAGGTTCAGTGGACACCTCCAGAGGGGTTTCAGGTTCTTATAGTCTGGAGACGGTTTATTTGAAAAGGATACACTTCCAAGGGAGGAAGTGGGCCAGAGCAGAGAAACCCACTTAGAAGCTCCATTACACAAATGATGGGGGCTGTCATGTCACATAGAGCTGGGGGGATGCTTTCTGGGTCATTGTCATAGTGTGGACTTTCTTGTGCATGATCTATCTGTTCTGTGTACTTCTCATAAAACTTCCTCATATTCTATTAGCATCTTAAATCTTCACTCAGGGATGTATGTTTTAGTACTACAATGTGCCAGGAACACCTCAGACATGGGAGTGGCTCTGCACCTGTGCCGGTAGTCCAGCCAGATCTAGTCAGCATGTTTCTGGGAATGTCCAGCCTTCTTCATTGCCTACTAGTGTTTTCTCCTATGCCAATTATGTCACCTTGTATAAGACCTCACTCTCTGCCCAGAAAACCTTTACTCTTTTCATTTTTAAAACAAGGTGTAACATAGCCTAGGCTTGCCTGAAACTTGTTACATAATTAAGGTTAGCTTTGAGTTCCTGATCATTCTGCCTGCGCTTCCCAAGTGCTGGGATTTACAAGGCTGTGTCACTGCATCTGACTTGAACATAAAATTTCAAGACAGTTCTCCTTTACTCTCCTTGGCACCCCTATCTCCTCAGCTATGCTCAGAGTAAGACTGGGATTTTGGAATTACCTCTTGTTATAATTGAGTGAGTCTCTTACATCTTGGCTGAGAAGAAGGAATTTTATCTTCTCTCCAGGTCATCACTGCAGTCATGTCCATTGCAAGGCCCCTCATTCAAAGTACAATTCCCCCTCTATTCTCCAGAAACTTTTAGAACCCACCCTCTTCTCTGAACCAAGCTTCATTCTCTTTCACTTTGTATCCTTCCATTAAATAAAACTCTTGGGCTAAAGAAATTGTCTGTCTCATGAAACTGAACCTTACTTAAATGATGCCATGACTCAGAGGTGAAGCAGGATTTTGAGGTTCAGAAAGGGTCCCCTCAGGCCTGTGAACCCCAAGTTCTGTGTTCTTATCCTAAAGAGAAGGGTAAATTATAAATCTTTAAGTTAATTATAAGATTTATTGTAGGGGCATTTAAGACCCAGGGAGGAGGCTAACTGAAGGAATTCTTCTGCTTGCCTGGTGGAAAGGGAGAGGGCAGATGGAGGGAATTTCCATCACAGAGAACTCTCTGGGATGAAAGGGCTCTGGAGGAGGAAAATACATCCATACGTGGAAGGCAAAACGTAAGAAACAAAAGATCCCATTCAAATAAAAAAAAACAAACCAGAGTGGATTAAGAAATAGTGAACAATTCAGACCAAATAAAAATCATACATATAATCAAAGCAAGCAAGTACCCCAAATCATGATACAGACAAAAAGCAAGTAGTAAAATACACAGACTGAAAGAGTATTCTCTCCTTCTAGCATGACTGAGAAGGGGAAAGTGGTGAATCTATCAGGACAACTGCTATCTTTGGACTTTCTAAAATGTTCAACAATGTATCTCTTGGGCAGGGGTCCAGGACCTCCACTGCCCCAAATCCAAGTGAGCATGACCTAGCTGTTGTTTGTATTTTTTCATGTAACTTCTTGATAGATGAAAACATCAATCATGTTTTATTAGCATCTTAAATTTTCACTCAGGGGTGCATGCTTTTTGTGGCACAATGACAGGAAGGAGCACCTCAGGCACTGGAATAGCGAGTAGCTCTGATCATGGGCCAGTAGTCCAGCCAGTTCTAGTCAGTCACTGGTACGCTAGGCAGGCAGTGTGCTTGGAGGTCTTAGAAGGCCACACCGAACCTCTTGTTTCTTTGGTAACATTAGAAAGAGAAATATCAAAATTATTCATCCATAGGATTTATAATACTATATAAAAAGAAAGAGGATGGAACTATCAGAGCTTTGGCTTTGAAAAAAGCTATTTGAATTTTGTCCCTGGCTATGGGTGGGACTTGACATTCTAAGTGAACCCAAACATGAGCATGCTGTCCCCCCTAAGAGTTAATCCCACTGAGCCTATCAATCACCTAGTCTAGAGATCATATCCCACCTATGTACATGCTAAGACCTCCCTGGGTCTTTAGGAGGAATAAATAGCCTCTTGGTGAGTTAATGTACTTAAACCCACATAAACCTCCCCTCCACAATTGTTCACAGACTCTCCAATATCTGTTATAGGAATTTTGGGTTCCTTGTATGTCAACGCACTAATAATTGGTGTGTTTCTGGATCCTTGTCCTGTGAATTTGAAGAATGTAAACCACAGTCCAAAGGACAGGTTCAGAAAGATTTTATTGCAGTTTAGAGCTTTAGGAGGACTAAGTGAAGGGGGCTTAAGCCTAGAACATAAGAGAAGGACTCAAGGAGGAGTTCTTGCCCAGGGAGGCAAGAGAAGGTTTGAGAAACCCACCTTGTGACTCAGATTTGGTTTTTTTTTTTTTTTTTTTTTTTAAGGGGGACTGACTACATGAGGGAGTCCAGGCTGGCGGTTTACTGTGGACAAAGACCAGATTTTACAGCTTTGACAGTAATCTTAGGTAAGAACTAGAGTTTCTGTTCTCTAGGAAGGGTGCACGCTTAACCTAGAAATATTTCCTGGAGGGTGTAACATCCAGGTTTCTGCAAGCTTACTGAGATTTCCTGTTTTTAGTTATGGAATAAAAAAAATTTACTTTTGGGGCTCTGTTATGCTAACTGCCCAGCCAACTTCTGTCTCCTATCATCACTGCTGAGCCTGCTTGCTTTTCTGAGTTCTAACACAAAAAAAAAAAACATGTTTTTTTTTTTCTTTTCTTTCTCTTCTTTGGATGTTAGCTGAAATCCTCAGTATGCTTGATCTTGTTTCTTTCTTCTTTCTCCTTCTTGTTCTCCTCTTCATCCTCCTCCTTCCTCTTCTTCTTCTTCTCCTCCTTGTCCTCCTCCTCCTCCTTGTCTTCCTCCTCCTCCTTGTCCTCCTCCTCCTCCTCCTTCTCTCTCTCTCTCTTTTTAGTCAATAAATCTCCTTTACCTTACTCAGGCCTTGTCATCTTTGTGCCTAATTTTTCCTGGTCATGAGACAAAGAACTCAGCACTGAGAATCTACAACAACACAGATGATGTCTGTTCTTGTTCTTCCCCTCGTCTCCCCCCACCCCCCACACTGTCAGCTTACCACACTCCTCAGATACTCTCATATCCTCCACACCAGGCATCTTTCCTTCCTGAAGTTTAATTTTTATTTATTTATTTACTTGAGAGAGCAAGAGAGAGCACTCCTATGGCCTCTAGCTACTGCAAACAAACTCCAAATGCATATGGCACCTTGTACATCTGGCTGACATGGGTCCTGGGGAATCAAATCTGGGTCTGTTGGCTTTGCAGAAAGTGCTTTAACCACTAAACCATCTCTCCAGCTACCTTCTTGGAGTTTATTCATGGAGAACAAAAGGACCAAAATAGATTTCTCATTCCTTAAAACCAACAAGAAGTCAGGCAAATAAAACAAAACAAACACAAACACAATTCCCCACCCCCGATTTTCTTTTCTAATACTGCCTGACCATAATATATAGTTTCACACAGCACAATGGCAAATGTCAATCAATCTCTCTCTCTCTCCCTCAGTTTGCTCCTCTCTTTTAGAAGTCCTATCTTCTTAATAAGTCTACTTTTACTCACTCAATCCCTTAATTCCTTTTAGGTGTGAGGCATGAGCTTGAGAGCCATTGATTCAAGGTGTGACACCTCAGACCCCTGAGTTGGAGTCTCCTGAGGACCATGAAAGGGCTTCCCATGCTTTCAAACACAACATTATTATTATTCTATTTGTTTTTCATTGACAACTTCCATAATTATAGACAATAAACCATGGCAATTCACTCCCTCCCCTCACACTTTCCCCTTTGCAACTCCACTCCCCATCATACCTTTTCCCCTCCCAATCAGTCTCTCTTTTCTTTCAATGTCATCATCTTGTCCTTCTATTATGTTAGTTTTGTGTATCGAACCCAACATTATTTTGAGGTCCAACTCACATAAGTTGAATAAGGTGGACTTATTTCACTGAAACTCTTCCTGCTATTTTCACTTCCTTGGTTCCAAACCATGTTTGTGGAATTTTTCTCTGCCCCTTTGCTTGGCCTCTACTCAAGGTGCAGTTCCACATTGTGACTTCTAAGAATAACCTTTAGCCCATTCTTTGATTTCCACTGGTTCTGAGTGTTTTGCCTCTTGAGGTCCACCTTTGGGATTTCAAACATGACTAACTTTGCAGAGGAATATGCATTTCTCCTAATAAGTTAAAAAAGATTCTCTTTTCTTCTCTCCATGACTTTATCCCATGTGATACAGACATGGAGCATCTCATAATATCGCCTCCACAGGGGTATAGACAGAAATGAGTACTTTGTACTTCCTCCTCCCATGGAATAAGGAGAGAAATGAGTATCTTGTGCTTTCTACTCCCTGGGGATAAGGACAGATATGAGTACCTTGTACTTTCTCCCCTTGGGATAAGGACAGACATGGAGGACCTTGTGCTTTCTCTCCCCTTAGTATAAGGACAGACATGGAGGACCTTATGCTTTCTCCTCCCTTAGGATAAGGACAGACATGGAGTACCTTGTACTCTCTCCCCTTGGGATAAGGACATTCATGGAGGACCTTGTGCTTTCTCATCTTTTGGGATAAGGACAGACCCAGAGCACCTTGAACTTCTCCTTTGGCAAATGCACAGACATAGAGTACCTAGTACTTTTTCCTTTCCTTTTATTTATTTATTTATTTGAGAGTGACAGACACAAAGAGAAAGACAGATAGAGGGAGAGAGAGAGAATGGGCACGCCAGGGCTTCCAGCCTCTGCAAACGAACTCCAGACGCATGCGCCCCCTTGTGCATCTGGCTAAGTGGGACCTGGGGAACCGAGCCTTGAACCGGGGTCCTTAGGCTTCACAGGCAAGCACTTAACCGCTAAGCCATCTCTCCAGCCCTCCTTTCTTGATATATAGAGAGACACTGAGTACCTTGTCTTGGGACATGTACACAAACTGAGTACCTTGTACTTTCTTCTCTCTTGGGATATGGATAGACACTGAGTGCCTTGTCTTTTCTTTCTTGCATTGTTTTTCCATGTATCCATGGCCAATAGCTATGTGATAGGAAGGGAACTCCCTCCTTCATGTAGTTGCTAGGACTTTCCCTTCTTCCTCTTATGACCACCATTTCTTCAGTGTCACAGAGACTTTAGGTCATGTGTGTCATTTCTATTGCTGGATATATTATCTTAAGTCCCCCAGGGAGTGTGAAGAATATGAAAGAAGCACAGACCTCTGATCTTGCCCCAGGCTGCCCTCACAAAGGGCAATGTAGAGTCCTCTCCCTTGACCTATGGAGTGCATGCTGGAACAAAAATGTGCATACCTCTGACTTCCACATAGAGCAGACAGTTACCAATCATCATGGTAGCAGCCACAGATATTTCTTTATGATACTGGTGAAGTTAATAGTCTCCTTATCAACTAGATGGTGCTTACTCTTCTCCAGAGCACTCTGACCCCTCACACATTGCAGGTGTCTTTTCAGAGGCTAAGGGAAAGAATGCCACTTTTGAATATTCATATTAATCCCTGTCTTTATGATGTAAGTTTTCTAAGAGCACACATAATTCTCAAAGTAGATATTAGATGAAGGATTGCTTAATGCAACAAGGAAATAATCAGAGCAGTTTAGTTTTAAAGTGGTAAATATATATCTGAAAACTATATTAGGTTCTTTAGATTTTATACTTAAGGGTATATACATTGTCTACATGTTTATTTGTATGTTATTGATGAGGTAACATTGGCTTATTACTAATTGCTCATAGAAATTACAATTATGAAATTAGCTCAAATCCCTTTCATTAATAGTGTAAATGGAGTTTTGTTTTTAAATTCATTTTACTTTATTTATTTATTTGAGAGAGAAAAAGGAAGATAATAGATAGGTAGACAGACAGAGAATGGCCACACCAGGGCCTCCAGCCACTGCAAACAAACTCCAGATGCATGCACCACTTTGTGCACCTGGCTTATGTGGGTACTGTGGAGTTGAACCTGGTTCCTTAGGCTTTGTAGGCAAGTGCCTTAACCAGTAGGTAATTTCTCCAGCCCTGGAGTTTTGAAAGAAGAAAAAGATACTTCTTTTCCATTTAATTGTTTTGCATGTACATGGGTGGCTTTTATGTATTTTTTTTTCATTTTTATTTATTTATTTGAGAAAGAGAAAAAAGAGGGAGGGAGAGAGAGAGAGAGAATGGGGATGCCAGGGCTTCTAGCCATTGCAAACAAATTCCAGATGCATGTGCCACCTTGTGCATTTAGCTTATGTAGGTCCTGGGGAATCGAACCAAAGTCCTTTGGCTTTGTGGGCAACTGCTGGAACTGCTAAGCCATCTCTCTAGTACATATATATATATATATATATATATGTGTGTGTGTGTGTGTGTGTGTGTGTATACATATCATTTTATTTACTTAATGGATATATTTTAAGAAGATGGTGCATTGCTAAAAATGCTTTTGCAATGTATTTAAAATAGTAACTCATCTCTGTGCTTTTGGTTTTAAAAAGAAAAATGCATGATTACTACAATGACAGGCAGGTGTTTCAAGGTTGAATCAAAATAGCAAACTTTTTTTTTTCTGAGGTAGGGTCTCACTCTAGCCCAGGCTGTCCTGGAATTCACTACATAATCTCAGGCTGGCCTTGAACTCAGGACGATCCTTCTACCTCTGTCTCCCAAGTGCTAGGATTAAAGGCATGCACCACCGCACTTGGACCTCTTTTATTTATTTATTTTTTAATTCTTTATTTATTTGCAGGTGGGGGAGTGGGGAGAGAGAGAGAAGAGAGGAGAGAATGGGCATGCCAGGGCCTCCAGCTGCTGCATATGAATTCCAGATGCATGCCTTAACTATAAATTATCTCTGCAACCCCCAAACCTTTAAAAAAGAACTTTTAATTGACAACTTCTTTAAGTATAGATAATAAACCATGATAATTCCATCCCACTACCCATGTCCTCCCAAGTCCACCCTCCATTGAATTCCTTCTTCTTTCCAATTAGTCTCTCTTCTATCATGTTGTTATCAAGTAATGCCAAATCCTAAACTTGCCTTTTTAAATTGCCCTACAGACTCATATGAGAACTCAGATTTTTTTTTTTTTTTTTTCAAGCTAGGGTCTCATTCTGGCCCAGGCTGACCTGGAATGAACTATGTTGTCTCAGGGTGGCCTCAAACTCATGGCAGTCCTCCTACCTCTGCCTGAGTGCTGGGATTAAAGGTGTGTGCCACCATGCCTGGCTTTCAGAATTTTTTTAAAAGACAATTTCTAAATGTTCATTTTAAAACTTAACTTTTCAACAAGTAGTTCGTTGGTGTTCACTGAATGTGGTAGTTTCCTTCTCATTGCTGAACAAAGCACCTGACAAAAAGCAGCTGATGGAAGGAAATTTATTTATTTTGGCTTATCGTCTTGAGGGGAATCTTCATGATGGCAGGGGAAACGTGGCATGAGCTGAGGCTGGACATCCCCTCTGCCACAGCTGGTAGAAAACCAAAGCAAGATTGTGAGCTGAATTCTAGCAAGTGGGGAGCTGGCTATAATACCCATAAGCCCTCCCCCAGTAACACACCTACTCCAGCAAGGATCTACCTCCCAAATTGCCACACTGAAAAAACCCTGGGCTGTTGATGTGGTCACATATATATATAAAATGATGTAAATGCTTTTTGCTTTTCAGATGCAGCACATTGAATTTTAACTTAAAATTGTTTTCTAACCATGAGACAGGAACAAAAGGTAATAAGAAGGAACATGGGGTCAAAGAAAACATGTAGCATATAATCAGAAAGGGAGAGGACACAAGGAGAAATTGGAGAAGGGAAACAAAAAAAATCCCCATATTTGTTTGAGTTACACCATAATGTAGCCTAATTTTTTTTTTTTAAATATGGGAAAAGGGATTTTATAAGGTTTGTGCTATTTATTTATTTATTTATTTATTTATTTATTTGAGAGTGATAGACACAGAGAGAAAGACAGATAGAGGGAGAGAGAGAGAATGGGTGCGCCAGGGCTTCCAGCCTCTGCAAACGAACTCCAGACGCGTGCGCCCCCTTGTGCATCTGGCTAACGTGGGACCTGGGGAACCGAGCCTCAAACTGGGGTCTTTAGGCTTCACAGGCAAGCGTTTAACCCCTAAGCCATCTCTCCAGCCCCAGCCTAATTTTTTGTATGCTAATAAATTAAAAAAAAATTGAACCAACTAAGAAATTCAAGCATAATATATTCCTAATAGGGTACACATAAAATATAAAAATTCAAAAAGTATACTCTAAGCTTTATAATAACAATTACTCTCTCTCTCACTCTTGGTAAAGAAGGTTAAAGTAAAGAACATTCTTTTTTTTGTTGCAACATAACATAAATATTTTTTTATTTTTTAAATTTTTATTAGCATTTTCCATGATTATAAAAAAATCCCATGTTAATTCCCTACCCCCCCCATACTTTCTCCTTTGAAATTCCATTCTCCATCATATTACCTCCTCATCACAATCATTGAAGGACATTCTTTTGGATGAGAGTAAATTCATAAGCTAAGGGATTGTTCCAAATGGAAATAGAGGTGGATATAAAATAGAAGGTTAAGGCATGTTGTATAAAGGTTATGAGAGCTGAACACAAACAAAAATGACATAGTTATAAGTAAGTTGGTTAGTATTAAATTTCTAAGGTCAAAATTTCAATGATGTAAAATAAAACCAACACATGATTCTCTTTATAACAATAAGGTTTTCTTAAATATTGTCCTACTTTTGTAATGCTTCCAAACTAAAAATAAAAGTTTTTTCTTTTTACTAAATTTAAAACCTGTCGTTAAGTTATATCCAAATGTTAAGTCTGTGTGTTTTCCCATTGTGTAAAGCCTCCATTGTTGAATAGAAAATTTATTCTACTGGATAAAAATTTAAATCTAAAAAGTTTAAACCTATTTTTAAATTTTTTCCTATTCCACAAAATTCCATTGTGTGTATGATGTTTAAGTCTGCATACTTGTGTTTACATAAGTGACTAATACTAATAGATTGCTAAGACTAACTAAAGCTTTTATCTTTTTTGGTCTGACACATTTCCATTAGTTATTTTACACTTGATCTTAGTCAAAAGGCTGAGAAGTGATCCATTAGTTATTTTCAATCTAAGACGTCCCTTTGGAAAACATTTCATTATTGCTGTACTAAATAAATACTAAATATCAGGTTTAATAGTATTTTTATGATAAAAATCCATTCTCTGTCTCTCTCAAATAAATAAAAATAAAAAATGTTAAACATTTACATTTAAATAATTTAAACATTTTCAAGGTATTTCAAATGTCACATAACATACAACCTATAAGCTACACAAGTGGCTAGTCAGGAAAGATGTGCCTACTAGTTCAATAGTGGCATGTCTCTGACTGGATATGAAGCCTGCTCCATGGGAAGGAATTCATGCCTAGTACTGAAAATATAGTCAAAAGTCTATGGCTGGCAAGGTCATAAGCCCTTGCTGGGAAACTGCTACTATCATTTGGCTAAATGGATATATCATGTTGTTGCAGTCAGGTTTGTATTACTAGTAGAAATCACCCAACCAAGAGCAGATTGTGGAAAAAAAAAGAGGTTTAATTTGGCTTACAGGCTTGAGGGGGAAGCTCCATGATGGCAGGAGAAAATGATGGCATGAGCAGAGGGCAGACATCACTTCCCGGCCAACATTAGCTGGGCAACAAGAGCAAAGATTGTGCCAAACACTGGCATGGGGAAACTGGCTATAATACCTATAAGCCCGCCCCCAACAATACACTGCCTCCAAGAGGGTTTAAGTTCCATCAGATGGGAAACTAGCATTCAGAACACTTAAGTTTATGGTGGACACCTGAATCAAACTACCATATTCTGCCCCTGGCCCCCATAAACTGATACATGGTGTAAAAATAGAATGCACTCAGCCCAACTGTAAAAGCCCCCATAGTTTTTATTAAGCCTAATGATGTTCAAACATCCCCATATTCCAAGGTCTTTTAACTAAACCATAATACCAAAAACATCACCCAAAACCCATAATGGCACAGAATAAACACTCACTCTGCAAAAGATAGCACTGGGCATAGCAAAGAAATATTCAACCAATACAAGATTTAAAACAACCAGGGCAAACATCAAATTCTGTAGCTACAAGTTCAACAACTCTTGTCAGTGACAATTCTCCAGGCTCGATAATTTTAGCCAGCAACAATACTCTGGAGTTCCAATTCCACCCCTCTAGTTAGACTACTCACAGTCCTGGAAAACTTCATCTGGGACCTTTAGCTCTCCTTAGCAGCCATCTGGTGTTCCTGGAATCTTCATTTGGTCTCCACTGCAACCAATGGTCCATCCTTACAGCTTCATGGGGCTCCATACAGGCACACAGCAAACCTGCTTCACACTGCCAATGGCCATTTCCAAAATACAAAACCATGTTGAAAATTCAATAACCTTCTCTTTCCTGTACTTTTTTATACTTCATCATACCAGGTGGAGTGCCAATTTATTAATCTAGGGGGAATAAAGCAGACTTTGAAGAACAGGACACTCCTTCAGCATTTAGGTCCCATCAAAAGATTGCATTCTTTCTGTTGTCCCAATGCAGATCAGGTGGCCCAGTCTCAATGCTTGTAGTCTCTCACACAATTGCAGCTGAATGTGCAGAAGATTGACCAAAAAATTTCTTTCTATGCCATATTCCTCTGCACACACCACTCTGTTTCTATGCACAGCAACCCTGCACAAGTTCTCAGGACATGGGCATAACAGCAAACCTCTCACACAAACTGCTTCTAGCCCAGTCCAGACAAAGCTCCCTTTCACCTTCATAAGCCAAACCTCACAGTCCATAGTTCTTACTGTATTGAGGTCTTTAAACTCTGACTGGAATAGTCCATTAAGCTGTACTTATAGCACTGCAAGGTGTCTCTTAGGCCAAGGTTTCAAATCCTTCCACATTCCTTTGAAAACCACACTGTCAGGTATCTAGCAGCAATCTCACTCCTCAGTACCAACTGTACTGTTGCAGTCAGGTTTGCATTGTTGGCAGAAATCACTCAACCAAGAGCAGCTTTGGGGAAAAATTAGTTTATTTTGGCTTATACACTCAAGGGGAAGCTCCATGATGGCAGGGCAAAATGATGGCATGAGCAGAGAGTAGACATCACCTCCTGGCCAATATCAGATTGACAACAGGAACAGAAGCGTGTGCCAAACCCTAGCATGGGGAAACTGGGTATAACACCCTTAAACCCACCTCTCAAAATACACTGCCTCCAGGAGGCTTTAATTTCCAATTGCCATTGGCTGGGGAGATTAGCACTCAGAACAACTAAATTTATAGGGAACACCTGAATCAGAACACCACACATGTCCTCCAAATTGTCCTCTAAATATTTATCTTTATGCCCATAGATTAGTGCTACTCTCACTTTTGATTGAGAAGCTTCTCTTTTCAGATGGCATTGACTGCTGGGAAGACTGAAAACACACTGATGTACTGAGAAGTGACAGTGGAATGTTCAGCACTGAGTGAGACATCTCTATCACATCCTGCAAGGCTCAGAGACCACTGTGGAAGAGGTGGCAGAAAGAGTATAAGAGCCTAAGTATAAGGAGGACTTCTCTGCAACACTGTCTTCCAGACCAAAGTGGCAGTTACCTGTACAAGGTCTGCATAATATTGGACGTATTGACATGTCAGAGATACTGGAGGAGGACAAAACCAAAATTATCTCTAAATAGAAGAGGCAGAAGTTGGAAAGAAGAAGGGCTTCAGTGGAGAGTTAGGGGCTGGGGACAAAAGAAAACAATTGGAATGGATTATGATCAAAATATGTATCTGTATAAAAATTGTTAATGAAAAGTTAAATGCCACTTGATATATTCCTAAATGATAACAATTAATTTTAATTAAGCTGTCAATGGAAATGAGGCCCGCTTCCTTACTTCTACAGAGAATACTTTCTTGTTTCCTCACTTACTGCCTTCATTTTTACCATTTCAACCTTAGATATAATCCTCCTAGTATATATCACATGTAAATATCATGTCACATAACTTTATAAGACCAGGATCTTAATGGCTTTATTGATTTTGTCTTTAGCATTATTAGGACAAATTCCTTCATTCAGAGACATTTAAATTCTGAAATGTTAATTTCTGGAGTTTCAAGGAAAACCAAATGATATTTAATAGCAAAGTATTTCTACTTGCCAACACTGAGACTTCATACTTTTCCTCCTCTGCAGTGAGCAGCACCAGATGTTTCTGTTTACTTTTTCTTTCTTGGATTTCCAGCTATGATGTTCTGCTGGGCTCCATGCAGTCTTCTTTTGAAAATGAAGTATAAAAGCCAATCAAGGGCTGGAGAGATGGCTCAGGGGTTAAAGCAAATGCCTTCAAAGCCTAAAAACCTGAATTTGCTTCCCCAGAACCCACATAAATCCAGATGCACAAAAAGGGTACGTGCATCTGGAGTTCTTTTGTAGTGGCTAGAGGTCATGGTGTGCTCATTCACTCTCTCTCTCTCATCCCTCTCTGCTTGCAAATAAATAAATAAAATATGTTTTAAAATCCAAATAATTAAAATATATTTTAAAATACAATAAAAAATTTGATGAGAGTTTGCATATAGATTTTGCAGCCTCTTTCTGGAGCTTCTCTTTGGTTAGATTTCTTTTCTTTTTCTTTTCCATTATAGTAGATTGAACCAAGGGCCTGTAAGTATATGCTCGACCCCTGAGCCATGCACACTCTCAAGCCTTTAGATTTTCTCCAGCCACCTTGGTGGTCCTTGCAGTGTGTCCTCACACTCTCTAAACTACTAAGATTTCTGTGGGAGCCAAAGATGGGAGGATCATGAGTTCCAGGCCAGTTTGTGCTAGGAGACCCTTTCTCAAAAAAATAAAACAAAAGGTGAAGTTCCAAATTCTAGCTTTACAGAACCTCTCGATTGGTGTTGCATTACCTTCTCGTTGCTAAGACAAAACACCTGACCAGAAGCAGCTTGTAGAAGAAAAGAGTTTATTTCATCTGAAAGTTTCAAGGGAACATTTTATCATGTTGGGGGAGAACATAACTGGAGCGAGAAGCTGGCTCATGTTGTCACATATCAGCAGGAAGGGAGCAGCAAGAGTGAGCTCCTAAACACCTGGTGGGGCTTGTCTGCCCCCAGCGACACACTTCTTTCAGCAAGATTCCAGTTCCCAAAGGCTCTACCATCTGGAGACCAAGTATGAGGCTTAATCAAAAACACATGGGGCTGTGGGGGGAAGTCCACATTCAAGCTACTACAGCTGGAAGTTTTCTTAAAAATTACAATAGTGGGCTGGAGAGAAGGCTTAATGGTTAAGGTATTTGCCTGCAAAGCCAGGTTTGATTCCCCAGTATCCATGTAAGCCAGAGTGGTGCATGCATCTGGAGATCATTTGCAGTTACTAGAGGCCCTACCATGAGCATTCTCTCTCTCCATCTCTGTCCCAAATAAATAAATAAATAAGTAAATAAAATATTTTTTTTTAAAAAAGTTACAGTAGTGATCTCACCCACTTCAATTCTCTTTTTTCAAGGATCCACTCTCTTCCAATTTATGCATACCTTTTAGTTATTTTCTCATACCTTCATCTAGTATTTATTTTTAAAAAAATCTTGTTTGGTGATTATAGTTCTTATCTATGGAAAGTTTATACTGACATAAGGACTCCTGCATTATCAAGCATGTGACCTTTCTGTGTTTGATTCCCAGTAGTAGTCCTGACTAGCGATGAGGTTTTGTGTGGAGAAAAATTGATTTGCCTGTGTGGGCTGGAGGATGTAAGGCCTTAAAGGCCAGACAATGGCTATTTTACATGAAGAAGCACACAATAGGGAAAGGGTCATGTCTGAATTATAGATAGCTTTTGTTTTTAAATATTAGAATGATGCTGACATTTATTATAATTCATGGAGAGACTTGACATGTATTCAAATGAATTGGTATGGTATTTCCATCATTTACATGAAGCAAATGTCAGAACAGATGTAAGACCCTCAATCTATCTTTGTAATTACAAGTCCTTCCTTCTCTCCTTTCTCCCTGCTCTGTTTTCTCCCTTTCTTTCTCCATTTTCTTCTTTTTCCTGTTTTATTATTCTTCTTTTTAAAGCTTTTTTCAACTTCCTGACTAACATGTGAAGAGGGTACTAAACTTATTAAAATTTTGTGTGAAAAGCTCAACTTCAGTATTTAGAGTCAAATATTTTTTATTTACTAAAAACACTTAGTTTTTTCATTTTTGAACTTTACTATTCTCAGTGCTTGACAAAATGTCTTACACTAATAGGCATATGGAAATTATTGAGACATATAAATCATTTATTAAATTGCAATATAATAATTTAAAACAAACATTGACAGGCTTCTACAATCATAATGGTTAATTCTGTGTATCAACTTGAAAAAGAGATTTTGATCAAAGCTTGATATAAAATTGTATGCATATGATGATGAACACTGTGAAAGTTCTTTAAAAATGTTTTTTTAAATTTTTTTGTTTATTTTAATTTATCTATTTGAGAGTGACAGACAGAGAGAGAAAGAGGCAGATAGAGAGTGAGAGAGAGAATGGGCACGCCAGGGCCTCCAGCCACTGCGAACGAACTCCAGACGCGTGCGCCCCCTTGTGCATCTGGCTAACGTGGGACCTGGGGAAATCGAGCCTCGAACTGGGGTCCTTAGGCTTCACAGGCAAGCGCTTAACTGCTAAGCCATCTCTCCAGCCCCAAAAATGTGTTTTAAAATACATTTTTATTGATTTATTTATTTGAAAGATAGATATATAGAGAGACAGAGAGAGGAAGATCAAGAAAAAGCATGAGCATGCCAGGACCTCCAGCCACTGCAAATGAACTCCAGATGCATGTACCACCTTGTGCATCTGGCTTATGTAGGTCCTGAGGAAATGAACCTGAGTCCTTTGGCTTTGCAGACAAGTGCCATAACTGCTAAGCCATCTCTCCATCCCTGAAGATGTTTTTTTAACTTTTATTTTACTTGCATTGACAGGTGTGTGTGTGTGTGTGTGTGTGTGTGTGTGTGTGTGTTTGGGTGTGACAAGCTCTCTTGCTGCTGCAGATGAATACCCATCAGTTATGTGAGTACAGGAAATTGACAGGCTTTGTAAGCAAGTATCTTTAATCGCTGAGCCAGCTCTTCAACACCAGTTTTTTTAAAAAAATAAATTTTCTTTTTTTCTTAATTTTGGAATTTTATTTGAAAAACCAGTTCAGTGGGAGTGGTGGCAGACTAGGAGAATCACTGTGAGTTGAGGCCAGCCTGGAGTTCCAGGTCTGTTTGAGATAGAATGAGACTCTAGTATCAAAAAGAAAAAAAAAAAAAGCAACAACATCAACAAAATTAAAACAAAGCAAAACAAAATAACAACAACAACAACAAAAACACTGGGCACTTGGGAGGCAGAGGTAGGAGGATCACTGTGAGTTCCAGGCCACTCTCAGGGTACTGACTGGCAGGTCGGCTGACCTCTGGCTCTAGGTATGTACAGGGAAAAGTCAGGACCGAGGCCAGAAGCACTCCGCTTGCTAGGGCTGCCCTGCCCCATGGCTGGGGCTGTTGGGGTTCACCCTGTTACATCTCGGCCCCGGGGAGGTGAGGTGAGGCCCCTGGAAGATCTATGCCCCAAATCTCACCCGGCCACAGCCAAAGCCCAGGGTGATTTTCAATGAGTGCTGGTAATTTTAAATTTTCCCATAGACACAATTAAGTAGGGAAAATGGGCAGATGCAATTGACTTTAATATTTAAATAACCCAACATATACAGGAATATTAACAGTTTAATATACTTAATATTTTAAAATTGTGACATTCCTTTGTACTGAATCTCTGGAGGCATGTGTGCATCTGCAATTCCAGCTCACCTCAGTTGGGACTGGCTTCATTTCAATTGTGCTAAGCCACAGGAACTGTTGGCCGCAGTACTGGCCAGCACAGGTATAGGCCACCTGTATGACATCTTTCACTTACTGTCTTGGAGTCAGGCCTATTGGTTTTGCATGTCTTTATCATTATTGTGAAAAAGTTTTAATCATGGAAAAGGATGGAAGGGACTACCCAAAATGTTATTAGGATTATGGAGGCTTACTTTGGATATATTTAAATTTGTTTTGCTCATGTATGGTATGTGTGGTGTGTGGTATCTATGGGTTATGAATGTGCATGTGCTGCTATAGCACTGTGGTCATTTGAATGGATGACCCCAATACATTCAGGGTTATTAAAGCTTGTCATTTAGATCTCCAGCCACCTGGCTGGAGGTGGTTTCACTGGGGCTGGATCTGAGTTTCATCTTAAGATATGCAAAGTGCCTGAGTTCTGCCTGGGTTCCCAGCAGTTTGGCTGCTGGTTCTTTTGCTCTTGCTTTTGGTGGTAGCTTTTCTCTTTTTCACCACTATGAAACTTCCCTTGGATCTGTAAGCTTCTTATAAGTGCCATCCCTCCCATAAACTGTGCCTGGTCTGGAAGTTCCTCCCAATGACCTGGAGCGGTCTACTCCAAGCACCCAGTGCACTCACCTGTGGTACCCTGTGGGCTTGCCTGCAGTGGCTGGAGAATAGCAGATGTTCCCCACCATCACTCGCCTTACTGCTTTTCCTTGTGACAGAGACTTTCACTGATTCTAGAGCTTGCTGTTTGTGATTCTCTGGTGTCTGCTTTCCATGGGACTGGAGTTACAGGTATTCATGACCATGCTCAGATGTTTATATGGGTGCTCAGACCCTCATGTTTGCACAAGAAGCCTACTTAAGTGCTGAGCCATCCTTTCAGCCTTCAATATATTTTTTAAAAAGAGAGGATTTGACTTTGTTACAATTTCTTATCAGTATATCTTCAATAGGGATAGATTGCTAGGTCTTCCATTTAAGCACCAGGGATTTCTAGCAAGTGGTCCATATGAAAATATGGCTTGTATTTTCTAATTCATGTATATAAGATATGGTAAAAAGCCTGCATCTTTCCCTTGTCTTGTACATGGGACTGGTGTCTTTCTAGGCACTTTGTTGCTGATATAGTGAGGATGGGCATGCAGGAAGGAGTCAGCATCAGGATGTGTAGTTAGGTCTAACTCCTTTTTCATTCTGGATGGAGAATCACAATATGCAAACATGAAAAGCCACCTCAGGAAAAAGAAGTTTTGTCACTGTCATTTTGGATGGAGGATGAAGTGAGAAGACTTTGATAAACTATATTGATGTGCTCATTGTATCTATAACTTTCAGTTAAAAATGTTTATGTTGACAGTTTTATGCTAAAATGATGGTTTCCCCAAGACTTCTAGTCCATTCTAACTTCAGAGCCACCTCCAGGGCCTCTGAAGCCAGAGCTTTCCTTCTTTGATAGACAGGATCAACAGCCTGATGTCAGCAGGAAGTAATTATGGTAAATGGATCCTCACCTCTCTCCAACCCCTTAAGATTAATAAATGAAAATCTGTAAGTAGGAAAATGAAGGTTAGATGGGCTTAGAGAGAAAGAAAGCAGACTTTAGGGTGGCTGGAGGCTGATGCAGTGTTGGAGCTGAGTTACAGGAGGATGACCAATCTGGCTGGGACACACAGGGCTGATGCAGATACTAATTGCCCTGTGCTTCATTATGATGCCTCTCTTTCATTAGCCCTGAAAAGCTGTCTGATCCCATCATGCAACTGATACTATGACATATCCATTGAACCTCATATAAAGTTAGAAAATGGGGATAACCCTGTCTTGGGAAAATCCTAACTCATTCTTGGAATTTCTTGTCTTTTCCCTATCTTACTTCATGAATAACAGTCTCTTTTATTAAAGTTTGTTCATTAAAGTAAAGTCATCCAGGATTCCATCAATGTTACTTTCTCTTCAGAAGCCCACATTTCCTCTTGAGTGTGTGCTACTACTATGCCTTCCTACATCACAACTCTTCTTTTAAGAGACTTATTTATATGGTGTGGGTGTGTGTGTCGATAGACATACATGTACCACAGCATGCGTGTGGAGGTCAGAGTGAGAGGGAGTCAGGTAGATTTGTTAGGCAGGTAGGGTGACTTGGATCCTTGCAGTAACTACTTTGCTAGAGTATGATCTGACTTCTTATCTCTTCCCTAGATCTGTTTTTCCACCAACAACCTGGGGCCATCCTGGGAGGGAGGTCTTTCTTAGGATTTAAATCTAATCTTAATGTTGTGATTGGTCAAGTTCCTCTTCTTGAACCAGCCCCTAGCTCATACCAGTCTGCTCCCTCCAGCTCACCTGTAACAGAAGGTAGAGCCCACTACCATGAGGTTATGAACATGTTTATGAGGTGAGGGCAAACTCCTGGGCTGCTTGACCACTCCTGAACCTCCAGCTTCTTGTGAGTTTTCCCTCTTCAGTTGGGGCAAGATGAGGGGAGAACTGCCTGGTCCCTACTCCCCCATGGGCTCTCTATCTTCTCCTGCCCTCTACAGTGGAGGAGCTCTTTTTTACTTTTCTTTCATCTTTAAACTTCCCTTTTATGGTTTTTCCAGGCCCACCATGCATGTGAGTATATTCATTTTCCTTCCCTTAGTTCTTTACTTCCCTCAATAGGTATAACAATTTAATAATTATTCTTCTCAGTTTGGCTTGCCCAATTCTTTGGTTAAATACAAACACAAACCAAGGGTGTGGGGTTCAAGGACTTTCCTGAACCCTTAACATTCCATTTCAAGAGAAAATATTTCAGGTTGATTCTCACCTTCTACCTTGTTTTGAGTGTAGGTCTCTTGTTGGTCACCTGCTTGTGAATTTCCAGGAAATTTGTCTGTCCCCACCTTTATTCTCACTACAGGTACACTAGGATTAAAGACCACCACTTCTTGTGGCTTCTATATGGGGTCTAGAGATCTGAACTCACAGAGTTGCATGGTAGATACTTTATCTACTCAACCATCTCTCCAGTCCCCTGTCTTTCAACATCCATATAGAAGACTAAGCATATACTACTATCTTTTTGTTATAAAACCCCAGGTTTACTTTTTTAAAAAAAGGTTTGTTGGTAGTAAGCATGCGACCTTCGAAATGTCTCTACTGTTACAAAGTTTATCGCCCAAATTAAAATGGCATTGGGAGTCTATCTCACCACAGTCAGAATGGCTATCTTCAAGAAAATAGCCTACAAATGTTAGGAAGGCTATGGAGACCTTATCCATTGCTGGCTAGAATATAAACTGGTACAGCTACTATGGAAAACAGTATGGAGTTTCCTCAAACATCACAAAAACAGAACTACCATATGATTAAGTTATAGTACGCTTGTGTGTGTGTGTGTGTGTGTGTGTGTGTGTGTGTGTGCATGTGTGTGTGTGTACCTGAAAGAACCTAAATCAGCACACCACTACTCACAAGAGCCAAGATGTCCATTCATAGATTAATGCACAAATCAATAGTTATATACACACACAGTGGATTTGGATTTTATCATAAAAAGAATGAAATATGTAATTTGTAGGAGAATGAATAAAAGTATAGATCATCATGTTAAACAACATAAATCAAACTCAAAGGACAAATGTTTCATATTTTCTTTCATGTGAAAAATCTGGTTATGTCTATATGAATATATGTACACATATATATGACATGAAAGCAGAAAGGGGCCTATGAAGAGGGGAAGCAAGATAAAAGGAAGTAAGAGGAATGAACAACAGAGGATAATGATAAAGACACATTACAATGTTTTCCCTTGTATGTAGAATGTAGATTTAAATATGTATGTATCTATGACACATATAGAAATGTGTGTGATGTGAAGGCAGAAGAGGACTGTTTGGAGAGGAAAAGGGACAAACAAAGGAACTAGGGGCAGAGGAGGGTGGTTGGGTAAATATGAGCAAGGCATAGTGCTATATGCATGAAAATGCCAGAATGAAGCCAACTATTTTATATGCTAAAGAAAAAAGTAGTAAAAATACAATCGATTGCCCAAGCCTAGGACACTTTTGACAGCTGAAGAGAGTACTATTACTGATGAGAAGAGGTACAAACTGAGGTATTCCAGGCACCCTCATGCACAAGACCAACCCACTTATAGCCCGTTTGGGCTTTTGGCTAGATTAAAATGATAAAATCTTCCAAGTGTGTCTGTGTCTTTCTGTTATCACAGTTCTCTGAGTTATGAAAGAATGAAGGTTCCAGATGATAATTCCTGGCTATGATGCTTTGGGCCTCTGAATCACTGGGGATTTTGAGGAGGAACAGGTGTGTTTACCAGTATGTTTCAGATTGAAATGTCTAGAGGAGAAAATGGGAAGGACTAGAAGGGTAAAAGTGGGTGAGTCAAAGAAGGACCTCACTGAGGTGGTTCCTGCAGCCATGCAGTCATTTAATAATTTCATACAAGCAGGTATGAGAGATGTTGCCAGAGGAAAGCAGTATAAGTCCCCCATGCTTCCATCACCCACTAGCCCATAATGTAGAACCAGTTTTCTTTTTAAACAATGCTTTTCTCTAAGTGGCACAGATTTATGGAGGAAAAATTACTGTTTTCACTGTTAATCATAGAGATCAAGTATTTTTAAGTGACCTAAGAGCTAGAACTGTATAAGCTTTTTGCTAAAACCCTGACATATCACCGTTTTCACATCTAATATAAAATGCTAATTGAGTTTTAAGTGTTAGTAACATTTAGAGGAGGTATTTGTGTTTTGTTCAAGGTGTTTCATTTGTAATATGAATTCCCATAAATGACATTATGGTTGTTTTTGCAGGTAGGTATTCAGATAACCATTTTCCATGATGCTAGAGGTTAATAACAAGACTGCTATAGATTCTGCAGTCTCTCAATAGGGAGACAAATGAAGGGCTTAATCACTACCATTACTCTGAATGAACGTTACTAATGCTTCTTTTGATATACTTGCACTCTTTATACCTATTGTGGTATTGAACTGGAAAGTAAGTATATTAACCAACTTATTTATATTTCTATGTTTGTTGGATGCCTATATTATTTTTGTCTCTATCTCTTATAAGCTAATGTGACTTTGGTTATTATTTGGTATCTTGGAGGTTCACTTTCATCAGTTTCAATAAACCTGGAAAATTGATCAGACTGCTAAAACTTTATGCCTTCATTTGAGAATCATCCACACAGATATGTCTATGGAAGCCATGAGCCTGGATGACTTGTCACAAGAGGAGAAGAGCTAGAAATGCCTTGATTCTAAGTTGTAGAAGGCATAGTATTGTCATTTTGATGACTATATTATTTGAACCAAAATTCAGAGTCAGAAGACTAAGAGGTACCGGTACATTTATAGCAATGATGGTTTGAGAGATTTTCAAAATTAACACTGGTAGCTTGCATGCATCATTTTTATAGGTAAGAAAGTCCATTCAACTAGATACTAGAAGAAATAGCCCATGTTCTCTAATCTGTCACACTAGTTCCTATTTGCAGTGGAATTGATAGCTATTATGTTCTTCTCTTGTCTTTAAAATGATTCTAAGCTTTTCTGAAAGAATAGTGGTTTTTGTTTATGTTGTTTGTTTTTGAGGTAAGATTTCACTTTAGTCCAGGCTGACCTATAACTCACTTTGTACTCCAGACTGGCCTTGAATTCACAGTGCTCCTTCTGCCCAAGTATCTTTCTTTTAATTAATTTTTTTCATGTTTTATTTGTTTATTTATTTGAGAGAGAGAGAGAGAGAGAGAGGAAGAGAGAGGGAGAGAGAGGATGGGCATGCCAAGGCTTCTAGCCACTGCAAACAAATTCCAGACATATGTGCTACCTTATGCATCTGGCTTATATGGGTACTGAGGAATTGAACCTGGGTCCTTAGGCTTCACAGGCAAGCTCCTTAACCATCTCTCTAGTCCCTACATCAGTCTCTTGTGTGCTAGGATTAAAGGCATGAGTCACCATGCCCAGATTTTAAAGAACAGTGTTCTGTTTAGAATTGTCTAAATTATTAGTAATATCCAAGAAGTGGTATGTGGTCAGGGTAGGAAAGGAGAAGAGAGATAATATCCAGATAGTGAAACACTGAATATTTTTTTCCTTTTCTTGTCTGAGTTAGCTCAGAGGTTGACTGGAAGAACTGGTTTTGGAAAAATCACCCCAGATTCAGCTTCTTGCTAATTATAGACCACAGCCATGTAAGTGCTTATGCTCATCAAAGGTTTCAAATTAAAAAAATGAGTATAACCAACTTTGTTATCTAAAATTACTTAGGAAAAATACTGAGGGTCGCAATAGAAACACAAATGCCTTGAAAAGTCCCAATCGTCTACTGGTACTTTGTCCAAGTGAAGCCCTTCATTTTGTGAAAGGCAAAAAGCTTTTTATGAGGTGAGGAGAAACCACAGTATAAACCCTTCACTTTGTAATGAGCAGACCATGCCTGCTCCCTTTGCCATTTGCTTCTCCTCTCTCAAAATTCCTTACACTTTAGCATCCATAAAGACCAGAATAAGTTTATCATGTCACATTTTCAGACCCTGATAATTGTCACCTTGACTCAAAGGATGGATGTGGAAATCAAATGGGAAAAGGACATATAGTTATGTGACATATAATGACATTTTGGTCAATGACATCTTGCATATTTGGCAGTAGTTCTCAGAAATGATCATAGAGTTAAAATGTTCCTCCTCCTAACCATGCTTCAGCTCCCAGGGTGATATCAGAAAAGATATGTGGGGCTCCAGGTCAAGTAGGTCTTAGCAGACTTCCAGTGGGCAGGCATGGAGGGCCACAATAGGGAATCTGTAGATTCCCATGTTCTCAGGTAGCCAACTAGACCCTTGAGTCCTTCCACCACACACTCCAGCCATTGCACCTCTGACTCCCTAACCAAGTTCTCTGCTGCATTACCTGTAGGCTCTGCATCCTGTGTCCTATGTCCTCTCTGTCTCTGGAGGCTCCCCTCTCCACATTTGTCGGCAGTCTGCATGCACTCCACTGGTTGGTAGCCTGTGTACATTGCATCTATCAGTGGCTTATGTGCCTTCCATGTTTCCTGGAGCTCCCTCTCCCCACTGTGTCTGTTGATGGCCCACTTGCATTGCATCTTTGGTGGTCTGCATGCTTTCCCTCTCTCTGAGGCCACCTATATTGCACACAGTCTATGCCAGGGTCCTCCAGGCTCCCAGATTGAGCCCACGGCCCACCTGCACTCCAGTGTCCCTTCGTGATCCCCTGTTTTGTATTCTTGGTGGACTGGCCTGAAGGCTTCCTCTGCTTCCCTTCTCACAGATCCTGCACACCCTGTGCTGCCTACAGGCACCCTTGTGTGTGCCCCTTGGCGAGTGCCTATATCTCCCCACACTAACCAACTCCCTGATCCAGCATGGGCTGTGTAACCAAAATGATTCCCCACCATCTGTCCAATGCTCACACCACTCCCAATGACTACTTGGACCATTACCTCAACCCCAGAAGGGTAACACAGGAACATCAGGCAATAACCTGCCCATCTGGGCACAGTAGGAAATCAAGGGTAAGTAGTGCTACCACCCTGGAGCCACAGGCAAGACACAGCTCAGACCAGACCAAATGAATCCCAGATCTCCAGTCTCACCTTTGCTAGTAAGCACCAGCCCAGAGCAGCTGATGCACTTATGCCCTCCACAACCTGCACAATCCAAAATACAAATCCATCATTAGACTATTCTATTAAAATATAAAATGTTACAATCACTGAAGACATTAAAAGGGAAATCTTTTGCTTCCTCCTTACTTAAATAAGATTTTTACACTGTGATGAGCAGGCCACAATGCACAAGAAACAATATGAAAGAACAAACTGAAAGATTGCCAACAAGTTTGCCTAGGCCTACAGTAGAATTATCCAGTGAAAACATAGAGGGGACAACAGAAATAGAACTTCAACCTGAAGACAGAAGATATATGACCCTGACCAAGCAAATGGCAGAACTGGTAGCAAATTAACCAAAACCCAACAATCACATAAATGAAATCAAAACAATTGTCTTCACTTGGCTCAATCTCATAGACAAAAATCAGGAAGACCTCAAAAGATATTTGGATGAATTGAAGGTGACTCATGAATAGGTGATCTCAATGACTAGCTTATTAAGCTTAATGAAGACTAAATGCAAGAATGAATTACAAGAAGCATTAAGAAAAGCAAAATATGACCCGAAATTGGAACTTGACAAAGGGTGGATACTATACAGAAAAAGGCAGAAGAAAATACAAGCCAAATTGAAGTAGTAAAATGTCTTTAGAAACCCTCAAGAACAAACTTAATCATGTGGAGGGCAGAACTTCATAGCTCGATAGCAAGACAGGAGAAACAGTTCAGGAGTACAAAATTTTTAATGACTTCAAAAAAGCTTGAGAACAAAATATTTGGGAACTGTGGAATACCTTTAAACATCCTAACATTCACATCATGAGTATACCAGAAGGGGAAGAAAGTCAGACCAAAGACACCTTGGTCTTATTTGACAAAATTATTGAAGAAATTTTTTCTGTCTTCTCAATAGAGGGTCCTATCAAGATACAAGAAGTTAACAGAGGGGCTGGAGAGATGGCTTAGTGGTTAAGCGCTTGCCTGTGAAGCCTAAGGATCCCGGTTGGAGGCTCAGTTCCCCAGGTCCCACATTAGCCAGATGCACAAGGGGGCGCACACGTCTGGAGTTCGTTTGCAGAGGCTGGAAGCCCTGGTGTGCCCATTCTCTCTCTCTACCTCTATCTGTCTTTCTCTCTGTGTCTGTCGCTCTCAAATAAATAAATAAATAAATGTTTAAAAAAAAAAAGAAGTTAACAGAACTCTAAACAGAGTGGATGAAAAAGAAACTGTCCAAGCATATCATTGTTGAAACTTTAAACAATGAAAACAAAGAGAAAGTTCCAAAAGCAACAATGGAGAAACAACACATCACATACAAAGGCAATTCTATTAGAATTACCTCAGAGTTTTTAATGGAAATCCAGAAAGTCAGAAGGGCATGAAATGGAACACTTCAAAGTCTAAAAAACTATGGCTGCCAACACAAATTACTGTACCCAGAGAAAGTATCTTTCATAATAGATGATGAAATAAAAAATTCCCATGATAAAAGCCAGCTCTATGATTATAAGAACACAAAAATAACCTACAGAGAATACTGCAGGGAATTCTCCTCACAGACAAGACAAACAACCAATATCAAAAGCCTACAAGAAGAAGATCACAATAATAAAAACTAGAGCTGGCTCAAAAAAGTAGAACATTCAATAAACCCCCAAACACCATAAAGCATCCCAACATAGCAGGGATTAAATCAAACCTCACAGTTATAATGTAAAATATTAATTGTCTTAACTTACCCATCAAAAGACACAAGTTAACAGGGTGGATCAGAAAAATGTACCCATAGGATTGCTGTCTTCAAGAAATCCACCTCACCACTGAAGACAGACACCTCCTCAGGGTGCAAAGCTGGAAAACGATATTCCAAGCAAATAGAAATATGAAACAATCAGGTGTTGCTATGTTAATATCTAATGAAATATATCTCAAACCAAAAGTAGTCATAAAAGACAAAGAAGGCCACTATTTATTCATCAAGACAATGATCAAACAAGAGGACATCACAATCATAAATATATATACAACAAACACAGATGCACCACAGTTTCTTAAACAAACCTATTTGACAAAAAAAAAAAACCCAGAAATAAACACTAACACCATCATATCTGGGGACTTCAATACTCCACTATCATCAATAGACAGATGATCCAAACAGAAAATCACAGGGAAGTAAGAAAGCTCAACAACCCCATAGATCATAGAGATATAACAGACATCTACAGAGCATTCCACCTGAATTTATGATATACACACTCTTCTCAGAGGCCATGGAACCTTCTCCAAAATAGATCATAAATTAGGCCATAAAGCATGCCTCCATAAATTCAGGCATATTGACATAATTTCCTAAATTATATCACATCATAATGCTTTAAAGCTAGAAATTAACAACAAGAGATACATCATGAATTCTACCAGCTCCTGGAAACTGAACAATACACTTTTAAACAATGAATGGGTAATGGATGAAATCAAAAAAGAAATTGTAAATTTTATAATTACATGAAAATGAGAATACAAGTTAACAAAACTTAAAGGACATAATGAATGCCATCCTAAGGGAAAAATTCATAGCACTAAATGCCTTCATGATAATGACAGAAAGATTTGAAATTAGTAATGCAAACACCCCCCTAAAGGCATTGGACAAACAAAAAGAATCCAATGCAAAGAGCTCCAGATGGAAAGAATAAGCAAGATTAGCCAAGTGTGATGGCCCATGCCTTTAATCTCAGCACTTGGGAGGAGAGGTAGGAGGATTGCCATGAGTTCAAGGCCATCCTGAGACTACATAGTGAGTTGTAGGTCAGCCTGGGCTAGAGTGAGGCCCGACCTTGAAAAACCAAAATAAGCTGGGGATGGTGGTGCATGCCTTTAATCCCAGAACTAGGGAGACAGAGGTAGGAGGATTGCTGTGAGTTCAAGGTCATCCTGAGATTACATAGTGAATTCCAGATTGGCCTAGACTAGAGTGAAACCCTACCTTGAAAAAACCAAAAACCAAACCAAAACAACAACAAAAAAACCCAAAATAAATAAATAAATCAAGATCAGGGAAGAAATGAATGAACTGGAAAAAAATTATGAAAACTGATGAAGCAAAGAACTGTTTTTCTTTTGAAAAAATAAACAAGATTGATAAACCCTGCAAGATATGATCAAGCAAAAAAGGGAGGCTTCTCAAATTAACAATATCAGAAAGTAAAAATGAGAGGTCACAGGAGACATCAATGAAATAGGAGGAATCATCAGGACTTACTTCTAAATGCTCTCCAAAGCTCTGGAAGAGGTGGATGAATTCCTAGCCACATACCACCTACTAAAACTAAACACAGAGAAGATTAATCTCTGAAATAAAGTTATCATATCCATAGAGATTGAAAAGGTAATCAAAAACCTCCCCCATAGGAAAAGTACAATACCAAATGGCTAATCAGCCAAATTCTATCAAACTTTCACTGAAGAACTGAAACCAATTTTTCCTCAAACCACTTCACATAATTGAAAAACAGGGAATCCTCCCCAAATCCTTTTATGAAGCTAGCATCCCACTAATATGAAAAGCAGACAGAGATTCAATCCCTGATGAATTTAGATGCAAATATCCTGATCAAAATTCTTGCAAACTGAATTCAACAACACTAAATACATCATCCACCTTGATCAAGCAGGATACATCACAGGGATGCAGGGATAGTTTAATATGCATAAATCAGTCAATGTAAAACACCACATAAACAAACTTAATCACAAGAACGACATGATCATTTCAATAGATGCAGGGAAGGCTTTTGATAAGACACAGCATCACTCATGAGCAAAACAATGGAAAGAATAGGCATGGGGGGGTTTATATCTCAACAAAATAAAGGCCATATATAGAGCACCTAAATCCAAAAAAAATATGTAATGGGGAAAGACTCACGGAATTCCCAAGGAACAAGACAGGGATGCCCACTCTCACCACTGCTCTTCAACATAGTACTAGAGGTCCTAGCCCAGACAGTAAGACAGGAGAAAAACATTAAAAGGATGCAAACTGAAATGGAAGAAGTCAAGTTAGCCCTATTTGCAGATGACATGATCCTGTACATAAGTGATCTGAAACTTATAAAGGTGATTAATTCCTATAGTAAAGTGGCAGGATACAAAATCAACACACAAAAAATCAGTAGCCTTTCTATATGCAAAAGACAACTATACAGAGAAAGAAATAAGTGAGACTGTCACATTTTCAATAGCAACAAAAATTAAATACTTTGGAATAACAATAACCAACAATGTGAAAGACCTATATGATGGACCAAAAAAAAAAAAAAAAAAAAACCAACAACAAAAAACAAAAAACAAAACAAAACAAAACAAAACAAAACAAAAACCCAAGGAAGAATTGAGGACTTAAGAAGATGGAAAGATGCTCCTGGATAAGTAAAATCAGTATTCTGAAAATGACAATTTTACTAAAAGCAATATACAGATTTAATGCAAATACCAATAAAATTCTAGCATCATTCTTAACAAAGATAGAAAAAATGACCTCAAAATTTATATGAAATGGCAGCATAACTTGGATATCCAAACATATCTTCAGTAAAAGAAACACTTCTGGAGGTATCACCATACCTAATCTAAAGCTATGTTACAAAGCCATAGTAACAAAAACAGCATGGTCCTGTCATAAAAACAGAAATGTAGACCAATGGAACAGAATTGAAGACTTGGACCCTAGGTAAAGTAAATACAGCTACTTGATCTTTGACAAAAATGCCAATAATGTAGACTGAAGAAAAGATGACATCTTTAATAAATGATGTTGGACAAATTGGATGACCATATGTAGAAAAATGAAATTAGACCCACTCATTTCTCCATACACAAAAATCAAGTCCAAATGGATTAAAGACCACAGCATAAGACCTGAAACTCTTCAATTACTGGAAGAAAGAGTAGGAGGCACACTCCATGATATAGGACTGGGAAAAGACTGCCTGAACAAAACCCCAGTAGCTGAGGAAATTAAACAAGCACTCAACCAGTGGAATCTCATGAAGCTAAAAGCCATTTGCACAATTGCTCAGGAAATAGAATCACTAATCAATCACTGGGATCTCATGAAATTACAAAAGTTTTGTACATGAAGGGACACTATGAATAGAGCAAAGAGACAATCTTTGCCAGCTATACATCTGACAGAGGATTATTATCCAGAACATACAAAGAACTAAAAAAACAAACAAACCCCAAAACAATAAGAAATCAAACAACCCAATTAAAAATGGGCTATGGAACTAGATACAGAGTTCTCATCAGAAGAAATATAGAGGGCATATAAATATCTAAAAAGGTGTTCTAAATTCTTAGCCATCAGGGAAATGCAAATTAAAACTACTTTGATGTTCCATCTCTCTCCTGTCAGAATATCTACCATCAAGAAAACAAATGATGATAAATGCTGGTGAGGATGTGGAAGAAAGGAAACCCTTTTACACTGTTGGTGGGAATGTAATTTGGTACAATCATTGTGGAAATCAGTGTGGACGTTCTTGAGACTTCCTAAAAACAGATTTACCATATGATCCAGCTATAGCACTCCTAGGCATACATCCTTATTACTCTTCTCACTACCTTAGAGATACTTGAACAACCATGTTGATTGCTGCTGTACTCACAATAGCTAGGAAATGGAACCAGTCTAGATGTCCATCCACAGATGAATGGATAGTAAAGATGTACATTTACACAATAGAGTTCTATACAGCTATAAAGAAAAAAGGAAATTATGAAAATTTCTTGGAAATGGATGAATCTAGAAAGGATCATACTAAGTGAGGTAACCTAGGCCCAGAAAGCCAAACTCCCTATGTTCTCTCTCATAGTGGATCATAGCTAAAAATGTATAGACTTGTGTGTGAGCTGGAACCAAAAATTGGTAGCAGAGGACAGTAAGGTAGAAAAAGGCTATAAGGGAGGGAGGAGAGGGAAGGAATTAAGGGGATTGTATTGTATATATGTAAGTAGAAAAACAGATTACAGGGAGGGAAAAAGCCTAAGTAAGGCCAGGGGAAGAGATTGTGTAAAAGAAGGGTTGTGTGGAGGGTGGGGGTGGTCAATCAAAATTCAAGGTATTCTGAGTAAGACTTATGAAAACCTACTCTTTCAAATAATGGCACAGCCAGAAGTCATAGATTGTTAACTAGAAAATTTTCAGTGCCAGGGATGGGATACCTTCCAGTGAGTTGTTGGCCAGGGAGATCCCTGTTGCCTCCAAAACATTACATAGGCTGTTGCCAGCGCCCTTGGTTTCCTTTGAGAAACAGATGGTAAGTCCCTATTGCTGATGACTTCATATGCCTGAGTGGCAAAGTCATTGAGAAATCAAGCTGGTGATGAGCTGAAAACCTTCTCCCTGTAGACCAGCCAGCTGAAAGATGGGAAAAACTGTGCTGCATGCAGCCCTTTGGAGGACAGAAGTCATCAGCAGTGAAAACAGTGGACACTGGAAGCCTCAAGTTTGGCCAGACAGGCCAAATGACTGAATGAGAGCAATAGTGGCATGTCTGCTTTGGGGAAAACCAAATGCCCTGTAATTGGACTGAAGACCCACTCTATGGGAGGCACTAAATGCCTGGTTCTGAAAACCTAATCAAAAGCCTATGGTATGTCATGAGCCTTAGGGATATAAAGCCTGCTCTTATTTGAATAAATTCATATATTACTCTCACCAAATTGCCCTGAAAGCACTACAGTTAATGTTCATATTCTTATGTTAATGCTACTTTCACTTCTGGTTAAAGAAACTTCTCTTTTCAGATGGTGATAGCCACTGGGATGACCCAAAAGGCAACAGAGTGCTGAGAAGAAATGATGGAGGAGTGTCTAGCATTGAAACATCTCTATCACACCATCCAAGGCTCAGGGTCCATTGCAGAAGAGGTGGAGGAAAGAATATAAGACCCAAAGGAAAGGTACCACTTCTTACAATGCAACTGTCCAGACAGAAATTGGCCTTGATATCCATGACATCACAGTGCCTAGCAATACCTATGCTAGACCCTCATAGTAGGAGAAAAAGATGATGACATGAAATAAAAAGAGAGACTAATGGAGAGAGGGAGGGTATATGACAGAGAGCAGAGTTATGAAGGGGAAACTTGGGGAGTCTTTAGTCTCCCCAGTAGGCATCGCCATCTGCAAAAAGTAGCTCCTTTGGCCAAATCTATGGGCATAAATATAAGCATTTGAAGGGCAACTTGATGGACACAACATAACCATTTAGCCATCCAACTGTAGGAAGCTTCCCTCATAAGGCCCATGACCTTACCAGCGCTAGACTTTTGACTGGATTTTCCGTACTAGGCATGACTTCCCTCCCATGGAGCAGGTCTCAAATCCAATCAGAGAGCAGGTTATCCCCTTAATAGCTATGCCATTATTGCCCCAGTGGGCACACCTTGCCTGGCTGCTCCATTTTGTAACTTGCAGTGTCCATTGCTTGTTAAGATTGTTGATGAGTTTTATTTTTCTTCCCCCTCTAGCAGCCTGTGTAGCACTTTCTAGCACTGTGATCGCCAGCCAGGAGGAGGTTTTCAGCTCAGTTCCTGCTTGATTTCTTAGAGTTCTGCAACCATAGCATGTGTTGTCTTTAGCAATAATGTACCATCTAGCTCTGGTGGGCAACCAAGAACATTGGCAAACCCTACATTGTTTTGGGGGCCTTAGGATACTCCTTAACCAACAGCACAATGGGAGGTATCCAACCCTTGACACTGTAATTACCTGGTAGCAACATGTTGTTTCTATTAGTAACATTATCCACTCCATCAGGATACTTTTCTTCCTAGACCCTCTTTTAAAATTATATATATATATATATTTAAAATTATTATTTATTTATTTATTTGAGAGTGACAGAGAGAGAAAGAGGTAGTTAGAGAACAAGAGAGAGAATGGGCACGCCAGGGCTACCAGCCACTGCAAACGAACTCCAGACGCGTGCGCCCCCTTGTGCATCTGGCTAACATGGGTCCTGGGGAATCGAGCCTTGAACCGGGGTCCTTAGGCTTCATGGGCAAGTGCTCAACTGCTATGCCATCTCTCCAGCCCTAAAATTATATTTTTAATTCCATAATAGAAAGGTATGCTTTCATGTGACATTTTCATAAAGTCTCTAGTTTTTGATGTGTTCCTGCATTCTGTTTGCAAGTATTTTATTGAAATTTTTAAAAGTTTTCTCCAGGTAGGGTCTGACTCTAGCCCAGGCTGACCAGGACTATGTAGTTCAAGGCTGTCCTTGAACTCTTAGAGATCCTCTTATCTCTGCTTCCCAAATGCTGGGATTAAAGGTGTGGTGCACCATGCTCAGCTTGTTGAGAATTTTTGCATCTATGTTCATGAGATTGATCTTTAATTTGATTTTTTTGGTTGTTTATCTAGTTTTGGTATTGGAGGAGAAAGCTAGCTTCTTTTAGACAGTTTAAGGTAGGACCAGAGGCTCAGAGAGAACCAATGTTAGCCATGCCTCCTGCCCCTGGCATGAATGGTACTTGTGTCTCATTGAGGATCATCTACAACAGCTACAGTACCTCCTTGCTGCCCACAGTCTAGCATGGTACCTAGATAGGCAGCATTCACTACAAAGGTGGGCTGGCCCTTCAAATCTACAAACCAATTGGGTCTTCCCCTTTACATACCTGAGTCGGATGAAAGAATACATTTTCAATGAGCTATAAAGGCTGCCCCTAGTCATATCCTTATATAGTAACAGATTTAAAATTTAATTTAATTTAATTTTTTTATTAATTAGTTTTCTGCTCAGCAAATACAGTCAATTTGGTACCATTGTTAGGCTCATCCATGTCCGACCCCCTCCCCCTAACCCCTCCTTGTTGAGGTATATGGGTTGTGCAACCTGGAGTTAGCCCATACTTATGGGTAGGATAAATGCCTTTGTGTATCATTACCCAAAGTGTGGCTCTGACATTCTTTCTGCCCCCTCTTCTGAAAAATTTCCCTGAGCCATGTTGTGTTCATTTTTGGTCTTCTTCAGTGGTGTTGGGGTCCTCTGGGTCTCTGGCTCTCTGATTTGGTAGGAGTTGATTTTTCTCTATGTTGACCTCCTTCACCCTTGAGCTGGTACCCAGTTCACCAAGAAAACAGCACTCTTGCTTGTTTCGCCAATTTTTCTTAGGTTCAGCTGGGGTCCTTTTGAAGTATGATGGGGTGGCTCTGTCCTTAGAATCTACATATATCTGAAAAAGAGAAGCAGATTCTCCAACAGAGAGTAAGTTAGCACCAGAACAAATGAGATAACCCTTACTTTTTTTTTTTATAGAGAATTTAATAGGTTTAGGCCCTCTTGTAGCCCACTGTTGATGGTAGCTTGATAATGGAGAGCGGGCTTATGTTTGGATATGGTTCTGATAGGTATTCTTAATTTTGACTTCTTACTGTTCCAAATGTATTGGAGTTCCTTTCATATCTTCTTAATAATTTATGTTTCTCCTTGTTGGAATGTTCCAAATCCTCAACTGTGTTTTACAACTCACATACTCTGTCCTTTCCTTGATCCATTCCATTAATGAAGCTTTCTATATAGTTTTATTATTTATTTATTTTTAATTTTTTGTTTATTTATTTATTTGAGAGTGACAGAGAGAAAGAGGCAGATATATAGAGAGAATGGGCGCACAGGGCCTCTAGCCACTGCAAACGAACTCCAGATGTGCCCCCTTTATGCATCTGGCTAACGTGGGTCCTAGGGAATCGAGCCTTGAACTGGGATTCTTAGGCTTCACGGGCAAGTGCTTAACCACTTAAGTCATCTCTCAGCCCTCTATATAGTTTTTTTTATTTTATTTTATTTTTAAAAAAATTTTGTTTATTATTTATTTATTTGAGAGTGACAGACAGAGAAAGAGGGGGAGAATGAGAGAGAATGGGCATGCCAGGGCTTCCAGCCACTGCAAACGAACTCCAGATGCATGTGCCCCCTTGTGCATCTGGCTAACGTGGGTCCTGGGGAATCGAGCCTCGAACTGGGGTCCTTAGGCTTCACAGGCAAGCGCTTAACCGCTAAGCCATCTCTCCAGCCCTAGTTTTTTATTAGACTTATAATGTTCTTCATTTCTAGCATTTCAGATTGGCTTTTCTTTAGTATTTTTATTTCCTTACTCATCTTGTATTGACCTCTTTGTTTCATTTAGCTGATTTTGCATGTTATCTAGGGATTCCTTGAGGAACTTGTTTTCTTTTTATTTTTTGACTCTTTGAGCACACTTATAACCATTATTTTCAATTCTCTGTTTGGCATTTCACCCAAGACACTTTCACTAGAAGTTATTACTGTAAGATTCATAGTTTTTGGAGGAGTCATATTGTCTTAACTTTCTTTGTGGTTCTTATGCTACTGCATTGGCATTTGTGCATCACTGGTTATTTCATTGCTTCAGTTTTCTGTTTATCAGTAGTATTCTTAGGCATGTAGACCAGATGTTACATTCTTGAGCCGGGCATAGTGATACACTCCTTTAATCCTAGCCCTAGAGAGGCAGACGTAGGAGATTGCGGTGAGTTTGAAGCCACCCTGAGACCACATAGTGAATTCCAGGTCAGCCTGAGCTAGAGTGAGAACCTACCTCAAAACAAAACAAGACAAACAAACAAACAAAAAATTACCTTCTCATTCCAGGAGCTTAAAGTATCTAGTGTGGCCTTCATATTGCTTCCAGAATACAATACTAATATCTGGACTGACAAAAGCTGGTGGATGTTATGACTACTATGCAAATGTCATAGTAGCAAATTAACAACAATGGTCCATTTGACTTTGATAACTGTTGACATATAAACATGAGCCTAGTTTGATGCATGCTAGGGTTTTGGTTTAAGGTGGGACTAGTATTAACTTTGAAAAAGAAGTGGCAAAAACATCTGGGAGAAGAAACTTGGGATACTGTTAGTTTCACAAATTTTAGGGTTGTGTAAGCAATAGAAAGTTGTGGGGCTGGAGAGATGGCTTAGCGGTTAAGCGCTTGCCTGTGAAGCCTAAGGACCCCGGTTCGAGGCTCAGTTCCCCAGGTCCCACGTTAGCCAGATGCACAAGGGGGCGCATGCGTCTGGAGTTCGTTTGCAGAGGCTGGAAGCCCTGGCGCGCCCATTCTCTCTCTCTCCCTCTATCTGTCTTTCTCTCTGTGTCTGTCGCTCTCAAATAAATAAATAAAAAATGAACAAAAAAAATTAAAAAAAAAAAAGAAAGTTGTGGTTATAGAGAATATAAAGAGCAAATAAAGAATAGAAAATGTAAAAATGACATTCGAAAAAGAGGGAAGTATATGAATGGCATGTAGATTAGTAGAGGCATCACAATAGTAGACCTGGGGAAAATATAGAACAAACTAAAACCTAGCTGAGTAATGTACGAACACAAACAATACCATCATGGAATATATATGCCTTTGTGAAATGGATTTTGAATCCTTCCCCCTCTTGTGATTTTTTTTTTTTTTAGCAACCTCCTTTGATATGGGGGTTGGTTTGATTAGCACTTCCAGTTTAAGCCAACATAACCAGAGTTGGAGTATGTATTACCCCATTGGAATTCAGCTCAGTTACTTTCAGGGTAAATGAATTTCTGTCTCACATATGCTAAGATAATATAAATCCATTTTTCTCCTTGGTGCAGTTTCAGCTTGTCTTAGCTGGCTAACATTTCACATCAGCTGGTCTTGATGTTTTTGGCAGGAGGAACAAATAGGAGCCCTTGGCTTGTTGCTACCTTCAGTACCTGGTTTTGCTTTGTTGTGAACTACTACCTAGAGGTGTTTTCACAGTGCTCAACTCTTTCCCTCATCCTCTCCTTCAGTGTCTTCTGATTTTCCAAGGTTGGTGTGAGTTGGACAAAAAGCCCTTCCCTATGGTTTCCTTCTAGTTCCTGTTTGGTTCTTCTTCAGTGATTCAGTTTCCTTGATGAATTTATCCTGCATGTTTTGGATGTTTCCCTCTACTTTGCTAACAATATCATTCACTTTGCAGATTGTCTTGTCAAAATGTCAGGATCTTGGATAGATTTCTTTAGTTCATTTATCTGCTTACTTAAGTGCTCTATATGGTCATTGATGTTTTATAAGTAGGATTCTGACTTCTTTCTCTGATATTCCTCCTATCTCCTTATTGTGGGTTGGGAGGCTGGGAATGGGTCATGATGGACTGTGTTCCCTTCTATTCTTTGTATTTCTCCTTTGTTACTTCCACATTAAAAAAACCTCTTCATTGACAACTTTATACACAATGTACTCTGATCATAACTTCCTCCTACTTCTCTCTTTTGTCCCACTACACAGAACCCCATCTTCTTTCCAACTTGTTCTTTTTCTATTTTGATGTAATTATTATTATCTTACTTTTTGTCCTCATATCATGCAGGTCTAGTGTAGGAGGTAACAGCCACTGTGAAATCAGGAATGCAATAGCCACTTTGTGTCTGGGAGACCGTGTCCCAAAGCACTCTTCTCCATCCTCTAGCTCTTACATTCATCCTGCCACCTTTTTCTGCAATGGTTTTTGAGCCTTAGAGGGTGTGATACAGATTTCTCACTTAGTATTGAACATTTACTATCACTTCTTTTCAGTATGTTGATGAGTTTTAAGGTAGGGACTTCCAGACTTAACTCCTCCCTTTTGCCAGTACTAGTTGATGGTTTGTTTAGCCTTCTAAGGGACCTCCTGTAGGCTCCTTAACTAGTAGTTACATTTCTTTCAGCTAATTAGGCTGAGTCACAGTGGTACTCCTCACTTATTTATTAACAAGTCTGGTTATACCTTACTTTAGAAGACCCTTTTGTATTTTGTACACTTGTAACCTGAGTGATGGCTACCTACAAAGGTAGGTAAGTAGGACCAGTGCTGGTTCATGGTCTAGTGTTGTCATAAGTCCTTTGACAGCTAAATCATGAGGTTACATGTTACATTTTGATGTTCTTTATACCACCTAGCACAGTGTTAAACATAGAGAAGATACTATTCACCTCATAAAACTGAGGTTGATTCTTTATCTTTCTTGGTAGAAGTTATATGAGCATGAAACAGGTATAACTGGAAAATGTATACAACAGAATTTCAAAAATAGGCCATTGTCTTTGCCATCACCTATCAGCCTGTCTCCTTCAACACTCCAAAGTCATGCAGGTGTCTTCTTCTTTGCCTCTGTGCCTTCTTCCTTTAGCTGACATCAACTGTGCTTCTCTGCAACATCAAATCCCTTTGTCCCCAGTTCCGTCCTTGAGCAGAACAAAGCCCTCACAAGCAGGCCACAAGTTGAATCACTTACCTCTGTCACCAGAGGAGTTGATCTTCCCTGACAAGGCTTTGTCTGATTTTAGTGGCACAGTTAGTGACAGCCCATGCATGTAGCAGCATGTGACCTAGTGCTTTGCTTCAAACTGTGTAGTCGTCAGAACTGTCAGATAGTCAGAACAAGTTAATTCCACACCAGCCAAAGGGCAGGCAGCAATAATACGGGGCCTCTGGAGAGGGTGCTGTCAGGCAGAGTATCTCTGCAGCCACACAGCTACTCTGCTGTGGAGAGCTGACAGGCAGCATGTGGTTCTTAGAACCAGTGCAAACAGGCTTGGCAATTTTTTGTTAGATCTGTGGTGCTCTTGGTCATGCTAGCTGTAACCTGGGAACAATGATTTCAACAGGGACCATTTTTAACTCAAGAAAACCCATCTTCTCATGGCAGAGACAGAAGATTGCTCTTGACCCTTTTCCTCTCTTAGTTCTTGTTTTCCTCTTTGTAGCCAATGGGAGTGATTATTGGGTAGATGCATATTTGGTTTACCCCAGAGACAGTAGCTGATGAGCTATTGGTCTCATTAAGGAGGATTTTTTTGGCACCATGTTCTTGAAGAAATTCTTGGTTTCTGATATGTTGGGAAACAGGTATATGTTTCATAGTGCTGGGAGAATGAAGAGTTCCCCTAGTGGATGAAGAGAGTGTTGCTGTGTGTGTGGTTTTTCTGCATAGCAGAACTTTGGGATATTAAGAAGAAATGGTAATAAATATAGTGTGTTTTTTATGAGTCCAAGGCTACTCTAGAATAAAACATACCACTAAATGAGGCTAAGTTGGATGGCCTAGAGAGATAATCAAGTCAGATGCTACATCTGCTGTCTAGATGAGGAGTTGGTGAATGACTAAAATTGTTTTACTGTTCTCCTCCCCCCCACCTCTTTTTTCTTTTAAGAAATAGGTAGACCAGTAGTTTGATTGTAAAATGTCCCCCATATACTCATGAGTTTTAATACTGGATCTCCAACTAGTGGTGGTGTTTATGAAGGCTGCAGACCCTTAGGAAGTGGAGTCTTGCTGGAGGAAGTATGTGTCTAGAGGCCAACATTGAGGTGTTACAGCCCCACCCTACTTGCTGTTCTCACTGTCTCTGCTTCCTCCCGCTGACATGATCCTGGCTTTCTGCTTCTGCCTTGCTTCCCCACCACAATGGACTTCCCATAAAACTACAAGCCAAGTATGAGACCTTTTGCTATTTAAGATGATTCTGGTTGGATATTTTTTCCAACAATGAGAAAATAACTAATACACCAGGTGTTTCAGTCAGGTTTGCATGGCTGGCAGAAAGCACCTGACCAAGAGCAGCTTGGGGGAAAAAGGTTTATTTTGCCATATAGACACTAGGGGACTCCATCATGGCAGGGGAGAATGATGGCATGAGCAGAGGGTGGACATCACCTCCTGACCAACATTGGGTGGACAACAGCAACAGGAGAGTGTGCCAAACACTGGCAAGGGGAAACTGGCTATAATACCCATAGGCCCACCCCCAATCATACACTGCTTCCAGGAGCTTTTAATTCTCAAATCTCCATCAGCTGGGAACCTAGCATTCAGAACACCTAAGTTTATGGGGGACACCTGAATCACACCACCACACCAGGAAAACTACAAAGGACTTTGCTTGCAATTAAGTTTTAATGAAGGGGCTGGAGAAATGGGTTCAAAGTTAAATGCACTTGCTTGTAATGCTTTCAGGCCTGGGTTAATTTCTCTAGTACCCATGTAAAACCATATGCACAATGTGGCACATGTGTCTGGAGTTCATTTGAAGTGGCAAGAGGCCCTGTTATACCCATACTCTTTGTCCCTCTCTCTTTCTGCTCACAAATAAATAAATGAATAAAAGTATTTAAAATAGTAATGAAAACAAAGATTTTTTTTTTCTAATGGCATGTACTACTTGGGGAGATATGATTTGTGTTGATATATTTAGTCCATTTTAGTTGCTCCCAGTTGTCCCCTGAAGTGATTTAGGAAGTTGTCAGCAGAAATATTTTTTTCTAGAAAGCTTGCCTTACTGAAGATCCACCACCAGCTTAACTGACTCAACTCAGTGCCTACATAGATTAAGTCATGGAGTACATGCTGTCATCCTCTTTGGTGAGGTAAATATAGGGTCTATTACCTCCTATTTTTCCTAGTTATTTTCTTTTCTTAAATTTATTTATTTATTTATTACTAGTTTTCTATTCAGCAAATACAGGTGGTTTGGTACCATTATTAGGCTCATCCATGGCCTATCAATCACCTCCCCACTGGCCCCTCCTTGTTGGTATGTATGGGTTGTGGATTGTGGAGTTAGTCCACAGTTATTGGTATGATAAATTTCTCTGCATATCAAGACCCAACATGTGGCGCTGACATTCTTTCCACCCCCTCTTCTGCAAAATTTCCCTGAGCCATGTTGGGTTCATTTTTGGTCTGCTTCAGTGATGAGGTGTTGGGGGCCTCTGGGGCTCTGGCTCTCTGATTTGGTAGGAGTTGATTTTTCTCTGTGTTGGTCTCCTTCCCCCTTGTGCTGGTATCTGGTTAATCAGGAAAACAGAACCGTTGCTTGTTTCACCAATTTTCCTTGGTTTCAGTCGGGGCCTTTTTGAGGAATGATGGGGTGGCTCTCTCTTTAGGATCTATATCTATCTGAAAAAGAGAAGCAGATTCTCCAACAGAGAGTAAGTTAGCACCAGGACAAATGAGTCTTAAATTTATTTTTTATTAATATGGACATACTTAGTATGTAAACAACACATGTTGGTATCATTGTTTCCCTTATCCCTGCCCTTTTACGAAGAGGTCCTCCTTGTTGGGGATGCACATCAACCCCTTGGGGATTGTGGGTCATGCATTGTGGGGGCAGCAGCCAGTTATGGGGAGAGAAAAGGTCTGTGTACATAATGTCCCAACTTTGGCTCTAACAATCTTTCTGCCCCCTCTTCCACATAATTCCCTGAGCCATGTTGGGTGCATTTTACGTCAACTTCAATGATGGGCTCTTAGAAGCCTCTGGATTTCTGCTTTGGAAGATATTGAGTGAGCTCAGTGTCTATCTCCATCACCCTTGTGTTCATATCATGTTCTTAACTGTGTGCCACTGTTACACTGTGTGAGCTACACATCAGGTTGTTTGCTTCTGAGTAGCCTGGAGCTTGAGTTGCTCAGACAGACGTTAGCCACTTGCCCCCCAGTAGCTCATGTAGCACCTTCTAGCACTAGATGGGTTAACTGCCTGGGGACTGATTCTCTTCTGGATCCAACCAGGACTCTCCATGGTCTGTGCCAATAGTGTATAGTGTCTTCAGCTCTTACCATTAAACTCTGGTGGATAATCAAGTGCTGACAGAAGTCTGTCTTGTTAGTTTTGGGAGAACTTGTAGTTCTCTCCAATGAACAGCTCGTTGTGGATGTTAACTGTGTTCTGGTACAGGGAATTATAGGCCAGTGCTAGAGGAAGAGAAAAAAGAAAAGACAGAAAAAAGAGAAACAAGAGAAATTTGAGGTTAGGCTTTGTCTCACCCTTTTCAGGGCCCTTTGATTTAGGTGCTCCCCCTAAGGACATGTTGAGGGTTCAACTTTTTAGTCTAACTTCCAGAATATAGTATTTTATGGTACCAGTTCAATTTGGGTTCAGTTTTCTGCCCCTCCCACCCTTTTCCTTCCCCCAAGCCGTAATCTCCATATTGTCCAAGCCTTGAGATGCCATTCAGGTATGTCAACAACTCAGGGTGATGCAGTTTAGAAACCACAAATGAATGAGATCATGTGATGATTGACTTTCTGTGATTGTATGAGTTTGCTTAGTATGATCTGTTCCAAGTTCGACCATTTTTCTTCAAATTTCATGGTATCATTTTTTTCTTAATGCTGAGTAGAATTCCATCATGAAGATATACCACATCTTGATTATCCATTCATCCAATGATGGGCACCTGGGTTGATTCCCATTCTTATCTATGATGCATTGAGCAGCTATAAACATGGTTGAGCAAATATCTCTGAACTGAGATGTGGAGCTTTTAGGGTAAATGCCCGGTAATGGAATAACAGGGTCTGTTGGTAACTCTATGTTCATCCTTTTCAGGAGTTTCCATAGTGATTGTACCAGCTTACATTCCCACCAACAGTGAATGAGTGTTCCTATTTCTCCACATCCTCACCAGCATTTGTTTTCATTTGATTTTTTTAAATGTCTGCTATCCTTACTGGGGTAAGGTGGAATCTTATAGCTGTTTTAATTTGCATTTCCATAATGGTTAGGGATGTTTAACATTTTCTTAAGTGTGTGTCAGCCATTTGAAATTCTTCCTCTGAGAACTCCTTATTCAGTTCTCTGCCCCACTTTTGGAGTAGGTTGTTTCATTTTTTTATTGTTCAGTTTTTTGAGGTCTTTGTAGATTCTAGATATTAGGCTTCTGTCACTGGTATAGCTGACAAAGATTTTCTTCCACTCAGTGGGTAATCTATTGGCTTTGTTTGTGGTATATTTGTCTGTGCAAAAGCTTTTTAGCTTCATGAAGTCCCATTGGTTCAGTGCTTGTTTAATTTCCTGTGTTACTGGGGTTTTGTTCATGAAGTCTTTTCCCAGTCCTGTATCACAGAGCTTTCTGCCTATTTTTTATTCCATTAATTGAAGATTTTCAGGTCTTATATTGTGGTCTTTAACCAATTTGGACTTGATTTTTGTTTATGAAAAAAGAAGTGAGTCTAATTTCATTTTTCTACATATGGCCATCCAAATTGTCCAACACCATTTATTGAAGATGCTGTCTTTTTTCCAGTCCACATTACTGGCACCTTTGTCAAAGATCAAGTAGCTGTAGTTACTTGACCTACTTGACCTGTTCCACTGGTCTATGTTTTTGTTTTCGTTCCAGTACCATGTCGTTTTTGTTACTATGGCTTTGCAGTATATCTTTAGGAAGGGTATGGTGATACCTCCAAATGTTTTTTTTTTTTTCTTTTTCCTCCTGAGAATATGTTTCAATATCTGAGGCTTGGTGCCATTCCATATGAATTTTGAGATTTTTTTTTCAATCTCTGTGAAGAGTGATGCTGGTATTTTTATTGGTATTGCTTTTGGAAGAATTGCCATTTTTACAATATTATTTTTACATACCTAGGAGCATGGTAGTTCTTTCTATCTTCTCAAGTACTCCTCTCTTTCTGGAGTGTTTTTGTTTTCATTATATAGGTCTTTCACATCCTTGGTTAGTGTTATTCCAAGGTCTTTAATATTTTGGTGATATTGAAAAGGTGACAGCCTCACTGATTTCTTTCTTTGTATATTTGCATATAGAAAAGCTACTGACTTTTGTGCATTGATTTTATAGCCTGCCACTTTATTGAAGGAATTAATCACCTTTAGAAGTTTTAAGATAGAGACTTTCAGGTCACTTACATACAGGATCATGTCATCTGAAAATAGACTAACTTGACTTCTTCCTTTCCAATTTGCATCCCTTTTATTTCTTTTTCCTGTCCTATTGCTTGGGCTAGTTCTTCTAGTACTATGTTGAACAGTAGTGGTGAGATTATCCCCAATAACAATGTGAACTCCTTGGGTCTTTCCCCACTGTGTATTATTTGGGTTTTAGGTGCTTTCTATATAGCCTTATTGTGTTGAGATATGAACCCTACATGCTTATTCTTTCCAGCATTTTGATCATGAAGTAGTGTTGTATTTTGTCAACAGCCTTCTCTGCATCAGTAAAAATGATAATGTGGTTCTTATGGTTAAGCTTATTCATATGCTATATTATATTGACTGATTTCCATATGTTGAACAATCTCTGCACCCCTGGAATGAAACCTAGTTGATCAAGGTGGATAATGCTTTGGATGTGTTGTTGAATTTGGTGTGCAAAGATTTTATTCAGGATCTTTGCATCTAAGTTATTGGGGATATAGGCATATTATAATTTTCTTGTTGCATCTCTGTCTAGGTTTGGTATTAGGGTGATACTATCTTCATAATAGGAGTTGGGGAGGATTCTCTGGTCACTGATTATGCAAAAACATTTTGAGAAAAATTGGTTTCAGTTGTTCAATGAAGGTTTGATAGAATTTACCTGGTCCTGGACTTTTCTTTTTGGGAAAGTTTTTTGATTAACTTTTCAATCTCCATGGATGTGACAGGTCTGTTTAAGAGATTAATCTGCTCTGCATTTAGTTTTGGTAAGCGATGTATGCAGGAATTAATCCATTTCTTCCAGATTATTTAATTTTGTAGAATAGAGGTTTAGGAAGTATGCCCTAATAATTGTTCCAATTTAATGGATGTCTGCTGTGATCTCTCCTTTTTATTTCTGATTTTGTTAATTTGAGACTTCTGTATTTTTTTTTTTTTCTTGATAAAATTGGCCAGGGGTTTGTAAATCTTGTTTAGTTTTCCAAAGAGCAAGCTCTTCATTTCATCAAATTTTAAAATTGTTTTCTTAGTTTCCAATTCATTCATTTCTGCTCTAATCTTGATTATTTCTTTCCACGTGGAGCTCTTTGGGTTGGATTCTTGTTGTTTCTCCAGTGCCTTTAGGTGGATAGTTAGGCTATTAATTTAGGATCTCTCCATCTTTGTAATGAAGGCATTTAGCACTATGAATTTTCCTCTTAGGACTGCCTTCATTGTATCCTATAAGTTTTGGTAGGTTGTGTTTTTATATCATTCAATTCTAGGAATTTTGCAATTTCTTATTTTGATTTCTTCCATGATCCATTCCTTGTTTAAATGCATTTTATTTAGTCTCCAGGAACTGGTGGAGTTCTTGATATGTCTTTTGTTGTTAATTTCTAGCTTTAAAGCATTGTGTTCTGACATGATGCAGGAAGTTACTTCCTGACTTTATGAAGGCATGCCTTATGCCTGAATATATGGTCAATTTTGGAGAAGGTTCCATGGGCTCCTGAGAAGAATGTGTATTCTATAGAGTTGAGGTGGAAAGTCCTGTAGATATTTGTTAGATCTAGCTGATCTATGATATTGTTGAGCTCTATTATTTCCTTGTTGATTTTCTGCTTGGATGATCTGTCTATGGATGATAGTGGAATTTTGAGGTCAATAACTATGATGCTGTTGGTGTTTATTTCTGTTTTAGCATAAAGTAGGTATTGTTTTATAAACTGTGGTGCATCTGTGTTTGGAGCCTATATATTTATGATTGTGATGTACTCATGTTGGATCATTCCCTTGATGAGTAAGAAGTGGCCTTCTTTCTCCTTTTTGATTACTTTTGGTTTGAAGACTATTTTATCAGATATTAATATAGCAAAACATGCTTGTTTTTTATTTTCATTTGCTTGGAATGTCATTTTCAATCCTTTCACCCTGAGGAGGTGTCTATCTTTAGTTGTGAGGTGGGTTTCTTGAAGATAGCTGATAGATGGGTAGAATTTTTTGATCCACAATGATAACCTGAGCCTTTTTAAAAAATTTTTTTAAAAATTATTTATTTATTTATTTGAGAGCGACAGACACAGAGAGAAAGATAGATAGAGGGGGAGAGAGAGAATGGGCGCGCCAGGGCTTCCAGCCTCTGCAAACGAACTCCAGACACGTGCGCCTGCTTGTGCATCTGGCTAATGTGGGACCTGGGGAACCGAGCCTCGAACCAGGGTCCTTAGGCTTCACAGGCAAGAGCTTAACCACTAAGCCATCTCTCCAGCCCAACCTGAGCCTTTTGATGGGCGAGTTAAGGCCATTAATATTTCAGGTTATTACTGTAAGGTTTGAATTAATCCTAGCCATGATGAGGTTATTTTGTGGGGATTGTACTTTCTTGTATTTTTAACTATGTTGAGCCTGGTCTGTTTTTGGTTAATTTGATCTTGTTGGCTCTATTATTTGTGGAGTATTCCTTCAATTATTCTCTATAGGTTTTGCTTTATGTTCATAGAGCTGACTTTTTTATAAAAAGTTTTCCTTTCATCATCTATTATGAGGGATAATTTTGCTGAGTAGAGTAGTTTGGGTTGGAAGCCATAGTTTTTTAGACTTTGATGCGTTCCATTCCAGGCCTTTCTGGCTTTCAGGCTTTCCATTGAGAAATCTGATGTAATTCTGATGGGATTGCCTTTGTATGCTGTGAATTGTTTTTCTCTTGCTGCTTTTAACATTTGGTCTTTGTTTTCATTGTTAAGAGTTTGAACTATGTTGTGCTTTGGAGAGTTCCTTCTTTGGTCCTATCTGTTTGGTGTTCTGCGGACTTCTTGTATCTGGATGGGCCTGTCCTTTGAGAGATTTGGAAATTTTTCTTCTACAATTTTGTTGAATATGTTCTCTATGCCTCTGGTGTGGATTTCCTCTCATTCTGGTATACCCATGATCCAGATATTTGATCATTTTAGGGTATCACACAGTTCCCTCATATTCCTTTCACTTAATTTTTTAAAAATTATTTTTATTTAGTTATTTGAGAGAAGAAAAGGGAGAAAGAGAGAGATAGAGGGAGAGAATTGGTGTGTCAGGGCCTTCAGCCACTGCAAGCAAACTCCAGATGCATGTGCCACCTTGTGCATCTGGCTTATGTGGGTACTGGGGGATCTATCTGAGGTCCTTTGGCTTTGAAGGAAAGAACCTTAAGGGCTAAGCCATCTCTCCAGCCCTCACTTGATTCTTTGAACTTAGTGAAGCTTTTGGCCTCCTGATTAGTTTCTTCTGTCTTGTCTTCCAGGTCAGAGGTTCTGTATTTCACTTGAGTAACTCTGTTAGTGAGGGGTTCTAGAGAGATTTTTATAATTTGTTTGGTTTTTCTTTTCTGTTGTGTTATTTTGCATTGAGTTCATCTCTTTTTTGAGGTATGATTTCAATTTGAGTTGTGATTTTTTATTTCAGTCTGAGTTATGATTTTCTTGATCCTTCCTGGAATTCATTCTTGCCTTTGATCAAGTCTTCATTAAGCTTAATTTATCTGTTGTTGAGATGTTTCATTTTTTTATTTTTATTTTTATTTATTTATTTGAGAGCAACAGACAGAGAGAAAGAAGCAGAGAGAGAGAGAGAGAGAGAGAGAGAGAGAGAGAGAATGGGTGAGCCAGAGCCTCCAGCCACTGCAAATGAACTACATATGCATGCATGCCATTGTGCATCTGGCTAACGTGGGTCCTGGGGAATTGAACCTTAAACTGGGGTCCTTAGGCTTCACAGGCAAGTGTTTAACTGCTAAGCCATCTATCCAGCCAGAGATATTTCATTTCCTGACTCACCTTCAATTTGTTCATATCTCTTTTGAGGGTTCTAACATTTTGTTTAATCAAGTTAAGCCTATTGTCAAAAGCTGAACACTCTAAGAGAGAAGTCTGTTCAATTCTATGGATCCTATTTTTGGTTCTTGGATGGTTTGCTTCTAGTTCCATGATTCTTTTGATCAGGGTCTAATTGATTGTTATTTTTATTTTGGGAATGAATTTCTATTGATCTCTTTATGATTTCATTGGAGGCTTTCATTGTAGGACTAGGCTTCCTTGGGGATCTCTCAGTTTTCTGCTTTCATTTTTTTTTTTTTTTGTATTGTTGTATACCTATTTTAGGGAGCCTCTTCTTTATTTTATCAAGGAGGAAGAAATTTTTGTTCTTTGGCCCATGCACCCACTGGCTCAGGTGAACAGGGATGTTGGTACCCAGTGGCCAGTCAGGATACCAGAGAAAAAGGCCTAATTCCACAATGCACACAGGAACAAGGCCTCCCCACTGGAGGCACAATGGGACCTACCAGGACCAGGGCACTGGGAGGAGCCAGGGAACTGGGATCTGGCCTACTCATTCCTCACTGTGTCTGCTCACACATTCTCTCATGAAGGGTACCTGGACCAGGGAGCTGGCAGGAGCCAGAAACAGGGATCTTGCCTAATTACTCCATGCTGTTGTGCCTGCCTGCTCACTATCCCTGTTCCTAGTTATTTTCTGAAAGGGAAGCTACTAAATACAGATATCCTACACAATGCATACTAAGTTGTTCTAGACACAAATCTGATGATACTGTGCTATTGTAATATTCAATGAATTTTATGTGCTGTCCTCTAATCACCATGCCTATCCTATGTTCTTTTCATGTCAAGCCATATCCTTTATAGATTCAGAATAAAAGTTTTCTCTTCTAAAACATATATCTATATATTTTTAGTGCATTTATTGGACAATTGTTATATATACTTCTTTATATTTCTGTCTTTCCCACTACTCTGTGACTGATCGAGGTTAGGAATCATTTAACCTATATTACTTCAAAGGTGTCAATCACAGAACAGATGCTAAGTTAATGGTTTAAGGCTGAATAAAGGGTCTCCACTGATAAGCTCTGGCATGAGATTTGTGAACAGATGAAGAATATAACTTAACCAGAGGGATTTAAAAGTGTTGATATTTCAAAAAAAGTATAAACATGATGTCATGAACCTTAAGCATGATATAAGATTCAGATCAGATACTTGAAAAATGCTATGGGCAATTAAAAAAATTAAAGGGGCTTTTACAGGCTATGTTTACCACAGTGACTGGGACAAATGGCAGAGCTACTATATTACCTCTGTGCCTTCGGTGAGAAACATGATCTATGGAGATGGACACAAGCAAAGGGAAATAAGGATTAAAATGAAAATGTGGTGGCTTTCATAAATTCATGTTTGTGTCAAGATGCACATAATGCAAGGTTTAAAAAAATCAGTAGCTGAATGTGAAATTCATTGGAAGAAAACTCATAGTCAGTCAAGCCCTCTACATTTTCTGTTTATCACATTAATCAATTTTTTTCTACAATTTTACTGCCACCAGCATTGTCTGTCTATCTATGAGTCATTAGTTTCCCAGGTTACAATGGCCTCTGTCTTCTTGTAATCTCTACAGTTGTCTTTTTCCAGTAGTCTCTCACAGAAGCCAAGATTGTGAGAGTCTGGTCATGTTACTCCAGTGTGAATGCCAGTGCAATTGTTTCTTGTCACATGGTGTTCAGATAAAAGAAAAAAATAAAAAAGAAATGCAAGCAGAAAAAAGATAGTGTGGTGCTGGGGAGACCAGAGGGAGGGAGAACTGGGGACAATGATATAATACATGAAAGTTGTCATAATGAAACACTATTTTATAAGCTGAGGTAAAAAACAAACAAACCAAATATATACATACATAAAGTATTTGAGGAAGAAAAAGGCCTTCTCACTTCATTTATTTTGGCTACTAGACCTGACTCACATTAGCCTCTCCAGACCTAAGTCTAACCCTTTCCTTCCATCTTCCTCTCCACTCTAGCCCCACTGAACTGTTTCCAGCCTTTTGTGCATGCACTGTTTCTTCTCTTCTTTTTGGCCCTTGCATGTTCATTGAGTCATGTTCTGTATATAATGTTAGGAGGAGGTGCGGGACAATAGGCCCAGAAACAGTCCTCTGTGTTTTCTTTTTTTTTTTTCTTTTGGTTTATGTGTGTGTGTGTGTGTGTGTGTGTGTGTGTGTGTGTGTGGTGTGGTGTGATGTGCTATGGTGTGTGCACATGTATGTGCCCTAGCAGCACCATATGCTCTCCCTACAGTGCAGTGTGCTTGCCTGTGGTGGCAGGAGCAGAGCTTTGGTTGTCCCACTCTATTGTTCTTCTATTCATGGTAGAGTCTTTTAGTGATCCCTGAGCTTGCTGTATTTTTAAAAATTAAAAAAACATTAATTCTGTGAACTCTGCTGTTATTCTTGGGTCTCTGTTCCCATGTAGGACGGTGGTTACAGATTCACATGGCCATGTCAAGCTGTGTATATGGATCTGGGGATCAAACTTGGAGTGTTCTCTCAGGCTTCCTCAGGCCCTCATACTTACATAGGAAGTGCTTTTCTCCACTGAGTCATCTCTCCAGTCCAACATTTCCAAATTTTAATGGGGAAAATGATTTTTAAGCAAATAATCATGAAATTATTAAATAAATAGATGGCATCACAACAGGGATAAGGCCAAATATAACAGCATGACAAAGCCAGGCATGATGGCACACGCCTTTAATCCCAGCACTCAGGAGGTAGAGGTGGGAGGATCGCCAAGAGTTCGAGGCCACCCTGAGACTACATAGTGAGTTCCAGGTCAGCTTGGGCTAGAGTGAGACCCAACACTGAAAAACCAAAAACAAACAAACAAACAAAACACCAAAAAACTCCACAAAAACAAAAAAACAGAAAACAAAAAAAGACAGCATGACAAGCTATGACCTTGTCAGCCAGGTCAGAGTGATCCCTGGTGAGATCATGAGGATGAATAGGCATAAACTAGGGGAAAGAGAGGAAGAAAAGTTGTTGCAAATGGCAGAAATAGGATTTATAGGTTATGATCAATGCAGGAACACTATTTTAATGATAAACTAAAAGAAATTTACTGTGGCTATAGTGGGTAAGCAAAGCCCAATTGGATCATGCCAGGCCTTGCAGTCTATGTAAAGGAGTGCTCGTACTAACGGAGCCTGAGAATCACTGGCACATTTTATGCAAGGGAAGGTGATATATTATTTTGAAAAGGGCATTTCATCTGCAAGAGGGATTGGCAAGAAACTCAAAGGATGTGGATGACACATTTTGATGGCTGTTATAGTAATCCAGGTCACTGATGCTTTTTGGATTGAGGTGACTAGAGAGGATGTAGAATAGTGAGTTGGCATGGGGATGTTTGTGAAATGAACTTGATAGGATATAGTGGTGGATTAGACTAGAAGTGTGAGGAAGAAACCTTATTAAAAACACTCAGGTTTCTTGCTAGGTAACTAGAAGGCTGGTAGAGACAGTACTTGTAGAGGAAACTGAGGAGGAGGAGGCACAGTCTCAGGAGCCTCTGAGCTGTGCTGGTGTTGCAGTCCGGTTCGCATTGCTGTTAGAAATCATCCAACCAAGAGCAGCTTCTGGGAAAAAGAGATTTATTTTGGCTTACAGGCTCGAGGGGAAGCTCCACGATGGCAGGGAAAAACAATGGCATGAGCAGAGGGTGGACATCACCCCCTGGCCAACATAAGGTGGACCACAGCAACAGGAGGGTGCCAAACACTGGCATGGGGAAACTGGCTATAAAGCCCTTAAGCCCGCCCCCAAGAATACACTCCCTCCAGGAGGCATTAATTCCCAAATATCCATCAGCTGGGAGCCTAGCATTCAGAACACCTAAGTTTATGGGGGACACCTGAATCAAACCACCACATTCTGCCCCTGGCCCCCATAAACTGATATCCATACATGATGTAAAATACAATGCTTTCAGTCTGACTTTAAAAGTCCCCATAGTTTTTATCAATTCCAATGATGTTCATACATCCCCATAGTCCAAGATCTTTTAACTGAGCCATAATACCAAAAAATAACCTCAAAAAACCCATAATGGCACAGAATAAATATTCACACTGCAAAAGATGGCATTGGGCATAGCAAAGAAACATTCAACCAATACAAGATTTAAAACAACCAGGGCAAACATCAAACTGTGTAGCTTCAAGTCCAGCAACTCTAGCCAGTGACAAATCTTCAAGTCAGATAATTCTAACCAGTAAGTCTCTGGCATTCCAATTCTGCCCCTCCAGCTAGGCTACTCACAGTCCTGGAAAACTTCATCGGGGCCGGCAGCTCCTCGGCAGCCATCTCATGGTCCCAGCATCTCCACTGGGTCTCCATAGCAAGCCACGGTTCATCCTCATGGCCCCATGGTGTTTCTATGCAGGCAACCAGCAAACCTGCTTCACACTGCCCATGGCCATTTCCAAAACACAAGACCGTGTTGCAAACTCAATGACCCTCTTTCCAGCATTTCTTATACTCCATGATACCAGGTAGGGTGCCAATTTGTTAATCCAGGGGGGATTAAAGCAGACTTTGAAGAACAGGACTCCTTGAGCACTCTGGCCCTTTCAAAAGAGTCTACATTCTTCTTGTTGCCCCAGCGCAGGTCAGCTAGCCCAGTCTCATAAATTGTAATCTCTCAGTTGCAGCTGAACGGGCAACAGTTCACCCAAAGATTTTTCTTTCTGTGCCATATCTCTCTGCACACACCAGTTCATTTCTACGCAAAGCAACCCTGCACAACTTCTCAGGACATGGGCACAAGAGCAAGCTTCTCACACAAACTGCTAGCCCAGTCCAAGCACAGCTCTTTCTCACCCTCATAAACCAAACCTCACAGTCCATAGTTTTTACTGCATTCAGGTCTTGCAGCTCAGACCAGGACAGTCCATCAAGCTGTACTTACAGCACTGCAAGGCATCTCTTAGGCCAGTTTCAACTCCTTCCACATTCCTCTTGAAAATCAGCTCCAAAAGGCCGAAGCCATATAGTCAGGTGTCTAGCAGCAATCCCACTCCTCGGTACCACTTTACTGTTGCAGTCCGGTTCGCATTGCTGTTAGAAATCACCCAACCAAGAGCAGCTTCTGGGAAAAAGAGATTTATTTTGGCTTATAGGCTCGAGGGGAAGCTCCACGATGGCAGGGAAAACGATGGCATGAGCAGAGGGTGGACATCACCCCCTGGCCAACATAAGGTGGGACACAGCAACAGGAGGGTGCCAAACACTGGCATGGGGAAACTGGCTATAAAGCCCTTAAGCCGGCCCCCAAGAATACACTCCCTCCAGGAGGCATTAATTCCCAAATATCCATCAGCTGGGAGCCTAGCATTCAGAACACCTAAGTTTATGGGGGACACCTGAATCAAACCACCACAGCTGGGGAAGTCAATAGGACAGTAAAAGCCACTGTTTAGGGCTCAGAGGGGAGGACAAGATTAGAGGAATGAACTTTGAAGAGACCTTGCTTAAGTCATAACTGAGGCCAAGGAATTTGATGTGAATGCTGTGAGAAAGAACATGGATTGAGATGCAGTAAGAAGAGAGGGCCAAGGTACAAGCAGGGAAGACAGTCACCACTGAAGAAGGAGCTTTGGGTTTTATGTAGAGGGAGAAATTTCAGCTGTTGTTCTCTGATAAAATACTAGTCTGTTTTGTCTTGGCCTGGATGGTAGCCATTCATCCAAAATGCTTTTTTTTTTCCCTCCAAGAATCCTCCTATGATAGCTTCATTTTCTTCAAGTCTGGTTGCTGTTTTTTTTTTTTTTTTTTTTTTAAATTTTTATTTATTTATTTGAGAGCGACAGACACAGAGAGAAAGACACATAGAAGGAGAGAGAGAGAATGGGCGCGCCAGGGCTTCCAGCCTCTGCAAACGAACTCCAGACGCGTGCGACCCCTTGTGCATCTGGCTAACGTGGGACCTGGGGAGCCGAGCCTTGAACCGGGGTCCTTAGGCTTCATAGGCAAGCGCTTAACTGCTAAGCCATCTCTCCAGCCCTGGTTGCTGTTTTTAATATGTCCTTCCACACTTGCCTATCTTAGCACAAATCTTATTTCTTTGCTCACTGTTTTCCCTGCCACAGTCTTAGATCTGAGAAAGATCCATGTTTTTCTTTTTTTAAAAAGTATTTTTCCAAACCCTGAGGAAGAAAGCTGCCGGCACGCGTCGTCCTCGGGTCTCGCTCTCCCCGGGCCGCCGTGTAATTTTTGAGCTACCAACCCGTGCATTTTTGCGGATAAATCTCGTGTGTCCTGATCGCCATGGCTCAGCTCCAGGCACGCTTTTACACTGAAAACAAGAAATACAGTCGATGATGTTCCCTTCTCAATTCCTGCCACTTCTGAAATTGCTGACCTCAGTAGCATCATTAATAAACTACTGCAGGCCAAAAATGAGTTGCACAAGCATGTGGAGTTTGATTTCCTTATCAAGGGCCAGTTTCTGCGAATGCCCTTGGTCAAGCACATGGAACTAGAGAACATTTCATCGGAAGAGGTTGTGGAGTTAGAATATGTGGAGAAATACACCGCACCCCAGCCAGAGCAGTGCATGTTCCATGATGACTGGATCAGTTCAATTGAAGGGGCAGAGGAATGGATCTTAACTGGTTCTTATGATAAGACTTCTCAAATCTGGTCCTTGGAAGGAAAGTCAATAATGACAATTGCGGGACATACAGATGTTGTGAAAGATGTGGCTTGGGTAAAAAAAGATAGTTTATCTTGCTGGCTCCTGAGTGCCTCCATGGATCAGACGATCCTCCTGTGGGAGTGGAATGTGGACAGGAACAAGGTGAAAGCCCTGCACTGCCGCAGGGGTCATGCCGGCAGTGTGGACTCCATAGCTGTCCATAGCTCCGGGACTAAATTTTGCAGTGGTTCCTGGGATAAGATGCTAAAGATCTGGTCTACAGTCCCGACAGATGAAGAAGATGAAAAGGAGGAGTCTACAGACCGTCCAAGAAAGAAACAAAAAACAGAGCAGTTGGGGCTGACAAGGACTCCCATAGTGACCCTCTCTGGCCACACAGAAGCAATTTCCTCAGTACTGTGGTCAGATGCTGACGAAATCTGCAGTGCATCTTGGGACCACACAATTAGAGTGTGGGATGTTGAGTCTGGTGGTCTTAAGTCAACTTTGTCAGGAAACAAAGTGTTTAATTGTATTTCCTATTCTCCACTTTGTAAACGTCTGGCATCTGGAAGCGCAGATAGACATATCAGACTGTGGGACCCTCGAACTAAAGATGGTTCCTTGGTGTCACTGTCCCTGACCTCACATACAGGCTGGGTCACATCGGTGAAGTGGTCTCCTACCCATGAACAGCAGCTGATCTCAGGCTCTTTAGATAATATTGTCAAGCTGTGGGACACAAGAAGTTGCAAGGCTCCTCCCTAGGATTTGACTGCTCATGAAGATAAAGTCCTAAGTGTGGACTGGACAGACACGGGGCTGCTTCTGAGTGGAGGAGCGGACAACAGGCTGTCCTCCTACAGATACTCTCCTACCACTTCCCACGTGGGCGCGTGATGACCACGGATAATTTCATCAGGGACGCTTTTTCTTGTTGGGATTTTGTTTTGTTTTGTTTGTTTTTGAGATTGGTAGAGTCTCACTGTAATGCCATAGACACTTTATAAATTAAACTGGTAGAGAATCATCAGATTACATCATTAACACAGAGGCGGAAAACGCCCTTTTAAAGTTTGCATAATGGTTCACCCTTCATAATAGGGAACATTTTACTATTATTGTGTCTTTCTTTTGTGTTTATGAAATTATAGTATGTGGCATGTATTCTCTACCTTATGTAGACTCTTAAAATTAAACTGGTTTAAAATTTTTTAAAAAAAGTATTTTTCCTTTTATTGGAGTATATTCATTGTGTGCACTATTGGGTTTCATTAGGTAAGGCCTTTAATTACGTCATATGCTTTGACCACATTCATGCCCTTTCATTTAGTCTTCTGTCCTTATTCCCTTTGTTTACACTCCTTCCTTCTGCTGTCATGTCATATATAGAATTCTGAGACCCAAAATGAGAGATAAAATGTGATATTTGTCCTTGCCCATCTTATTTCGCTTAACATGAGGATCAAGGGTTGGATCTATTTCCCAACAAATGATATATTCCATTATTCTGTTAAATAATATTTTTTCTATATTTATTTGAGAAAGATGTGGGGTGGGGGAATGCATGCATCAGGGCCTCTAGTTGCTACAAATGAACTCCAGAGGCATATACCACCTTGTGTATCTGGCTTATGTGGTTGCTAGGGAATAGGATCTGGGTCCTTTGGCTTTTCAGGCAAGTGTCTTAACCATTAAGCTATTTCAGCCCCCATTACTGTTTGTGAATGAATAAGACCATTGTGCATGTATATACCACATTTTCTTTTCATTTCTTTTTTTTTTTTTTTGAGGTAGGGTTTCACTCTAGCCCAGACTGACCTGGAATTCACTATGTAGTCTCAGGGTGGCCTTGAACTCATGGTGATCCTCCTACCTCTACCTCCCAAATGCTGGGATTAAAGGCGTGCACCACCACGCCCAGCACACCACATTTTCTTTATACATTTGTTTGTTGAGTGACACTTAGGCTAGTCCCATACCTTGGCTATTGTTAGTAGTGTCTCAGCCAACAAATATGTGTCAGTACCTCTGTGGTATATTGCCTTAGGGTCCTGTTGGTATATACCCATAAAGCAGGTAAAGCTCGGTCATATAGTAGTTTTACTTTAAATTTTTTGAGGATCCTAAATACTGGATTTATGTTCCCTTTTCCCTACATAATCACCAACACAGTATTGTTGTTTCCTTTGTCAATGATAGCCATTCTAACAGGTAAGATGGTATCTTTTTAAAATGTTTTTTAATTGACAACTTCCATAATTACAGACAACGAACCATGGTAATTCCCCCCCCCCAACTTTCTCCCTTTCTCCTTTATACCTCCATTCTTCATCATATCTGCTCCCCATCTCAATTAGTCTCTCTTTTATTTTGATGTCATCATCTTTTTCTCCTATTATGATGGTCTTGTGTAGGTAGTGCCAGGCACTGTGAGGTCATGGATATCCAGGCCATTTTGTGTCTGGGAGAGCACTTGTAAGGAGTCCTATCCTTCCTTTGGCTCTTACATTCCTTGTACCACCTCTTTTGCAATGGATCCTGAGCCTTGAAAGGTGTGATAGAGATGTTTCAGTGCTGAGCACTCCTCTGTCACTTCTTCTGAGCACTATGGTGAATCATCCCAGAGGTCACTGCCATCTGAAAAGAGAAGCTTCTCTAACCAAAGTGAGCATTAATATATGGATATGAATGTTAAGAGAAGTGCTTACCAGGTAGTTTGGTGAACATAATATATACATTTAGCCAGACACCAGCAGATGCTATATTCCTAGAGCCACTATTGCACCCATTAGCTCATTTGGGCTGCTTGGCCAGATGTAAGTAAGGCTTGCTGTGTTCACTGTTGTTTATCTCCACTGATGATGTTTCCCTCTCCCATGGAACTGCATGTAACATAGCTTTTTCCCAGCTTTCTGTAAATTGGTCTACACAGAGGAGGTGGGAAACCAAGAGCCTCAACAATGGCTTGTAATGTTTTGGGGGGCATTAGGGACCTCCCTGGCCAACAACTCACTGAAAAGTATCCCATCCCTGGCACTGAACAATTTCTAGTAACAATCTAAGGCTTCTTGGTGTGCCATCATCCAAAAAAGTAGGTTTCCATATGACTTACTCATACACTCTTAGATTTAGATTCACTCTTCCCCATCTTTCCTTTGCTAAATCTTTTTCCTTGACCTCACTAAGGCCTTTCTACCAGATTTAATCTGTTCCTCTATTTACATATGCATGATACCATCCCCTTAAACCCCCTCCTCTTCTCTCTCCCTCATATCCCCTTTCTAGCTTACAGGCTTCTGCTACTGAGTTTTATTCCAACCACATTGTAGTTTTCCTTTGCATTTTCTTGGTGGCTGAAGATATTTTACATTTGTTCATGTCTTTTTTGGCCATCCAAACTTCCTTTTCTCAAAAATTGTTCTTCTGTTCATTGCATTAGCATATTTATTGATTGGGTTGTTTGGGTGTTTATTTTATTATTTAAAATATTTATTTATTTGGAAGGGAGGGAGGAAAGGAGAGAAAAGGAAAGAGGAAGGAGACAGAGAGAAAGAGACATATCAGGCAAGGCCTCTTGATGTTGCAAATGAACTCCAGATATATGTACCTTTTTTTATTTTGTCTTTTTGGTATTTGGCCTTATGTGGGTACTGGGGAATTGAATTTTTCTCCCCAGCAGTCAGAATAACACTTTCCAGCACTATGGCAGTTAGCCTTCAGGGAGATGGCTTCCATCTCAGTTCCTAATGTTCAGTGACTGCAGGAAGTGATTTCTTCAGCTATATGGTCTTATCACTTAGCTCTGGTGGGAAACCAAGCATATTGGCAATAACCTGTATTGTTTTGGGAGCCTCATGGGTCTGCTTGTTAGAGTAGGGGTGTGATCCATCCCTGGCACTGGGATTTACTTGCAACAACATATGGCTTTAGAGTAAAGCTTTCTCTAGCACAGTGAGGTCCTTGTACCCAAACACTCTCTTTTTAAAAGCTATATATTTTAGTTAACTAAAGAAGTAGGTTACTGTAGGACTTATTTATATATCCTTCGCCTCGCTCCATCATCTCCTTTTCTCCTCTCAGGACTATCTACCCTTTGTCCCTCCACTCGCCTTTAGATTATCTTCTCCCAGGCTCTCTTCTGTACAAGTATTATTCTAGCTTCCTGGCCTTTACTTCTGACTCTTATTACAACTTAAAAACAAATCTAAATCTTCAAAGACAGAATCAGCATATTTGAGAGAACATGCACTATTCATCTTTCTAAGCCTGGGTTTCCTCACTTAGCATAAATTTTCCAGATCTTTCCATTTCCCTGCAAGTTTTATTATCGTATTTTTCTTTTCAGCTCAATAAAATTTTATTGTGTATATGTACAATACCTTCATTATCCATTCATCAGTTGATGGGCATCTAAGCTGATTTCATTTCTTACTTATTTTGAATAGAATAGCAACAAATGGCTGAGCAAGTATCTCTATAGTAAAGTGTAGAGTCCTTGGTTAATAGGGTAGATCTCTATTTACACTTTAGAGAAAACTCCATACTGATTTCCCTAGTGACTGTACAAGTTTGCACTTCCAACAACTATGGGTTCATCCTTCCCCACACCCACACCAGCACTCACTGCCACTGGATTTTTTTAAAAGGTTTTTTTTTGTTGTTGTTTTTTTTAGTCTTCAGTAGGGAGAGCCCTGCTGGAAGAAGCATGCCACTGGGACAGATACTCATTCTATCCCTACTAGGTATGTGTAAAGCCAGTTTGAGCTCTGGCTGTTAGTGCTTGCTGGTGTTCATTTCTAACTCTCTACTGTGGATATTGAAGAGAGCCAGATTCTCACACCATGATAGAACCTCTCCTTCATTCTATAAACTTGAAATAAACACTTTCCTCCTGTAAGCTACTTATAGTTGGATGTTTGTCCCACCAATGTCAGGGTAATTGCAACAAAAAATTGGGAATATATAAGTGAGGTTGTTGCTGCAATGAATCTCACCATGTGGGTTTTGGTCTTTTGGAATTTCTTTGGAGGAAGAACGTGGAAGGATTTGATACTTTGGACTGGAGAAATATTGTAATGTTATAAGAAGAGATTGATGGGCTATGTTGGTGAGAATTTGAAAATTATAAATGTGGAGAGACTTGTGGACTGTGAAGGCTTAACATATAAACAGTTTTTATAGTTATATACACAGTACATAGTGTATATAGAGTCATGTTGTCACCATTGTTAGTCTCCTCCCTGTCCTTCCCCCCAAGGGACCCACCTTGTTAAAGAATATGGGCCATGCATTGTGGGGTCAGCCATCAGTTATGGGTAAGAGGCAATGTCTCTGTGCATAATGACCCAACTTGTGGCTCTAACAGTCTTTCTGCATCCTTTTCTGCAAATTTCCCAGAGCCATGTTGGGTTTGTTTCAGGTCTACTTTAGTGATGAGGTCTTGGGAGTCTTTGTGTCCGTAGATATCTGGTTTGGTAGGAGTTAAGTGTTCTCTGTGTCTCTCTTCTTCAACCTTGTGCTGGTGCCAGATTCATCAAGAAAGCAGCCCTCTTGCTCATTTCCCCAATTGCTCTTGATTTCAGCTGGGGCCATGTTAAGATGCAATAGGCTAATTTACTCAGTGGGATCTGTGTCCATCTGAAAAAGAGAACCAAATTCTCCAAGGGAAAGTGATGTCAGCACCAGATAGATGGGATAACCATTAGCATTTTAGAGAGAATTTAATAGGTGTCATCTCTCTTGTAGCCCAGGGTTGGTGAGAGCTTAATAGTGGGCTTGTTTTTGGATATTGTTCTAACTTGTTTTTGAGCTCCAGCTATGGGTCCTGTTCTACTGAGCAGATCAATTAGCCAAATCAAGAGCAGTTGGTTATCCACCATGGCTGTGTGCCACTATTGCACTTGTGTTAGCATCATGTCAGGTTGTTTGCTGCTGGGTAGCTTAGACCACGAGTTGTTTGGACAGATGTTGGTCATTTTCCCTCAGCTGCTCATGTAGCATCTTCTAGCACTACACAAGCTAACTGTCTGGGGACTGGTTCTCTTTCAGATTTCAGCCAAGTCTTTCCATGTTTTGTACCAATGGCATATGATGTCTTCAGCACTAGGGTCTTACCACTAATCCTTGGTGGGTCATCAAGTACTCTGACAGAAATCTGTCTACTTTTGGGAACCTCGTAGATCTCTCTGATCAATAGCTCATTGTGGATGCTAACCACTTGCTGGTACTGGGAGTTATAGGCCAGCACCAAGAAAAAGAAGAAAGAAAAGTAATATAAAGGAGGTAGAGAGAAGAGAGAGAAGAGGGAGAGAGAGAGAGAAACAGGGGAAGATTTAGGTTAGTCTTCATCTTATCCTCTCCAGGGCCCTGTGAAACAGATGTTTCCTCTAAGGACCTGATGAAGGTTCAACCATTTAGTCTGCCTTTTAGGATGTAGAATTTTATGGTACCATTCCCATTTGGGTCCAGTTGTATGTCTTCCACCCCACCCTTACCCTCCCCTCCCACCCACCCTCCCTATTGTCTGGTCCTCGAGATGCTTATTAGGTATGTTAGCATCTTGGGCTTATTCAGGTTAGGAGCCACAGATGAATGAGACCATGTGACAATTATCTTTCTGTGATTGGGTGAATTTGATGACATTGATCTATTCCAGGTTCAGGCATTTTTCTTAAAATTTTATTGTGTCATTTTTCCTTACTGCTGTATAGAATTCCATCATGTAGATATATCACATCTTGGTTGTCCATTTGTCTAATGATGGACATGTGGGTTGCTTACAGCTCTTAGTTATTAGGAATTGAGCAGCTATAAACATGGTTGAGCAAATCTCTCTGAACTAAGGCATGAAGATGTCAGGGTAAATGCCCAATAAGGTAATAACTGGATCTGTTGGTAATGCTATCTTTTTTTTTTTTTTCTTTTCATAGTGGTTGTAGCATCTTACTTTCCCACCAACAGTGAATGAGGGTTCCTTTTTCTCCAAATCCTCTCCAGCATTTGTTTTCATTTGATTTTTTAATGTTTGCTACCCTTACTGGGGTAAGGTGGAATCTCACAGTTGTTTTAATGATTAGGGATGATGAACATTTTCTTAAGTGTGTGCTTGCCATTTGTATTTTTTACTCTGAGAACTGCCTGTCCAGTTCTCTGTCCCATTTTGTGAGTGGATTGTTTGACTTTTATTGTTTATGTTTTTGAGTTCTTTGAAGTTTCTAGAAATTAGGCCTCTGTAGGTTGTTTATCCAGCAAAAATTTTCTCCCATTCTGTGGGTAATCTATTGGCTTTGCTTATTGTATGTTTGTCTGTGAAGAAACTTTTCAGCTTCATGAGAACCCAATGGTTGAGTGATTGTTTAAGTTTCTGAGCTACTGGTGTTTTGTTCAGGAAGTCTTCCCATTCCTATGTCATGGAACGTTCCTCCTATTTTTTTCCGAGTAGTAGCTGAGTTTCCAGTCTTATATTGAGGTCTTTGATCCATTTGGACTTGACTTTTGTGCATGGTGAGATGTGTGGTTCGAGTTTCATTTTCTTGCATATGGTTATCCAGTTCATCCAGCATCATTCATTGAAGATACTGTCTTTTTTCCAGCCTACATTGTTAGAGACTTTGTCAAAATCTAGTAGCTGTAGTTACTTGACTCAAAGTCTGGGACTTTGATTCTGTTCCATTGGTCTATAATCATGTTTTTATGCCAGTACCATGCTGTTTTTGTTACTATGGCTTTGTAATATAGTTTTAGATCAGGTATGGGGATTCCTCCAGAGGTGTTTCTCTTGCTGAGGATATGCCATTCTGCCATTCCATATGAATTTGGAGATCATTTTTTCTATTTCTGTGAAGAACAATGTTGGGATTTTTATTAGTATTGCATTAAATCTGTATATTGCCTTTGGTGATATTGCCACTTTCACAATGTTAATTCTGTCTATCCAGGAGCATGGGAGGTCTTTCCATTTTCTAATGTCCTCCTCAATTTCTTTCTTGTGTGTTTTTATGTTTTCATTGTATATGTCTTTCACATCCTTGGTTAATGTTATTCCATGGTATTTTATTTTTTTGTTGCTATTGAAAATGAGACAATGTTGCTCATTTCTTTTTCTGTATCTTTGTCTTTTGCTTATAGAAAGGCTGCTGATTTTTGTGCATTGATTTTTGTATCCTGTAACCTTGCTGATGGAGTTAATCACCTTTAAGGGTTTTGAGATAGAGTCTTATGTATAGAATCCTGGTTTTTACAAATTGTGCTAACTTTATTTCTTCCTTTCCAATTTGTATCTCTTTTATTTCTTTCTCCTGTCTTATTGCTTGAAGTAGGGCTTCAAGTACTATGTTGAACAGCAGAGGTGAGAGTGGACTCCCCTGTCTTGTTTGTGATCTCCATGAGAATTCCTTCAGTCTCTCTGCATTAAGTATTATATGGGCTTTAGGAACTTTACATATAGCCTTTTGTTGCAGTCTGGTTCACATTGCTGGTAGAAATCACCTGACCAAGAGCAGCTTGTGGGAAAAATAGGTTTATTTTGGCTTACAGACTCAAGAGGGAAGCTCCATGATGGCAGGGAAAACCACAACATGAGCAGAGGGTGGACATCACCCCCTGGCCACATAAGGTGGACCATAGGAACAGGAGATTATGCCAAACACTGGCATGGGGAAACTGGCTACAACACCCATAAGCCCGCCCTCAACAATACACTGCCTATAGGAGATGTTAATATAGCCAGTTTCCCCATGCCAGTATTTGGCACACTCTCCTGTTGCTATGGTCCACCTTATGTGGACCAGAGGTTCGTGTCCACCCTCTGCACCTGTCTTCATTTTCCCTGCCATTGTGGATCTTCCCCCACAAGCCTGTAAGCCAAAATAAACCTCTTTTTCCCACAAGCTGCTCTTGGTCAGGTGATTTCTGTCGGCAATGCAAACCTGACTGCAACAGTGGAGTGGTACTGAGGAGTGGGTTTGCTGCTAGACAACTGACTGTGTGGCTTTGGCATTTTGGAGATGATTTTCAAGAGGAATGTGGAAGAATTTGAAATCTTGGCTCCAGAGATGGCTTGCAGTGCTATAAGTACAGCTTGATGGACTATTCTGGTCAGAGTTGAAAACCAGAATGCAGTAAGAACTATGGACTGTGAGTTTTGGCTTATGAGGGTGAGAAAGAGCTTTACTTGGACTGGGCTAGCAGTTTGTATAAAAATCTTGCTATTAGGCCCATGTCATTAGAAGTTGTGCAGGGTTGCTTTGGGAAGAAATGAACTGGTATGAGCAGAGGGATATGACACAGAAAGAAAAATCTTTGGGTGAACTGTTGCCCATTTAGCTGCAATTGAGAGATTACAACCTTTGAGATTGGGCCAGCTGACCTGCACTGGGGCTACAGGAAGAATGCAGACTCTTTTTTGAAGGGGCCTGAGTGTTCAAGGAGTTTCCTGTTCTTCAAAGTCTGATTTATTCCCCCCGGATTAACAAATTGGCACCCTACCTGGTATTGTGGAGTATAAGCAATGCAGGAAAGAGAGGGACACTGAGTTTGCAACATGGTCTTGTGTTTTGGACATGGCAGTGTGAAGCAAGTTTGCTGGTTGCCTACATGGAGACGCCATGGATTGCAGTGGAGACCTAGTGCAGATGCTGGGACCATGAGATGGCTGCTAAGGAAAGGTTCTATCCTCCACATGGCAGACTCCATTCTCGAGAGCTTCTATAGAGTTTTGGGCTTGTTCACTTTGGTTTGCATTTTCTACTACTTTTATATGTATAGTTTCCATCCCTCTGTCAAGTCCCCTTTTCATGTCATTTTCTGATTTTCTTGGTGCTTCTTGGAATTCATCCTTGCATATATTTATATCTTTATTGAGCTTAGCCAGCTGGTTATTGAAGTACTCTTTTTTCACTCTCCTTCAGATCATTTAGCTGTCTTTGGACCCCTTCCAGGGTCTTATCTATTAGGGCTAGTCTAGCGTTGACAGCATTCTATATGATTATCAGCCCTTTGTTGCTTTTCCAAAAATATTGTTATTTGTTTGGTCAGGGTTGTATAGCTTGTAACTTCATTTGGGGTTCTGATCCTAATGTCTCTTCTATGTTTTTATTAAAGACATCCATTGTAGGACTGGGTGATCTTATTGGATTTACTTGCTTATTGGATTTTTAATGTTATTCCTTTTGCATTGTGGTCTGCCCATCACAGTGTAGGAATCTTATTTCATTTAGGAGGAAGCTGTGGTTTACCCTTGAGGTGTGTCATGTGAGTATTCCCTTTTATGTTTGCTTTGACTATGCTTCTGATGGCAATGGGGCCTGTCTGCTCAGAGGAAAGGAGCCCACAAAGCTCTGATGGGGGCCTGAGGACCTGATGAAATGGTTTGTTCTTTGGTGGTTCAGGTATAAGACTGCTTGGTCAGGTGGCCTTAGAGTACCAGGGGTAGGGCAGAATGGGACAAAGCAGACTGGGGTTGCTGCTGGGCTATGGAAGGGGGGTGGATTGGATTGCATGGTAGTTCTGCCATGCTGATGGTTGAGGGGATGGGACAGTGTGACCATTGGGACCTGTAGCTGGGGTGGATGGGAATACTGGTCCTGTGACAAGGCAGGGCAGGGATATGTGATTACTGCAGGTCAGGTGTCAAGGGGGTGGAGGGGATGAGGAGGATGGGCAGTAGTCCCTGTTGGGTGCCAGGAAGGGGAAGGGAGGGGCAAACAATAACCTGCTGTCTTGGGTCCAAGTAGACTGCAGGAAGTGCAGTAGGACCTGGTCCACCCACAGAGAGTGGTGGGCGGGATGGTGGTCATATGTGGAGGTCCTTGGTGGTGGGAAAACTGAAGAAGGGAGGGCAGGGGAATGCTAGACTGTTGGTCTGGGTCTATACAAGGAGGGGCGGAGGGTGGTACAGCAGTTGTTCATAGAGGTCCCTGATGTAAGGAAAGCCAAAGGAGTGAGGGAAGAGAAATGCTAGCCTGCTGACCTGGGTCTACTTAGCCTGCAGTTAGTGCAGGAGGAACCTGATGGCACATGGCTGAGACTGCCGCTGGGACAGCTGCTTGAGGGGATTGACTGGTAGGCTACCCAAGAGTATGGGAATCAGTGGATTCCCTACTTTGCTCCTCTGTGTCCTCCCATTAGAGGCCTGTTAGCATCTGCAAACCCCTAAGTCCCCAAAGAACCCCAAAGATCTTGCCTTTCCTTCCCTGCCAGGCGAGTTGTGGTTAGGCAGATGCCATCTTGACCAGAAGTCTTACACACCTTTGTTTTTTCTTTGTTTCTCAAATTCCACTGTCACTTGCACATCAACCCAAAGTTGTGATAAAAATTTCAGTATGCTTCCCAAATTCACTGTCTATTCTTCTAGGCAGGCAACAGGATTGTTGAAAGAACTCTGAATGCTGGACCTAAGCTGGGGTCATATACCCCAGTGGTGGGCAGACTACAAGCATGGAGTTTAGGGAAGAGGGTTTCTAACTGGGATCTAGCTTCTAGAATTTCAGCACACTGCTCCAGTTAGGTCCCAGTCAAGATGGCAGGTCCCATGCACTACATGGTGAAGGGAAGGGGGTTCCTAAGGCTCATTCCCATGTTTGCTTTTCATTTGTTTCTCAAATTCTACTGGCATTTACATATCAAGCTGAAGTTCTAATAAAGATTTCCATATGCTCCTCAAGTTCACTGTCTGATTTACTAGGCAGCCTCTCTTGCACTAGAGATGACCGTTACACTGAGTCAGCAGTAATCTCAGTGGAAGGGCTGTGTGTCATCTTTAGGCTTTTCTTGTCACTGGCTGAATAGATGAAGTTTAGTGGATAGTGGAGAGAACCTGGAATGACCTATTGGAGGGGAGGTGGCTGCTTTATGAATATGCTGAAACACTAGCCAGAAACTGAGCAAGAGAAAAATTTCTATTGTTTTGAAATTCGCAAGTTGAAGTCTATTTGTTGTAGCACTTAGCTATTCCAACAGTAGCTTGAATAATAACCTTTTAATTAGAATTCACCGTGACTTATCTTCCTCAATGACATGCAAATTGAAGCTATACTAAAGGCTAACATCATTAATGCCTTCTCTTCACATAGATATGTTAGAAAATGACACCCTATTCTGAATTTATGACAGATTCTTTTCACTCTCTCAGCAAAAGATGTAGTTTTAAGTCAATAGGTAATATGAGAAATAATGAGAAGCAAATATATTTGCCACTTAAATACTGGGGGAGGATCCTAAATTACATTATTACTTTACATATGTTCCAGCTCCAAACTGGCTAGCCTTGGATACCCATGGGTGTAGACAAGGAATTAAGCAGGAAATTGGAAATGCATTCCATGTAAGATACAATGAGAAAAGTAATTGAAGATAAAGTATTAGAAATGGGATGACTCAGAGCTTGAGAAGTGCTTTCAAATAATGGATATAGTTTTTCAAGGGGGAAGTAATTGAGTTGATTCCAAATTTAAAACCTTTGGGGAATTCATTCTTTTTCTAATTACTGATCATTCTCCTGGGTTTGTGAGTATCAAGCTAATTCCCCCTAGTGTCAGTTAGATAGAAATGCAATTACAGAAATAATAGATGAGATTCAAGATGTTATTAAACATTTCTTTTCTTTCTTTCTTTCTTTCTTTCTTTCTTTCTTTCTTTCTTTTTTTTTTGCTTTCCTCTTATCTTATTTGTATTCAATGCAAGTCAGCATTCTAAGCAAATAACTGGGCTATTTTCACACACATTATTGTCCATCATATCTTATGTTGTATGATTTATAGCATATTCAAGGATGTTTTTCCATTGATTCAACAACAGCCATTTCCCTTCTTAACTATCTGTAATTATCAATTTTATGATTATTTCACCTTTTTATAATTCAATATCAAAATTCAATTACCACCATGCTACTTTGAAAGGAATGTCTAAGCACACTTATGTATTAATCCAACATACATTTATTCAACTTGTACTATGTGGTAGGCCCTAAAGATGCAAAGATGAACAACTCTTGTTTTAATGGAGCATACAATCCAGTGGAGAAGCTAAGATGTTGCAATAGGGAGCTAGGCAGACTTGGAGAAGTAACAAATAGCTCTCCCAAATTTCAATGGCTTAAAGAAAAAACAAACACTTATTTCAATTTCTTATTTCACATCCAAGTAAAAGCAGTAAGGTGGGGGTCCTAGAAGCTTCATCTCATCACATGACCTCTATGGGTCATATGCAACTAGGAAGGGACTGTAGGAAGCATTAATTTCTATAGCTTTTTTTTTTTTCAGAAATGACATGTCATCATCACTCACAATTTATTGGCTCAAGCAAGTGACATGATTATATTTCAGGAAGTATGGGAAGTAGAATATTGAAAGGAGAGTTGGAATGTTCTTGAACAGCCAGATGACAAGCATGCATGTAAGTGGACAAGTGTAATGCAGACAAAGGAATGGGTGGCTCCAGCCCTTGGATGGACAGTACAAGAGGAAATGTTCTAGAGGAGGTGGATGGAGCCTCCATTTGGGGGACAGACTTACTATTATTATATCACATGTTCTAGAGCATTACCTTAGCAACCACTTCTCCAAATGAGCTTCTTAGATCCATGAATTAATCAGGACTTCTCTATGCCTACTTTCCCTTTTTACCATGTGTGTGTGTGTGTGTGTGTGTATTTAAATTGTGTGTGTGTGTGTGTTTGTATTCTTTAGTGTTCATTCCTCCTGACAGATTATTATCTTCATGCGAGCAAGGGCTGTGTCACTTTTCTTCATGGCCATGACCAGGACATATTTTTAGCATGACTTTATGAAATGCAGACATTATACAAGAACTGTTTATTGAATCTAAGTACTAGAGAAGTGGAATTTTGGTTAGCAAGTTGAAGGCAGAAGGGAGGGAGAGCACAGTAGACCCATGCAGAGGCACTCCTCCAACAGAGGGCTATTGTGAGGAGGAGACAGCAAAGCTTGTGGTTTTTTGGCTTCCTGGAAAGGGAGGTTTTATTCATGCATAGCTAACTTGCCCTTTTAGGAGAAAGTGAAGAAATGTTCTATTTCTGCAGCACTCTGGGCACCTAACCCTCCTTTCTCTCTTGTCCTGTGGCTTTGATGAGCTGAGACTACCAACTAGGCCAGGCTTCTACACTGTGGAAAAATGTCCACAAGAGACAACTAGGCCACCAACCTCATTTTCATGTGTGATTCAAGCCCAAGCTTCAACCTTTCTCTAGAGGAGTAGATAATGCATTAGCACCTCAAATCACTGTGCTAGCTCCCAGGGCATGGAGCTATCTGTTGCTTCCTGAGTCTGAGTGCATCTCCCATTTGCTTCTGGTAATCACATAGTGTGAAGTTATTTCAAACAGGAGGCGGTGGCTGAGTAGAGAGAGAGAGATATGAGGAATGCATCTCTCATCAAAATGGGGCTATTTTCTCAGGGTGTGCCTTGCATCCTGTCCTCCACAACCATAAGGTGATTGAATTTGAATTCCAGAGGTACTGGGGAACCCATGAAGTTATTAGGCTATGGCTGTGGAGTTAGCTGTGGGTTAGCATTGGCTTTTATCCAGGTTAGGAGCTGTGGATACATAGTCAGTTCTTTTAAATAGAGGCTTAGCATTTGTGGAAAGAAAATTGTTTGATCAGGAATGTTTGCCTACATCAGAATTGGACTGATTAAACCAAAGCAGATGGCAGGACTTGTCTCCGTCCCTTGAGCAACACCTGCCCTGGCTAACTCACAAAGACAGCTCATGCCTACAGCTCAAAGGAGCAGTATGGACATGCTGCTTAATACTGAATGTCCCATATGACATTAAGACTTTTAAAAAATTTACAACTTATGGTGATCAAATTATTCTCTGCATATATATTTTATCTTTCACTACTCAATTACTTTTTCAAAATGAAAATGCTGACCAGTAACAACTCTGGATCATTGCACTGCCTGCACGGGATACAGATAGCTTCTACCTGCACTTGTGACATGTGATAACTTCACTGAACTAAAATGAATGAATTTAAAAAAATTTAAATTTAAGATTTTAAAATTCCTCACTTAGGTAACCCATGGCCAGAAAGTCAAAAATCTCATGTTCTCTCTCATGTGGAACCTAACTTTTAAGGTTTGTATGTAAGCAATGGGATGTGAGACTGTTGAGACAAGGAGACCATGAGAGGGGGACAGAGGCCATAAGAAGGGGTGGTGGAGAAGACAAAAGGAAACACCTAGCATGAAAATGGAAAGGAGGCTTTGCTGTTGGGGATGTAAAGAAGGAAGAGGGATGTGGAAAGAAGGGAGTAGGGAAATAAGACCTATTTGAAAACGCTACAATGAAATCTAATTATTTGTATGCTGATAATAAATAATATTTTATTTCCTTGATTAAACTAATCCCATTTAAATGTTTAGTAGCCATTTTGGAAATTTTCATCATTCTGGAACATTCTTTTGGGCAGCACAAGTTTAGACCAATATTCTTCAAAGTGGGATGGTAGTAAATCACAAGGTTTGTAAGACAATCCTCTGTGTAGGAAGAAGAAAATGTCAGAATTTATGATTATTCTAGCTAGTTCTATAAACAAGCAAGGGGCTTGTTGGGGAGTGCTATCAGGATCAATACCTATATAAGGAATGAAACTAGCTTTCAACTGTAGAGGAAGGCTGGGGAAGAGAAGAAGGATATGGTGGGCTGAGGGTAGTCATAATGGAGACTGTTGACCCATAAGGAGCTCTGAGTGTGTAAGGCTGTTCAGAATTCTCCCACATTGCTAATTGTGTACCAGAACTTTCCACTTTTGTGAGTGGCTAGTTGTTAAGCGCAGGCTGCTTCAGGAGTGGGATGTGATCTAGACACAGGAGGTTGTCTCCATCAGATATAAGAATAGATCTTTGACTTGAGAGGCAGAGGTAGGAGAATTGTCATGAGTTCAAGGCCACCCTGAGACTACATAGTGGATTCAAGGTCAGCCTGGACTACATTGAAACCCTACCTTGAAAAAGAAAAAGAATGGATATTTGAGTCTTGAAACAGGGGACTAGAACATCAGTATGCCTGTGCCATTTGGTGTTCTTGCATTTGTTTCTAGAATTGTTTCACAATTCATTAGTGTACATATGAATGAGTTTAATTTACCATACATAGTTAAGAAAACACTAATTGATCATTTTTGCACACATATATAGTTTATTTGGGCATATTTTCATCTCATTACCTTTAATTGTTCCTCATCCCTTCTTGCTGAATCCTTTCTTCCCTACTAGACCTACTTTTACTTAAAGTTTATATTCATTTTGTAACTCACAGAGTTTAATTTGAATTGCTTGCATGGCTGGGTTACTTACTGGAGAATGAGCAGCTTAACAGTGAGTATAGAACTGCAAAAAATGTTTCACCCTACTCTAGCAACCATTATCTGCCAGTAACTACTTAGGGAGTAGGGAGAGTCATGAGATCCTCCTCCACTCATGACTCATTCTTGTGCCCATTAGCCCAATGTTGTTCAGGTCTTATGTAGGTAAGAAAGGTTACTGTAGGTCATTAATGCAACCCTTCATGTCTGGAGGACATCATTACACAGCACTCATCCCCACCCTCCAGCTCTTGCACTCTTTCTATCTCCTTCTTTCACAATGTTGTCTGGGCTTTGGAGGAGGTGATATAGATGTCACATTTAACATTGAATAACTCTACAGTCACCTTGGCTTAGCACTTTGATGAGTTTTGAGTCTTACATGTTGTTACTGCCTACTGCAAAAAGAAGCTTCTCTGGGACTGGAGGGATGGCTCAACAGTTTAGATACTTGCCTGCAAAGGCTAAAGTCCCAGGTTTGGTTCCTCAGCACCAACCAGATGCACAGAGGTACTCGCATCTGGAGTTCTTAGCAGTGGTGGGAGGCCTTGGTGCCGCCCTTCTCTTTTCTGTCTCTCTATCTTTGCTTATGTATAAATAAATAAAAAGAACCAAGATATGAGCAATATTAATCTATGGGCACTAACTCAGATATTTACAAGGCAGTGTGATGAGGACAATATATGTAGATGAATAACATAAGTAGCTTTCTTCTTAGGGTCTATGACCTCCTCAGCCATGGGTTTTTGACTAGCTTTTCAGTACCAGACATGAATTTCTCCCATGGATTTTGCCTCAAATCCAGTCAGAAGGCAGTTGCTTGCCCCATAAATGTCATGTTACTGTTGCTTCAGTGAGTTTATCTTACCCAGGGTCCACTCTTGGGTAAGACTGTCAATGACTTATCTCCCTCATCAGACTGTATAGCCCCTTCTAGAACTTTGACAGCATCAGAGAGGAAGCTCACAGTTCAGTTCCAACATGATTTCTCTGTGTCCTGCAACTGAAGCAAGTAGTGTCTTCAGCAGTGGAGTCTTGTTATCTTGGTCTTGTGGGTAACTCATACCAGTGACAATAGCCTGTATTTTTCTGGCAGCCTCAATGGCCAAAAACTCACTGGCAAGGTAGGTGGCCCACCCCAAACAGTGGTAGTTACCTTTAATAACCCATGTCTTCTGGGAGAAGCATTATCCACCCATGCAGGGTGCTTCTGTTCAAACTTTCAAAGAATATAATTGTTATTAATTTTTTTTTTTTGTTTTTTTGAGGTAGGGTCTCACTCTAGCCCAGGCTGACCTGGAATTCATTATGGAGTCTCAGGGTGGCATCGAACTCATGGCAATCCTCCTACCTACGCCTCTTGAGTGCTGGTGTGGTGCCACCACACCCGGCTGAATATTACATTTTAATTATCTAACAAAGAATAGATTTCCATATGGTTTTTCATGTCATTAGTTTTGGTTGCTCCTCCCCCATGCCCTTTGCTCCCTTATCCTCCTGCCTGCATCCCCACTTAAATATTTCCACGCCCAGTATTCCACCCTTTACTTTCATATCATGCGTTCTCCTATTCCCGCACATCCCCCATTTCTCTCTCCTCTCATGGCCCAGTTCTAGCTTCTTGTTCTCTACTGACTCATTGAAACTTACATACAAATCTAAAAATTCAAAGCTAGGTTCCACATATGAAAGAGAATTTGCAGTGTTTGTGTTTCTAAGTCTGGGTATAATACTTTCCAGGTCCATCTATTTTATTGTAAATTCCAGAATTTCATTTTTCTTTACAGCTGAATAAAATTCCACTGTATGTATATACCACATCTTCATTATCCACTCATCAGTTGATAGGCATCTAGGCTGATTCCATTTCCTAGATATTGTGAATATAGCAGCAATAAACATGGATAAGGAAGTGTCTCTGTAACAGATATATTGTCCTTTGGGTATGTGCTCAGGAGTGGTAGAGCTGGGTCATAAGGAAATTTTATTTTTAGCTTTTTGAGGAACCTTTGCAGTGCTTTCTTCCTTGTTTTTGTTTTTTAAAATTTTTTCTTTCTTTCTTTATTTGAGAGTGACAGAGAAAAAGAGGCAGATAGAGAGAGAGAATGGGCGCGCCAAGGCCTCCAGCCACTGAAGAAGAACTCCAGATGCGTGCGCCCCCTTGTGCATCTGGCTAATGTGGGTCCTGGGGAATTGAGCCTTGAACTGAGGTCCTGAGGCTTCATAGGCAAGCGCTTAACTGCTAAGCTATCTCTCCAGCCCTGCAGTGCTTTCTATAATGGGCGTACCAGCTAATGCTCCCTCAATGAATAAAGGTTCCTCTTTCCATATGCCATTGACAGTATTTTGTGTCATTTGATTTCCTTTTTAAATTTATTTTGATTAAAAATATTTTTATTTATTTATTTGCAAGCAGAGAGAAATAGGGAGAATGAGCTTACCAGGGCCTCCAGCCACTGCAAACAAATTGTAGATGCATGTGCCACTGTGCATCTGGCTTTAAGTGGGTACTGGGGAATCAAACTGGTCATTTGCAGGCAAATGCCTTATACTCTAAGCCATTTTTCCAGCCCTTATTTGATTTGTTGATGATGGCCATTCTGTCAGAAGTGAGATGGAATCACAAGGTTGTTTGAATTTGCATTTCCTTGATGGCTAAGGATGTTGAGTGCATGCACACACACGCACACACACAAGTTGTATTTTTTATTTTGAGAATTCTATTTGGTTCTTCAGTATAGTCTTTTTAAAATTTAATTAATGAATTAATTTTAACAGAATACACTCTTTTATTCCTTTGCCCTTGTTCCCATTTTTATTTATTTATTTATTTATTTTGGTTTTTCTTTTTTTTGGTTTTTCGAGGTAGGGTCTCACTCTGGTCCAGGCTGACCTGGAATTAACTGTCATCTCAGGGTGGCCTTGAACTCATGGCAATCCTCCTACCTCTGCCTCCCTAGTGCTGGGATTAAAGGCGTGCGCCACCACGCCCGGCTCTTGTTCCCATTTTTTGTGGGACCCTCCTCTCTGGGGTTATGGAATTTACTGTGGGGTCACAAAGGCCTCAGTGAGTCCCAATGGGATAGTGGGGGCGGGGCCATGACTCAGTGTCTCCCCACCCACTCTGTGGCTCTTAGAATCTTTCCGCCCCTTCTTTCGCAATGTTCCTGAGACACGGCATGCCTGTTGGCAGTCTGATTTAGTGCTGAGTTCTTTGTAGTGTCAGGATTTCTGATTTGATAGGATGTGCTTGATAATCATGTCTCCCTCCATCACCCTGGAGATGATTGTCAGGCTAGCAGTAAGATCAGCAGTCATGGCCCCACTTTCACAAATTTCCTGGGCCCTGAAAGAAGTGGAAGAGGTAGCCAGTCTCATTGTGGGCAGTCAGTTATCTTCTTTTCTTATTGATAGTCTCAACTCTCCTCCATTTTCTCTGCCATCTGTAAAATCAAGTAAATTCTCCAACCAAGAGTGAAAGGGACATGGGCCAAAAGGGGTATGGAAAGTTATTTGAGAGATGTTTGGCGTGTAAGCCCACTCTTCTCCAAAGAGCAGTGGGGGCTTTTCTCTGAGGTCTCAGCTTCCTGACTATGGAAATCTGACTTGATTTCCAGTACCAGGTATGAGTTCTCTGCCACTGAGTGGGCCTCATGTCCAATCAGAGAACAGTTGGTTACTTGCAGAGGCTGTGTGCCACTGTTGCACAAGTGTGGACTTGCCTGGCTGGTTGATTTTGTAGTTTGCAGAGTCCCCTGTGTACTCATGTTGGTGACTGTTTGCTTCCAGTGGCTCCCATCGTGCTTTGCAGCCCTATGGAGGCTAGCCAGAAGGGAGCTACTTTCCTTTTTAGTTCCAGCATGGTAATTAAATGTTCTATGTCCACAGCCATACTTATATTCAGGCTGGTTGTACAATTTTGCACTCCCACCAGCAGTGGGTAAGGGTTCCTCTTTCCAGACAGCCTTGCCAGCATTTATTGTCAATCAACTTTTTTATTTTTAATTTAATTTATGTTGTATAAAAATTATAACAGGTTATACTTTTTTACCCCATTGCTTCGGTTCCCATTGCCCTGGAGATCTTCCTCAGTGGGGTAATGCTATTCACTGTGGTATCAGGAAAGCTTCAATCTGGCCCAGTGAGGTGGAGGGAGTGGGTGCCATACCTCAGGTTCTTTCTTCTTTTTTTATTAATTATGTATACAGTGTGTATACAGTCATGTTGGTACTATCATTAGCCTCCTCCCTGCCCTCCCCCCCTCCACAGGGACCCTCCTTATTGGGGAATATGGGTCGTGCATTGTGGGGTTAGTGGTAAGTTATGGGTAAGAGGCAATGTCTCTGAGCATAATGACCCAACCTGAGGCTCTGACAATCTTTTTGGCCCCTCTTCCACAAATTTCCCTGAGCCATGTTGGGTTCATTTTAGGTCTGCTTCAGTGATGAGGTCTTGGGAGCCTCTGTGTCTGTGTATATCTGGTTTGTTAGGAGCTGAGTGTTCTCTGTGTCTATGTCCTTCACCCTTGTGCTGGTACCAGGTTCACCAAGAAAGCAGAACTTTTGCTCGTTTCCCCAGTTACTGTATGGTTTCAGCTGAAGCCCTGTTGAGGTGTGATGGGCTGATTCTCTCCTCAGGTTCTGCGTCCATCTGAAAAAGAGAAGCAATGAATGTCATCCTGACTGTACTGAGATGGAATCTCAGAGTTGTTTTGATTTGCGTTTCTCTGACAATTAAAGATGTTGAACACCTCCTTAAATGTGTAATGGCCATTTATATTTCTTCCTTTGAGAATTCTCTGTTCAAATCTCTACCCCAGTTTTTGAGTGGGTTGTTTGATTTTTTAATTGCTTGGTTTTTTTTGAGTTCTTTGTAGACTTTGGACATTAGACCTTTGTTGGAGATATAGCTAATGAAGATTCTCCCATTCTGTGGGTTGTCTGTTGCCTCTGTTGATGATTTGCTTGTTTGTACAGTATAGTTTTGAGAGGTCCCAGTGGTTTAAAGTTGATATAATGTCTTGTGCTATTGGAGTCTTATTTAGAAAGTCTTTCCCTATTCCTATATTGTAGAGTGTACTCCCTATTTTTTTTTCTTCTTGTTGTTTTATAGTTTCTGTTCTTATATTGAGGTTCTAATCCATTTAGAGTTAGTTGACTTTTGTGAAGGGTGAGAGAAGTAGATCTAATTTCATTCTTCTACATGTGGTTATCAAATTTCTTCAGCACCATTTGTTGAAGATGCTGTCTTTTCTCCAGTGTGTATTTTTGGCCCCTTTGTTAAAGATGAAGTAGCTGTATTTGCTTGGATTTAGAGATGGGGCTTCTATTCTATTCCATTGATCTGAGTGTCTGTTTTGGTGCTTGCACTATGCTGTTTTCTTTACTATGGACTTGTAGTACATTGTGAAATCAGGTATGGTGACACCTCCAGATGTATTTTTAAAACATTTTATTTAAATGTTTATTTATTTATTTATTTATTTATTTATTTATTTATTTATTTATTTGAGAGAGAGAGAGAGAATGGGTGTGTCATGGCCTCTAGCCACTGCAAATGAACTTCAAATGTATGGGCTGCCTTGTCTATCTGGTTTATGTGGGTACTGGGGATTTGAACCTGGGTCCTTAGGCTTCATGGATTATACACTAAGCCATTACTCCAGCCCCCAGATGTATTTCTTTTGTTGAAGATATTTTTTGACTATATGAGACCCTCTGTTCTTCTGTATGAATTTTAAGACTATATTCTCTATCTCTGTGAAGAATGTTGCTGGGATATTTATTGGAATTGCATTGAATCTATATAATAGTTTTGGTAGGATGGGCATTTTCACAATATTAATTCTTCCAGTACATGAGCATGGGATCTCTTTCCATCTTCTTGCATCCTCCTCAGTTTCTTTCCTCAGTGTTCTTTTTGTTTTAATTGTATAGGTCTTTTACTTCATTGTTTAGTGAGATCCCAAGGTATTTGTTTTTTCTGGGGCTATTGAAAATGGGATAGCATCACTTATTTCTTTCTCCATATGTTTATCTTTGGTACATAGGAAAGCTACTGATTTTGGGGTATTGATTTTGTATCCTGCCACTTTACTGAAAGAATTGATCACTTTTGGAAGTTTTTTTGGTAGAGTCTTTGGGTCACTTATACATAAAATCATGTCATCTACAAATAGAGCTAATTTGAGTTCTTCCTTACCAATTTGTATACCTTTTTATGGTGGTTGTTGTTTCTCTTGTCTTATTGCTTGAACTGAAACTTCAAGTACTATGTTGAAAAATCAATGATGAGAGTAGACACCCCTGTCTTTTTCCAGGCCTTAATGGGAATGTTTCCAGTTTTTCCCCATGTAGAATAGTTTTTGATTGGGTTATTTAGCTTTTTTGTGCTCTTTATATATTGTAGATAATAATCCTCTTTCAGATATATAGAAGACAAAGATATTTTCCCCCATTCTATAGGTTGCCATTTTCCTCAATTCACAGTGTCTTTTGCTATATAAAAGCTTTTAAATTTCATGAGGTCCCATTTATTGAGTATTGACTTCATTTCCTGAGCAATTGGGGTCATATTAAAATAATTCTCACCTATACTTTTATTTTGTAGTCTTTACTTTTTCTTCCATCAGTTTCAGATTTTTAGTTCTAAAGTTAAGATCTTTGTTGCATGTAGAGTTGATGCTTATCTGTGGTGAAAGATAAAGATCTGCTTTCATTCTTCTATATATGGTATCCAGTTTTCCCAGCACCATTTGTTGAAAAGCTTTGTCTCCAGTGAGTGTTTTTGACACTTTTGTCAAAAATCAGATGACTGTAGCTGCATGGATTTTTATCTGGATCAAATGTTCTGTTCCTTTAATATACATGCTATTTTTGTCACAGTATCATGACTTTTTTTTTCTTTTGCTACTATGGCTTTGTACTATACCTTGAAATAAAATTATTTAATAATTTGGCATAGGATTGCTTTGGCTATCTGAAACCTTTTGTGATTTGAAATCTATTTTAAATTATTTATTTCTGTAAAGAATAATGATGAAGATTGCATTAAATTCATATATTGTTTTTTGGGAAGACAGCTATTTTCATAATTTTGATTCTTTTAATCCTTGAGCATGGCAGTATTTTTATTTCTGTCTTCTTCAGTTTCTCTTTTGGGTATTTTTAAGTTTCATTCTAGAGCTAATTTTCTTCTATAGTTAGGTTTATTTCAAGGTATCTTATTTTTTTTGCATGTGGCAATAGTAAATGTAATTGTCTCTTTGATTTCATCTTCAGCATGTTTATTACTGGTATATAAAAGACAACTGCTTATGTGTGTTAATTTCATGTTTTGCCGCTTTTATGAATATATTATTCAGTCAGTTCTAAAAGTTTCTTGTAGAATCCTTAGGGCCTCTTGTGTATAGAATCATAGTATTTAGAAATAAAGACACTTTGACTTCTTCCTTTCCTGTTTGTATCCTGTTTATTTGATTCCCCTTTCTTATGGCTCCAGGTAAGACTTCCAGTAATATATTACATAAGACTGGAGTCAGCGGACACCCTTTGTACCTGATTTTAGTGTAAAGGCGTTGTGTTTTTCACCATTTAGTATATGTTGGATATAGGTTTGTCATATGCAGCCTTTATTATGTTGAAGTATGTTCCATGTATTTCTAATTTCTCCAGAAGTTTAAAAACTATTTATTTATTTCCAAGCATAGAAAGACAGAGAGAGAGTGGAAGGCGTGAGGGATAGAGAATGGTTGCACCAGGGTCTTCATCCATTGAAAACAAACTACAGGTGCATGTGCCATCCTGTGCATCTGGCTTTATGTGGGTACTAGGGAATTGAACTCACATCATTAGGCTTAGCAGGCAAGTGCCTTAATTGCTGAGCCATCTCCCCAGCTCCTCTCCAGAACTTATGTTATGAAGACATGGTGAACTTTATCAAATACCTTTTTAATAGAAAAATTGATATTGTATTCTCATCAGTTAACTAATACATATTTTTTTAAATAGAAGTTCACAAAGGCAAGTGATGGATGTGAAATGTTGGTTTCCTTGCAAGAGACTTGGTTTCCTTGCAAGAGACTTGGTTTCCTAATCTTTATTTTTCTTGTCATGGTCTGGGTCTAGGATTGGCTTCTTGCATTATTAGAGTGTTTATTTGAGATATCTATGAGTTTTAGCAGGAACACTTATGGCTAAAATCTCTCCTCTTATTACTGCCCTGATTATAACCCAGAGGAGCAGGTAGGTCGTATTAGTTCATTAATTTCTAGAAGCTTATTAATTTTCCCCTGATTTTCCAGTGATTAATTGTTCATTTAATAGTGCATTGTACCTATGTGTTTTTGTAGTTATTGTTTAGCTATTGTTTTCTAATTTTATTCTACTGTGGTTTGACAGGACATATGGAATTTTCTCTCTCTGTCTCTCTTTTTGTCTTGTTAAGGCTTGCTTTATGATATATGGTGTGGTCAATTTTAGGGCTTCCATGTATTGACAAGAAGAACGTATTTTTCTTTTCCTTTTCTTTTCTTTTTCAAGGCAGGGTCTTACTCTAGCCCAGGCTGACCTGGAATTCAGTATGTAGTCTCAGGGTGGCCTCAAACTCATAGCCATCCTCCTACCTCTGCCTCCTGAGTGGTTGGATTAAAGGCGTGCACCACCATGCCCAGCTAATATTTCTTGTTTCTTGGATGGAACATTCTGTGGAAACATGTTGAATCCAGCTAGACTATAGTATAATTAATCTTTGCAGTACCTTTGCTGGGTTTTAGTTTGGAAGACCTAAATATATAAGTAGAGTACTGAAGTCTCCCACTATTATTGCATCAGGACCTATGTGACTTTCTATCCCTTTTAATATTTGTTTTAAGAAATCGGGAATACCAGTATTTGGTGCATAATTTTTTTTTGAATTTTTGAGGTAGGGTCTTGCTCTAGCTCAGGCTGATCTGGAATTCACTCTGTATTCTCAGAGTGGTCTCAAACTTATGGTGATCCTCTTACATCACAGAGAAAGAACCAAACAGGAATTCTGAAGTGAAAGAAAGAAACAATCTCTCAAATAAAAATCACAACAGAGTATTACCAGCAGACAAGACCATGCAGAAGATCGAATTCCAGAGATGAAAGACAAAGTTGAGACAATACACACGGACACGTAAAAAAAAGTTCCTACCTCAGCCTCCTCAGTGCTGGGATTAAAGGCGTGCACCGCCATGCCCAACACATAAATGTTTGTAATTGTTATGTCTTCATGATAAAATGCTCTCATTATTATTGAGGCCATTTACATTTGAGGTTATTGTTGTGACTGTCTAATGATATTACTAGGTGTTGTTCTGGTTGGCACTGTTATTGGTAATTTTGTTTTCACCTCTGCTGTTAGTTTTGAGGGGTTGTAGGCTTGCTGCGTTGAACAGGGTTGATTCATTTCCAGGTCTTTTTTGTTTCCCTGTTTCTTTCCTGGTGGGTATTCTTACTTATTTCTCATGGATAAGATTGCTTTTCACCTTCCTCCCAATATAGTAACCTTTTAGGAATTTTCTGTAGTACTGGTTTTGTTGTCAGGAATCACCTTCATTTATATGTGTCTTGGAATATCCTTATTTCTCTATCAATTTTGAAAGATAAATTTACTGTGCATAGTACTCTTGGTTGGAAATTGTTTATTTTCAAGGCTTGAAATATATTGGTTCATTCTTTTCTGGCTTCTGCATGGATCTGAGGTTTTTCTGATGTTCTTGCCTTTGTATATTAAGTCATGTTTTCCCCTTCAGCTTCTAGTATTATTTCTTTACTTTGTATTTTTTTAGAAAATATTTGTTTTCCCATGCCTGTGTGTGCACACACATGTATGTATGCATGCATGCATGTGCATACATGCACACACACCAGGTTCTCTTGCCTGTACAATCAAGTGCCTATGTGACTTAGGTGGGTGGCTGGGAAGTAATCCTGGGATAGCAAGCGTTGCAAGCTTGTCCCTTTAACTTCTGAGCAATCTTCCCAGCCCCTACTTTGCATTTATTTTTTGACTTTTAAAAAATAATAATCATTTATTTACTTGAGACAAAGAGAGAGAGAGAGAGAGAGAGAGAGAGAGAGAGAGAGAGAGAGAGAGAGAGAGGCTGACCAAGGAACACATGAGGGCTCTTGCCACTGCAGATGAACTCCAGATACATGTGCTACTTTGTACATCTGGCCTTATGTGAGTACTGGGGAATTGAACCTGGTATGTTAGGCTTTGCAAGCAAGTGCCTTTATATGCTATCTCTCCAGCTTCCCTACTTTGTACTTTTGACATCTTGTCTATGATGTGTCTTAAATAGTTTGTCACTCATCATGGGTATTTGGGGTTCTCAATGCCTCTTGTGTTTACATGCTAACTTCTATCTCTATGGTTTGGAAATTCTCTGCTACAATTTCATTAAATAATCCTTTAATTCCTTTAGATGTTATCTCAGTTTTTTCTACCTCATGGATTCTAAGGGATTTGTTGAATGTATTTCAAATTTCATGGATATATTCTTCACATTCCTTATTTTTTTTAATGTGTCTGTGTGTATTTTTTCAACTTTGTCTTTCATCTCTGAAATTTGATATTCTGCATGGTCCTGTCTGCTGGTAATACTCTGTTGTGATTTTTATTCGAGAGATTGTTTCTTTCACTTCCAGAATTCCTGTTTGGTTCTTTCTCTGTGATTAAATTTCCTTGCTGAATTTGTCCTCTAAGTTTCAGACTTTATCCTCCAATTTGGTAACAGTATCATTGATGTTAGACTGTCAATATCTTGTATGAATTCTTTTTTAGTAATATTTCATTTATTAAAAAGAGAGAGAGAGAGAGAGAGAGAGAGAGGGAGAGAGAGAGAGAGATACAGACAGAAATAGGGAAAAAGGCAGACACAGAGAGTGAGTATGAGCACGCCAGGGTTTCCTGCCACCTCAAACAAATTCCAGATGCATGCACCACTTAGTGCATCTGGCTTCATGTAGGTACTGGGCAATGGAACCTGGACCATCAAGCTTTGTTAAAGAAGTGCCTTTAACCACTTAGTAAACTCTTTTGTCCTGAATTTTCTTATGACCTCCCTTGAGTTGGGAGACTGGATATGGACCATAGTAGGTTGTCATTCTTTGTGTTCCTTTATTGTGTTTCTTGTATGGGTTTCAGCTTTAACTTCCATCTTTTCAGCAGGGAAGAATGTTTCACATGCCATGAATGGGGACACAGTCACAGGGCCTGGTAGACCCCAGGTCCAATGAGAGGTGGTACAGGCACAGAGACTCCTTATCACAGGGAGGTGGATGGTGGTTCAGGCACAGGCCCTGATGGTCCTGAAGTGTAATGAACAGTGTCTGAGCTTTTTTTTTTTTCAAATCAGTGTGTGCAATGAATGGGGACATGGGTGCAGGACCTGCTGGACTCCAAAGCAGGGCTGGATGGGACCAGTGCAGAACTTCCTAGTCAAGGGGACCACAACTGGCGGCTTGAGATAGAGCTTACTGTTTGTGGGGCACAGTGAACAGTATGTGCAGTATGTGCGGTGTCCTTTAATTAAGGTGCGTAGTGAAGAAGGATTAGGGGTAGGGCCTGCCTGACAAGGGTTGCAGAGATAATTGGTACAGGTGCAATCTCCTAGTCACAGGGAATGGTGATGGTCCAATGAGTTCCAGGGCCTGATGAACCCTGGGTACCACAAAATGTGTCATAGGCTCCGAGCCTGAGAGTCCCACAGTGTTGGGCACCCAGGGTCTGCTGATCCTGGAATGCAGTGAGCCTTGTGTGGGCTCAGGGCCCCTTATCCTGGGGCTTGGCAAGAGGTTGAGCAAGTAGGGCTGACTATACCAGCGGATCTGTGAGAGGTGGTGCAGGTGCAATCAGGATTCATAGTGGGCGGGTGTCATGCCTAAGAACAGCAGTGGCTCAGCGGTGGCACAGGTCCAGGGTTCCCTGGACTCTGTAGGAAGTGGTGGCATAAGGGCAATGCCTTCCTGATCTGGGGCGCATGGAGAGCAGGCAGAGGGCCTGTGTGCCTAAGACATGGTGAGTGTTGGCACAGGCAGGCGAAGATCCTCCTAGGCATGTGGCATGGTAAGTGGTGGTGTGGTGTGCACTTAGAGCCTGCTGGTCCTGGGGGGCGGGTGGTGAACCGTGGACAGGCCCAGTGCTTCCTTTACTGGGACTGTGAGAGGTGGTTTCAGGAATGGTGCAGCAATCAGTAACGGGGCATAGTGCCTCCCTCACGGGGGTGAGTGGAGAGGTGGCACGGTACAGAGCCTCCCTAGTAATGAAGGTGGCCTAGTAGGTAGGGAATGGTGGTCCCAGCGCAGAGTTGGCTGGTTCTGGGGTGTGGTGAATGGAGGGCAGGCTCAGGACCTCCTCCATCTGGGCCCTCAGTGAGAGGTGGTGAGTGCGCACGGGGTGCTGAGCCCTGGGTGCAGGTAAAGGTGCTGTGCAGGTGGAACCTTCTAGTTACAGGGAGCAGAAATGTTGACAAGTGCTCAGAGGCCAGTGGACCTGGGCAGATGAGTGATGGTATAGGCAACAGGGTGAGTGCAAAGACAGAATGGTGCTTCTAGAATCGGATCAATGATGGTTCAAAATGTTCTGCCCTACTACAGGTTGTATTTTTAGTCAGAGGAAGGAAGAGTCAAAGTGGAGGTGAGGTACAGAAACATCTCCACTACTTAGCTTCGGACATGTTTTTTTTTTGTTGTTGGTTTCCAGGTATGGTCTCACTCTAGTTCGGGTCGACCTGGAATTCACTCTGCAGTCCAAGGTTGGCCTCAAACTCACAACTGTTCTCCTACCTCGGCCTCCTGAGTGAGTACTGGGATACAAGGTTACCACATGCCTGGCTCTGCCTTATTTCATCCTGGTTTAAATACCTGCCCACAGTTGTCTGAGACTTGGTTACTTGTTATTACAGTCACAGTCGGCTTCAGTAAAAGTTCACTATGCATGGAGAAATCTTTAGTTCAAACTTAAAGTACATATGGAGGCAGTGTTAGTCCAAGCTTAATCCAGTTTAATAATAGTATCAGTATCCAGTGCTGAAAGTGGTAGGAACAACAACCACAAAAAGGTAAGATAGTAAGGGAAGGGAAGGAGTTCAGGGACAGGGAGTGATCAAAAATGAGAATAAAATATTGTACAGTGAAATTGGCCACTGTTTTGTAATTTTGTAATTTAAATTACAAATCTTATTCTCCTTGACACATAATGAAACAAAGCTTAAAATGCAAAATACTATTACCTTACCAGAAAAATAACTCCTCCAAACCCAAATATCTCATGTTTATTCCGCATTTATTTCCATCATATATAGTAGGCACTTGAGTGAGTACTATTTAATTTGAAGAAGGATCTGGTCTTACTATGTAGTTTAGACTGTCTCTGAAGTCACTATTTTGCCTAGGTTAACCTGAAACTCGAGATACTTCAGCCTCAGTCTCCTAAATTCTGAGATAACACATGCATGCCATCATGCCAGGCTACCGTTTGAGAACATTGATAACATGTTTTATTGAGCAGGTCTCCTGCTGACTTGGGTTACTGCCCAACATTTGCAAAGTATATGCTCATGTTTGCGAGGTTAAGAAGCCATTCACATTCTCGCCTCTGTCAGAGGATGCCCACCCTGAGGGCATCTGCTGGAGACTGGCATGGATTTGTGATGCTCTGTAGAGCTGATCGACATGCAGCTTCTCTAAGCAGGGAAGCCTCAGCTCCTTACTTCCACAGTCAACAGTAGTTCACGCACTTGGAGCCCCTTCTATCATGAATATTTTCTGGCTGCTGCTTCAGCTAATTTTAGAAAATTAGGCTAATTTCAACCTTCAAACACAGCCCTGATGTAGGTTTGTAGTTTCATTGGCTATCACTGAACATTGCTTCAGACCTGCAAACTAATTACAGAAATGTCACTGTTGTTATCACCTGTTAGCATGATACTTTTAATCATCAGCAATTAGTGTAATGTTTGACCTTTGGCTGGGGAGGGGATGAAAACAGCTAAAGATGAACCACCCACTTCTGGTTCTCTGTGATGATGGCATCATACCGTTGCTACAGCCCAGAAAGTTCATATCCAACCCAAGAAGAGGACATAAAAAAGTTGGAGTTATGATTCATAGCCCTCAGGATGTTCCCTGGAACTGCACAAGCCACAGTATTGTTTGTTCTTTTCAACAAGGGTGGAGGCAAGATTCTGAAATAAAAGTCTGAAGTTTGTTCTTTTAGGACAAGTCTGAAAGAATTCCAAAATCCTTGTATTAATTACTTTTTGTCACTATGACAAAATTCTCCATCAAAGTGTCTTAAAAGATTATCTTCTGGTTTCAAAAGGTTGTGGTCCCTCATAGCAGGGAAAGCATGATGGTGGGAGTGGCAGAAAGAGCTCCATAAGAACTCTGGATGGGTGTAAACTTTATCCTGACCCCCAGTGACCCACTTCTGACATTTAGATCCCACCTCCTAAAGCCTTCACAGCCTTCACAGTGGGGCCACAGGTGGGGAGTAAGCGTTCAAAGCATGAGCATTCGGGGGACAACTCAGATTCACACCACAATAATCTTTTCCATTACTGTTGCATGGTCCCAAAAAGAGGACTTTATGGTAGCTGTTCTTTTGTGGGTTTCCTATTTAGCATGGTTTTTATTGTAATTTTCTTTATACTATTGTTGTATAAAGTGACTACAGTTTCTTAACCATATAACAAATCTAAATAAACTACCTTTCTTTAGCTTTAGTTTAATTCTTCTTAAACAAATCCTTTGATCTCTTTTTAGGAAGTCCAAATGAAAAGATTCCCATGGGCCCACTGGATAAATTGAGTTGTCTTACAGTTTAAAGGAGGAGAAACCTTCTCCCAGTCTGTTGCCTGACCTGCACCTCTTCTCCTTTGTTGTGTCCCACTAATCTTAGTAAATTAGGTTGACATGGTTAGTGTTCCATCACTCCCAATAAGCAGAGAGAGCCCCATGCACATCTATCCAAATAAATTGGTAAATATGGCCCTTCCATTTTTGTACGGAATAAGGGGGGGGGAGCCTGGAGTTCATATGTATAGGGATCAGCAAGAATATCTTTATGAATAGGCTTTCAGTATTTGATTTCTTTTAAAAAATATTTTTATTTATTTATTTGAGACAGAGAGAAAGAGGGATGGAATGAGAGAGAGAAAAAGAGAGAAAGAGAGAGAAGGTATATGCTAGGGCTGCCTACCATTGGCAATGAATTCCAGACACATGCTCCCCTTTGTACATCTGACTTTACATGGGAAATGGGGAATTGAACTCCAGCCATCAAGGTTTGCAAGCAAGTGCCTTTAACCTCTGATCAATCTCTCTAGCCCAGTAAATTGGTTTCTTGATGGGACAGAGAGGGGACAGAATTTTAGAAGCTCCTTAAAAATGAGATATGTGTATGATAAAATGTTCTTTCCTATTTTATGAAATCCATTCATCCAATCAATATTTACTGATTTGTCAGATAAAATCATATATTTATCAAGATGAATACATACTATTTAGCATTATAATGATGAATAACAACATTTTTACAACCTGACTAGTCCATTCTGTACCACCTTCTTTTCCAGGACATTGCCCTCCTTCTTGACTCATCCCTTGCCTCCCTCCTGGTCCTGTGTTTCCACTGGTTTTTGTTTGTACTGAGTTCTCAGTGTCATGGAGATCTCCTAGAGTGTGCTCTGATATTAGCTTGCTGTTCCATGTCAGTTCAAATCATGTCACAGCAGCTTCAGCCCACCCCACAGGCGAGTTTTCAACAGCTCTCCTTGTCAGCTGGCCTCTGAAAGGCAGCAGCAGTGAGTGGGAACCAGTCAATTAGCAGTGATGAGTACCAGGTTGAGAGTTTTTGTTTTAATGCTTAGTTAATTTCACAGTAATTGAATTATCCTTGGCTTACAGAGACTGGGGTTAAAGGTCTGGGTGGAGCCCCAGCTGTCTGGCAGGAGAATGAAGAGGCTATTGTTCAAGAGTGGCCTGGCATACTCCTATGAGCACTGTTGACATCTGGAAGCCCACCAGTTTTACAAGGGCATTTTGAGGTGCAAGTCAGGCATAAATATTAAAAGAACAACCTCATTTTTCCTTGTCAGCAGGGGTGGGCATCAGGTTTGGCAGGATCTGCATGTGTGCGGCAGAGAAACCAGCCTGTCTTGAGTTATTTCTGTGTGCTGGTCATGGTAGTGGTCATTGAATACATATTCTATTTTTTCTTCACATACTCTACTCATGGAATAAGGGTTATTACTTTAATTGTTTAAGTGTGGAAAGTGAAGATTAGATAAGCTGAAGATTTTATCCATGTGACACCAGTAAGAGGTAGGTCTAGGACATTACCTTGGGTACCTTTGACTCTAAAATTCTAACTCTTTTAGTTCTTATTTTAAATTGTTATTTTTTGGTTACCATACAGAGAATGGGTTACATTGTGATATTTCTATGCCTGTACATATACTTTGGTTCTTATTCTACCCACTTCCTTTCCCCATCCTGCTTTCCTTTCTTGCTTGTCCCTTTCCTTCTCTCAAATAGTTTCCCCTCTGTTTTCATGATATATTACCCTCTCTTGTTTCACACTTCCTCACCATTTAGACCTCTTCCTTCTCTCTTATAGTCACCTTTATATTTTTATGTTCTACACATATACACACAAATTTAAATCTAGATTCTGCAGATAAAACCTGATATTTGCCTTTCTGTGTCTGGTTTGTTTTGTTTAGCATAATGATGTCCTGTTACTTCTATTTTCCTGCATGTGGCACCATTCATTCTTGTTCAAAGCTGAATAAAACTCTGAACCACGTGCTTTTTATCTATTCTCTGATGAGGGACCTTGAGATTTGTTCCATATCTTGGTTACTATGGATAGTGTAGCAATAAACAGATATATAAATGCCTCTGTGGTATGTTGAATTATCTTCCTTGTAGCTTATATCCAGTGGTGATATAGTTGGGTCATATGGCAGTTTTATTTTCAGCTTTATGAAAAGCCTTATGGTAGTTTGAATCAGATGTTCTTCATAAACTCATGTGTTTTACATGCTTGGTCCACAGCTAGTGGCAATTTGGGAGATGGAGCATTGTTGGAGGAGGTGTGTTGTTGGGGGTGGGCATAGCGGTGTATAGCCAGCTCCTTTTTGACAGAGATCAGCCTGCTCTTGCTGCCATCTTACACCTGATGTGAAAAGAAGTTTTATCTAGCCTTTGCTTGGGTCATGCTTTCCCCTGTCATCGTGCAGCTTCCCTTTGAGACTGTAAGCCAAAATAAACCCTTTCTTCCCATCAGCTGCTTGTGGTTGGGTGTTATGCTGGCAACACAAAGGTAACTACAACAGAAAATTGATACCAGAGGAGTGGGGTCATTGTGCTAGCAATCTGTGTGGCTGTGGGTCTTTTGGAGCTGATTTGTACGAGGAATATGAAAGAATTCGAAACTTGGGCAAAAAGACAATTTTCAGTGCTCTAAGAATAGGTTGATGGACTATTCCAGTAAGAGTTGAAAGACCTAAATGTAGAAAACTATGGATTATGAATGCTTGGCTTTGAAGGGAAAGAGAGCATTTTGCAGACTGGGCTAGAGGCATTTTACATGAGAGGCTAGCTATGTTTGGCCCATGACCTGTGAACTTAAGCAGGGTTGAATTTATAAAAAGTGCACTAGTACGTTCTGAAGGTTTTGGGCAGCAAACTATAGCCTGGTTCAGCTGTAAGTGACTGAGAGGTTATGAGCATTGAGGACTGGGCCAGCTATTACGTACTGAGCTCATAGGAAGAATGCTGAAAAAAGCTTCCTCCCTAAAGTTGGCTTTTGGAAGCTTACCTGGTATTAAGGATGTATAGCAAATTCTGGAAAGCAGAGTCATATTTCTAACTTGTTTTTTTGGAAATGGCCATTGGGAAATGAGAGGCAGGGTTGTTGAAGTCCTGGTAGGGAGGCCCTGAAAGGCCATGACATGGATTAACTATGGGTTGTAATGGAGACTCCAAAATTTTGGAGATTTCAGGACTATGGGATTTCTAGGGAGAGCTGATGGCTTAGGATGGATTTTTCTCTGAGCTGTAAGCAGCACAGCTAGATTTCCATCACATTCTAACCAGCAGTATATAAGGGCTCTTCCTTCCTCACATCCTCACAAGCACTAGTTATAAATTTTCTTGATGATAGCTGGAGTGATACCCAATATAAAGTTATACTACAAAGCCATAGTAATAAAAACAGCATGGTACTGGCATAAAAACAGGAGTATAGACCAATGGAATAGACTTGAGGACCCGGATTTTGGGCCAAGCAACTATAGCTACTTGATATTCGACAAAGGCCCAAACAATATAGACTGGAAAAAAGATAGCATCTTCAACAAATGGTGCTGGACAAACTGGATAACCACATGCAGGAAACTAAAACTTGATCCACACATTTCACCATGCACAACACTCAAATCCAAATGGATCAAAGACCTCAACATAAGACCAGAAACTCGAAAACTACTGGAAGAAAATTTAGGAAGTACTTTCCATGATATAGGAATGGGAAAAGACTTCCTGAATAAAACCCCAGTGGCTCAAGTTCTTAAACAGTCACTCAACCATTGGGATCATATGAAGCTGAAGAGTTTCTTTACAGATAAGCATATAATAAACAAAGCCAATAGAATACCCACAGAGTGGGAGAAAATATTTGCAGGTTATCCAACTGATAGAGGCCTTATCTCTAGAATTTACAAAGAACTCAAAAGTCTAAACAATAAGAAGACAAATACCCCACTCACAAAATGGGGCACAGAGTTAAACAGGCAATTCACAGAGGAAGAGATACAAAGGGCAAACACACACCTAAGAAAATGTTCATCATCCCTAATCATCAGAGAAATGCAAATTAAAACAACTATGAGATTCCACCTTACCCCAATAAGGATAGCCAACATCAAAAGGTCAAATGAAAATAAATGCTGGCGAGGATGTGGAGAAGCAGGGACACTCATTCACTGTTGGTGGGAATGCAGGATGGTACAACCACTTTGGAAAGCAATATGGAGACTCCTGAAAAAGCTGACTATAGAAATACCAACAGACCCAGTTATACCATTACTGGGCATGTACCCTAAAACCTTCAAACCAAAAGCCAGAGAGATTTGCTCAACCATGTTTGTAGCAGCTCAATTCGTAATAGCTAAAAGCTGGAATCAACCCAGATGTCCATCATTAGAGATTAAATTTCAAAACAGCTTTAATTTGCATTTATTTGATGGCTTAGGCTGTTGGACATCATTTCAAATATTTATTAGTCATTTTGTATTTTCTCTTTTGAGAACTATCTATCCAATTCATTAGATCATTTATTGACTGAATGGACATTTTGGTATCTAATTTTAGAGTCTTTTATAGATCCTAGATATTGAACTTTTATTGGCAAGAATATTCTCCCATTCTATAGGCTCTTTTCATCCCTCTGACAGTTTCTTGCACAGTGTAGAAGCTTTTCCATTTCACGTAATTCCATTTATCAATATTTGGGATTATTTCTGTGCCACTAGACTATCAGAAAGTCCTTATCTATACCTATATCTTCAAGTGTTTTGCTGGTCTTCTTCTTCAGTGATTTTATCAGAGAGGTTTTTTCACCCCCTTGTTTGGGCTATTTATAGGTATCTTAATATTTTTGAAGCTATTGTTAACGGGATTTAAAAAACTGATTTATTTCTCAGCATTATTTTATTCGCATTACAGAAAAATCTACTGATTTTCTGTGAAACCTTGTACTTTATTACTTGGCTGAAAGTGTTTACCAGGTATAACAGTCATTTTTTTTTTTTCCAGTGAAGTTTTTAGGGTCTTTGAAGTGTAGGATCATGCCATCTGTAAACAGGGATAATTTGACTTCTTCATATTCTATTAGTATCCCCCTTTTTTAAAATGTAAGGATAGCACAGAATTGCTCCTCATCCTCTTCTAAACATTTTCTTGCTTTAAAAAATTATTTATTTGCAAGTACATAAATAGAGAGAGAGAGAGAGAGAGAGAGAGAGAGAGAGAGAGAGAGAGAGAGAGAGGAGATGTAAGACAGGGCCTTTTTCTGCTTCAAACTCCAGATTCATGCACCACCTTGTGTATCTGGATTTATGTTGGTACTGGGGAATCAAACCTGTGCCATTAGCCTTTATAAGCAAGCATCTTAAATACTCAGTAATCTCTCAAGCCACTTAGTATCCCTTTTAATTTCTTTCTTTTCTTATTGCTCTACCTTTGATTTTCATAAACTGTGCTTCCATTTTTATTTGATTCCAGGATTCTTTTTAAAACTTTCTTGTGTGACTTTTCTAACAATCTCAGACAATTCAAAGTATTGTTCTGATTGTGCAGTTTTTGTGGTTTCTCTTGTTACTAATTTCAGTTTCATTCCACTATAATTGCATAATATCTAAGAAATTATCTTGATTATTTTATATTTATTAGGACTTTCTCTATAATCCAGAATGTGACCTATGTTATTTTTAAAATATTTTTATTTATTTAGAAACAGAAAGAGACAGAGAAAGAGAGAGAGAGAGAGAAAGAGAGAAAATAGGTACATCAGGGTCTTTTGCAATTGCAAATGAACTCCACATGCATGTGCCACATTGTGTTTCTGACTTTATGCAGTTACTGGGGAATCTAACCCAGGCTGTTAGGATTTGCAAGGAAGTGCCTTTAACCACTTAGCTATCTCTCCATCCCTGCATTTTTTAAAAATCGTATTTATTTATTTCATTTTTTATTCTTATTTTTGTACTCAGTGAATACAGTCAGGTTGGTACCATTGTTAGCCTCCACCCTGTCCTCCCCCTCCACAGAGACCCTTCTTGTTGGAGTATATGGGTCATGCATTGTGGGGTTAGCCTTCAGTTTTGGGTAGAAAGAAATATCTCTGTGTGCTTATCTTATGGGTAGGACTTCCACCCTCACTTCACCAGAAACACCTGGATTACCTTTGGAGTGAGGCATCTTCTCACCTCCCCAGCCCATCCCCACCCCCAGCAGAGAGGCTCATGGGTGGTGATGTGTTTGACTTGGCTCTCTTCTTTCCTGCACGTCACTTTTCTTTCTTTCTTTTTTTTTTTTTGTGCTACACATTTTATTCCATCCCTCTTTTGTGGGTTTCTAAAGCTTTTTCCTCTCTTACTTTGGAACAGTCTATTTTGTGCTTATGTTGGCATTTCCTGATACTACATGGAGGTAGTTTTTAGCCTTACATCTTACCTAGGAGTCTCTCTAGATATTTCTTTGGAAGAAGAAAAAGATGATAGAGAAATTCACTTTCCTTCTTGTAGGCAGAAAGTTGTGTTAAGTGTTTTAATTTCGGTAAGGACTAAAATTAAATGAGGATGGAAGCATTCCATCTTTTTGTTGTTGACAACTTCCATAGTTATATAAATAAACTATAATTCCACCTTGTCCCCCCACTTTTCTCTTTATAGATTCACTCTCCATTTTATCCCCTCCCTCTCTCCATTAGTTTCTCTTTTATTTTGATGTTTTATCTTTTCCTCTTATTATGGAGGTCTTGTAAAGGTAGTACTAGGCACTGTGAGGTCATGGATATTGAGGCCAGTTTCTGTCTGGACAATTGCATTGCAAGAAGTCTATCCTTCCTTTGGCTCTTACATTCTTTCCACCACCTCTTTTGCAATGGACTCTGAATCTTGGAGGGTGTGATAGAGATGTTTCAATGCTGAACACTCCTCTGTCACATCTAAGTACTATGGTGCCTTTTTGGGCTATTCCAGTGGTCACTGCCATCTGACAAAAGAAGTATCTCTAACCAAAAGTGAGGGTAGTGTTAATATATGAGTACAAACATTAGGTACAGTGCTTACAGGTTAGTTTGGTCAGCATACAATATGCAATTAGCCAGACAAGAGCAGGAGTTACACTCCTAATGCTCTCATGACTTCCCCCACCATATGATTTTGATTAGGTTTTCAATACCAGGTATGTATTCCATCGCACAGAGTGGGCCTTCAGTGCAGTTAAAGACTGGTTGGTTTTCCCCATAACAGACTTGCCACTATTGCACCTGTTCAGTTTTTTGGCCTGATTGACCAAACTTGACACTTGCAGTGTTCATTGTTTTCACTTCTGGTGACTTCTGACTCCCATAGGGCTGCCTGCAGTGCAGCTTTTTTCAGCTTTCTGTCAGCTGGTCTACATGGAGGAAGTTTTCAGCTTAATCCCAGCTTGATTTCTCAGTGACCTTGCATCCCAGGGAAAGGGGGTTTTCAGCAATAGGGTCTTACTATTGATTTTTGGTGGGAAACCAAGAGCCTTGGCAATAGCCTATAATGTTTTTGGACCATCAGGGACATCCCTGGCCAACAACTCACTGGAAGGTATCCCAGAGGACAGATTTAAAAGAAAACTTTTTATTGACAAGTTCCATAAATATAAACAATATACTATGTCATAATCCCCTCCTACCACCCTGTTTTCCCCCTTGCAAATTCTCCCTCCATTGAATCCCTCTGTCCAACTACACTCTTCTATTTTGATGTCATCAATTTTTTTTTTCTCTTATATTACACAGGACTTGTGTAGACAGTGTCAAGAACTGTGGTCATGAATATCCAGGCCATTTTGTGACTGGAAGACAACATTTTAAGTAGTTCTACCCTTCCTTTGTCAATTTCTTTTTTCTACCTCTTATACAATGGTCCCTGAGCCTTGGAAGATGTTCTAGAAATGTCTCAGTTAGTGCTGAATACTCCACTGTCACTTCTCAACAGTACTGTGACACCTGAGTCACCCTAGTGGTCACCATTATCTAAAAAGGGAATTTTCTCTACCCAAAAGTGAGAGGAACATTAATATATGGGCCTAAACATGAGTATTTAGAGGATGGTTTGGTGGGCATAATATACCCATTTAACCAGAAAACAGCAGTAGTGTCTCCTTACGGTTTATGACCTCCCAAGAATTTTTTCACCACCATATGTTCTCATTAGGTTTCCAGTACCAGCAGGAATTCCCTCAAGTGTTTCTCAAGTCCAATCAGAGAGCTGTTGATTTCTGCCATAACAGACATGCTTATTAACTCTTTGCTTTCTCTAAATTTCATACTCCTTGGGTGATTTAGTTTTTAAAAATATTTTATTTAGCCGGGCATGGTGGTGCAAGCCTTTAATACTAGCACTTGGGAGGCAAAGGTTGGAGGATCACTATGAGTTCAAGGCCACCCTGTGACTACAGAGTGAATTCCAGGTCAGCCTGGACTAGAGTGAGACCCTACCTCGAAAAACCGAAAAAAAGTTATTTATTTGAGAGAGAGAGAGAGAGAGAGAGAGCGAGAGAGCATGCCAGAGCCTCTAGCCACTGTCAATGAATTCCAGATGCATGCTCCACCTTGTGCATTTGGCTTACGTGGGTACTGGGGAGTTGAACCTTGGTCCTGTGGCTTTGCAGGTAAGTGCTTTAACTGTTAAGCCATCTCTCCAGTCCTGGTTTTAACTTTTGTAAGAAACTTTTTCCTTTTATATGTTAAATAGATTCCCTTGTGTTTTGGATATATTAGCAGTGGTGTAAAATTTTAATTTATTTATTTGCACTTCATTTTCTTTGCAAAATCTGAATTTCCTGTTATTTTACTTTAATTCTTGCATTTTAATATTTTTAAAATTTGTTTTAAATATTTATTTATTTATTTATTTGAGAGCGACAGACACAGAGAGAAAGACAGAGGGAGAGAGAGAGAATGGGCGCACCAGGGCTTCCAGCCTCTGCAAACAAACTCCAGACGCGTGCGCCCCCTTGTGCATCTGGCTAACGTGCAACCTGGGGAACCGAGCCTCGAACCGGGGTCCTTAGGCTTCACAGGCAAGCGCTTAACCACTAAGCCATCTCTTCATCCCCCATTTTAATATTTTATTTATTTATTTGAGAGAGAGAGAGGCAGAGAGACAGAGAGTGGGAGAATGGGCATGCCAGGGCCTACAGTCACTGCAAATGAACTCCAGATGCATGCACCACCTTGTGCATCTGGCTTACATGGGTCCTGGGGAATAGATCCAAGGTCCTTTGGCTTTGTAGGCAAGCACCTTAACTGCTAAGCCATCTCTCCAGCCTCCCTGCTACCATTTTAAAGTTTTCCTTTACATCTGCTAATCCTTAGTTGCATGCTCATGGTTTATAGTGAATGACTGAGCAATGAATTAGGAGTTTTGAGCAGGTGGGGAGTGGGGAATTCATAGACTTTGAGTTTATCTCATGGCGAACTGGCTAGGCTGTTTGCAATGGAATCCTACTTTTTGCTTTGATTTTTTTTTCTTTGAGTAGTCAGGTTCCTAAAGAAATGTAAGGCTGGAGATATGGCTTAGTGGTTAAGCATCTGTCTGTAAACCTTAAGGACTCAGGTTCAATTCCCCAATACCCACATAAGCTAGATGTACAAGATGGCACATGTGCCCAGTTAGTTTGCAGTGCCTAGAGCTTCTGGTGTGCCCATTCTCTTTCTATCAGACTCTCTCTCAAGAAATAACAAAATATAGCTGGGTGTGGTGGCGCATGCCTTTAGTCCCAGCACTCGGGAGGCAGATGTAGGAGGATCACCGTGAGTTCGAGGCCACCCTGAGACTACATAGTTAATTCCAGGTCAGCCTGGGCCAGAGTGAAACCCTACCTCGAAAAACGAAACAACAACAAAATAATAATAAAATATAAAAAGAATAATGTATTACTCTTTCTCTTAAATAAGGATATGTTGATATGTTGAAGTGTTCCTCCTGCTGGAAAAAGGACAAAGTGCTCATCATGATGATCTACATCCCGTTGCTATGGTACCTGAGTCATCAGCTGTGCTGGCTCCCACCCCAGCCCAGAGGCCTTTAGGGAGAATAAACTTGGGGATCTTTGTCAGGGTTCATAAAGAACAGTTATCTGGTAGGATGGTAAGGCAGTGGCAAGTTGAGAGAACTGGAATATAATGATTAACTAATGATTATCAACCTGGTTTTATATATCCTTCTCCTCTTTTCTTTCTTTCTTTCTTTTTTTTGGTTTTTCGAGGTAGGGTCTCACTCTAGTCCAGGCTAACCTGGAATTCACTATGGAGTCTCAGGGTGGCCTTGAATTCATGGTGATCCTCCTACCTCTGCCTCCCTAGTGCTGGGATTAAAGGCATGTGCCACCACACCTGGCTCTTTCCTTCTCATTTTTTCTTATTTTTTTTCCTTCTCTTTTTTTCTTTCACGGCTCTCTCTACATTCAGAAGTTTATGTTACTACATTTTCTTTTATTTTAGCTTTCTAAATTTTCTGAAGTATGGTTTGGATTTTCAAAGGAAGCAAACATGAAATATGTGTATTCAGTCTATTATTTAAACCAGACCAGTTAATTGGGGTTTTTATTCTTTGTTTTATTTCTTTGAACATATTAAATATGTGCTATATCCCATATTTGATACGTATAGTATCCTTAGGGTATGCTTCTGTGGGCTGATGTTTTTGCTGATTCCTGTGCATGGCACCTTTATATCCTTGTGAATTTTGTGGACACTATTGTGAGTCTTTATTCATAGGAACATGGAGGGAATTCTTTGGGGTTGGATTGACTAGTGCTTTGGCCAGGTACCACACTTGGGTCCTGGCCTCTTTCTGCTACTCTTTCTTCTTTCTGGCTGCTATGAAGGGAGCAGCCCTGCCTCACATATAGGAATGACCATCATTTATGCAAGCAATCAAGAGGAAACCAACTTGGTTGAAGTGGAGAGTTCTGGAATTAAAGGAGGGTGATGAGGTTAAGTAAGTTTGGCCAGTACACAATATGAGGAGATATTTGCATCAGATTGAGGTATTTTAAATTTTATTAGAAACAGAACTTATAAGGAATGAATTCAGTGAAAGTGGTATGGTAAGTACTTCAAAAAATGTTCTTCATTTAAAAAAATACAGGGAAGAATGGAAAAATTGCCATCATTAACCATTAGAACTCTATAAATTAACTGAAAGCTTTCAGCAACACAGGAAACATTTAAGCAGTTGGCTAAATCTCAGTAAAATAATGTTCTTTGTGACATTTAAATTTGCCCAATTCCCATCCCTCTATCTTCCACTTTATATAGTTTTTTTAAAAAACTTAAAAAAATTTTATTTATTAGAGAGAGAGAGAGAGAGAGAGAATGGGCATGCCAGGGCCTCTAGCCACTACAAACAAACTCTAGACACATCAGCCCCCTTGTGCATCTGTATTCTATGATTTCTGAGGAATCCAGGTGCAGTCTTTAGACTTTGCAGACAAACACCTTGACTGCTAAGTCATCTCTCCTGTCTCTCTCTGTAGTTTTGAAAGACAGTAGTGTACAATCATAATGAAAACCAGTAACCTGGCAGCTGGAGTTCCTTCAGAGCCTCATTCATGAAGAACTGTTATTATTTGATGTGTATAATGGTTCCCTGGATCACCTCCTTGGCAAGGCTGCTTTTGTTTAACTTTGAGGCTACTTGAGGTGGGGACACAATTTAGATAAGCAAATAGCTTCGGTACAAGACTGGGAATGAAATGTCCAGAGGTACTTTGAAAACCTCTGACACCATCTTGGGATCCTTAAGGCAGGCATAGGCTGTGCATATGAAGGTGATGCATGTGATCAGTAAACACTTGTGAGTTCCTTCTACTTTTACTCTTCCCTGACCTTGAGGCTCTGTAGGTAGAAAATGAAGGCTAGGCACACTCTTCCACTGCTGTTGTCCACCTATGTTGGCCAGGGGGTGATGGCCACACTATGCTCATGCCATTGTTTACCCCTACCATCATGGAGCTTCCCCTCAAGTGTATAAGCCAAACCAATGCCCCCCCCCATGCACACAAAAGAAAAAAAAAGGATAAAGAATTGTCATTTCTTCTACTAAGTGTCATAAAATATACAATCTGCCATTCAGAATCAGGAGAAGTTTTGGGCCCAGGTGTTAAAGAAACTTTCTGTCCCAAACTAGGTCATTAATAAATTTGTTGAAGAGAGTGTTCAGTCAACAAAGCATGAAATAGAATTGGTTCATAAAAGACACCAAACAAATAATTAGTAATAAACAACAGAATCAAATAATGAAGAGGATATTTAATGAATGATCTGGAATTGCCATATTACAGTATTCAATATGGCCAGTCTTCAGGAAATAATTGAGATATTCAAAGAAAGAAAGAATAGCCCATAACTGTCCTTGATGAAAACTAGATGGCTGCACTTATTAAATGACAACTCTGAGTTCATAAATTAAAATATGTTCAAACAACTAAAGGAACTAAGTATTTAAAGGAAAATGGTGAGAATTATTTTCTTACCAAAGAAGACAGCAATACAAAGAAAAATTTATATAATATTTGATGTTTCTTTTTCCTTTTTGGTTTTCTGGGTGGGGTTTCACTCTAGCTCAGGATGACCTGGAATTCATGGCTTTGCTCTATACCTCAGGCTGACCTGGAATTCACTAGGCAGTCTCAGAGTGGCCTCAGACTTTTGGTGATCCTCCTACCTCTGCCTACCAAGTGCTGGGGTAAACAGTGTGTGCTGCTATGCTCGGCACTCTTTTTCCTCTTTTTAAGGGAGAAGATTTTTTTTTTTTTTGACTCATGGTTTGAGGCTACAGTTAGTCATGGCAGAGGAGAATGGAGGTCAGTGAGTCTGTGCAGCCAGGAGAGCTCACCTCCCATTTCAGCAGAACAGAAAGCAGAGAAGTACAGGTAACAGAGCACAGCTATAGATCTATAAACAAGACATCCCCTCCAGTAACCTATTTCCTAAAGCTAGGACTCCACCTTCCTAAGGGTCTAAAACCTCCATAAATAGCACCACTATTTGGGAATTAAGTGTCCAAACACACAAGCTCATGGGGCATATTCCACTCCTGGTCTCATATAATGATGACCATCATGCAAAATGCATTCACTACAACTTCAGTAGTCCCCACAATCTTATAGTTCTAATACCTCTCACATTTCCAAAGTCTTTTCTCACACTCACATAATGTCTTGATTGTGAACCCCTGTAAAATTAAAAATGAAACAAAACAGTGTCGCCCAGGCTGACTTGGCATTCACTATGAAGTCTCTGGGTGACCTTGAACTCACACCTACCTCTGCCACCCAAGTGCTGGAATTAAAGGTGTGCCCCACCACACTTGGCTTTACACAGTTACTTTTCTCAATATTATAAGAGAGATTATTCTTAACATTCATTTGGAATATTTGTTTAAAAATAAAAACAATTTTAATCAAGTTTTTGCCTAACATTTTGTAATTCTTAAAATTTAAAAATTTTTGTTAGGAAGATCTCTGCAACATCATAGTTGTATTGATAGGTAAAAATAAGAACAAAGGTCATTTGTTGATATACTGTTGTCCAGACAAGGAGATGGCTGGTGCAGATGTGCAGGTGAACTTGACTGTTTGCTGCTGGATGGAAGACTTTGCCCTAAAGAAGGCATGATCATGGCTCAATTATCCCCAACCTGTGCATGTGTATTGCACAGCCTCAGACAGACATCTGGGTGCTAGAATCCACTGTCATAGTTGTGTTCTGGTACAAGCATCATAATAAAACCTAGCAAGGTAAAGTAAAAACACACGCACACACACACAAGTTGCGTACTTCCATTATACAATGGCACAGAGTAAATATTACTATTTCAGAATGGAGGAAAGGAGGAGAAATCACAAGGAAAGGTCAGACTAAAGTAATGCTGAATCCCAGCAGAGGAAACTCCAAATGCGCAGCTCCATGTCCAGCATCTAAAGCTCTCAGTGGCGTTGAAAGTCTAACAGGATTGGGTAGTCTTGTCCTTTTGACTCTGTTGTCTGGACACATGTGACTTGTCACTTGGGTTGGCTCTATATGGTAGCTGAAGCTTTTTGAGGCAAACATCCCACATTTCTGGCATCTCCAATATTATGAAGTCTTCACTGTAACTCGGGCCTCACCTTCACAGCTCCATGCACAGCCCTTCGGGAGCTCATGTATGGATAATGACTCTGCTCCACATTGCCTAGCCTCTGCACCTTCTGAGAACTGCAGAGTAAGCCTCCATAAACCCTCATGCTTGCATTTTGCATGCCTGTCAAACCAGCACCATGTAGATGATATTAAATTCTGCTGTTGGCTCAGATGTAGCCTAATCCCTGAACTTGAGGTACAACAGCCTCTGTGAGCCTTCACAGCTAAACCTGTGAGAAACCTTCCTACATGGGAAGGATGCTCTGGATGCACTCTATTTAGGATCTCTCCCTTCAAATGAAAGCTTTTCACATGAGTTTGCATCGTTAATCCAGGAGTTTTCAGTGGTTGGGGTCCTCTTGTTAAGGCACTGCTCCTATGGTCTCAGTGAAAAGTCCAAGGTTGCTTCTTTTTGTTTTAAATTTAATTTATTAGTTTTCTTTTCAGCAAGTACAGGCAGTTTGGCACCATTGTTTAGCATCATCCATGACCTACCCCCTCCCAATGGCCCCTCCTTGTTGATGTAAATGGGTCGTGCATTGTGTAGTTAGCCCACAGTTATTGGTACGATAAATGTCTCTGCATATCATGACCCAACATGTGACTCTGACATTCTTTCCACCCCCTCTTCCGCAAAATTTCCCTGAGCCATGTTGGGTTCATTTTTGGTCTGCTTCAGTGATGAGGTGTTGAGGGCCTCTGAGGCTCTGGCTCTCTGATTTGGTAGGAGTTGATTTTTCTCTGTGTTGGTCTCCTTCCCCTTTGTGCTGGTATCTGGTTCAGGCAGTTCACAGAGGAAGATATACAAATGGCAAAGACACACTTAAGAAAATGTTCATCATCCCTAATCATCAGAGAAATGCAAATTAAAACAACTATGAGATTCCACCTTACCCCAATAAAGATAGCAAACATCAAAAAATCAAATGAAAATAAATGCTGGTAAGGATGTGGAGAAGCAGGAACACTCATTCACTGTTGGTGGGAATGTGGGATGGTACAACCACTTTGTAAAGAAATATGGAGACTCCTGAAAAAGCTGACTATAGAGATACCAACAGACCCAGTTATACCCTTACTGGGCATCTACCCTAAAACCTTCAAACCACAGGCCAGAGAGATTTGCTCAGCCATATTTGTAGTGGCTCAATTTGTAATAGCTAAAAGCTGGAATCAACCCAGATGTCCATCACTAGAAGAATGGATAACTAAGATGTGGTATATCTACACAATGGAATTCTATACAGCAGTAAGAAAAAATGACACAAAGAAATTTGAGGAAAAATGGTTGAACCTGGAATAGATCATTCTCAGTGAACTTACCAACTCACAGAAAAAAAAAATCAACACATAGTCTCACTCATCTACAACACCTAACCTGAATCTACCCAAGATACTTTACATACCCAGCAAGCATCTTATGGATTAGACACTAGGATGGACGGGGAGGGAGGAGAGAGCATCGAAGGAGTGGGAAACACTAATCTGGACCTAAATGGCAATGGTACCATAAAATTCTACTTCCTAAAAGGCAGACCAAATGGCTGAACCTTCACTAGACCCTTACAGGAAACACCTGATCCACAAGACACTGGAGAGGGTAGGCTCAAGTCTAACCTAAATCTTCTACATCTTCCCTCCCTCCCTCTCCCCTCCCCCACTCTCTCCTCTCTAACTCTTGTATATTAGTTATATTTTTCCTCATTTTCTTAGTGGGCACTGACCTGTAACCCCCACTACCAGCATGGGGCTATCATCCACAATGAGCTTTTTTTTTTTTTTTCGAGGTAGGGTCTCACTCTGGCTCAGGCTGACCTGGAATTCACTTAGTCTCAGGGTGGCTTCGAACTCTCGGAGATCCTCCTACCTCTGCCTCCCAAGTGCTGGGATTAAAGGCATGTGCCACCACGCCCAGCTCACAATGATCAGAGAAACCAAGGTTGCTTCTTAAGAGTGCTGCTAATCATGGGGCTGGGGAGATTTCTCAGCAGTTAAAGGCCCCTGATTGTAAAGCCTAATAGTCTGGGTTCAAATTGCCAGTACCCATGTAAAGCCATATGTACAAAGTGGCACATGTGTCTAGAGTTTGCAGTGGCAGAGGGCCCTCATGTGCCTATACTAACTTTTTCTTTTTCCTCTCTATCTCCTTCTCTTTCTTTTTTTTGAGGTAGGGTCTCACTGTAGCCCAGGCTGACCTGGAATTCACCATGTAGTCTCAGGCTGGTCTTAAATTCACAGTGATCCTCCTACCTCTGCCTCCTGAGTGCTGGGATTAAAGGCAAATGACACCATGCCTGCCTGTGCCTAAACTTTCTCTCCCTCTCTCTCAAATAAATAAATTAAAATATTTCAAAAATAAAAAATGCCAATCAATTTAATAATCACAGCTCTCTTATTAGTACCTGCCTTGTGCACCCTGTCTGCAACTTCAACCATAATCATGCTTCTTTCCTGTCTAAACTGTATATATTTTACATCTTTTTGTTCTACCTTTTGCTTTGCCCTCTCACTAGAGGCCTCACTAAAAGCAGCCCTAAAAGCCAGAGGAACAAGGGGGAGGATAGAATGTGGAGGAAGAGAGGAAAAAGGAAACCAAACTCCAAATGCGCATGAAATAAAACACAATGAAATCTAATTATTTGTATGCTGGTAAACATTTTATTTCAAAAAAGGTCTGTCAACCAAGATTTCTACCTCTAGTGAAATTATCACTTACAAGTTAAGGAGAGGGTCTAAGGAGATGGCTCAGTGAGTCAGGGGGTAAAGTGCTTGCTGCAGAAGTATGGGGGTCTGAGTTCTGATCCTCAGCATTTGTATGACGTCAGGAATGGTGGTGCATTCTGGGAAGGCAGAGACAGAGACTCCTCAAGGTTCACTGCCTAGCTAGTCTAGCTGAATTAATGAGTTCCAAGTTCAGCAAAAGACCCTGTCTCAATAAGGTGGAGTGTTACAGGGCAAGACACTTGAGGTTGACTTTTCACTTCCACCGTGTACAAATGCACATGTTCCCATACACAAATGTGTCCATACACATGTACACACACACACACACACACACACACACACACACACACACACACACACAAACACACACACACACACGAAAAGTTCAGAAGAGAGTGATATAGTGTTTTAGTACACAGCTTCACATTGCTGAGATGAACTTCCAGACCAGGCACAGTTATGGGGAAGGGATTTATTGAAGCTTACAGATCCAGGGGAAGTTCCATAATGGCAGAAGGAGTCGGCCAATCTCTTAAAGGAACAAGAAAAGACAGGGAGGGAGAGAGAGAGAGAAAGGCAGACCATAAGGCAAAAAAATTAAAAAAAATAAAAGCTACACCACACACAAGCACTCTTTTGGAATTCCAGGTAGAATTCAGGCATTTTGCATATCTTTAGACTAAGATTCCAAATTGACCACCACACCTTAGGGCTGGAACCTAAGGTCCACCCAGTGACACCTCCCCCAGCCAGGTAGGTAGAAATGTAAGAAGCATTAATAAAACTCATTGATATATTGGGGGACATTTATTCAAACTACCACAAATGTTATAAGCAAAGATTGAAAGGATCCATCTCTGGCACCTCTTCACAAATACTTATTAGAGACCTACTGCCTGATTGCTCCAGTAAAGTTTGCATTGCTTAGAAATCACCCAACCAAGAGCATCTTGTGGGAGAAAAGAGGTTTATTTTGGCTTACAGGCTCCAGGGGAAGCTCCATGCTGGCAGGGAAAATGATGGCATGAGCAGAAGGTGCACATCACTTCTAGCCAACATAAGGTGGACAATAGGAATAGGAGAGTGTGTCAAACACTGGCAAAGGGACACTGGTGTAATACCCATAAGCCCACCCCTAACAATACACTGCCTCCAGATGCACTAATTCCCAAACTCCATAAACTGGTAAGCTAGCATTCAGAACACCTAAGTTTATGGAGGACACCTGAATCAAACTACCACATTTCGCCCCTGGGCCCCATAAACTGATATCCATACATGATACCAAATGCAATACATTCATCTAACTTTAAAGTCTCCATTTTTTTTTTTTATCCTAATGATGTTCAAATATCCCCATGACCCAAGGTCTTTTAACTGAGCCATAATACCAAAACAAAAACCCAAAACCCATAATGGCACAGATTAAACATTCACATTGCAAAAGATGACATTGGCCATAGCAAAGAAATATTCAACCAGTACAAGATTTAAACAGGGAAAACTTCAAACTCTGTAGCTTCAAGTCCAACAACTCTAATCAGTGACAAGTCTCCAAGTCTGATAATTCTAACCAGCAACAAGTCTCTGGAGTTCCAATTCCAACTCTTCAGCTAGGCCACTCACAGTCCTCGAAAACATTGGGCCAGCAGCTCTTTCCTTAGCAGCCATCTTGTGGTCCCGGCATCTCCACTGGGTCTCCACTGCAATCCATGGTTCATCCTTATGGCCCCATGAGGTCTCCATGCAGGCATCCAGCAAACCTGCTTCACACTGCCCATGGCCATTTCCAAAACAGCACACCATGTTGCAAACTCAATGACCCTCTCTTTCCTGCATTTCTTATACTCCACAATATCAGGTAGAGTGCCTATTTGTTAATCTAGGGGGGAATAAAGCAGACTTTGAAGAACAGGACACTCTGTGAGTACTTTCAAGGCCCCTTCAAAAGAGTCTACATTCTTCCTGTTGCCACAGTACAGGTCAGCTGGCCCAGTCTCAAAGATTATAATCTTTCAATTGCAGCTGAACAGGCAATAGTTCACCCAAAGATTTTTTTCCTGTGCCATATCCCTGTGCTCACACCAGTTCATTTCTATGCAAAGAAACCCTTCACAACTTCTCAGTCCATGGGCATAACAGCAAGCTTCCCACACAAACTGCTAGCCCAGTTGCACAAAGCTCTTTCTCACTCTCATAAGCCAAACCTAACAGTCCATAGTTCTTACTGCATTCAGACCTTTCAACTCCAACCAGAATAGTCCATCAAGTTGTACTTACAGCATTCCAATGTGTCTTTCAGGCCAAGGTTTCAAATACTTCCACATTCCTCTTGAAAATCAGCTCTGAAAGGCCAAAGCCACACAGTCAGGTGTCTAGCAGCAAAGGACACCACTCCTTGGTACACTTTACTGTTTCAGTCAGATTCGCATTGCTGGTAGAAATCACCCAACCAAGAGCAGATTTTAGGGAAAAAAAAGAGGTTTATTTTGCCTTACAGGCTTGAGGGGGAAGCTCCATGATGGCAGTGATAAGGATGGCATGAGCACAGGGTGGGCATCACCACCTGACCAACATCAGGTAGACAACAGGAACAGGAGAGAGGGCCAAACACTGGCAAGGGGAAACTGGCTATAATACCCACAAGCCCACTCCCAACAATACATTACCTCCAATAGGCATTAATTTCCAAATCTCCATAAACTGGGAACCTAGCATTCAGAACACCTAAATTTATGGGGGACACCTGAGTCAAACCACCACACTGATGTTAAATGAAGTAAATGGGAGCTTGAATCTACATGGAAACATGGAAAGCATTAGTATAGGTCATTATATAAGTAAATAGAAAGACACAGTGGTTATAAGCACTTGCTTGCAAAACCTGGCAGACTTGATTCAATTCCCAAGCATCCACACAAGCCAGATGCAAAATAGTAATACATATACATGGAATTTGTTCCCAGCAGCAAGAGGCCCTGGTGTGTTCATGTTTCATATACATACACACACACAAATAAAATATAATAAATCTCTAAAATTTCTACAGAAGCATCCAAAATCCAAAAAGTTAGGTCATCAAGGTGGCAGGATACAAGATCAATATGTTAATTAAATATATTAAATGAATTGTATTGTTCTGTATAGTAATAGGCAAGGAAAACCCTAATAAGTCACTTCCACTTATAGTAGCATAAAAATTAAAATAATTAGGAATAAATTTAATGGATATGCAATACCAATATTCTGAAAATTACAGAACAGGATATTTAAAAAAATGTAAATGAATCTTAATAAGTGTTCAAAGATTAAAATACTGATATGATGATACTCCTCCCAAATCAATCATCAGATTGAACAGAATGCCTCCCAAAAGCTGAGCATCTTTTTGTCTTCCCAGAAATAGGCAAGCTGACCTTGGTATTCATTTGGTAACTCACAAGGCCTAAATAGCTAAAATAGTTGTGAAAATGGTTGGAAGATTCCTACTACCCAATTTCAGAATGTAATACAAAGCTACAGTAATCAAGACTGTGGTAACAGAACAGAGATAGTCATGGAAATAAATAGAATAAAATTGACTATCTAGTAATAAATCCATATGTTTTTGAACAATTGTTTTTTCTATAATAAGCACAATTCCATGAGACAAAGAATAATCTTGACAACATAAGATGGTAGAACTGTGGTTGATCATGTATGAAAGAATGAAGCTGGACTTCTACATTATGCCATATACAAAATTTTATGCAAAATGAATCAATGACATATATATATATATGTCATTGATTCATAATATATAGATATGTCATTGATTCATAATAATTTGAAATATATATATATATATATATATATATATATATATATATATTTCAAATTATTATGAGTTCAAACTATGTAACTCCCCATACATATAAATTATAGTGCCTTTGGATTAGGCAATAATTTCTTATAGTATTATAATTTATTTACAATTACATAATTTCATTCCCAATGATAAATTATAAAAATTTAACTTTGACACTTTAAAAATGTTAGTAATGGGACTGGAGAGATTGTTCAGTGCTTAAGATGAATTTGCCTGCAAAGCCTGAAGACCTGGGTTTGATTCCCCAGTATCCATGTAAAGCCAGATGCACACAGTGGTGCATGCATCTGGAGTCATTTGCAGTGGCTAGACACCCTGGTGTGCCCATTCTCTCTCTCTCTCTCTCACTCTCTCTCTCTCTCTCTGCCTCTTTCTCATCTCTTTCTCTTTGTATCCCAAATAAATGAATAAAATATTGAAAAAGTGTTGAAGTAAAATGTCAAATCACAGAGTGGGAGAATATACATTACCTAAATTATCTTGTAAATATTTAACCTCAAAGAATGGTAATTTTTTATTTTGGTTTTTTCAAGGTAGGGTCTCACTATAGGCCAGGCTGACCTGGAATTCACTATGTAGTCTCATGGTAGCTGTGATCTCACGGTGATCCTCCTATATCTGTCTCCTGAGACCTAGGATTACAGGTGTACTCCACCACACATGGCTAAATAATGGTAAATTTAAAAAGGGATATACCCATCAAAATGTCTCTTACAGGATGTACATGCTAGTGCAATAGAGGCACACAGCCTTGGTGGGTAACCAAGAGCTTTCTGATTGGTGAAGAGATCTGCTCAGTGTAAAGGAATCCATATCTGAATTTGGGAACCAGATCAGAATCCTAGGGAGATAAAGATTATGCTCTCAAGTGTCAAGCTCTCACTTGCCTTTGGCTAAAAGAGGGATTACATACATCAAATTTTCCCTAAATTAATAATGCTTATCCCATTTAAATTATGCTGACTTCATTCTCCATTGGAGAATCTGTTCTTCTTTTTCAGAAGGTAGTGAGACTGGAGGAGCTAAACTACCCCCTTACGCTTCAGCCAAGCCACAGCTGAATCCACAGAGGAATGGGGTGATGAGCAAGACTGCTGCTTCCATGCTGTTCCTGATAATCACCACCAGGGAGAAGGAAACAGACCCTGAGGATACTCAGTACCTAGCAAATCAGAGATCCAGAGGCTCCAAAGAGCTCATCACTGCAGTAGACTTAACACTCACCCACCATGGCTCAGGGAATTTTGTGGAAGAGGGGGTGGAAAGGTTGTCAGAGCTACAGGCTGAGGCATCATGCCCAGAGGCATTCCCTCTCCCCCAAAACAACTGACTTCTACTCTCACAATGCATAAACCACAACCCCATAGGGAATCCTGTAACCCCACCGAGAAGCATCCCCACTGGAATGGGGGCAGGGATGAAGGAAAGGAAGGTATCAATACATGATGTATCCATATGAAATATGTTGTTAATAATAGTTATAAAATATTTAAAATATTATAAAGGTGAAAAATGTCTTTTAAATGTATATGTTTATTTCCTTTGATCTATGGTGCTTTCACTCTTTGTTAGGTTCTGCTTTTATAGATGACAGTGAATACCAGGGATACCCAAGACTCATCAAAATGACATGAAAAGAAAGCCAACTCCTCAGCATGAAATCAGTCGTCTCTATCACATCAGCCAAGGCTCAGGAAACATTACAGAGGAAATGGAAGATTAAGTGCTGCTCTCACTGCTATCCTGACAACCTCCTCCAAAGAGATGGAAATAAGACACTGAAGAGACTCAAGACTCATCAAAGCAGAAAATTAGAGGTTGCCAAAAGGTTGCCAGGAGTTCAACACTAAAGGAGACTTATAACATGTCTTTAAAGGCTCAGAAAACCTTGCAGAAGAGAGGGTGGAAAGAATGTAAGAGTCACAGGGTAGGAAGGTGTACTCTGAGGAATTGTTTCCTGGCAGGGATTGACTGTTGCATTTAAGACCCCACAATGGGTACCAATAACCACACTGTAGAGGGCCCTTAGTGGAATGAATGTGGGGGAAAGGGGACATAAGAGGATGGAAAATAACCAATTTACAAAATGTTCATATGTTAAAATTCCCAATAAAAATAAAAATGGTACATTCTTTCAACTAAACAATATAAATAGCCCTGTTAAAATGCATAGAAGATTTGAATAAACATTTCTTTAACAGAGATATGTAAATGTTTAATAGTGCAGAAATTGTTCACCATTATTTAACAATATAGAAATGAGAATAAAAATTCTAAAATATTCTACTTAATACTTAATGAAATACTATAATGCAAAATAAGGACAATAACAAGTGGGCAGTTTTAAACTCTTATATATTACTGGTGAGAATGTAAAATAGCTCAGTTTGGCAATCAGTTTGACAGTTCCTCAAAGTATTAAAAATAAAGTTAACTTATTACCTAGTGATTCTACTGTATGTATATTAATATGCTAATATATATACATATATATGTCTCTGAATTATAAAGAAGCTGAGAAATGTGTACAACTGACATGTCCATCAATTGAGTAACAAGTAAACAAAATGTGCTATAATCGCACCATAAGATATTTATTAGTCAAAAATATATGAGGTACTTTTACATGATACAACATAGGTAAATCTTGAAAACATGCTGATAGAAGCAAGGCAGAGAAGACCACATATTCCATCATGTAGTTTACATGAAAAGCACAGATGAAATGTACAGAATAGGAAAATCCACAGATATAGAATGTGGATTAATGATTGTAGGGCCTAGAGAGAGGCCAGAAGAAGTGATTACTAATTAGTTTGGGGTTTAGTTTCTTGGGTGATACAAATATTCTGGAATTAGATAGTAGTGATTGTTGTAACATCAGCATCATTGAATTATATACTTTATAATTGTTAATGTTAAGGCATATGAAAAAGTTTTGTCTTTGAAACCTTTTCTAACACAAGAAATTGCATGGTAAGGATGCAACAATAGCTAAGTGGTGATTGGTAAACTTAGAGCAAAGAAGTTAAAGCAGTTAGGGCCACGTAGGAGAAGGTGATTGTATTTTGCACCCAAAACACTGAATCAGGAGTCCATATGATTTTAGAACTTGTTTGTTGTAGTTACCTTCTTAGTGGTAGGACAAGACACTTGGCCAGAAGCAACTCATGGCAGGAAAGGATTTATTTCAGGTTTATAGTCTCAAGGGCAAATTTCATGATGGCAGGAAAGCATGACAGAGCAGAAGCTCGGCATCACATCCTTGGCGTGGAAGTAATCTAAGTAGTGGGCTTGGAGCTCGCATAATAAGCCTCAAGCTCTGTCCCCACTGACATACTTCATCCAACAAAGTCCCACCTCCAAAACTGTTACTAGCTGGGGGATGAGCACTCAAAAAACATAAGAATATGGGGAATATCTCATTAATTCCATAACAGTTGTTTTATAAAAAGTTTTTCGTCTCAAAAGGCGAGAGTACTTCCCAGTAGGAAGCTACAGATATGCTCAATTCATCTTTATTGATGTTTATGTTATACCAAAAGACCTATGTTGTTTACAGGAGTGAACGAGTATGTATATGTACAGCACTTTGTATATTGCAATTCAGTGGATAAGTTTCCATTTCTGTACAGTAGAGATTCTTTATGCTGAAAGGCAAGTTATATCCATGTATGAATATGATGTTTCAAAAACCCATTTCGTTTATGCAAGCCACTATTGATAACTAACAGAAAAGTGACAACAACAGTAACAAAGTCATCAAGGAGACTATAATTACATAGTTCTAGGTCTACTACATAAATTTGCCATTGAAAACATTTTTCAGAAGCCAGACCTTCTGCTTTTTTGCCATCCACAATTGTGCCTAGCCAACTATAAATATGTTTCAATACAATAGATTAGATGTTTTTAGAAATATTTTTATTTATTTGAGAGAGAGAGACACACACACACCAGGGCCTCTTGCCACCACAAATAAACTCAGATGCACTTTCCACTTTTTGTGTGTCTGCTTTTATGTGGGCAATGGGGAATTAAACCTAGACTGGCAGGCTTTGCAAGCAGGTGTGTCTAATTGCTGAGCCATCATCCCAAACCCAGATTGGATATTATGTGTTTTAGAACAGGTTAAATATTATGAACATAATATTAAATACATATTACATGTTGACTACCACATGTATACTATGAATGTTTATATATCATATATTTCTATGTATATACATGTATCCACACACATGACATAAAAGTGAGAACCAACCTATTCCTTAAATCTGGCAAGAATGTTATTTTACCCAACACTATTTAGACATGCCCATGTTTAAAAATCTGGTTGATTTTTATATGAAATATAAAAAGCCCTTCTAATAATAGGAAGCCAGTTCAGAAATGAAACTTCCTCTCTTGCTTAAAGGGCTATGTTTTCCTATGCAAATGTAGCAAAGCCCAGAAATTAGCAATGACTGCTAAATTAACACACTTGAAGAGCTTGGCTGGTTCTAATAGGCAGTCAAATGGTCTTGTTACATTGTAATGGTGCCAAGCTAATTGAAGTGATTACTGTTGCTCACGAGCTGCCTTTCTGAAGTAGAAGTCTTTTAAATTATCCATAGACGTTAAATGTCAGACACTATTGTGTAATTATACTCTGTAAATGCTGAATGTCATAAGGCATCACAGGTAATTGAGGTTTACAGAGAAGAGCTTTTTCTAAACCTAATTGGGCATCAACTCTTTGTCATTTTTTTCTAAATCTAATTGGGCATCAACTTTTTGTGCCAGGGGACACTCCAATGCCTCACAGTCTCCCTTTCTTCCCACCTTCTTCCTGCTAGCCCTACATGCCATGACGTTTCTGAACCACCCCACTTAAAAGTGCATGTTTCTATCCTCCTGTGGAGTCTTCTGGGATTGTGCCTCTGGCTCTGGAGATCACAGACTGAAGCTGTCTGAAAATCTGCTGTGGCTGTCTGATAGAGAACGCGGCCATCCAAAGGAAGTGTCAAGTCCTTTAACCTCTTAGCATGACCCAAGAATGTTGTGCATGTTCTGGAATTTTTCATCTGTGTGTTAATGGGCTGGTGTATGTGATTTTGAAAGTGTTATGATATTAGAAATGGAGGTTTACATGGCCCCAAAGAAGTCTTTTATATTTTTTCCCTTAAAATTTTTTTTTAGGTCATATTAAAACCCATATGACATTTCCAATTTTAAAAGAATTCATAAAAATGGTTTTTGTTTGCTTTTGTAACAGTAAAGTGAATCCTAAACCAGAGAAAGATTTTTATTTTTTTAACTTTCATTTATTTACTTATGAGAGAGAGAGAGAGAGAGAGAGAGAGAGAGAGAGAGAGAGAGAGAGAGAATGAGCATGCCAGAACCTCTAGCCACTGCAAACAAACTCCAGACACATGTACCACCATATGTTTCTGGCTTACATGGGTTCTGGAGAGTTGACCCTGGGTCCTTAGGCTTTGCAGTAAGCACCTTAACTACTAAGCCATCTCTCCAGCCCAGGTTTTTTGTTTGTTTGTTTGTTTTTCGAGGTAGGGTTTCCACTCTATCTCAGGCTGACCTAGAATTCACTGTGTAGTGTCAGGGTGGCCTTGAACTCACAGTGATCCTCCTATGTTTGCCTCCCAAATGCTGGGATTAAAGGCGTGCACCACCATTCCTGGCCTCAGCCCAGATTTTTATATTTTATCTATGTATGGTAAATACACTGAATATGACCAAATGCTTAAACTGGACTTTGTAACACAGACATCAAGATGTCTTGCCTTTCACAGTGAATCCATAAGCTTGGCTGACTGGAAGGAAATACATAGAAAGAGTTTTAATACATAATTCTTAATTTGTATGTCAATTGCTCACTAAATTTCATTAAGTCAAACTATCACCTCACTGCAGTTTTATGATAGAGGCCTTATTGTACATGTATAGCAGGTGTCAATTTATGAAAGTGCTGGCTTACTTATAAGGTGGCTTTTATCTGTGATGTTTTAAAAGCATTCATCATTCATGATGATAACTTAAGTTCTGAGTAAAATGTTTTCTGACCCATGCAAGGAGACCATGGGAGAAGTGTCAGTGTATTTAGCAATGAGTATGTGGGTATTTTCAACACTGTAAAAAAGAAGAGTCAGGTGTTCTTGCTGAGGGTGTTGTAGAGTTTTCTCATGTCTGAAAATGGAAAAAGAGATATTCACATAGCTGCTTTAAATGGGCGGACTATTATGGGCTGCAAAGATGTAGCTGATTCCTTGATTATGATTCATCTCATTGTGATATTGAAAAGGCAAATAAATGAGTACTTTTTAAATATATTTCAAGAAGTATACAGATACTTGTCAGAAATAACACTAGGCAATAAATGTAGTTTTCTAGACTCACTTTTGAAGGTGGCTTTTGTGATGTGCCCTCAGAGAAGAATAAGGTTCAAGGATATTATTAAAGTTGTTAAAAGTTTAAAGCAATGATATGCAAGGTGCAGCACAAATGTTGAATTGTACATGGTTTCTGCACAGAGAGCATGTGCATCTCTTCTCATTTGCTTCCTCTCTGAGAAAATCATACCCCTTGATAAAAAGTTCTTACTTCACGTCTTAGAAATTTTGCTTTACTTATCAGTTATTGTCTCCATTTATCCATATGTAACAAGGTGGCTTGAAGTAATGGGGTGCCACAGTTATGACTGACGCGTTGGCTGAGATTTGTGGGGGCTGAATCTTCAAATAAAGGCAACAAAGAGTGACTGCTTAAGGAAAGGCTTTGAATGTAATGTTCTGGACCCTGACTATCCAACTGAAAATGAATAAATAAATAAAAGAGATAAATTAGGACAAAATGGCTGATTCTGAATTCCCTACGGGCCGGTTGAGCACTTTTAGGGACAGGGTGCTGCAGCGTCATGGGGTGGGTATCAATGCTGCTGATCATTTCTGACCAGGTTTTTTTTTAAAAAGAAAATTTATTTATTTATTTGAGAGAGAGAGAGACAGAAAGAGAGGGAGAGAATGGGCACACCAGGACCTCCAATCACTGCAAATGAACTTCAGAGGCATGCACATCCTTGTGCATATGGCTTGTGAGGGTGCTGGGGAATTGAACCAGAGTTCTTAGGCTTTGTGGGCAAATGCCTTAACCACTAAGCTGTTTCCCCAGCCCTCTGTCCAGCTTTTGTTTTTTTCCCCTCAGACACCAGGCAGGCTTATATATATTTGTGGTTGAGTTGTGGGGATGTGATTGATTTTGTCCAGTTAGTTGTGAGTAAAGTAAAAGGTCATTTTCAGATTGGACTGAAGTCCTCTTCTTTGTATTTTTTCTATTTTTCTTGTTTCCCCTACCATCCACCCTGTCCCCTTCTCAACCTCTTTTCCCCTGTTTTCCTCTGCCCTGTCCTTCACTTCCCTTCTCTTTCCTTTTTCTTCTTCTGTGCTGCAGTATATTCTGTAGTCCAGACTGTCCTAGATCTCAATATATTGCCCAGGCTGGTCTTAAACTTGTGACAATCCTTTGGCCTCAGACTTCTGAGTGCTTGGATTATAGTCATGAGCCACTATGTCAGTTTTAAAAACTAAGACCTCTTGAGAGCCTTTGTTCTGCTTATTGTTTTGACTGCTATCCTTCCAGATGATGGCTGCTCTATCAGTAAGTGCAAAGGCTTAAGTCAGAGGACCTAGTGAACACTTAGAGCACCTGTAGGATGGATATGAAGTAAAAGTTGCGTTGGCATTTTCCTTTCTGCCCCTTAACAGTCTGCCTGTACCAGATCAATGACTTACTCATCAGTCATTAGGGCTTATGTCAGGGGTTGCAAATGGGCATGACCATGAATCTCAAAGTGAATGAAAAGGCAGGAAGGCAGAGCATGAGAAAAATCCATGCTTGGTTTGCATATTAAAAATAAACACATTCCTTTTAAAGGCTGATGTTCAGGGTTTATTTATTGGTGTATGTTTTGGGTGCTCTTCTTTAGAGAGATAGAACCAGCAGTTCCTTCTCTACAAGTTGAAAGGCAGCAGTCAGGCATGGTGCTCAGTGACAGTGACCTTCCCTGTGTGTTGGGGACATAATAGGAAGGGTGGTGACTGAGCCCTATCAGATCCTATCTGGGTTTTATCCATGCAAAGAAATGCAATCTGCAAAGATGTGAGTGCAGGCTCATGGTTTCCTGATAGAAGCCTGAAGTTCAGTTTCTGTGGAATGCTTTGGTTTTGAAATGGTCAGCTTTAAAATAATTCCAAGGAATTAAGTCTTCAATTTATGACTTTGACCTGTAGCTAAGTGTCTTGCAGCTTTTGACTCTCAAGCTCATAATGATGATGACAGTGATAATCATAAAAGCCTTTGCTAAAGATTTTACATCTTCTAAATAGGACAACTCTCAACTTGCAATGTAATGAGAACTGAATTGTAGCAAACCATTAAAAAATTACCCAATTTCCCACTGTGTGTTCAAAACCTTGCCAGGTACAGTGAGAGATATTGAAAACTGCATAAAGGAGTAGCCTGGACTTGAACTACCAATCTGGCTGGAAAAAAGTAACAGAAATAATATAATATCTATAAAAAGATTTAAAGAATAATAGATATAATAATATATCTATGTCCATATGTAATAAAATAATAATGTAACAAAATTAAATGATGAAATAATGTAATTAATACAGAAAGATGATCTCCTATTAGTTATGGTTCTCCAGAGAAGCAGAGTCAATAGGATATGAAATACGTGTATTCAGTGCGTGTGCATATAACATAAAGTGTGGGCTCATGTGATTGTGGAGACTTAGAGGACCTATGATCTGTTGTCCGAAGATTGGAAGTGCAGGGAAGCTGGTAGTGTACCTGCTTGAGGCCAAAAGACCAGGAGGACAGAGGGTATTGATTCCATTCAGTTCTGAAGGGCTGAGAACCAGGATCATTGAGGACAGAAGACTGATGTCTCAGATTATCTATTGGAATAGAGAATGAATTTGAACATCATATACGTACCTTTTTATTTTATCCAGGCACTCAACAGACTGGATAATTTCCACCCATTTTATCTATTGATTTGCATCCAAAAAGACCCTCAGAAGTAACCTGAGACATAATGTGAACCCCACTACCTGAGTATCCCAATGACTATTTAAATTGACACAATGTAAGAATATATAGTTTATGGACAAGCTGCATAAGGATTGAAAAGAAGGGAAGAAAAAGTGTGGGTGGCACAATTTCATGAGGATGTGAGAAAGGGAGGAATTATACAGAAAGTTGAAGAATTGCAAGGTATCTGAAATGGCAAGGAGGAAAGAATATTCCATAATAAGATGACAAAATATTAAGGGAGGTAGAACATAGAGAGTTTAAAGTGAAGAGTACCTGGAGGGGTTTTGTGTACAAACTGCTATGTTAAGAATCTTGGATGTCAGGTGGTACCATTGATTGTTGATGTGTAGAAAGCTTATGGTTGTAGCATGTCCAAAAGTGACTACAGATTAGTGCTTAGGTCTGCTTTATACCTAATTAGCATCACCTACTGATTTGGAACAAATTCGTTACCATCTGTCATCACCAGTGGTACATGGTAAGATGAAGTACATTAGTGTTTGTTTCAGTTTCATTGCTGGACAAGCATGCAACTAGAAGCAGCTTATGAAAGGGGAAGATTTATTTCAGGCTTACTGATTCCAGGGGAAGTTTCATCAAGGTAGAAGATGGCTCCCTTTAGTATCCACAGGAGAGAGGGAGGGGGGCAATACCAGCAAGCACAAATAGTCAGAGCTCAAGCTGGCTTTTGACATACCTAGTATGGCTGGACTCAAGATTTGTCCCCAGTGACACACCTCTAGCAGGGTTCTGCCTCCTAGAGACTTAATTAGGAAGCTTATTCTTAATCAAAAGTACTTGAGGCTGGGCGTGGTGGCACACACCTTTAATCCCAGCATTTGTGAGGCAGAGATAGAAGAATTGAAGTGAGTTTAAGGTCACTCTGAGACTACATGGTGAATTCCAAGTAAGCCGTGGCTAGAGCGAAACCCTATCTTGAAAAACCAAACCAAAGCAAAACAAAAAGAACCTGAGTGTATGGGGCCATTTACATTCAAATTGTCACAAATTACACATCCAGATATAAGCTTATTAAAAACTGATGCTTTCATTAGGAATGTGGCTCAGTAATGAAGTGCTTGCTTACCATATTCATGGCCCTGGGTTCAATTTTCCATTACTGCAGGAAAAAAAAGTCTTGTATGCCACACCACATCCTTCTGAGAATGGGTATTTGATTGAGCGTCTCTGCTCTGTGGATTCCAAAGCAGGCTACTTTGAGGAATTCTGAGTTGAGAGCTCTGTGGACGGGGACAGTGAGCCCTGGAGCTCCTCATCTGATGAAATCAGAGTGAGGCTTAATCATGCAGGAAGGAAGCAGGCTGATTTATGACATGCCTCCTTCCCAATCCCCACTACTGTGAAAGAAAAAATATTCATGACACTTGTTAAAACTGGTAAGGCAGATTTTTATTCACAGGGACAAGAGTAGGGCAGGTGATAGGTATAGGCACGCCTGCCACAGTTTTGCAGTTGGAGAGAGAGATTGGATTCAACCTCAACAAAGAATGGTGGGGATTTTTATAATGAAGGAGCAGGGTGACATCAGTGAGGGGAAATTGCTAGAGAAAGCAAGCTGTGAATTTCTGGCTCTAATGATTTAGGATTATTGCTGAAGTAGGTCAGGTGATAAGCTATCCAGATGGTCAAATACTAAAGGTGGGAAATTGTTCTAAACTGGCTTATAATTCTTGCCCAAGTAGGGTCCTGCAAAGACAGGGTAGAAAGCCCAAGGTCAGGCCAAACAAGAGTCAGAGTAATCTTGCTAAATTTGTTCAAAGGAGAGATTTTTGTCACCACAGTAACAGCCTACTTAATGCCTCTTGAGTGATGTCATGTGGAGACCTTAACTTGAGACCACTCTGGAGTAGGCATATTCATGACTATGAAATATAAAGCATGTGTACTGTCTGCTGGAGGGAGGAGCCAACTTGATTTTAATGTTTAATTTTACCTCTGCTTGTCTCAAATGTTCTCTTAGTTTCGGATACTTGATGTCCAGATTAGAGTAAAGGTGAAATAAAAATCATATTAGGCCACTTTTGGGTAAAGACTATGTTATAGATTTAGGTTGAAATTCTGAATTGATGCCTCATTCTTCCTTCATCTTAGAAACAGCTGTTTGTGTCCTTGTCTGGGACACATCCTAACATGTGCCTTCAGTCTCCTTTGCTTAAAGAAGACCCATGCATGTTCACTAAAATATCAAGAATCAAAATTACATTTGTAGCTGAACAATCTGAAGAGTGGAAAGAAAGGCTTTGCGTAGGATACAGTGTACCAATCAATTGTATTAGCAAGTGCCAGAGATGTCCAAAATAGTGTTTACTTTTGTTAGAAGCAGGAATAAGGTAAAACACATGGGAGAAGTTTCTAGTGTGGGGAAATTAGTTCTGAATTATGATGCAAATAATGTGTCCTGAGGATGGAAAACAATTTAGGCAAATGAAGCAATCAGTAAATATTAGTTGTTACATTGATTAAAAGGATTTGGCAGCCATCCAGTTTGCTATTAGTTTGAAGCCCAAAATACCCTTTTTTATTTTACAGAGAGAGAGAAAGAATTGATAAACCAGGGCCTCAGCCACTACAACTGAACTCCAGATACTTGTGCCACCTAGTGTTCAGGTGTGACCTTGTGCTTGCTTCTCCTTTGTGTGTCTGGCTTACAAGGGATCTAGGGAGAGCTGTAACATGGGTCTTTCAGTTTTGCAGGCAAGCACCTTAACCACTAAGCCATCTTTCTACCCCCACAAGGGCCTTTTAATTTGACAAAGTGATTTTATATGTGTTGTTACCCACTGAATATTTGTTTCCCCCACATTTATATGTTGAAACCTAATCCTGAATATAATGGCATTAGAAGGTGAAACCTTTGGATGTTGATTAAGCCATGGGAGGAGCTCTCATGAACAGGATTAGAGACTTTATTAGTTTTCAAGAAACCAGATTGTCCCCTTTTCTCATGTGAGGATATAGATGATGCTATCTATAAACCAAAAAGGGGCTAATCACGAGATACTCAAGCTATTGGTACCATGATCTTAGACTTCTAGTATCCAAAGCTAAGACATCAGTCCTGTTGTTTATAATCCATCTAGCTTATAGAATTTTGGTATATTAGCCTAAAGAGACAGAGCTGTGCTACCAGGTATATGTTCCAAACTGGTCAAATGGTGATGCCATGTTTATGGAAAAGTATTTGAGGAACATCACAGGGGAAGGGCTGTGTGGCCCTGCAGTAAACTGGTGTCTACTTTTTCTTTTTCTTTTTTATTTTTTGGACATCACCTCCTGGCCAACATCATGTGGACAACAGGAACAGGAGAGTGTGCCCTACGTTTTTATTTTTTTATATTAGTATTATGATTGGAGTTCTGAAACACAAAGGAATTTGTTTGTATTACTATTTCTTTCTTGATGTCTTTATTTCAAATCATGCTAAGGGTAAGGAAGGAATGACAGATAAAACATTGTAAGCTGAACTAAGTCAACATTTTTTAGTTATTAAATTATTATATTCAGTTAGGAAAGTACATAACTGAAACAAGGAAAATTGATACTTCCATGTGGTCTGAGAGCCCATGTAGTTGGCCTGAAAGAAACATGACAAGAGATTTAGAGAGAAAAGATAGAAAGTACAGAGAGCCCCTGGCATGTGGAGAGCAGGAGTGGGTAGAGGAGGGTCAAACAGGTTCTCCCCTCCTCTCAGACAAGCTGAGCCAAGAAGAGAGGAGACTTACCAGGACCTGGAGGTTTAGGAGTAATGAAGTGGCCATTAAGTGGGCTTGCCCTCACCTGGTAAATGTATTTATAACCTTATGATGGTGGGCCCTATCTTCCAAGTGAGCCTGATAGACAGCTGATTGGTCTAGGCTAGGGGCTGGCTCAGGGAGAGGTGAGCCATGATACCAAGTTCTGGGAGATGAACTTGACCAACCACAATATCAGGACTAGATTTAAATTCTAGGAAAGGGGACTTCCCTCCCTGGAGGGGCTCAGGTTGTTTGTGGAAGGCAAGGACAAGGAGAAACCAGTTTCTTCTCTGTTCTCTAGCAAAGCCCAAAGACATTCTTGCTTTTTACTTTCAGGGGTCCAGTCACCCTAACTGCCCAGCAAAGGTACCTACCTGTAAGTTAACATTTTAAAATATTTGTTCCCTAAGACCTACAGTGTGTGAGACAAAGTGCTAGGTTTCCTAGAAGAAAAAGGAAAATATTAACATATGGTTTTATCCCTCAAGAAACTTGCAATTCCCTCTTTGGATTGTTTTGCTATCTAGCCATGTATGGGTTAATTTTGAAATTCCTGGCTGAGCTAGGGATATGAGCTCAGTGGTATAGCACCATTTTTTAGCATTTCCAAGGCCCTGGGTTCCAGTCACAGCACTACAAAAAAAGATATAAACTCCTGGGCTAAGAAATACACAGACTAAGGAGGTAGATGGACGCCAGCAAGGCAGGTTGGGAGCAAATGCAGTGTTGCTTTATGCTAAGGATGTTACTCTCCCTCCAAGCCTGTGCCGTACACACTGTGGCAAGAAATCCATTTTAGCTAATCTTTGAGTGCTTGTATTCATCACAAAATTTGCAAAACAGTCAATACTGTACCTCAGGCACCTTTTCTGCTCCAGGATAAATTTAGGCTAAGTGTTGGTGGATTTGTTGACCTCATGGGATCACAAAGTACAAGAGCTGGGAATGGTAGACCATCCCTATTGCCTCACAAAAAGACTAGGACATGCTATCTCCTCCATTTGAATCAGATGGTGATGTATTTGGGACTATCTACACACATCTAACACAATACTTACTTTAATGTACAAGAATGTTATACAGTAGGAAGTGGTTTCAAATAGGAAAGCAACTACATAAATTGAGAAACAGATGATACAATTGTATTTCAATAAACAGTTCTTTTTATCCTGATGTAATCTTAAATAGAGAAAACCTGCCACCCCTAACTCAAGAAAGGATCATCAGGTACAATGCTCCAGGTGAAGCAATATTGAAATTAAGGGCTTGTGGGATGGGACAAGAAAAGATCCCAAGACTAAAGGAAGTATTACTTTAGAATAAAAACACCTAAATTGTAATCCACACTTTTCCTCACTCTGTATCTCCCACCTCCAAATCTTTAGTATTTTATCATGCCACTTTGCACTATTCAAGAATTTAAGGAAGAATTAAAATACCAGAAATTAACATCACATAATAGAAAATTATGCAAAACTCAGAGTACATTAAAATAAAATTTCAGAGTAGGCATAGAAATGTGCTATTTCAGTTAGAGGGTGGAGTTGTTATTGGGTACAACTTCAATTATGTTGATGATTCCATTAAATTATCACTGGATGAGAATCATATAGCATAGCTGGCATCCTCTAGAAGGAATATTGATAAGTGCATTTCTGAATGCATTCTAACTATACTGATGTGTTTTAATTACACAGAGATATTGGCAAAAGTGTTAGAAAATTCTCTTACGCTCAACTTAATGGGCAATTTAATAGACATTGCTAATTCAAGCTTTCAGAAGTGGGTGCTTTTGTTCCGTGTTAGTTCACCTAATATTGAAAAGCCACCATTGTGCTCACTAGCATTACAAGAGAAACATCACAAATCTGCCTACTTTCAAGGTGTAACTTATTGTCTTTGAACCCTCAATGCTCTTGTGTTTGTATCCTCCAGAGAACAAGTATGATATAGATACAGATGTACGAAGATATATGATCATGGCTTTATTAGAGGAATTGGCTTATGTGATCATGAAGGCTGGGAAGTCTCATCACAGGCCCTCTAAATGCTAGAGACCCAGGGTGCTGGCAGCATGGCTTAGTGCAGGGTTACAGCCTGAGAACCACAGAAACTATTCGTGTAGGCTTCAGTACAAGAACAAAGGTCTGAGAATCCAAGGAGAATGAATGCCTATGAAGTGCAAGTCCTGGGGTCAAAACCAGATGACTAAGGATAGAGGAAGAATGTGTTCCAGCTCTAGGGGAGTGAGAAAAAGAAAGAGAGAGTTGAAGCTGCCTTTTCTCTACCTTTTGTGCACAATATAGGCTTCTAGCCAATTAGTTGGTGCCCACTCACATTTAAAATGTGTCTTCCCACTTAGCCCACCAATCTGCATGCCATTCTCCAGTAGACACACCTCAGAGACACACAAGGAAATAATGTCTAACCCATTCCCTAGAAACTCCTTAATCCAGGCAAGTTGACACCCACTATGAACTACTGCAGCTCTGAAAAGTGGCAAATGGTTTGATGGAACTTGGGATGATTGAATTTTTCCTATAGGATAGTATTTTAAGTTTGCAAGGGACTTTTACATCTACGGTATCCTTTTTTTTGGTTTTTCAAGGTAGGGTCTCACTCTAGCCCAGGCTGACCTGGAAGAATTCACTATGGAGTCTCAGGCTGGCCTCGAACTCATGGTGATTCTCCTACCTCTGCCTCCCAAGTGCTGGGATTAAAAGCTTGCACCACCACACCCAGCACTCCTTGAATTTTTTAATCTACCTGATTAACTATAAGAAATGGGCAACTGAAACACTGAAGAATGGTAGAGCCTACTTAGCTAGAAACTTCCAGAGTCTGCATTCCATTAGCATCCCTGCCATGGCAAGGTCTCTTTCTGCTCCCCGTTTCCTCTGGGGGAGGGCTGGGGAAAGCCTGTATTACATTGAGATCAACATTTAGATGGAATTTCTATCTGGTCACATCTGTCAATAAACATGGTGTTGATCGTGGAAGTTTTTTTGTGAAGAATATGCTAAAAGCATAGCCAGGTTGTCATTCTTAAAAACTTGTGGCTTAATTATATTGAAAATACTCCTTGGAGTAGAATTGTGTTTATGTAAAATTCAAATATTGAGATTCTAAATTTCTGTACTTCAGAAATTGAGTCTTTTAAAGAGTATTTAAAATCACATCATTAAGATGAACTCTAATCCAGTACGACTTCCTGTTTCTATTAGCTCAGTTCCGCAACAAAGTGAATTCTTACTGCTTCTCTGCTTTTGATTTACTTGTGATTCTCATGGTTTTTTCTCCCTGCAAAGTCTCTTCCCTCTAATAAAGAAAAATAAAAATATTTTAGGAGATGAAAGAGTAATCAGATCTCCAAGTGTCTCACTTCTGAGGGTACAGAGGCAGAGGGCATTGAAGCAGCTTCCCATGGCTTTCCAACAGGTCTCCGGCCTGAACCTGCAGCCCTGACCTCAACAGTACTTACTTTACTAAACTTCCAGGCAGGAGGTTGAGGTAGTAGAATGTTCAAGTAGAATAACTTTTAAAGAAACATTGGATGAGCAACTTCTCTAGGAATTTATTGAAAAAGGAAAGGAAGTAAAAGGAGAATGGATGTTACTTCTATTTTTTAGCATGAATGAGCAAAGGTTGTGTGATTCAGTAGGCAGGTGACCTGCCTTCCACTTAGCTGTAGTCAGTTTTAGGGGACCAAGGAGGTAAATTGTCACCCCTAGGCTACATGTCCCAGGAACTCTCGACCAGTGCCACTCTGCATCCTTGGTTTATCCTTTCTGTTTCTTCACTTATCAAATATTTATTGTCAACAACGGGCAGTTCTGTTTGCACACAGTGTGATGGGGTAATGAGATAGTTAGGTTTCCTCTCGTTATTGATGGGGAGTGCTGATGGCATGAATAATTTCCTCTCCTTATAAATGGGAATTTAATTATTGATGCCTTGTTTAGGCAGTGACAAAGGTGTTATCAACAAACATTGCAGTTAGAGACCTTGGGAGGCAGGAGGCTTCCAGGCTGTAGTCTAGGATCTGTAAGGGTCATGAAATAAACTTGCCCAGTTGCTGAGAAGGGAGAACAAGTGTGTCTTTCATACCTAGCTATCTATTTATCTATCATCTACCTCTCATCTAATTTATGTACACGTAAACATAACATATGTACATATAGTTTGAAATAAAATTTAAAACATATTAAATAACCCCTAAAGCAAAATACCAACAAGGTGCAAATAAATCAAGATAGTAAGAAAGTAGTCTTTTTATGCTTTCATAGAACATTAATTGACTGGAATGTTTGTTCAGCTAGCAGAGACTTAGTAGACTAGTAACTCACTTTAGCTCTTGAGAAAATTAAAAAGAAAACAACCATGAGATCGCTAACTCTGCATTTAAATATTTTTCAAGGCTGATTGGACACTTTACATTTCCCTCCCAATTAAAAAAATAAAAGAAAAAGACTACATTAGTGTACTTTTGTGTTTAAAAACCCAATTAATGTTTTTTTTTTTTTTTTTTTTCTTTTCAGCTTCTTGTCTGGACTGACTGAGATTTGAGGTTTGTGTCTCTGTTTCTGGCAGGGGTGATAAGGCGGTTCAGCAGCAGAGGCTCCTTTACCTCTGTTGGAGAGCAGTGGTTCCCGTGTTCTGATGAAGGTGGGAATGTTACAGACATGGTTTCTCAGACTGTGCATAACAATTTTGACTCTGCAGGGCTGTCCTGAAACCAAAGACTATGTATTTCCAATAAACTCCCAGATGAAACCACTGGTCCTCGGTCATACTTTGTGCAGTAAAAGTTCTTGTACTAGACACCAAATCCTAGAGATAATGACATTGTATGATAGCTAAATAATAGCAGTGCTTTCATAATTTTTTAATATTTATACTTTTTTACTTATTAGCATAAGTTTTTTTTTGTCATCCTGCACCAAACAGATTTTGGCTGTAAATTTATTTATTTAATTTTTTCCAAATTCTCATATGATACCAGATAGAGAATGAGGCAGCCTGGCCTTACAATGTTCTTATTTTTTCTTCAGATGCTTATAATATTGGAAGCAACTTTAGAGAGCACGGATCAGCCTCAGGTCTAGGCTTGTCAGCATCCTCTCGACTTTTCCTGGGGTATTGAGTGAGCAGACCCTCCACAGCCTGAGTCTTGCCTTCTTCACTTGAGGTTTCCTCCACGTACCTTCCTGCTCTTTAGCCAGCCTGGTGGCTTTCAGATGTTCAGGAAAAATGTGTAAGTTTCAAAATGATGTCACCTGTGACACACCGCCCATTCTCTAGAAGAGACCCTATCAGTGTACCCAACTGTGTTTCTTCATTCTCAGTGCTAAGTCTATCCCTTTAAATCAGTAAGTGATTTTCCTGTAAGGCAAGTTGGTACGTTATTAAGGATTCTGCACAAAGAAAACAAAGAAAAGTTGAAAAGGAAAAAAAAAAATCAATGTTGGATCCTCCAAGCAATATCAAGACAGAAAATTGCTGAGATTGAATTGTACATGGGATAGATATATAATTATAGGCAAATAATAAAGAATGCACAGAGTAGCCAGTGTGGTCCACCCACACACATCCTTTCTCACCCCGGAGCACCTGTATGCCTAGGGAGCAGTGAAGACCTTCTGAAAACAGAACAAAATGCAAGATGCTTTAGGCAGCCCTGGCAGGAACCTTATTGTCATGTCCCCTCTATAAGGCAAGACAAGCTTGTTTTGTAAGGGCCTGAATGCCCTCTTAAGAGGTCATAGGGACCAGGCGGTAAATGATCTTTTTGATCAAGTACTGAAAGATCAATAATGAAAGAGAGAGAGAGAGAGAGAGAGAAAGAGAGAGAGAGAGAAAGAAAAAATTCAGGCCAATTATTTTTCTACAAAATACTGTATGTGACAACAGCGGCAGCCCCCAAAGGGCAGCATGTAACAACAGAGCCTAATTAGAATGATTTCAGTGTAATCATTAACTTGCATCTAACACCTACGAGAGGATTTCTGTTTAAACTAAAACATGACCTGCATGCTGGAGAGGCCTTGTAAACTGTCGCTGAAATAAAATATGTGACAGGAAAGGTCAGAGCAGCTCTCATTTGAATTTCAAGTAGGGAGCTGCTCCATGGTGGCCGGTACAGCCAGCCCGAGGTTCACTTTCCCAGGCCTTCCTGCCAGCAGGAGCAGTTCAGAAATCCTCTAGGACTAATTACTAGGATTGCAAAACAAGGATTTTTTATCTCCTGTCTCTGCCCACTTTCTCTTTTCCTCTCCTAACCAGGGGGAAGCAAGAGTCTGTAATGATGTTTGTGAAAGAGGTGTCTCTATGAGGCAGAAGGTCACTGATGAATGGCCTGATACATACACCTGCCTGCTGGCCCGGAGGCCAGGCCAAGCTCAGGCTGGCTTTCCTCACACATTCTCCTACCAGCCAAGCTGGAGAGGCCTTGCTAATAAACTCTCTTCCCAGCAAGAGTGATGTGGAGGCAGTGCCTTCCGCTGGGCTGCATAAAAGCAGCTATCAAATCAGCAAGATGCAACTTGATTTGCAAGTCTCCAGTGAAATTTAAGAAGGCGAACTGTAAAACGTTCAGGGAAAAGGAAGCACAAAAACATTTTTAAGGAAAGCATTTAAAAAGTCAGAGACAGACATAATAATAAAAAAAGGTGGCAGCAGAGGTTTTATTTATTCATTTTGAAACATTGCAGAGACCTCTGCTAACAGCATTTATCTGCTTCTTTTTCTTTCTTTTTTCTTCTTTTTTAGAGGCAGCCCAAAAGCTAGTGAGTTGAATTCGTCTCCTTTTCCCTTCTGTGACTTTAAAGCATTATATACACGCAGATCATTTTCACACTTCTGGGAATTCATAGAGCTGTAACATTTAGTACATAAGTCTAACTTGGCTCAGCCCTCTTCATTCCTCTTCTCCTCACGGATCCCTTTGCTTCCTCATCCTCTTCTTTTCCAGCTTCCAGTGAAGGGCTCTTCTTTGTCACAAAAGAATAATTGGTCTGGTTTGTATACTTTCTTCATGGATTTTTATTTTCAAATCCCTCCTCCCACCCCTTTGTTTAATTCAAACAATCAAAGAGGATGGGAATTTAAAAAAATGCACTTGGCAACAGTGAAAGCAAAGAGGCTTGGCAAAACCGCAGACATACACAGTAAGCATGTCTGCCCTTGTTCCCCGTCAGCATGGTCCCAGTCACTGAGATTAGCAGTATCCGCACTTGTTGAAGGGGAAGATACATTTTTCCCAAACGAATGCCATAGGGGAGGGTGACAGAACTTAGTTATGAGCACAGCAGATGGCCATTTGACCCCAGAGGGAGTAAATAGAAATTTGCTAAGAGGTTATGGCACTAGGAGAATTCTAGCTAGCCTGTCTTAGAATTCTTAGTGAAAGAGATTCAGATGGAGGCTTTGTGGAGAGGCTCTTCCCCATACCTTGAGAACCTAACAGGTTGCTTAAGAAGAGAGTACTCTTAGGCATTGCTTCTCCTGACGTTATAAGCTGCATTGGTCAGCCAGGGTTTGACACAAGATAGAACAAAGTACATGTATACCAGGACTGCTGTGCACAGAGGGCAAAGGTCATGTGAAGACAAGGCAGAGATTATACCAAAAGGTCTACAAGCTCAGGAATGTTGGTGATTATCAGTAATCACTAGTTGCTAGGAGGCCAGACATGGAATGGATTTTCTCAGAGCACCCAGAAGAAAGCAAGCTTGTCAACAACAGCAACACAGAAATGTTATGGGTTTTTGAATATTGTTCTTGTACTCTACTATTCTGGGGATGGTCTCCATTGGGCTGGGAGACAAGCTCAGTCACAGAGTGCTTGCCTAGCCTATATGGTGTCTCACATTCCCTCCCTCACACTCAAAAGAAAAAAGGACAGTTCTTGTCTCTAGGTTTAACTCCAGAAGAACATGAAAAGTAAAATAATAAAATAAAAGTATGTAGCCCAGGACTGATGTGTGCTATAGACCTGGTATAGATTCCTAAACAGATTCCTCTAAGTCCTGAAAGTCACAGTTTTATGATGGTGCTGATAGCCATGGGAAAAACTGACTTGCAAACATCTAATGAAATCAGGCACAGTAGCCTTAGCTGACTGTCTTCCAGGCTCCCTCTGCCTTTGGGGTTGAAAAGAAAGGCTCTAATATTATTTTGTAAACATCTATGAGAGTTGACTTCATTAACTTATTGTCTGAGCTGACTTTGACTGGGCCCAAGTTGGAAAACACTGTTTTCGTATTTTTCTCCAAGACAACATTCAGTCTATATTGTGTCTCTTCTTCAGTCTTGCCATGTTGGGGCTATGTTGGACTCCAGTTTTTTTCCTAGAATCTCAGTGTTTTCCAGTTGTTAACAACCTTTCAATCTTGTCAAAATTGATTTTGATTATTAAGGCTCGTTTTAGAGCACTAAATGTTCTAGTTTAGTTCATTTTAAAACTTGAAGTTCACCTGTCACTTTTTCTATCTACTTACCCCATTCTTACTAGCCACTAGCACCAGGAGAGTGAATGTATTTTCCTATATCCTCGTCTTCTTTTTTATTTATTCCTGTTATCAGTGCTCTGGAGTTGTGGAAGGACAAGATGTGAAAAAAAAGGGGGCAAAGCCCCAGCTGATGGGTGCTACCTACATGTTTTCATTTGCTGCTTTGGACTGAAAGTTCTTCCTCAGCAGTTGTACCTACTTCAAACATCCTAGGAGGCTGATTGACTGAAGGAACTTCTGTTGTAATGCATATATAGAATGGTGTAGATTGAGAGCAAAATTACCTTGAGATATTATTAGCCCTCTTAGTCGCTATTAATTGCTCACCCCTATGTTTGACCTACTATCCTTGTGAAACCATTTTTGAATGTACTAAAAGACCACTGGCTTCCACCAAAGAATGCCATCATCTGAAGCCTATAGCCTAGATTTCCCTACTTTGCTGAAGCCTGCCTACCTGATTATTCCACTTGATGTATTTGGAAAGTGCTGTGGTTTGTGACCTTCTTTTATTCTGCAACTGTAAAAACTTTATAAACTTGTGAAGACATTGGGGCATGATATTTGTGGTAAGCTGGATCTCATGTTCCCAGGCCAGAGTCCCTAATTAGATTCAAAATAAAGCTATCTCTTATTTCCTTTGAGGTGATCTGTGTATTTTGTGTTGGCAGTTTATTGTGCCTGTGGTGGTTTGACTCAGGTGTGCCCCATAAACTTAGGTATTCTGAATTCTAGGTTCCTAGCTGATAGCAATTTGAGAAGTAAAGCCTCCTATTGGGGGTGGGCTTATGGGTGTTATAGCTAGCTTCCTTTTGCCAGTATTTGGCACTTTCTCCTGTTGCTATTGCCCATCTGATGTTGGCCAAGAGGTGTCCACCCTCTGCTCATATCATAATTTCCCCTGCAATCATGGAGCTGTGAGTCTGTAAGACAAAATAAACCCCTTTTCCCCCACAAGCTGCTCTTGGTTGGGTGTTGTCTATCAGAAGTGCAAACCTGATTGCAACAGTGAAGTTGGTACCAGAAGTGGGGTCACTGCTTATAGAAACCTGATTCTTTTACTTTGGCCTCTTGGAACTTTGCAGGAGGAATATAGAAACTTTGTCCTAAGAGATGCCTTTCAGTGCTATAAGTATAGTTTGATGGACAATTCTGGTCAGAGTTAAAATAAGTTAAAAGACCTAAATGCAATAAGAACTATGGATTATGAAGTATGGCTTATGAGGATGAGAGCTTTGTCTGGACTGCTCTAGAAGCACTTTTTGCAAGAAGCTTGCTGTTATGTCTGCTTCATGAGAACTTATACAGGGTTGTATTGTATAGAAATGGACTGGTGTGAGCAGAAGGATATGGCACAGAAATAAAATCTTTGGGCTGAAACATCTGCCTGTTCTGCTGTAATTGCTTGAGAAATTACAGCTATTGAGACTGGGTCAATTTACCAGTTCTTCAAAGTCTGCTTTATTCCCCATAGATTAATAAATTGTCAGCCCACATGACATAACAGAGTATAATCAATGCAGGAAAGAGAGAGTCATTGAATTTGCAGCATGGTTTTGTATTTTGGAATGGCCATGGGAAATACGAAGCAGGCTTATTGGTTTACCTGCCTAGAGACTTGGTGGAGGATGAAGCATGGGTTGCAGCAGAGACACAGTGGAAATTCCAGGATTATGGGATGGCTGCTAAGGATAGCTGTTTGCACTAATGAAGCTTCTCAAGACTATGAGTAGCCTAGCTGGAGGTGTGGAATTGTCACTGGTAAGAATTGACTTCAAGACTCATCACTGGTTAGAGTTACTGTACTTGGAGCTACAGAGTTTGATGTTTGCCCTCTTTAAATCTTGTATTGGTTGAATATTTCTTTGCTATGCCCAGTGCCATCTTTTGCAATGTGAATGTTTATTCTGTGCCATTATGGTTTTTTTTTTTGCGGGGGGGGGGGGGCGGATTATGGCTCAGTTAAAAGATCTTGGACTATGGGACTGTTTGAATATCATTGGGATTGATTAAAAACTATGCAGACTTTTAAAGTTGGATGAATGCATAGCATTTTACATAATGTATGGTTATCAGCTTGTGGGGGTCAGGGCCAGAATGGGAATGGGGTGGTTTGATTCATGTGCCCCCCATAAACTTAGGTTCTCTGAATGTTAGGTTCCCAGCTGATGGTGATTTGGGAATTAATCCCTCCTGGAGGCCATGTATTATTGGGGGGTGGGCTTATGGGTGTTATAGCCAGCTTCTTCTTGTCAGTGTTTGGCATACTCTCCTGTTGCTGTTGTCCATCTGATGTTGTCCAGAAGGTGATGTCCACCCTCTGCTCATGTCATCATTTTCCTCTGGCATCCTGGAGCTTCCCCTTGAGTTTGTAAGTCAACATAAACTTTTTTTTTTCACCACAAGCTGCTCCTGGTCAGGTGTTTTCTGTCAGAGATGTAAACCTGACTGCAACAGTGCCCAACATGGGGCCCCAAAGAGCAGCCACTTTTCCTGGAAGAATCACCCATATTGAGCCAGGTATGAGCATGGGCCCCTTGTATCCACCTGCCTGGTATTGTTTTATTGTGTGCATTGTTCTGAGTTCTTAGTGAGGCTCAGCCCTCCCTTGATTTGGAAGCTCAGTCCTATCACCCTATAAAAATCCTACTTGTGTGGAAGACTTTCTTCACTTTCTCAGCAATTGGACACTGCTTACATGGTGTAATTACAGTGGGATTGTGGGTTCCAAGCAGAGGTGTGGCCACCTCTGGGCAAGTCACGTGTCTAACAAATCTTCTTGGAAACTTGAGGGTAACCATGGCCTATTGCTCTTATCTTTAGCAGGCCTTTTGAGAAAATAAAAGGCAACCATACCATAGTGGAGCTATCTATAGAGAGGTCATGCCATACTATTTTCATTTGTAAACTGACAGTGCAAGAACTCTTGTCTGCTGTGGCACAGAAGATATGCAACAATATATAAGGAAGTTCCAGTTCTTTAGCCTCCTTTTTCTCTGTCCTTGTCTTTCTTCTCTCTAACTCTGTTTGCTTTTTTGTACCACAGTTTTTCCTGGGTCCCAAGGTTAATAGGCCAGGGTACAAGCTGAGAGAAGCCTCAATTCAGAATTTCTTAAAATGAACAACAAAAACAGACTGCCTATCTGTTCAGTGCAAAAAGAGGAGATTCAACAGGTAAGCCTGGAACTTGGAAGTGAGAGCAGAGTGTAGAGCAGGACAAGTCTATTGCTGAGGACGGTTCTGAATTCCCAGTTTCGAGAGCATGATGTTCAATTTCCCTTACAACTGGGAATTGCTTCAGTGTGGCCTCTTGTACAAGAACGGGTTGCTAAATGCCTAAAACCTTAGCATTTGTTTCTTCCTGAGCTCCCAACTTATGGCTCAAGAGGGGTGGGACAGACCTCTAGAGCTGGGGCTGTGATCCCCCCTTAGTGCTGTGCCTCCTTGCCTGTTGGCAGTGCTCATCATGATGGAGGGGGTTGGGGTACAATGTCTACTGTGATGGATCACAGGGGAGCATGAAAATTCATAAGGAAGCATTAGGTCGTATTTCATAGGACTCTCTGTGAATGCGTGTGTTGCTTTGTAACCCCATTAGCTCCCTGTGATTTCATAGAACTATGCTATTCAACAATTTACTGTTTTCCATTCATTTCTTTTTTCCATGAATGAGTCAGAGGGAGATGGTTGCTTGTTTTCTGATATCCGGATGGGTCACCAATAGCCCCTCTTGATGTCTTTGAATCTTTGCCTCTTCCTCTGCCCAGTGCTGCCTCAGCTTCGATTTGTGAGTGTTTATTTGGCTTGAGGGCTCTGTCTTTACCTACTTTTTTTTTTTTTGTTTGTTTTTTGAGGTAGTGTCTCACTCTAGCTCAGGCTGACCTGGAATTTACTGTGTAGACTCAGGATGGCCTTGAATTCATGGTGATCCTCCTACCTCTGCCTCCCAACTCTGGGATTAAAGGCATGTGCCACCACGCTTGGCTTCACCTACTTTTTATCTCATGACTTTTGTGATTTCTGAGTGTCTAATGATACTAGATGCAGTCTAAATGGAGTAGGGCTAGCTTCTGGAACTTCCAGAATTGGAAAGAGGATAAAGATAAGGACCCAAAAGATTAGAATTTTTTTTTTTAAGAGAATAGAACATTAGCATAAAATACTGATAATAATTCAAAGATTTTTTTGGGGGGGTGCCAAAGTTGAATGGCATCAAGTACTTCAAAGTAACAGTCATATTGTTCTAACTGTTGTGTTATTCTAGCCTAAGCATATTGTTCTAAGTGGTATTGTTCTAGCCTGAGAATCTTCTTCCTTCCCTCTTCCTTGAGTTTGAAGGAACATATTAGCATACTGGGGAAAAACCACAGAGTAAAATGATGCAATATTCTCCCCAGTTCTCCACCATTTCATCCTATGACTATGAAACATCCAATTTGTCTCAACAAAAAGTAAAAAGATTTTGATAGGGTGTTGCTGGTAAATTCCAGTACCAGAAATGGGTCACCAAAGCTATAGGTCATTGTCAAAGTACTTGGTTACCCATGGAACTAAATGGTCAAACCCTACTGCTGAAGACAGTGAAGGCTGTGGTCACAGGACATTGAGAGGTCATGCTGGAATTGAGATGGAAGCCAGCTTCCTACTTGTTAGCTCTAATACCATTGGAAAGTGCTATATGAGCTGCTGGGGGATAAAAGTCACCAAAAATGTGAACAAACAGCAGATCCTGAAAGCTACAAAATCAACCAGCCAGCAAACAGGGGTACATAGATTATCATAGTCATCAACTGGTCTCTGATTAGATCTAAGGCCCCTTCAGTGGGAGGAAATTTATGCCTGGTACTGAGAACCAAGTCAGACCCTAGGGGGAAGCTCCTACTGTTCTCTATTTAAAAGGAGAGATTGTGCTCATCAAACTGTTTTCTAAATGTCTATGTTTATTCCAAAGATCCATGCTGCTCTCATTCTTGGTTAGAGAATTTGCTCTTCATAGATGGCAGTGAATACTGGGGATACCCAACACCCATCAGAATCATAAGGAAAGTAAACTAACTGCCTCACATGAGAAAAGTCATGTCTATTACATCTGGCAAGGCCCAGGAAACATTAGGAGGAAGTGGTAGATTAAATTTGAGTGCTGCTCTCATAGCTAGTCTGCACACCTCCTCCAGGGAGTTTGTGGTAGACTCTGAGGAACCTCAAGACTCATCAAAACTGAAAATCAGATATTGCTGAGAGCTTAACACTAGGAAATACTGCAAAGAGCTCAGGGAACATTGCAAAAAGGGGGCAGAAAGAATGTAAAACTGGAATGCTGTGCTCCAAGGCACCCCCCTGACAGGTAATAAGTGGTACATTCATGACCCGATGAGTCATGAGTACTGATAAGCCTAATGAGAAGAGCCCTAAGTAGAATGCGAGTAAGGAAGAGAAGACGTAATAGTACACTCTAATGAGAATATGATCAAATCACATTTTGTTCTAATTTTAAATCCCTCCCCAAAATGTGAAGAGGTTCAAAAGGAAGCCTGCCACCCCACCACAGAAAGTCTCTGTGTCTGCAACTAATTGAACAAATCTATCCCTGTTGTGGAGAAACTGTGGGAATGTTAATATTTCTGAAGTTCTAGAGCTTGTGGGCATGAGATATTGGTCCTTGCATTCATGCTTGTAGACAATGATCTGACTTGGAAGAGCTTGGGAGTGATTGCTAGGTTTATAGTTATATTGACAAAACAATTCACTCTTTCATCCTAGATGAGTCAGGGCTTTCCCAGGCCTCCTAGTGGATGCTTAACATCTTCAGCCAATTATTACACCTGAACCAGTTGACTTGAATTTCCTACTGGCCAAGCAGACCAGGTAAAGGATTTGGTTAATGGGTGGGCACTTGGTAGAACTTCCGATAGTACTTGACTCTATCAAAATAGAGGACACTTAAGGGCTTGGCTCATACTGAGACAACACCTGAGAGTGGGGTACTGGTGTGCTGAGTAGAAGAAGGAAACCTTGTGTGACACTTCCCTTATTTTTATGTTCTACCATCTAGATGCATACTTCCAGCCTGTTGCAGTTACCTTCATGTTGCTGGGACCAAACACCTGACCAAAAGCATCTGATGGGATAAAAGGATTTACATTGACTTCTTGTTCCAAGGGAAGCTGCATAATGACAGGGAAAAGATAGTAGAGCAGATGCTGGACATACCCTTTTGGCCACAGCAGGTAGAAAACAGTAGTAGAAGAGTGAGTTGAATTCCAACAAGTAGAGGTAGGGGTCGGGGAAGGAAAGCATCTGGCTAGTATGCCCCAAAGTTTGCCCCAAATAACACACCTCCTTCAGCAAGGGTCCACCTCCTAAATTGTCATCAGCATTTAAAACACATGAGTTATAGAGGGCATCTGATTCAAACCACCAAACAGACTCTGAACATAAGAGGCACAATTTGCTCAGGTCACTGTGGTGCTTTGGACCTACTGGGATCTGAAAGGGCTCCTGCCGGGGAGACTGTTGCTTTGTGAGGCTGGAGAAGCCAAATCACTTAAGCCACCGCTGTAACTTCTTTTCCATTTTCTCAGCTCACCTTGACTCCAAGCAAGCTTCTGCATATACAACAAAGGTAGAAAAAGCCCTTTTGCCTTACAGAAAACCAAGTTTGCTGCTTCCTGCCAGGCAAAGCTCATGCAAAGCTTCAAGAATACACTGATGAACTGATGCTGATGACAGCTTACCAAGAACTTTCCAGACAGTTAGACAGGATGAAAAGCTAGCAAAAGAAAAAAAAAAAGAGCTTAAAAGAATTGTCAGTATTATTATTCATTGAATACTTGAGTTGTCACGAGTCCATAGTTGTTTTATTTGTGGTCATAGTCAGTTGATAACTAATAACGATCAGTGTTGACACCTTGACCTTAACCTACCAAGTCCTGCATTTAACTTAACTATAACAGTTAGCATTAATTGTAAGATAATACATTTATATAGTTGTAGTTATAGTAGTACAAAATTATTATAGCCCCTATGGTGCAGGGCTAGAAGTAAAAACAGACTCTCAAGTTTACGTTATTCCTCAACTTCCCTATGTTTCTTGATACATAAAAACACAATCAGAAAAAGCCCATTCATCCTCCTTCTTTGTGTTCCCCTACCTCTCCTGCTTCTGTCGCCCTGTCTGTGTTCCCCCACCTCTCCTGCTTCTCTACCTCCTTGTCTTGATTCCCCCACCTCTCCTCCTTCTCTCTACCTCCTTGGCTGAGTACTGTAAACCTAGTCTTCTTTTATTACTCTGAGCTCATGTGCTTTCTTTGCTTTTCCTTAAATTAACAGATTCTTGCTGTAAAGGAAATTGATTCTTCCCTCTAAAAGTAGGTCATTATATCACAGGTTTTAAATCATTTGGTCCCCCATTTGTGAAATATAGACTTCACTTTAATCTTGTGTGCATTACCAGCATTAAAAAGATCCATAATTTGTGAAAAATGGAATTTTATCCTACCATCATTTATCTGGACAGATGCATACATTTTTACCCTCTGAGTTATACCTAGAAGCCAGCAGGAGCAGTCTTTATCCACACAGGGAACAGATCTCCTCCGGGTACACATCCAGAACCAAATTTAGAAACAGAATCAAATATTAGGTTCCAAAACCCAAATTTGTAGGACCACTGATTCCTCTCTCCCCATGATTTCTTTCAATCTTCAGTTTTCTTAGTACTCTTTATATTTAAGTAACTCTTGTAATCTTTTAAAACTTCTTAGTTTATTTTACAAAGCCCAAGTTCAGCATATTTAATTGGTGAAATAGGAAGCAGTTAGAGTTTGTGTTTCATTGCCCTGGCTTCATTTTGCATAACTTAAAAATTGCTCTTCTGTTGGAAATGGGATTGTCAGATAGAATTTTAACTTGGTTCTTCCCTCTGTATGTCCCTCATGAAGCTCTATTTTATAATGTCTCAAGCACTTTCATTAGAGGGGCCATACTTTGGGACTACTGCTTTGCTTCTGATCCCACAAACAGCATGGTGGACCTGTTCTGAAATACAGGTCTTATGTCAAATGGGGGTAGTTGTAAAGTAACAAGACATTACTATTGAACTCTACATTCTCAGGGTCTACTGAGAGGGCCTTTTTCAGTGATTACATTATACCGTAACTTCTTTCTCTGTCATCACACCCAGACTCTGGATGTGAAGAGACTGTGTGACAAGTCTTTTGTGAACTCCTTGCTTCTAGCACAGGATGTTTGATTCACAACTTCATACACAATATTGATCTGGTATAGCTGTCTTCAGATCCTGATTTTGGTACATGCCTCCTCTGTGGTCTTTTCCTAGTTACTTTTGATCAATATTTGATCCATTTGCAAATTGAGCCATGGAAATCTATAGTACTGTTAGAATTAATGAAAAAATATGTTTAGAGCACTTAAACAAATCTTAACATTGCCCATAGTAAGTACACAACTAGAAAATGGAGTGGTCTATGGCCATGCCATCCTGAACACACCCAATCTTGTTTGATCTAAGAAGCTAAATAGGGTTGGGCATGGTTAGTACTGCATCAGTGCATGTCTTTGATCCTAGCACTCAGGTGACAGAGGTAGGAGGATTGTCATGAGTTTGAGGTCAGCCTAGGATGACAGGTCAGCCTAGACTACAGTAAGACCCTACCTTGAAAAAATGGAGTTGGGGATTGGAGAAATGGGCTTGATTATAAAGCCTGGTAGTCTAAGTTCAATTCCACAGTTACCCATGTAAAGTTGGATGGCCTTTATTTGCAGAAGCAAGTCTATTGAGCATACCCCTAACATGCAAATAAATAAATAAAACTTTTAAAAAAATGTAGAGTCCTGTTGTGTGGCTTGAATCCTAGTTTCCTTAGTCTGAAGGTCATTTAACCATTTTATATCTCCATTTCCTCATGTGTCACTCAGAAGGTTGTTGTATGGGTTGAGTTACACACATAATAGGTCTTGATTGAGAACTAGTATGTGCTGAATGCTGTTTATAAGCTCCTAATCCATTATAATACTTTTTACTCTTTCTGTGATATCTACTTCATTTTATAATTTTCTCTCCTTTTTTGACCTTATAATAATACATGCAAGGGAAAAGTTAGTCCTAAGGGTTGTTCTAAAATTCTTCCATAATTTTTTTTTGTAGTTTTTTGAGGTAGGGTCTCACTCTAGCCCAGGCTGACCTGGAATTCACTATGTAGTCTCAGGGTGGCCTAGAACTCATGGTGATCCTCCTACCTCTGCCTTCCAAGTGCTGGGAATTAAAGGCGTGTGCCACCACACCCACTTTCTTTCATGATTTAAAAAATGTCCTAACATACCTGAGCAAAGACCCAAAAGCCAATTCAACATCCTCATATTTTCTTGGGGTCCAAAATGAGAGAACTGTAGTTTTGCAAAACCATGACCCAGAACTAATGGAACTGAGAATTCTGATGGTAGAAAAAGTAATCCCCTCTCCTCTTTCCTGGATTAAACCCAATGTTTGTAACAAATATTACTGCTGTGGGCTTTGGACTTAAAACAACAACATCTTTGTTTGAAAGATTGTATATACATATGCTTAACTTTTCACGTGGCAGCAGTGCAATATGGCGTGTCAGAAATTCTAGCCAGCTCCTGGTCCCTCTGCAAAGAAAAGTTTTGCATAACTTAAAGTTGCACTTGTGTTGAAAATGGGATTGTCAGATAGAATTTTAAGTTGACCTCCCTCCTCATCATGTTCTATTTTCTAATGTGTCAAGCAGCCCTTTCATTAGAGGGCCATATATTGGTGAGATAAAGCCCCCCTTGCAGGCCTCTATACCCTTTCACACAAGAGCTGAAATGAGGGGCCTATTTCCCTTTCCTGTCACTTTCTTTTCCCCATCAATATCACAGCATGTTGAAGGTTGAAAACAAAGCTAGGTTTGACTTATCTCATGATGAAAAGCATCTGAAAAATGTCTGGGAAGGTGAAAAAACACACAGCTTTACATGCTCTGCTAATTCTGAAATGTCTAGTTGGAATTTGAGCTGAGAACAAGTATGAAGAATCACAGAACAAGAGGTCATTAATTTCAGTAAGTCACAAACATCTGAAATATACCCTTGACCAACACAAAACCCTATATCTCAGCTGGAGAGGTAAAAGTGTCTCCCACTTACTCAGAGCTCCACCCCTGACAGTTCCCAGGTGGGTAGAAGTTCATGAACAAAGGTGGAGTTCTTCTTAACAAAGGTGCTTCTTAAGTGGAAACAAACTGTACAATTAGGCTGATGAGGTTCGGTGACTGAACTTGTGGTAGTTTCATGCCAAGGCCACGGCAATTGGGTGTTGGACTTCAGCCATGGTTTTTTACATGGTTTATAGTGTCGTAGTTCACAGCATGCTGGATGAGCAAGAAGTTGGAGACCATGAGGCCAATCTTCATTTTACACAGAAGGCAACTGAAGGTCTCAGGAACCTCATGGTTACTGCTGTTGTTGCTGCTCACAGTGATTGCATACAGCTGGCAGAGTCTCAAGCTTCCTCTCTTGTCCTCTTCCTTTCCCACTTGGCCCCTTCTGGTGAGTTAGTTTCCCCATCACTAGGGAAGAAGAGATGTGATGACAAGGTAAGATACTAAGGTATCTATAGAGCTATTAAAAGGGACTACCTTAGCTTTCTCCTCTCTTAGAGGTTGTTTTCTTCCTTCTAGAAGCCTGGAGAAGTGAAAGTGTCTATCTCCTCAAAACCTCCAGAAGTCACTGCTCAACTCAAAGGAGCTCAAACAGAGTGGTTTATACCAATTTCCTTCACTGTAATGAGAAAGGACAAAAATGTCTTTGAGAGAGAGAGAGAGAGAGACAGAGAGAGAGAGAGAGAGAGAGAGAGAGAGAGAGAGAGAGAGAGAGAGGGAGAGAGAGGGAGAGAGGCCTGTGCTCAAACATTCAGGGGAGAGGAATGGACATTGAGCCTATTTGCTTGTTCCAGCCAAGGTTATGGGTGAGGTTTCAGCTTGGAAACTTGGGTTCCTGGGAAGCAGGCCTTTGACATAATTTCATTAAGAGGATTGGCAAGATGGTCCTCTGTGTACTTTTATCTAGTTTTCCAGAGTTCCACATTGGGGACTGAGAGCTTAGCCAAAGGAGCAATCCCAGCCAGTAAGTTTGTGCTCACTTGCGTATTTTTGTGCAGTGTATGCTTTTTGTGACCTCGTGACGAGGGAAACTGATGGAGGGAGGTGATAGGGGACTGTATCTCAAATTTGTAGCCTTTGTCTCATTTTGCCAATGTCTACAACTAATCATGCTGTTTGGATCTTTTGAATTATAATACTAGCAAACTTTACAGCTCTCCACAGACTAACTCCTTTATTCTTTACAACCAGCCTTTGACAGAGGCATTGTCATCATCATCTTGAATTGAGGATATTGAGGTATAAGAGGTTGAGTGATATTTTTTTCAAAGTCACATAGCTAGCTGGTGAAAGAATTTGGCTTCAAGTTCAGGCACTCTGACCCAGATAACACCTTGGCAATACAGAACCATCTATGTGGTGAAGAAAACTGTATTGCAAGATATATCTGGTAGCTACTTTGGTGGAGGATACTAGGAAATGCTCATGAAGATAGTCTCTTTGATTTGGGTGGTTAATGAGAGTTCAAATGACAGTCCAATGGTATAGTAAACTTTTGAGTAATCAGGTACATGTATCAACAAAATGAAGTGGGCAATTTTCAGTTCATAGCAGGCAAGTGAGTAGATGGATGTAATTAAGGCAGTCAGTGAGGACAATTGGGCACAGATAGAAGACACACTACACACAGAAAAGAAGGTACGATACCACCTCAACAGCTGCATTATCTTCACAGATATTATACAGAGCTCATATTACTGAGGTAAACTGAACCCTTCTCTTGAGAACAAAGGGATTTACCCAGTGCCAGAACCCAGAATATCCAAGATGGAAGAGAACTTTGGATGTGATCCAAACTGGAAGTCGATGGGTTACCTGGAGCAGGTCAGTATTGGCTATCTGAAGTTTTTTTTTTTTTTTTGTATACTATTTATTTATTTATTAATCATTTATGAGAGACAGAAAGGTGGAAAGAGTGAGAGAGACAGAGGGGAGAATGGGCTTGCCAAAGCCTCTAGCCATTGCAAACATACTCCAGATAAATGCATGACCTTGTGCATCTGGTTTATGTGGGTCCTGGGAAATTGAACCTGAGTCCTTTGGCTTTGCAGGAAAATGCCTTAACTGCTAAGCCATCTTTCCCACCCTAGAAGTGTTTTTATTAGGGAATAAGGTGATGGCTTAGTGGATCAATCATTTGCTGCACGAGTGTAATTAAGTTTGGATCTCCAGAACCCATGTCAGGCTGGCTGCTGTGGCATTGGCATCTGTAATCCCAGTACCTAGAGCACAAAAGGAATCTTGGTGAATGATGCAACAGCCTGCCTTAAACAAGGTGAAAGGTGAGGTCCAACAGCTGAAGTTGTTCTCTGACTTACACCCACATGCCATGGAACATGTGCCTGGACTCCCATATAAACACACATGCAGACATACAGATATCAAACATACTCCTCTAAAAGTGCCTTTTATTTGTATTTCTTTTTTTTTTTTTCTTGGTTTTTCAAGGTAGGGTCTCACTCTAGTCCAGGATGACCTCGAACTTACTATGTAGTCTCAGGGTGGCCTTGAATTCATGGGGACCCACCTACCTCTGCCTCCTGAATGCTGGGATTAAAGGCATGTGCTACCATGCCTGGCTTTGATTTCATTTTTTGATGCAGGGTCTCACTCTAACCCAGATTGACATGGAACTCAGCCTGGCCTTGAACCATGCAATCCTCCTACCTCAGTCTCCTGAGTGCTGGGATTAAAGGTGGTAACCTGGCTCAAAAGTGTTTTATAACTTGCCAAATTAAGAAAAAATAATGCAGAGGCTTTATTTAAACAAGGTATTTGCAGTTTATCTTGAAAGATGGAATGATCTGGTCACATCGAGGATCTATTCTCATTTGACAATTGCCCTCACTCTCTATAGTGAACACATTGAACATTCATTTTGCACAAATCATGCTGCTTTTTATTGACCCACACAACTTCCTGCCTGCATTGAATGTACACGTGCTACCTACATATGGAACATGAGTGGTGACTGAGGAGACTGGCTCTCATTTTTGAGTTTCCATGTGAATGTCTCCACAATCATTCTTACCATTTTGATGCAGAAACTCCTGTGTTATAAAGTAGCTAATAGTTGATTATGACTTAGACTATCTGAGCTTTATGTGGTGCCATGGCTTGAGTATGTCCCTTAAAATTCTGGTGCCATGGCTTGAGTATGTCCCTTAAAATTCTTGTGTTGAGGCTGGGGAGATGGCTCAGTGCATCACTTGCTGCATATCTAGGATCCCCAGAGCCCATGCAGAGCTGGACACTGTGACAGCAATGGTACTGTAAAATGGGAGGTGGGAGTCAGGAGAATCTCCAAGAAACCTGTGGGCAAGCCAGCCTGGCAACTATGGCAAACACAGTGGTAAGCAATGAGAATATCTTGCATCAAAACAAGGTGGAAAGTGAGGAAACAATTGAGCTTGTGCTCCGATCTTCACATACACACTGTGGCATGTGCTCTCACACTGCACGATACCCCTCCCCACCAAATTCATGTTGTAAAACCTTTTTCCCCAGTGGATGGCATTAGGAAGTTGAGCTCATGTTAGTTCATGGGTCAGACTGTATCATGGATGCTCTCAGTCCTCCAAAACAGGCTCCAAGGAGAAGCTGCCCTTTTCATCATGAGCAAGAAGGTGTTCTGTATAAACCTGAAAGTGGGTCCTCACCAGACATTGGATTTTCTGGCACTTTGATCTTGAACTTTTCAGCCTTATGAATCATGAGAAATATGTTTCTGTGGTTTGTGAGCCAGTTATCTAGTTCATGTTATTTTGCTATTGCTGCCTGCATGGACTAAGACAGGTAGTGTGTTGGTGTGATATTGATCTTCTGCAATTGTGAATGGGCAGCTAAGACTGACTTAGTGACAAAAACATCTAAGTCCAACCTTTTGGACCTCTTTCCTGTACATGAAAGCATGTTTCTGTGGCTTGTGCCTTGGACAGAAACATAGGGAGTTGCCGGTGGAAATGAAGGCTACCCTCAGGAAAGTGTTGCCATAACTTCTGTTACTGTTCCCAACAGCCTCTTAAAAGAACATCCAGCCTTGGAGAAGAGCTAGATCCCAACCAGATGCATTACGAGAAATCTGATTCTTTCACGAAAATCCATCTGCCATTATTTCTTAAGCACTTACATACTTACATTTCCTTTTGGCATTTTACGTTCTATGTTCTTTCCCACTTTTGAACCTATACCCTTTTCTTTGTACTGTAAATGGCTTTTGCCAACACCACTTAGATTTGTCTAAAGAAACACATACTGTAAATGTGATTGTCTATAGCATGCTTTGAATTTCTTGATCCTTAACTAGAATTTTCATAAAATGATATGCATTTTTCTTTGGCTTATTTCCTATAGAAGCTTTTTAGAATTCAGACAGATATGATTCATCTCCATTGGCCACTTTGATAATTCATGGGCAAGTTATCCCTTTTTCTTCTCTCTAAGAGCTGTAAAATGGGAACAATTGCTCTCTTGCAGTGTAGCTATGACAAGTAAATGATAAGAGGATTGTGAAGTATCCCCAACAGTTCCTGGCACATCAGTGGAGATCACAGGACTTCAACTCACTGCCTTTATCATGACCTTTTGATGCTGAGCGTGTGACCTATTATGGATTGGACAATTTGCAGACATTTCTGAAGATTTCTTTGGGAATCTAGAAGAGTGGGCACCTGATAGGGACAAAAATACCTCCAGTAATATTCTAGCATTTGGAGACATGTACTGGGGTGGAAGAATTTTATGTAGAGAGAAGAGAGAACAAGATGGGACTTAAACTAGTAGTAAAGAAAAGCCACAAAAATGACCTTCTCTCATCTGTCCTCAGAAGGACAGTAACTTTTCAGTGTGGACACTCAATAACTTTGCTGACTGACAGATCACAGAATGTTATAGAAAGTTTACAGGGCAGGGAATATAATATTAATATCCATGCAATGTTTTTATGTTTTAATTTTGGTAGAGGAAGCGTAAAGCCTGGGGCAAAGCTACTATTTTCATTTGATTCACCTGAAGTTATATTGGCAGGGGCCCTCGGGGTAAAGAAGGAATGGATTAGGTTTGGGAATGGGAAAGGGTACGAAGGAGTTGTAATAAAATATATAAGTGCAAGAGCTTGAGGAATAAACACAGATGAATTTCAGTCAGAAAAGAGAAGGATCTGGCATAAAGACATTTTGAAGGAAAAATAATACACCCATAGGGTAGGCTTTGCTGAATGGAAGAGAAAATGTGAGAGAAGTAATGAAAAACTTTTAATATCATGGAACTCCCTAAGAGGTGCGTGGATATTGTTGTTTTACATTGATTGAGGGCCTACCATGTACAGGGCTGGTATCTGCTTGGAAACTTAATGTATGAAAATATATTTGATGCAAAGGGTAAAACTAGCACAGATAGAGAGAAATGCATATTTTTCTATGAGGTGTGCATGCATGTGCGTGCATGTGTGTGTGCGTACATGTGTGTGCACAGGAAATAAATAAATGAATGATTATTTGGTAAGGTCTTAATAAAAACCATTTGTAAGTCAGCTGAAGCAAAATCTAGTGTTTACACCATCATAATTGTGACCCCATCTAAAGCAAACAAGAGATCAGTTTTCTCAGGCAAGGAATTTGCATTGCTTGGGAAGACTTTTCAGACTAATTTGTAGTATTAGCATGAGATAGATGCGTCTCCTGCTTATCAGAAATTTGTCAAAAAGAGTTCCTATGATGTTAAAACTACTCATCAAAATGAATCGTTTGCTACCAGCTGAACCCTGTTAATCTTCTAATCTTTGACAGAGTTATTAAGGCTAAACTCTAGCAACTGCCTAAAGTCAGAAACCACAAGTACACTTTTTCTCCCAGTATTAAACAATGAACGATGATTACAGCTGTGGGAACTCAGCAGGCTATGAACGTGAAAACAGACCACCAATCATGCTCCCTGGACTGAGTGTTGGTAGATTATAGTCACATCACCCTCACAGCCAGGAGATACTACAAAGGGACTTCTAAGAAAAATGGGCTGCTTTGGAAGCTCTGAACTTATAGGAGAAAGGGACATCCTATTTAGTCTGGCATTCCTCCATCAGTACTTCCTGCAGGGAACTCTCTTCAGGTAGACTTGGGTTGCATTAATAGTTTCAAAGTTTGTTTACATACTCATTTAATTTGGGATGATTTATAACTTTTTGATCAATGCTGCTTTGAAGTTTAATAATATTACAAAATTAAGTCTACTTAATGAATTCATAGTTGTAAGTAGGTTTTTGACTTGTACAAGAAATCTTACTTCAACTAATTGTTTAATACTTGCCCTTGTGAGTTTAGGCTTGGTTTTGCTGTGGTAACAAATAAAGCAATTATCAATATTATTGAGCTTTTGTTTCCTTAATATAATTTTTATGGTTTTGCTTTATTTGTAAAGTGAGGCAAATGTCACTATGGAGAGAAAGCAAAGTAATACGACCAGTTTATATTGAACAGTTTCCTCTTTCTGTTTGCTCTGAACTTAAAGCTTTGATGTTGATTCTAACCTCACTTTCTACTAGCAACATTTCTTTACGTTTGCAGAGTCTGCTAAACTGTTCATATGCACCAGAGCTTTTACATTTGTCCTGTCTTCTGCCCGGAAAGTTCTTTGACTGGATAGTTGTATGTCTCCTTCTCTTATGGTTTCCAAATCATTCTTTGAATGTCTCCTCTGTTAGGTCTGACCCAAAAACTCCATCTAACACTATAAGAAAAATACCTAAACTTTTCCAGGCAATTTATGCTAAAGTTTTCCATTCCTTTCCCAGGTATTAAACATTTAGCATTAACTCATACTTTTTAACTTTATAGTTTCTTCTCAACTCACAATGGTACTATGCCACACTACCCATCATGTACTGAAAATATTAACTTGAGAATGAACTACATTCATTTGACTACTGGACATCATCACTTACTTTAGACTATTCTAAACCTGCTACAGTTAGTCTACCATTGGGCATCAAGAGAGAATGTCATGCCAACTAACTTAAGTGTCAGAAAAAGAGACCTTTACCGATGGATTTGTATACTGGGAACTTCTGCAGGTTCTTTCCACTGAGGTGTTGGGTTCTGGACAAGAATATTTAATCTTTCTTTAGCTTATAGCTAAAATGCTAACATAGGACCTGATACCAGTACTGAGCCATCTTTTAAAACTTTTTTGTTTATTTTTATTTATTTGAAAGTGATGGACACACAGAGAGAGAGGCAGATAAAGAGAGAGAGAGACAGAATGGGCACGCAAGGCCCTTTGGCCACTGCAAATGAACTCCAGACGTGTGGGCCCCCTTGTGCATCTGGCTAACATGGGTCCTGGAGAATTGAGCCTTGAACCTGGGGTCCTTAGGCTTCACAGGCTTAACCGCTAGGCCATCTCTCCAGCCCACTGAGCCATCTTTTGCTCAGTCTCCTAATGCTTGCATTCCACAGATATACTTGACATATTCCTTTAAAAATTTTTTTGTTTAGTTTTATTTATTTGAGAGTGACAGAGAGAGAAAGAGAGGAGAGAGAGAGAGAGAGAGAGGGAGGGAGGGAGGGAGAGGGAGAGAGGGAGAGAATGGGCGTGCCAGGGCCTCCACTGCAAATGAACTCCAGATGTGTGTGCCCCTTTGTGCATCTGGCTAATGTGGGTCCTGGGGAATCAAGCCTCAAACCGCAAACTGGGGTCTCAGGCTTCACAGGAAAGCACTTAACTGCTAAGCCATTTCTCCAGCCCGACATGTTCCATTTTTGAAAACTTTTTATTGATAATCTCTATACATGTAGACAATGCTAACATGGTCATAATCCCTTCCCACCATACTACCTTTCACCCTTTTTCTGTACCCCCTCACTGAGTCCCTTTTTGCAGTTAGTCTCTCTTCTATCATGATGTCATCATTTTTTCTCTCCTGTTATTTGTGCCTTGTGTAAGTAATGTCTCTGATACACTTCTTGTCACAAAGACCACATCAGCATCCTCTACTCTTGTCCTGTAGGAGGTGCCTCAGTTTGGATGTTTTATAAACGATACTTTACTGAAAGAGTCTGTCATTCCCAATTATACTACCTAGATAGACAGGTGCCAGTGTTAGTCTCAAGGATACCAAGCTGCTGAATTTTGGTGCACACAGGGTAGAGGTTGAAGTGGCCATATTATAGTGGATGTTTGGGTATTCATACAAAAGCCCAAGATTAATGCAGCATTGTGGGCCCTTTGCCCTACTTGAAATAATGGCCCTTGATTTTATGATGGCAATTAGTAACTGTTTTCATTCTTTATATTTATTTATTTGGGGGCAGGGTCTCTCTGTGTAGCCTAGACTGACCTTGAACTCATGATCCTCTTGCCTCAGCCTCCTGAGTGATGGGATTACAGGTGTGGGCAATAATGGGTGTGATGGTCATTATTGAACAAGACATTCAAGCTGTCATTCTGAGGAAGGCCATTCATTTACCTAAGAAGCAAGAGAAGATGTGACCAAAGAATTAGGCAAAGAGAAAGCTGTAGCACAGTGCCTGTATGATTCAGCTTTCTGTCACTAACAAGCTGAAGAAAAATGACAGGCATATTTGGCTCACAGTTTTGGAGGTCTAAGTGTCTGTTGGCTGGTTATCTCCCAGTGTGAGTCTGTTTAGCCAGTGTGCCACTGCTCTGGCTTCTTGTTAACACATTGTGTTTGGGTGGAGCCCTTCACAATTCCCATTTGTTTAACCACTGTATGTGATCACAAGGGTATCTTACCTCTGTGACTAACAACTATTGTGACAGAGGTTGTTGGCACAAAGTTATGGGTTATCTTTTGGCATGTGAAGGTTAAAGAAGAAAATAGCTGGAGGTGTGGTTAGGCAAGAATCTGTTTTATGGCTAGTGCATTTGATAAAGGGAAGACTGTGGGAGGAATAATGCTAACATTAGGAAACTACTGTAAATTTTACATGGACTCATGTAAAAATGTGTCTCTGAATTATTCACCGGGGTCATTCAGGCAGTTTTTCTATGTGCACCTAAATTATTATTGTTCTGTGTAGCTGGACTCTTCCACACAATAGGATAAGATATGATGGATTCAGGAGCAAGGGGCAGGGGGTAATTGGGGATATCAGGCTAATGGAGCTGGGAAAGTGGGTTATAATGTGTAGCATACTGTCATGCTTCTTAGTTTTGATGTGATAACTGCCACTTAAATATAACATAAGGATTTATGAAGTGTCTTGGTCTCTTTCTGCTCCATAGCCTGAGTAAGAACATAGCACTCACAATCTGTTTCACTATGACATACATGTTCTTAATTTTGTTTCTTGAAACCCACTGGCCACATATTAATTGTCTTTCCTTCTGTCAGTAATATTCTGAGAAAATGACTGTGTGGTGGTATATGTATGTTGCTACAAGAATTTATGCAGGGAAAATAGGCCTATTTGGGCTCATGGTTTTAGACATGAAAAAGTCCAGGCTCAGGTGGCCACATCTGGTGAAGACTTCATACTGTGTTATAATATGGTGATGACAAATAGTGCAGAGAAGGGATTCAGAGGAGATTCTAGTCTTGCTAATAGAAAGTTGCTCTCACAAGTACAAATCCAGTCCCAAGAGAACTGATGTACTCCTATGAGACTGGTATGAATCCCTCCTAAAGTGGAGGCCCCATAACTTGACTATTTCCCACTCTGCCCTACCTTTTAAATATTTTCCCACTTTCCAACACTCCCATTCTGAGGACCAGGTTTATAACACATGAATCTTTCAGGGACAAACCTTATTCAAACCATAATATGGACTATTAAGTCTATAGCAAGATGTAAATAACTGAAGAAATATAGCATACCTAATTTATGAACAGCTCTAGGGCCGGTGGCTTTTAACGAAATAAACCATCTGATGAATCTTAGAATGTGGGTACTGATGAGATCATAGTACTGAGTTAAGTTCTCAAGGAAGCTTGACTTAGTGTTGGACCTTGCTGTCATTGTCCACTCACTTCTTGTCTTCTGAGAACCCACAACTGAATCTGCTGCATTATGAATGCCAAGTGCCTCCAAGTCTTAAATCAGTAAGCTCTGCCAGTAATACTCATGACCATATTTAATGTTTCTGCCATTGAATTTTCCATTCTTCCCTAATAGTGTTGGCCTTTGAGAATGCAAGTTATGGAGGTGGCAGAGGGTTTGGTTGGTAACCTCACTTTATGCATAGTCTTTAGCATATGAACAAGGAAATATATAAAATTTGTGTCACAAAGATGATGATGTTCTTTACACAATGCATATGTTTTTAAGAGAAATAATTCTTTTCTAAGATTCTGTGCATCTTTAAGGTTTTCCTTCTTGCAGCAGATCTTTATTAATTAATTAATTAATTAATTTTATTTTTTTTTGAGGCAGGGTCTCATTCTAGCCCTGACTGACCTGGAACTCACTCTGAAGTCTCAGGGTGGTCTTGAACTCACAGCAATTCTCCTACCTCACACTCCCTAGGGATGAAAGGCAGGTACCAGCACACCCAGCTTAGTTCCTTATTTTCCATAGATTCTTTGGCTTCAGAGTCTGACGCCCTAACTGCTAAGCCATTTGCCCTTTCCTCTATAGATTCTTTACATATTAGTTTTCTGTTTTCTCTGGTCTCATTTCATTCTAATTGCCTCTCTTCTTTTTGTTGGGTGGGGAGCTTGAATCCTTCTAAAATGCTTTGAATTTAGTCATTAATCCCAAGGGAATCTCTTGATAGGTTGTTCTCTGTTGCTCCCATTCCCTTCCTGTAACAAGTTCACAAAGCATTCCACACACTGGGAGATTTCAAAAGCAGACAGTGCTTGCTGAGGACTGCCCATGTGTGGAGGATATAGCATCAGTCATGTGGTGGCTCTGTGTTGACCCAGCTCCAGATTCATGGCTGCCATCAGCTGTGCTCTGTGCTGCCCGAGAGTCACTTTGGCCTGTCTGAAGGAGGCAGCTGTTGTAAATTACAAGTGCAGATCCAGAGGATAATTCTTGGCTTTCAACATGCTGTGAATGCTTCAGCAATTAATTTCCTCTGTTCTTCGTGCAGCCAAGGATTCTCCACATTATTCATCTCCTTGGGCAAAAGCCATTGGTGGCTCCTGAGTGATTTTCTCATTAGGCTTATGATAGGAATTACCTGATTGTGGATGGCTTGTGCTTGTAGTTCATTTTGCAGGTGGATTCTGACTCGGCACGGTCTCAGCAGTAATGTAATCAGCCTTAAGCTCCCAAGGCACTGAGTTCAGCATGGCATTTCTATTTGACCTGAAACTACCAGCATGGCATTTTCAAATCTGGAGGCAAAACTTGCTGATGCTTTAACCTCTTGAGGTGGCTGTCTTCCCTGCATGCACCTGGTGAGACCAGAGTAGCTTTATTGGAGGCCAGAATCTGGGCTCTAATTTTCAATATTTTTCTCTGGTACTTTAATGGGAAGAAAGGAAAAAACAAAAACAAAACATAAAACAAAGCAAAACAACAACATCAGCCTTTCCCACCATGAGAGTTAATACAGCTAAAGTATGGAGTGGGAGTCACATCCAGACCTGTTAGGTTACTCTAAGTCTCATGTGCTCATGGAGAATTAAGAGGAAGAAGGCAAGACCCATTTAGCAAGGCCCTCCTCAGAGTTTCTTTGGTTTTATTTTTATCTGGGAGGAGGTCTGATAAAGCCATGACACAGAGTGATTTATCCCCCATCTTGTCCCTGATTAGCAGTGTACCCTGTTGGGTGTCTTGGTCAGCTCATGATGTCAAATCAGCAAGAAAAAGAATGTAAATCCAAACTAGAAGGATTGTTCAGAGGTAGAGGAGTTGCTATGCAAGCATCAAGACTAAATCCAGTCTCCAGAACTCATATAAAAGGCAGATGCTTCCATGAGTTGAGATGGGGATGGCAAGAGGAGAATCCTCAGATGCATGCAGGTTGGCTAACCTGGCATACATACTAAAAAATAGTAAAAGAACCTGCCTGAAGCAGGGCAATGTGAGGGCAGGCACATGAGGCTGTCCTCTGACTTCCACATGTACACTGTGGCATGTGTATGCCTGTACTCACCCCCAACACACAAACACACACACACGTCATATATACACACACCCAGTTAAAAATGGTCTCTGGAAACTCATAGCTAGGGCAAGGAGAGGAGTCATGTCCAGATGGGCAGCATGATGCTAGATTCTTAGTAGGCCAAGGTGGATTTCATAACCTGAGGTGCAAGTTCCAGAGCTCTCTAAATCCCTGGGAGGAATAAGAAGCAGTTTGTCAAAGAGACACTGTGAAGCAGGCCAAGGTGGGTTTTAGTGTTTGTATTAATCCTTGTGCTCAGTAATATTTAATTTGTAGTGTGTCATTCACCCTTGGTGGTGCCCATAGCACAAGCAGGTACTTCAGGAGTTATCTGATGGATGGGAGAAAGGCACCAGTGTCTAGGGCTGAACAGCCCTCCTTTTTGGTGCCTATTTTTTGCAACAGACCTTCATAGTTGTTTGAATGTAAAATGTCCCCCATACCCTATTGTGTATCCCACATGGGTAGTGCTGTTTGGGAGGGTTGTGGAACTTTTAGGAGATAAACCCATATTGGAGGACACGTGTCACTAGGGATGGGCCTTGAGGTCTTACAGCCTGGCATCACTTGCTGCTGTCTCTCTCCCTGCCTCCTCTCAGTCTGTCCCACATTATAATGCAGGATTCCTGATCTTGCTATACTTCCTGCACCATGATCAACTACACCCTCTGGAGCTCAGGAAAATAACTTCTACAGCTTTGCTCTGATTTTATCCTTTCTTTGGTTTCAGAGAAAAATCTCCCTTCTTCCTGTTCCATGGCTGCTGATGTAGCTACTGGATTGAAATGTAATCTGAACAACTCAGTTTCTGAGATGAAATGGTAGGTTATGAATAATTTAATGCCATACCCTCCAGAGAAGTTATGTACATTTTAACAAGTGACAGGTAACTGGAGATGAGTCAATAATAATAAATTCAGAGCCAGGTGTGGTGGCTTAGCTGCAAGTTGCAGGCCATACAGGGTTACATAGCAAGACTCTGTCTCAAAATAAACAGATAAATAAATGAGTAAATGATAAAATAAATTCATATTAAGGGTAGAACTTTAGGTTAATTTTAGGACACCATTTTTAGTCAACTGGGGACATTTATGTGAGTTCCCTCATATCACATAACCTAGTTAACTTCCATTCCTTTTGGCATTACTTTGCTCCTGGATAGAATCACAGATGATGTGGAACAGGTGGTCAATTCCCGACATGCTTAAATTGCTCTGAAGGAGTGTCTTGCAATTAGTAAAAAACAAAAGTCAGACCCGAATCTCAGTTTGGTCCCTGGCTGTCTTTGCAACCAGAGGGAGTAGGCTATAGCTTTGTGAAATGTAGACAGGTTGGCTCACTGCTTCTTTTTCAGAATTTTTTCCCATCAAACAAAATGTGTGTAGGCCTAATGAGTCTTGAAAAATAATTTGCAGCTCTAACAATGTCTGTTTTATGGAAGGTATGTGTTGAACACAGAGTCATAGCCATCAGTTCTTTAGTGGGAGGAAATGAGGAGACGGCTTCTTTTTGGCAGAGATGGGGAGGCTGAGCCCTGGGCTCTTAATATAACCTGCCAAAGGTCACTCAGCAAGTTGCCAAGTGGTGTCTTCCCATCCCCAGGCCAGCATGCCACTGTTCTACACACCTGCCATCCCACTGGAGAGACAGAGTTGGTCTGCCTCCTTGCTGGGGCTGCCAGGAATGTGGGGTCAGCAGTCTAGTCTGCAGGGGCTCAAAAACAATGCCAGGTATTTTGTAGCAGGTATGTGCTGAGTGTTCTCTTACTTTCTGCATCTGGAGCATTCAGCATATAACCTGACAATTAATTCATTAAAAAAAAATAAAAAGCTACTTGCAGGTCACCTTTAAAACAAAGGGAGAAGCAATTTTGAATTTAGCAATTTTTCATTTTTGACACCTAGTACCACCTCAAGCTCTGCAGTAACAAATAATGCTGGTGGGGAATGGCTTTTTTTTTAAAATGCACATCTGAAGAGCGAAGGGCTATATATTATGAATAGAACAAGGATGAAGGAATTGGCTGTGTAGTGCAAGATATTTTGAGCACATTAATCAGCCCATCCCTTTTAGAATGAGAAGCATTGTTTTCAAATGGGTATAAGCAGAATGCAAACAATTAGTGCAGTCCAAGTGGGGTTGATACACCATGGCTGCACAGGGTCAGAGGCGAGATGAGAAGACAGAGGGTGCACGAATCTCAGAGGAAGGTTCTCAGAGTACAATAAGGTAAAGGAAGGGGCAGAGCTTGCCGAGAGCATCGTGACAGCACTTTGTCAGTCCTACATGTCATGCAGCGGTGCCTGGCATATGGATTCTCTTAATTCTGCAAGTAGCAAAGAGGTGGTCTGCCCATGCTATATTGATGGAGCAAAGACAGGCACTGGCTCAGCTAGTGCCAACCGGATTTGCTCTACAGAAATAAATGTGAGGATGTCACAAGGAGGAATACTTTCCAAGGATGTCTCACACTGCAGAACAAAGGGGGTGTGTTCTGAGAAATGTGCCATTGGACAGTTTTGCTATTATATGTAGACCATCGAGTGGGTTATGTAAGCCAAGAGGACAATAACATCACCCACTGATAGGATCTTATGGACTGCCAATCAATATAGAGTCTGCTTTGACCAAAATATTGTTATGTGTTGTTTGACTGTAATCAAAACCACTGCTAACAATGCTTAAATAAATGGAGTTTTTCCTCATTTTACAGAAATTTTGTGATAGGAGGCAGCCGCCGGGGTGAGTTTGATATCTAGATGACATGAAGGCTGCAGACTGGCATCTCTGGGATTCTTTTTTTTTTTTTTTTTCTTTCTTTCTTTATTTTGGAACTCCTCTTCATTGCTTCAAGATGGCAGCCATAGTTCCAGGAATCCATCCATTTTCAGGTTAAAAAAGAGAGGAGATGCCAGAGTTGACCAGCCTGGTTTGTTCATTAAAGAGCTGAAAGCCTCTCACTAAGCATCAAGCCAAAATTTTAAGGACATCTCATAAGTACAAATGCCACTCTACTCCTCTTACCAGTTTCAAGAGAAACAGACAAATAGGAATGTAACATTTCTAGACCTCTCTTCTCCCTTCTAAGTCTGGCTCCCTACACTAAGAGGCTGGCAGGTAAATGATACCTATGGACTCCCTTGCTTTTGGGTTTGGTCGATGGCCATGGGCAGACAGATGGAAGGAAAGAGGAGAGGGAGTGGGTGGGGAGTGTTTGTTTTTCCAGATCTTTCCTTACATGGTAGCATTTTGTGTTTTTTTTTTTTTTTTTTTTTTTTTACTTTATGAGAAAGAGATAGAAAGAGAGAGAGAAATGGCACACCAAGACCTCTAGCTACTTGCAATCAAACTCCTCACGAGTGTGCCATCTTGTGTGCATGCATGACCTTGTCTGAATGCACCACCTTGTGCATCAAGTTTACCTGGTTTCTGTGGAACCAAACCTGGGTCCTTAGGCTTTGCAAGCAACACCTTAACTGCTAAGCCATTTCTCCAGTCCCATTTTTGTGTTTTGTTTGGGCTATTGGCTGCTAGCGCTCCTAACTCCTTGGGTTCCAGAGATGCCTGATGTTTCTATGCCCTGGCATGTCATCATGTCCTTCAAAGTTTTCTTTAGTTCCTGTGGAAACACTCACTGATGAAAGAATGTGCTTGGGCATAGGAATGCTTTCCATCAGCTAACACTGTCTGCTGGGGGCTAACTGTCTCCCTGGCTAGAGAGTTGCTAGGTGGGCATGGAGACACTAAGGGGTCAAAGAAGTCTTCATTGTGGAGCTGATGCTTGAGCCAAGTCTGGACAACTAGCTATAATCTCATCCAATAGGAAGGGCTGGAGGGTGCATGTGATATGGAACCTTGTAGCAAGAGGAATTTTAATGTGAAAAAGCCATGGAGGTGTGAGGGACCATGAAACGGGTTCCAGAGGGTGGAAAAGGGTCCTATGAAGTGTGGGGTAAAGGATTATGTGGCATGATAGCTGGTCTCTGGGGTTTTATCCCTGGAGATAGAGTGCTCTTAAATGATGGTGAGAAGGGTGTGGCATGAATTGTGTTTTCCAAAGATGGTGCTGGTGACGCCATGGAGGATTTATTGTAAGAGTGTTTTGAGGAAACATTTTTGATGAGCTTCAGGAAATCTCAGCATTTTTTCCACATTAAATAATAAAATCCTTAGTGAAGGACTATTTTTTTTATAATATTAACCAACAAAAGTAACCCTCCCCCAAAGCATTCACTATATGCCATACTCTTTCTTTCATCACTGAGTATTATTAGACTATGGTAGTTAATGCTATATAATTATAAGAAAGAGCAATAGTTCACTGCAATATTGACATTCCTACTTTTCTATGAAGCTCTACAGGGAGGGAGATAATGGCTCAGTGATCTTTGTCTTAGAACATAGCATGCGCCTGCGCCTGGTGTGCTGGAAGCATCCAGTAATTATTTACTGGATTCAGAGTAGGGGTTAAAGTTGACATTTCTGGTAAAGACCCATTTTGAATTCAAAGTGACGGCCAGCAATGACTGTAGTGTAGTTATTCACACTCCATACAGTTATTCTCTTTCTCAGTAGAGGAAGAGGGAAAAATGGGGAGGAAGGACAGTGGAGAAGGGGCTCTGACTGGCTCTTTGAGTGATGTGATGAGAGAGGAGCCAGTGGTAGGGAGTAGGCATGGCTATGGTGAGTGAAGCCTTAGCTGCACAGTTACAAAAAGGCCTTGAACCCAAAGGAACAATAGTCAGACTTTACTTTGGTTCAAGGAAACTTGAAGGGATAAAAATCAGTCAGATCCCACAGCCAAAGGTGTGTCGGTTGTTTGTGCACAGTTCGCTGTTTTGGTGTGGGCTGAGGGTGGCTGCCTGGAAGTCCTTTTAGAAACTACAGGAGAGGGACAAGTCTGTACATGGTCTTGTGTTCCACCTGGATGTCCTCTGTAAGAGCTGTTGCTGAATAAGGACACTGCACATCTAGTAGGAGATGGGAAGACTTCTAAATTTTTACTCATGTGCATTCTGGGGAAAAGTCAGGTGGTGGAGGAAATCAAATAAAAGTTGGACAGTGATTTGAAATTTTTTAAATATTTTATTTACTTATTTATTCGACAGGCAAAGAGGGAGAGACAGAGAGAGAATGGGTATGCCAGGGCCTCCAGCCATTGCAAACAGACTCCAGACACATGCGTCCCCTTGTGCATCTGGCTAACATGGGTCCTGGGGAATCGAACCAGGGTCCTTTGGCTTTGCAGGCAGCCGCATTAATAGCTAAGCCATCCCTCCAGCCCTTGAAAATGTTTTCAATAATAATAGTGAAAAATGCTAACTTGAGAACACACTAGACAAACATGTCAGAGTAAAATTAAACCTGCTGTTTTTCTTTTAAAAAATTTCTTTTAAAGTTTTATTTATTTATTTGAGAGAGAGGCAGAGAGAGAGAGAGAGAGAGAGAGAGAGAGAGAGAGAGAGGGAGGCTGTATGAGAAAGAAAGGAAGACAGAGATTGATTGGGCCTTGAGCCACTGCAAATGAACTCCAGATGCATGCAACACCTGTGTATCTGGCTTGTGTGGTTCCTGGGTTGGAGTTTTCCAAGTCAGACCTCTGACATCATCAAGTCCAAACACTTGGCACCATCTAAATCTTACAACCACAGAGGTACCAATCATTACAGTCATCTTCCAGGTGAGAAAGCAGACACTTTCCACAGCTAAGCAACCTGCTCAAGGCTGCACACAAGTGATGGGACTGGAATTTGGGCCCAGTTTCTGTCTGATTTCAAGGGCCATGAACTTCATTGATACCTTGATGTATTCCTGACCACTCATGTGGATTGTATCACTTTCCCTGTATTTCTCCCATATGACCATATTCCTTTTTAAGAGAGGGAGAGGGGGAGAGAGAGAAAGAGAGAGAAACAGAGAGAGAGAGAGAGAAGTGAGTGAGTAGGGGTGCACCAAGACCTTCTGCTCCTGCAAACAAACCCCAGACACATGAGCTACTTTATGAGTCTGGCTTTATGTGGGTGCTGGGGAATCTAATCTGGTTTAGGAGGTTTTGCAAGCAAGTACCTTTAGCTACAGAGCTGTCTCTCTAGTCTAAATTTTCCATGTTTATTTTCTAATGTGGGTACTGAGGATTAAACTCAGGTCTTCATGCTCACAAGGCAAACACTTTACCAGATGAGCTATCTTTCTAGCCATCCCATTTAACCATAGTCTGTTATTACTGTTGCTTCAGCTGTTTGATTCTGTGAGGGGTTATGTATCTCCCTCAGAGAGAGTTTTCATGGGGACTTTGCTTCTTGAGACTTAATCCTTTCCTGAAGAGGCAATCTTGAGCTCATTGATCAGGAATTGATCTTTGGTGAGAGCACATTCTCATTCTTTATCTTAGGCTTTTTGTATAGCTTAGAAGAGTTGCTGTGTGTGTCCTTGGAAGTGTTTGTTTCAGGAGTAAAGAATGACTCCTGTCTGGCCTGAGGTTTCACTGAACTTCTCTTTTCAGGAGGTATGTACTTCCTCAGGGGCACTGGTACCGGACAGCAAGCAGGATGCTTTGTGCGCCAGTAGTAGCAGCTGGCTCTTTGATGCCTATATTTAGTGGACTTGGAGCCCCCAAAAGACACATGTGCTCATCAGTATAAAATGTGTTTCTTATTTTGGGGTGGGAAGTGTTGAAATGGCCCATTTCTTGCTGATGCTAACAATTCCAGGAGCATTATGTCAGGGAGGCAGCCATTATAACTCGCACTGGGCCAACCATGGTGTGACTCAAATCTCTTTATGAGAACGGGGTCCTTTTCCCTGATGGGAATCATGGACCTCTATGTCTTTCCTGAAGTTCTTTACTTTCGGTGCTATGGTTGGCTGACATTTCTAGTCCATTGGCGAAGATCATGCCTTATTTCCTCACCCTAGTACTGCTTCTTGGCACAGTCTTTTGTTCTAGTGTACCTTGGCATTGTCTTCGGTCTGACATCTGAGCTCTGATGGAAAATTCAGGTTATCACCAGTACTAAACCAAAGGCTAGGAAAATTCATTTAGGAGGCTGGGAGAATACTTTGTGCATTTTATTAGTTGGCTCATTCTTTAATACTTGGAACCTTCCTGGGATATGAGGCACATTGTATTACCTGTGTCAGATAAGTATAGTGTGGTAGAAGGGGAAATGTAACACGAAGCTGATAATCAAGTCCTACTTTGTCTCCTTATTTATGGGATGTAGTTGAGATCTTATGAGACATTACTGCAGAGAATTTAGGAATGAGCATGTTTGATTCACACAGACTTGTGGAGCAGTGATCATTCTTTCTGGGATCTGTATACCTGATTTTTCAATGATGACATTGAACTCTTTCATTAGTACAAGGCCATAGGTTGTTAAAAATTGGGAAAGGTTTGCTGCACATAGTCTTGTGTCAATAAGAGTTCAGAGGCCAGTGCTTGCTGGGTAATATGGTACTGGAAAGGACCATTGGGAAGAGTTGCTGTATATGGGGTTGAGACGGGCTTGAGAGTTTTGCAGAAGGGGAAACCGAGAGCTGAACAGGAGAATTGTGAACTTCCCCTTCAGGCACAGAATTCCAGAGGCTGTCAGGAGATATCTGCTCACATATAAATGAGGTTTGAATCCCATCTTGTTAAAGTCTCAAAAAATAAGGTGACTTCTAAAAGGTCAAGAAAATTCAGGCAGCTGACATTTAGCTCACAACTAATGTGGCTCAGAGAATAAAGCATTACTTTGACTTCAAAGGCATTTTCTTTTGGAAGTGAACAGAGAAGCCTAGAAACTAGGCATGCTCAGGTGTGACCATGACAAACCACTGCTTTCTCATAAGGCTCACAAGAGTCCTTTCCAGGTCTCTCTCATCATGTCCAATATAACTTGCCTTTGGCAAGCCTAAATCTCAACTTCACACACCTGTATTATTTTTCTAATTCGTTTATTTTGGTTTGGTGGCAAGGGAAAAATTTCACATAGGGATAAAATGGCAAGCAACGTACACAGCCAAAAATATACCAAATACTGTAAGCAAGTGTCTATTTGAAGAATTGAAAAAAATGAAGGTAAATAAATATAAGGAATTCCCTATTACAAGCTATGGTTTAACCAAATGGCTGCCTTGGGGTACGGTGAAGATCTCTTCCCTAATTATTCTAAGTCTTCATGAGTGAAATGCATGGCTAACATCAGAGGCCTGTTACTTAACCTTCATCTATCTATTCTCTCAGTCTCCTAATCCTAGACTAAATTCCAGATTGAAAAAACACCCCTGCTAGCCATATTAGTGCAATAAACACAGACCTGTCTCACATCAGGATATATTCACTCATTCAGAGTAAAAACAAGCAGTCAATGATGATGGAAACCACTTTGAAACTGAAGGGAAAATATAAGAAGAATAAAACCATTATTGCAGGTGATCTGTGAACTGAGAGAAAGACAAAAACTCTTGCTTTTGATTCATGCCTTTAGAAAGGGCTTAACTCATAACTGCTTGTTTGTGTCACCAGAACTGTGTTCACTTATCAGTGGTCTAAATCCACACCCATCAGGATGAAAATTCAAGGAGGATGAAAGTTAGGTGTAGTCATCCCATCCTAGACACTACCGAATCAATAAATGTCTATAGAGCTTGTCTGAAGCTGAGGGAGGAAAATCTCTCTGAAGCTCCTGCACACAGTGGCCCAGGGGGTTGAGGGGGAGTGAGAACAGCAGGCGCAATTCTTTCCCAGCACAGCCAGTGTATTTCCATTCTGCATGGAGTCAGAGGAAAATTCTGAACTATGTCTCTCCTGTATATCAATCATGGTAAGTCTGAGGTCATAAGTGAATTGTAGCAAAATGCAGAGGAGTAAATCACCAAAATATTGTTTAAAAATCTAGCCAGCATAGTGGTGTATGCCTTTAATCCCAGTACTTGGGAGGTAGAGGTAGGAGGATTGCTGTGAGTTCAAGGCCAGCCTGAGACTGCATAGTGAATTACAGGTCAGCCTGGCCTAGAGTGAAATCCTACTTCAAAAAACCAAAACCAAAAATAATAATTTATTTTTAAAAATATTTTTATTTATTTATTTGAGAGACACAGAGAGTGAGTGTAGGTGCATCAGGGCCTCCTGCCACTGCAAATAAACTCCAGATGCGTGTGCCATTTTGGGCATTTGGCTTTATGTGGCTACTGAGGAACTGAACCCAGGCTTTCAGATACTGCAAGCCAAGCATATGCCTTTAACTGCTGAGTCATCTCTTCAGCCCACCAAATTTATTTCACTTATACTATTAAAAAATATTTTATTTATCTATTTTCAAGCTGGACAAAGAATGGGCATACCAGGGCCTCTAGCCACTGCAAATTCCAGACACATGTGCCACTTTGTGAATGTAGCTTTACATGGGTACTAGAGAATAGAATCAGGGTCATTAGGCTTTGCAGGCAACTGCCTGAACCGTTGAGCCATTTCTCCAGCCCAAATTTTATTTTTTTAATTTAGTTACTTGTGTGTATGTGTGCATGTATGTGTGTGTGGGGGGGGTGTAGAATTCAGGGGACAATACATGATATCTGTACTCTCATCTTCCGTAAGAAAGTCTCTTGCTGCTGCTGCCAAGTGCAAGTCTAGCTGGCCTGCTGCTGTGGATTCTCCTGGCTCTGCCTCCCACTTTTGGCATTATTGAGATCACGGATGCTTGTGACACTTTGGGTCAGCTACACATGGGTGCTGGGGAAGGTCAAACTGGATCTGGCAGGCTTTGCAAGCAAGTGCTTTCAACTTCTGAGCCACCTCCCAGCCTTCTTTTTCTTTTGAAATTGTATGTGTTTGTGTGTGCACATGGACATAACACATGCATGTATGTATGTGTTCAAAAATCCATTTAAAAACTATTTTTTGGGGGGGAGAGATGGAGCATGCAGGAATGGGTACACCAGGGCCTCTTGCCACTTCAAATTTCCAGATGCATGTGACACTTTGTGCATCTGGCTTTGTGTAGTACGGGGAAAATTGAACTCATGCCGTCAGCTTTGGAAACAAGCATCTTTAACCACCAAGCCATTTTTCCAGCTCCTAAAACTCATGTGTGACACAATAGTTACTAGGAAGGTATCTATAGCAATATTGTTTGGCTAGTCCTTCCTCTATCTGAAGCATTTCCTGTCTCGGCAATCTGGTTCATCATGTTACATAATATAATGGCTGGCAGGCCATAGACACTCATCAGATTCTCAAGTCCAACTGCATTATATGCAGATTCAATGTCTTTGGCATATTACATATTGATGAAGCTCTCTTTCTGATGAATTAGCCCCTGGCTATTGTACTTTCTATAGTGGCTAAGCACAGAATCACATTCAGGCTGTCCTCAAGCTTGCCGTCTGGCTTTGTTTTCTCCATGTGTAGAGTGAAGGTTATAATAGTGCCTACTTCTTGTGGTTGCTAGAAGATTAACTGAGCTCATATTTATAAAATACATAGAAAAATTTAAAATGGTCATTTTAGTAGAATTGGGTTCTATGAGTGGGTGTTTTTAGTACTGTGGAAGAATTGAATAAGTCCATTCTTATCAGGTAAGTTATAAGTATCTATAGACATGTGACACATGAATTTGGCATGAGTGACAAAACTTTCCTCTCTCTTGCAGGTCTTATTTTTTTAGAATAAAATCTGCCTCATAGAACCTACTAAACCATACCTCATAGGAAGGTTTATATGATGAGTTCCTTTTCATCTTTGTTCGAATCATCATTTGGCCTCTGAGTTGGCTGATGTTTTAATAGATTTTCTCATGTTTGTTTTCTCCCAACTAAAAAGTATCTTATACAAGGAGAAGACCAGATCTTAAATGAGGATGAGCTTTCTTTGACATCATCGAACCAAGCTTTTCATTGCTAGCATGTTCCATTTTCTAGTGAGAGCATTGTTGTTTAGGTCTATCACTTCTCGATCTGCTGTGAAAACTTGAAGAGGGAGTCTTTTGGAAAATTACCACTGGTGCTTAAGGCTGAGTAAGAGGTCATGGTTGTGGTTTGGTAGAAGTGGTTCCTGGGCAGTTGGAACACTGACTCTGGCACACAGACTCTCCAGACCCCAGGGTTAAGGCTTGGCTGTGTTTGGGCTGTCTCCACAGCATGTCCTGTCATTCAAGAGACAGATAGAGGAACTTACTGATCTTGGACAGAGAATACTGCCAGAGAGGCCGGGGTATGTCTTCTTCCTCCTTCCTCATGCCATGCTTCAGGCAGGAGGCACCCTACAAACTTAAGTGGGTAGTGAGGAGAGCCCTTTTGGCATAGACTAGAGGACCATTGTGCTCTCTGTAGCCCATTACTCTTCTTTCATGACCTCTCTGACTCTGATCTGTTATCCAGGTACAGATATGTGCTTTTGAGCATGTCCTCTTTCCTTTCAATTCTGTCAATAGAATCTATTCTTTCATGGCTCATTAGGATAGGATTACCTACAATGATTTTTCCAATGCTTTATTTCCTCAGAAACTTTACTGGGTTGTATTCACTTCAGAATCTTCATATTTAACTTATTCTGAGAGATAAATGAATATTGGGATAATGAGAACTGCTAATGAACAATGATAATAACAGAAGAGGCTTAAATACAAGACTCAATTTATGAGAATCAGACAATAGGCTCAGCTGTCTTGAACAATTTTGAAGGCATAACTCGAAACATAGCTGTTTGAGGGGAAACCAGTACAGGAACGAACAAGCCATGCTGTTAACATGTATGCTCTGAGCTTGGTCAGCAGCATCTCTTCCCTTATGGACACTGTGATGTTGTTAATATAGGATCACTCAGTTATGTTAAATGAAAGGATGACATGTGACCCAAGACAGCTCGTGGGAGAAATCCACTAGTCAAGGTATAGGAAATAATTGTATGAGCATCATATGGTTTATTTTTCTGCTATCTGGTTATAAGACTCAACTATTTGTGCCTTTCGTGTAATACATGACACATGCTGAGTATCCCTTATCCAAATGCTTTTGACAAGAGCATTTTGATGTGTTTTTATTGAAGGGGGGTGGTTGGCTTTGATGCAGGAGACTCCCTGACGAATCTTGAGATACAGGCACTGACTTCCCATGCAGTTTAAAACTTGATTATAAATTTTTATTCCACCCAAATATAACAAACAACCTGCTGATGACCAGAAGTAATATAAATATTTAGTTAACACATATTTGCATGTTCCCCAAGTAAAGTATTGTGAAAGACATGTGAGTTGTGAGAAATTACTTTGTAATGAGACCCACAGTTCTCTAGAGACATAAACTGTTCACACAAAGACAATTAGTATCACATAGTGTTTTAAGTGGTCACTTCAACATGAGCTCACTACAGTAGCAGCAGGGGGTGGTTATGAAATTATTACAGTTTCCAACTTGACTACAATTAATTTTATGCAGTTATGATTTAACATGGTGCCTTTATATTTCTTTACATTTCTCTCAACTGTGAATTATGTCATGTGTGAACTGTGCTTGTTGTGCATAAATTTTAACTTTTTATTAAAGATTAAGTATATTTTATGGCAGTTAATGATACAATAAAAGTTAGCCTGTATATACGTTATGCATTTATGACATCTTTTCTTAGGTTTTTAATATTCCTTAACTATGTGGTCGTCCATGAGATTTTTTTTTAGAAAAACTTTTTATTGACAACCAACATACAGATACACAATATATCCTGAAAAGTTATTCTCACATAATACTCTCCTCTGTTCTTCTTCCCCATATCCCCTCCATTGAAACCCTTCTTTCCAACCAGTCCCTTTTATCTTTTGATGATGCTTTTTTCTTTTGCCCTCTACCATCATTCATGACAACATGCTGATGGTGCCAATATTATGCAGGTGGAGTGCAGGTAACACCAGCCACTGTGTGGTCATGAATATACTGGCCACTTTGTGTCTGAAGACAGCTTTCAAAAGCCTTTCTCTCCATCCTTTGGCTCTTACCTTTTTCTTTTCTTTCACCTCTTCTGCAATGGCTTCTGAACCCTGGAGGATATGATAGAGCTGTCTCAGTGCTAACACTTCATTGTCCTTTCTCAGCATTCTGATGAGTTTGTCTCCCCAGTAGTCATTGCCATCTGAAAAAAAAGAAAGTTCTCTAACTAAAAGTGAGAGCAGAACTAGCTAAACATTAGTAGCTTCCCTGCTCGGGTTGGTGACTTTCCCAGCCATAGGCTTCTGACTATGTTTTTCAGTATCAAGCATTATTTCCTTCCTATGGAGTAGAACTTAAGTCCAATCAGAGAGCATTTGATTACCCCCATGACAGACGTGCCACAATTGCACCAGTGGCCACATCTTGCCTGGCTGGCCAGTTATGTAGTTGTTGCAGGGTCCACTGCTGGTTAAGATTGTTGGTGACTTTTCTCCCCCAGCAGGCTGTGTATCACTTTCTAGTATATGACAGATAGTCAGAAGGGAAGAGGCTTCCATCTCAGTTTTAGCTTGATTTCTCAGTGCCCTGTAACTGACACATGTGTCTTTAGGATCTTACTTTCTTGGGGGAATTTTTGACCACAATTCTTGGGGAGGTATCCTACCCTCGCCACTCAAATTTTTCTATAATACTTTATGGCTTCTGAAGGAAGCATTATCTACTCCCACAAGGTCTATGTGTTTTTTTTTTTTTTTTTTTTGCTGTATTTTTAGTATCATACAAAGAATTAGGTTAATTAGGGCATTTTTTAAAAACAATATTTGTTTGAATTGTTTTCCTTCCTGCTTCTCTCTGTTCACCTTGGAGCTGATTCTATCATAAGTTCCTTTTCCTTTTATGACACTTTAATCAGTTTGCCCTCCCTTAATTTTTCAACATACCTTGAACATTTTTCTGATAGTTGAAAAATCTCTAAAATTTGCTTAGAAGCTGACCCTAGCAGTTGGATCTTGTGTTTGTGGGAGCTTTTTAGATTTCAGATTTCCAAATTAAAGATGCTCAAACTATGTAATTTGATACTTTTCCTATGTTCAGAGAACATTTTTCACATAAGATAATAAGCTTGTATATTCAGGATGAACTGAACTTTTCGTCTGTCTTAATGGAGATCACTTTTGAGAAGAGGCTGGTGTTAATAATCATTTGGGGATGAGAGAGGCAGAAGCCACTATTGTAGCATGTGAGTCAGGATCTGCATATCCCTGAATGTAAGGCCCAGTACTGAATTTGCCTTCATTTTTGGAAGAGAATTAAAATATTGTCTGATTATAACTTTTTCATTTATTGAATTTGGGAGATATGAACAAACAAACTTTATTACATTTACCCACTTAAAAGAAAAAGTGGATAGAATATTACTTTCTATTTTGAGATTTCCCTTCATTTCACTTTTCATTTGACAAATAGTTCAAAAAGTTTCATACCTTCTGTGTTTTCACATTCACTTATGTTTCTAATGAACCACATTGGGGTGTCAGATACTCCCTCTGGGATGCTAATAGTCAATGGTGTCTGGGCTCTTTCTTTAGTAGAAACAGGGCTTCCACTCAGATATTCTAGAATAATACTCTTCACATTTCAAACAAAATTACAGAAGCTAATTTCTGTGGAGGTGAGAAACTACAGTACTCCTTGATTATTCATTTAGGTGTTCACTGATGTATAGGGTTGCAGAATCTCTCTTTGGTCCCTGAGAACAATGCATCATGGTCACAAAGATTTGGCTGCTCGCTCACTCCTTCACAATGTTGTACCAAAGCAGTCAACACATGATGGCCTTCTACAGCTCAGGAAAGTCTCACATGGCTAGGCTGATAAAAAGACTGTTTCACTTAGTAAAGAAGTAGAAAACAAAAGTCAAATAAGAAATATTTAGTTTTTTAGATACACTTCTTCCATTTCAACTCCTCAATGTGATAGAAAGTATAGAGATAAAACATTTCCATCATTAGAAAAAACATATGGACAATAATGTCTAGAGCAGATGTCAGAAAAGTTTTCCTAGGAATCTTAGGAATATTCCTAGGAATCATCATGGATGTTGAATGGGTTCAGTTTTACTCCTATATCTTGAACTTCCATCTTTTCCATTATTTTAAATGGAGACAGTGTGGTTAACTGCACGTAATTGCTGACTGCCTTATAATTTGAAAGACAATGTGGCTACTGAAGATCTTGGAGGAAAGGCTCAGGACAGACAGTTTTCTGTTGGTTACTCTTGTCCCAGAGCAGTTTGATAGTGCTGACTCTTTGCATACCTGGAAATACTTCCTCTAAACTTCTTCCCCAACTAACCCTGCAAAGGAGGCTGTACCTCAGAGAATGGCCCTTTTTTCAAAGAAGCCATTCCCTTGGAGAGAGGGAAGAATTCCATGACTTTATTTTTAAACTTTCTAACATCTAACAACAGCAAGGAAACATTCAAACTTAGATATAAATAATTCATCACTGATTTTCCTTGAGTTTTGTAAGCAATATTAGTTTCTTTCTCTTTCTTGCCACCGTTCCCATGTCCTTTACGAGGAGAAATAACCTTCTCCTTATACCTGCCATCAACTTGGTCCAGTAGCATATTTAGGGCAACAGCTAGAGAAATTGATGATAACCTCAGTGGCTACAACCTTATGTGGCCCTCCAAAGTGCTTATAAGATTTTTCTTCCATTTTATGCCATATGTCACAGGGTTTGATTTTTCCTATTTTTAAAAAAATTTTAATGTTTTATTACATTGTGTTTCTGGGGCTATCTCTTCCCCCAAAGAGAAAGCATGGTTTCAATAAAGGTCTGACACACTTTTTATGAAAGCTTTTCTCCACACAGGCCAGGTTTCACTATTAAATCTCTGCCAATTTTGCTTTGTGGTATTTGTAATATGGGTACTAAATATATTCCCTCTCACCTCTTGGATTGCCTTTTATAGTTATCTGATTAATGAAATATACATAATTATAAAAATGTAGGCACAGGAGCTAAGAAGAAGAAAAGAATCTGCTTTAGTTTCATCAATTTGCAATAAGTTCTTTCCTTTTATAGGTTGCCTGTCAACTCAAAAAATCATTTTAAAATACTGCATGACTAAGAAAGATTTCTGACTAATTTTTTAAAAGGAAGACATACTTTTCTTACAAGGGAAAAGCTGTATTTTCAGATATTTTCTATTAGATATGCATCAGAGCTTTCTAATCCTTGCTTCCTGCCTTCCTTCCTGTGCTGGGAATTAAACCCAGGGCTTCACACATGGCAGGCAAATGCTCTACCACTGAGCTACAACTCCAAATGTAATTTGTTCTTTTCCTTTCTCATTATTTTCCTCTTTGATTACTGATGGCCTGCTATGTGACAGAAATGGGGTTGGATACAAGGACAAGACCACAGCATGGCCACTAATGAGTTGTCCAGAGAATGAGTAAAACAAGAGAAATCTTGACAAATGTGATGATAGAAACCATGCTGGGTACCATGACAGCTCACAGCCCACAGCTGTGGAGGGAAGGGGGAATTTTTTTTTTCTCAGGTGAAGGAGTTTTCATTGAGAAGGGGGCACTTGAGGTAGATTTTGATAGATGAGTAGGAACTACTTGGGGGTTGGGTTAAGAAGAGGGTGGTATAGCCAACACAGTCAGGGAAAGCCTTGCTTAGGGAGAAGAACTTGGATTTAAGAGAAGCCAAGAAAGAAAGAGCACAGGCCAAGGCACCTTGTATTAGTCATGTTTTTCTCTGGGACAAAATACCCCAAATTGTTCATTTATAAAGAGAAGAGGTTTATTTTGTCTTATAGTTTTGGCCTCTAAATTGTCCTTATTGTTCTGGGCTTATGGATAGGTAGCTTGTCATTGTGGGAGAAACCACCCATCTTATGGGCAGGAAGCCAACCAAGAAGAAAGAAAGCAGCCATGTCCTCACTTTTTATTTTTTGTTTTTGGTGACACACCTCCAATGACCTAACAACCTTTTATAACTTCATTTTTTAAATGTTTTAGCACTTCACAACAGTTCCACCCTGGGGCCAAGTCTTTAACTCATGGGCCTTTAGGGGACATTCAACATCCTAACTGTAACACATATCTTCTGAGCTGAAGGGGACAGTAACTGCTATTATCTATCACTGCTGATGCTTGCAGCAGTCATTACTGACAATAATTATGCTATAATTATGCACACTTCAAGTAAGAGGAAGTTGAGACTAAAAGAAGGCAAGTGATTCACTCAATGTCACAGAGCTACTGAAAACTCACATTTTCATGGGTCTGTCTCCAAAGCAGTGCAACAGGAATCAAGGACCTATAAGAGGAAGAATTGACATTTAAAAGCCATTCATTGTATTAGGTGATAAACTGACCTCAAATCACTATGACAGACTCAGAAGCTGTTTCTAAGGAAACTCAGAGATAACAGGTTGTTTGCTTAGAAACCTCTTCCTGGCTATAACCATTTGGTGTTCACTTCTTTGATGCACATTAGGCAAGGAGGGGGAGATAAGGTAATGTGAGGCTATTTGAACATTATGTGAGCGGATCCTTTTAACCTTGAGCAGGTTATACGGAAGTAAAAAATAACCTTCACACACCAGTTTCTTATGACAAAAATCATTGGCTTAGCCTTCATACACATGTCTGGTGGGCCAAAGTAGCACCTTTCTGTGAACTGTTGTCTGTCAAGGGCTTAGATGGAGAGATTGTACGACCTCTTACCATACTGACTTCTCAGCATGGCCTGTTGGGGTTTCCACAGCAGGATAGGTGCTTAAGAGCTGAGGACAGGCTTGCAGCTGCTTTGGCAGAGAAGCAACACATAGCACTTCTGCTGCTGTTTTATCATGCAGTGTGCATCATATGACGATGCTTGATTTCAAGGGGGTAAGATGAAAATTCTCATGTGCTTGGAAGAAGAAAATTGCAACATGTGAATAATGTACCTTATTCGGTATGGAAATGCAGCTCACACCAACATGGGTCCTCCAAGTTGAAATTCTAGAGGTTCCAGGGCTGTACTGATCTGTCTTGTACTACTACAGTAGTCACTACCCTCATGGAGTTTTTAAAATAAAAATAAAATAAGAAATATTTATTCAGTCTAAATATTTAGTTTTTCAGATATATTAGTTCCATTTCAACTCTTCAATGTAGCTAGTAATAGAAAGTATAGAGACAAAATATTTCCATGATTATAAAATCTACATTGGACAATAATACCTAGAGCCGATGCAGAAAAGTTTCCTAGGAAAAGACAAATAGCCTTGTGGCAACCATTCAGCTGTGCTCTTATCGTATGACGGTAATCATAGATGCTATGTAAGCAAATAGACATGGTTACCTCCCAGTAACCCTTTATTTAAAAGAAGAAAACACTGAAGAAGCTAAGATTTTTCCCAGAGCCATTCCTTTTCTAATATTTTGTATTCAAGAAGAGTAGCAGTAATTTTTGAAAGACCATCTAGTCATCATGGTAAGAAAGCATTAGAATTTTAATTTATACTTAGAATGAACTCCATTATTCTCTACTAATGCCAATTATTCTGATGGTTACCTGTGATGCAACATGGCAGGAGTTTCATCACTTGGGAATAAATACTGTGGTGCTTGTTGGCAGTTTTTCTTTTAATACACTGGGTCCTAACACAATCCAGAATACCTAGTTTTATGATATTATGAATTATATTGCCTAATCTGGAATATCCTAACCCTTTCCAAGTACATAAGTGATTTAAAGTTTTCTGCAAACATTTCACTCAGTGTTGCATATATTTTAAATGTTGTGTTTGTTTATTCATTTGAGAGAGAGAAAAAGTGTGTGTGTGTGTGAGAGAGAGAAAGAATATGTGGACACCAGGGCCTCTTGCCACTGCAACTGAACTCTAGACCCATGTGCCACCTCATGTATCTTGCTTTACGTGGGTATTGGTGAATTGAATCTGGATACTTTGGCTTTGCAGGCAAGTGCCTTATTGGCTAAGCCATCTCTCCATCCCACAATATTATATTTTTGTGTTGTAGTTCATTCCATGTGCTGCCCTGTAACTGAAGGGTTAGAACAACCCAAACCACATTTCCGCTGTCAGCTGACTACATCTTAGGTTCTGTCTGTCTGAAAGGCAGAAATGTGGGTTATACATTTACTTCTTCCTGTCTGTCTTCTGTGGTTTTTTTGTTACTTCAATTGGTTCCAATAGCATTGTGGGGGCAGTAGATACTGGTAAAGTGCACTTGCAGGCAGTACCTAGACACCAGGAAAGCTTGCTTTCTGGGGTGTAGGTATGTGCCAGAAAAGCCTGCTCATATGGGCCAGGTAGGGAAAAGCTGGTTCCCCACAGAAGACATGTTGGACAAGTTTATAAGCATGGATCCACTTTCAATCATTGATCATACATTCCCAGCAAATCAAGACAACTACCTCATGATTGGCAAACCCCAATGCAAAATAAAGAACATAGGACATCAAGCCTATAGATCCCCACTGAGGATACTTATCTCCATAACAGAACCCTTCATTGCAAACCTAGAGTTATCTCCAGCCATAGAACCCCAAAATGAAGCTAGGGCAAGTATATTTAACAAATGTAATGAAGCCATAAGTTGAGAAGAGAAATAAACAACTCACAGGTGATTTAAAAGCATGTCTGAATAAAGAAATTAAAACTAATACAAGAATGAACTCAAAGCATGGCTGAAGGAAATGGAAATAAATCAGCACAAAACCCTCTGAATACATGTCTGAAAAAATTGAATAATATTAACAAGTTCTTGATAGAAGGATAAAGGAAATGGAGGAGAGCCAACAACAAAAAGAAATAATCTCAATTGGGTGGTGAAATATACAGATTCAAAACAATTGAAATGAAAATCCTAGCAACATTCTTCACAGTTAGAAAAAATAATCTTAAAATTCATATGGAAGCACAAAAATGAACTGAGCCAAAGGAACACTTCAGTATCACCAAATGTGATTTCAAGTTACACTATCAGGCCATAGTAATAAAAACACCATGGTTCTGGTATAAAAACAGTCACATAGGTCAATGGAATAGGATTGAAGATCTAGGTATGAGTTTGAGAAACTACAGCTACCTGATCTTTGACAAAGGGACAAAATGCACTCACTGGAGCAAAGACAGCATCTTCAGAAAATGGTGCTGGAATCCTGGGCGTGGTGGCACATGCCTTTAATCCTAGCACTCGGGAGGCAGAGTTAGGAGGATCTCCATGAGTTTGAGGCCACCCTGAGACTATATAGTGAATTCCAGGAGAGCCTGAGCTAGAGTGAAACCCTACCTTGAAAAACCAAAATAAAATAAAATAAAATAAAAATAAAAAATAAATAAATTGTGCTGGAGAAACTGGATAGCTGTATGCATGCAGAAGATTGAAGGTAGACTCTTTCCTCTATCCTTCCACAAAGATTAAATCCAAATAGATCAAGGTCCTCAATATAAGACCCCCAAATGCTAAATTGACTAGAAGAAAAGGTAGCGAGAACATTCCAAGTTACAAGTATAAGGAAAGACTTTCTGAATAAGAGTTCAGTAGCTTAGGGAGTTAGGTGACCACTCAATAACTGGGACCTCATGAAAATAAAAAGCTGTTGGACAGAGAAGCCAACCATTAAACAACGAAAGAGATGCTGAACATCTGTACTCATCTGAGAAATGCAAATTAAAACCACTATGAGAGTCTATCTCACTCTAGTCAGAATGGCAACCATCAGAAAAACAAGTGACAGCTCATGCTGGTGGGGGTGTAGGGAAAGAAGACCCTCTTCCACTGCTAGTGGGAGTACACACATGCACAGCCACTATGGAAATTAGCATGGAGACTCCCAAAGGCTAAAACTAGAACTACCATTAGACCCATCCAGCAATACCACTTTTGGGCATATGTCCTAAAGACTGTACTGTATATCACAGCGACACTTGCTCAACCATTTTTATTACTGTTCTGTCCACAATAGCCAGGAACTGGAATCAGCCCAGAGGCCAATCAATAAATGAATGGTTAATAAAGGTGTGATACATATACACAATGGAATTCTACTCAGCAATAAGGAAAAATGAAACAATCAAATTTTCAGGAACATGGAGGGATTTGGAAAAAAATCATGCTAAGTGAGGTCACACAGGCTCAGAAAGACAAACACCAGCGCTGGAGGGATGGCTTAGTGGTTAAGGCATTTGCCTGCAAAGCCAAAGGACCCAGGTTCGATTCTCCAGGTCCCACATTAGCCAGATGCACAAGGGGTTGTACGTATCTGGAGTTTGTTTGCTATGGCTGGAGGCCTTGGCACACCCATTCTCTCTCGCTCTCTCTCCCTCTTTCTCTGTCAAATAAATAAATAAATAAATAAATACATAAATAAATAAATAAAGACAAATACCACATGTACTCTCTTACCTGTGAGTCCTAACTGGGATCAATTGGAAATGAGTGCAAACAGTAGTAAGCACCGGGAATATGGGCATAAAACTAGAATGTGACCAGTAAAGAGAAGAAATAGGAAGAGAGTAGAGGAGGAGTTACCTGACCAGTAAGGTGAGGGGACAAAATATTGGGGCTGGGAAGGCCTTGGAGGGGTAGGGATTAGGGAAGGTGGGGAGGGCGTTATATAAAAGTTAAGAAACAGGCATCAGTTCCATAAAAATGTTCATTATGAGTAGCATTCTATAAGGGGGAAAGTCCCGACCAAAGGGTGAAAATCTTAACTTTAAAAACCATAGTGTCTGGCCAGTAGATCCCAGACTCAGAATTGGGTTATTCCCCACAGTGAGCTAGAGAGACCCATGAAGTCTCCAAAACAATATAGTCATTGTCAAAATATTTGATTATTTGCCAGAGCTAAAAGGTAAGACTCTATTGCTGAAGATGCCATAGGACATCTGAACAGCATGCTGGAACCAAAAGGCAAACTGATCCCCCTTCACCCCATTAGCCTCCATAGTTTTGGAGAACCCTATAGGAGCTGCTGGAGGTTAGTGGTCACCAGCGGCATGAATAAGCAGATGACCCTGCATAGTACAAATCAACCAGTAGGATGAGTAAAAACTTATGTAATAGTGGCACACAGACTCTGTGGATAACCACCTGTTCTCTGATTGGACATAGGGCTTCCTCATTGGGAGACATCTCATATCTGGTACTGGAAACTGAACCTGAATCCCATGGTCAGAAAACTAAGATATCAGAGAGAAGCCCCACTGTTCTCTGGAGAAGAGTAGGCTTGCACACACACACACACAAAAAAAAAAAAAAAAAAAAAAAAACTCTCAAAGAACTTTGCATACCCCCTCTAACCTAAGCTGCTTTCATTCTTGGTTGGAGAACATGTTTGATTTTACAGATGGCAGAGAAAATGGAGGCAATCCAAGATTTATCAATAAAACAAGAAGATAGCTGACTGACCACCATGAGACTTGCCACCTCTATCATATCTACCAGGGTGCAGAAAAAATTGCAGAGGAAGAGGCGACATGAATGCTGCTATTACCGTTAGCCTGACAACCAGCTTGAGAGTGATGGTGACCAACATGATGATCAATCAAAACCTATCAAAGCAGAAATCCAGAAGCTACAGAGAACTCAACACTAAATCAGGTTGCCAACGGGCCTGCCATGGCTTGGGGAACATTGAAGAACAGGCGGAATACAGATTGTAAGAGTCATAGAGTGGGTAGTAATACCCTTAAGCAGGGTCCCTCCACTGCTCCACAGGGAGTAACTGAGGTCTTCATGCCCCACAGTGAATGCCATAACACCACAGGGGATGGCCTCCAGGGTGGCAGAGGCTAGGGTGAGGGTATGGAAGAGTATAACCTGTCATATATAAAATAAAATTTAAAAACTCAAATGCAGCACCAGCCAGGCCACACTGACTCTTCAGGTATGAGTCCTGCTCTATGTACACTGGCACCTGGAGCCCTGGATTCTTAGGGTACCCAGTCTTCTGGGTCTATTAGAACATCTAATCTTTTCTCTGATTTCTAGCTTCTGGAGTGGAAGGAGCTTCCTGAAGTTGCTATCTCTGAGACCACAATGTCACCACTTTCCTTTCAAATCCTCCAATATTTCTTGGATCAATTTCCTTTAATAAATTCTGTTTAAATAACTATGTTTATTACTCAGACTGCAACTCATAAAGACAGAGTGATAAGGTGCATCAATGAGAAGCATCAATGAACAAGAATATTGCAGTAGTGACAACATGGAGTGAAAACATGATTATATAATCATATAGGTAAAATGTCAAAGGGCTATTAAAAGGGAGATTTTTTTTTTCTTTTCTTTTCTTATAGTACTAGGGATTAAACCCAGGGCCTTGTACTAGCTCGCATATATCCTCAGCTATATAAGATGGATTTGTATTCATTATTATTAAGGATGAATATTACCTCAAATATATATTATATTAATAGTGTGTCCTGAGATTTTCTTTAATGATGATAAGATAGGAAAATTAGTGAGACAAAAGTAAAATGATATAAACATGAATAAAAGCCTATAGAATTCTCAAAAAAATTTAAAATAATGAGATTTCAGGCTTTCTCTAAAAGAACTTCATTCACGTTAAATATTGCAACTTTTGAGTTTTCAAAATAGCCTTTTGAGTACAGACATCATACTTCAATTTTGCTTAATGCTATACCTTAAGAACTTAGGATAATGTGGCTTGCAGTTGGCAACAAATGTATTTACTAAATGAGTAAGTGCTAACTAGCAGTGAACAATAAGGAGCCTGCCTACTATTGAGGGAAAAACACATTCTTGAAATTATGGTGAAATGCCTATTACTATATATGGTGAGCAATATTGTAATAAACTAAAATAGAGTCCCTTCCCAGAAAATACTACTGAAGACTCTGGAGAAAACACTGCTTGTCATTGGAAGAAATAAATCTTATGTTAAATATGGGACATTTGCTATGGAGCTGCCTCAAGTTTCCATGCTGTTATCACATCTCAGTTTGTGGTATTTATTAGGCTCTGCTTCAATGAGAGGATGAAAGAAAATACCTTAAAACACATAAAATAGATTGTATAAAATAAAAGAATTTGTATAGATGCACTGATTTTTCTAAATCAATAATTTCTGGAAATATTGTGGAAGTGTAATTGCTTTGACTGGAACCTGAAAAACAAAGATGGTGGGGACAAAATCAGAGAAAAATGGAAGGTGTATTTCAGCCCCTGCAATGTTTATAAGCAGGAACAGCGCAGGGAAGGAGCTGAAGCAGACATGTCCAAGCTGCTTTCGGTGTCATTGACATGCTGAGTTTTCATTTCAAATCCAGATGCTTATATACTACATTTCATAGTTATTATAATGAGAGAGAGCATGGCTGTTAATTACTTAAAAATTTATTCTTTTATTTTGAGGTAGGGTCTTACTCTAGTCATGCTGACCCAGAATTCCCTATGTACACTATGTAGTCTCAGGTTGGCCTCAAACTCACAGTAATCCTCCTCCCTCAGCCTCCAGGGTTCTGGGATTAAAGGCGTGTGCCACCATGCCTAGCTAGAAGTTTATTCTTAAACCTGTGTCACATTACCTAAAAGAATTGTAAAGATAAGAGATAAGTTATATTTTATTCATCTACAAACACAAACACTCAAAATTTTCTGGCCTTTTATGTAATAACAAGTGGCTCTCTTTGGCATATTACTTAGAAGATTTTTGAGGTATGTATTCTTAATCAGTCCCTTGAATGTAGAGGGAATATTTTAATAGTGAATGAGAAAGTAATTTCTTTTCAATGGCTACTCATGTTATGGAAATAACATCTTGAAAAATAACATTTGGAAAGGTTATATTATAATTGTTATGTGATTTTGAGCTGAAAATGGTCTAAACAGTCTATTGGCATACTTAACATTGGAAAGTTCTACACTTTGAATTATATGGTACATAGCCAGAAATTTGTTTTATATATCTGGGTATGGTGGTGAATGCCTTTAGTTCCAGCACTTGGGTGGCTGAGGTAGAAGGATCACTGTAAATTCAAAGACATCCTGGGGCTATCAAGTGAAGTCTAGGTCAGGCTGGGATAGAATAAAATTCCCTGCCTCAAAGAAACAACAAAAAAGGAATATGTTTTAAAAATGAAAATATAGCCAGGCATGGTGGCTCATGCCTTTAATTCTAGTACTTGGGAGGCAGAGGTAGGAGGATTGTCAAGAGTTTGAGGCCACCCTGAGACACGTAGTGAATTCCAGGTCAGTCTGAGCTAGAGTGAGACCCTATCTCCAAAAACAAAAACAAAAACAAAACAAAAACAAAAACAAAAAAAAAGTAAGAAAGAAAAAAGAAAGCATAACACTTTCAAATTCGTTTGCAGGAACAATATTTGAATTCAGAAAAGTTAAATATTTACCTAAATACCCACACAAACCTTTGACTGATTAGAAGATAGGATAGAAAGATGTGCTAGATTTTTAGTAAGTGTGAGGACTTTCTCATTGGATTTATTTATACCTTTTTATAATATTAAAAACTAAATTTTGCCGGGCATGGTGGCACATGCCTTTAATCCCAGCACTTGGGAGGCAGAGGTAGGAGGATCACCATGAATTCAAGGCCACCCTGAGACTACATAGTGAATTCCAGATCAGCCTGGACTAGAGTGAAACTCTACTTCAGAACCCCCCCGCTAGAAAAATCAATATTACACAGAAAAGGACAAGCATCTGTTATATGGAGTGAATTTCACAGCTTTACAAGTATCATTTTTCTTTTCTAATAGCGTATTATTTAGCTTCCATATTTTATTGTTGTTTACCATATATAAGATTTGTAGGAATCTGTCATTAGCTGCTAACACACTAGTGTAAGTTTATCAAAACATTTCCTGAACAATCATTGTGTTTTGTTTTTTCAAAGTGAAATTCTATTCTGCAAAGATACCAATTACTATCTTGATTCTTTCAGATCTGGTTTTAAAATTCTAAAACTTAGCTCAATCATTTTAACTCTTGAAGACAAAGCTTGAAGTTTGGATTACCTCCATAAGAGTAAATGTATCTTTATAGCATTAAATTAATTTCAGTTTAATTTCAGTTAAATAGAGACTATAATATATAAAAAGCTTATTTGGAAAAATAGCATAGCTTAATGCTTTGTGATGATAAAATATATCCAAGGTCAATCTTGAGTCTTACAGATTTTCATGTGTAGCTAGATGATGACATACAAGTTGCTAAGGACCACCAACCAGGTGGATTGATAAATGAGCAAAACACAGCTTGTCATCAAGAAGCTAATAGATGAATGCCAGAGACTGATGTCTAATGAAAGCGGAACTATAATTTCTTATTTTGCTCCCAATGATACTGAAACTATATCAGAGAAAATATCATAAAGAAATATAAATATTAAAATAGTGTTCAAATATAAATCTATATCACTACTTATGTCTATTTATCAGTATCTGTATAAACTCTGTGTGTGTGTGTGTGTGTGTGTGTGTGTGTGTGTGTGTGTTGTATGACTCTCTGGTTCTGCAGAGGAACCAGAAGTTGGCAAAAGTAGAAGTTTTCTTGGATCTTAGTGCATAAAGCGCTTCATGTGTAGAGCACCAAAGCAAACCTCACTGCTTAGAGCTGGGAAGGAATGAGACTATCCTATGACTATGAGACTATCTGTGGAAAGGCTTGAAAAAAAATTTGAACCACAACTTATGTAAGCTGTATATCTAAAGGATACAGACTGACTTCAGGGTCAAGATTAAGGGAAAGCTGCCTTCTAGGTTGCTGACTAGATATGCATTATATCTGCTTTTAAACAGAACATTAATAAATAATTTAAAAGCAGAAAATAAAACAGAATATTAAAAAGTTGGTTCTTTGAAAACATCAAAACAATTGATAAAATTCTAACCAGGTTAATTAAGAAAAAATATAAGATACAATTTACTATTATCATGTTATTATAGTTCTCATGAGCATTAAGCAAATTAAACAGAAATATTATGAACAGTTTTATGGTCACAATTTCTTAAAATTTTTTAAATTTTTTTATTTGAGAGAAAGAATGAGAATGGGCATTCCAGGGCCTCTAGCCACGCCAAACAAACTGTAGATGCATGTACCACTTTCTAACAGCTGGCTTACGTGGGACCTGGAGAATTGAACCTGGGTTCTTCAGCTTTGTAGGCAAGCACCTTAACTGCTAAGCCATCTTTCCAGCCCTATGATCACAAATTTTATAAATAGAAGAATAAATACACATGAAATAAATCAATTCCTTGAAAGACAGACACACAAGATAAAATAGAGAATTTGAATAGGCCAATAGCTGTTACAGAAATTGAGTCACCTCACTGCTTTTCAGCATCATATTTAAATTCTATCTAATGCAATGACAAGACAATGAAATAAAAAAATATGTATCAAGAGGAAATAAAGAAATAAAACTTTTGTTCTGGAGAGATGGCTCAGCATTTAAAGTTAAAAAGCCTTTGAAGCCTACAGATCCAGGTTTGATTCCCCATGTTAGACAGATACACAAGGTGGCACATGTGTCTGGAGTTTGTTTGCAGTGGCTAGAGGCCCTGGCGTGCCCATTCTTTCTCTCTATCTGCCAGTCTCTCATAAACAAACAAACAAACAAACAAATAAATAAATAACATTTTTTAAAAGGAAGAACTGCAACTTTTTGGCAGTGGACAACATAAGTTTCTGTGTAGAAAAATCTGAATTTTGAGAATTCTAGACTAATAAGTGATTAGAAGACAAAATTGGAAAATACAAGTCAATATGCAAATATTTCTCCTTTTCTTATCTATTAGCAATGGAATCTGAAAAAAAAATGCAACAAGAGTTACTTTAGACCCCCCAAAATGAGGCACCTAGATATGTGTAATAAAATGTGGACAAAGCCTCTATAGAAAAAGTACAAAATCTAAATGAAGGAAAATTTAAAAATTAAACAAATAGAGGGGCTTTTCATCTTCATGTATAAGAAGACTCAATACTGTCACAAATGCCAGTTCCTTCTCAGTTTCTAATGCTCATCCATCACAGAGGTTATTTTGTAGTTATTTTTTAAATTTTTATTTATTTATTTGAGAGTGACAGAGAGAGAAAGAGGAAGATAGAGAGAGACAGAGGATAGGCGTGCCAGGGCTTCCAGCCACTGCAAACAAACTCCAGACACTTGCGCCCCCTTGTGCATCTGGCTAACATGGGTCCTGGGGAACTGAGCCTCAAACCAGGGTCCTTAGGCTCCACAGGCAAGCACTTAACCGCTAAGCCATCTCTCCAGCCCTATTTTGTAGTTATTAACAAATTGAATCAAGAGCTTATATGGGTAGACAAAGTACCACAATATCTAAAAGTTGATGAAGGAGAACAAGTGTGAATATTGACACTGTCTGTGAGACACAGCATATAGCTACAACAGTCAGTGCAGTACGGCACTAGTAAAAGACACAAGCATCAGTGGCACAAATGGGCCCATTGATGACCTGTTAATCTTTGAGAATGAAGCAGAGACAACACAATCTAGAAGAAGTATTCTCAAGGTAGAGAGATGGCTCAGTGGTTAAAGGTGTTTGCTTGTAAAACCTGATGGTCTGGGTTTGATTTTCCATACCCTCATAGAGCCAGATGCACAAAGCAGCACGTGTGTCTGAAGTTTGTTTGCAGTAGTGGAAGACCCTGTGTGCCTATTCTCTCTCTCTCCTTGCAAATAAATAATCAATAAAAATATTTTTAAAAAGTAAAGGTAATTTTCCCCACAAAAGGTTTAACAGCTACTGGATATCCACATGTAAGAAATGAATTACAGAGTTTGACATCCAACACACACACACACACACACACACACACACACACACACACACACACACACACACAATGTGTTATAGGCCCAAATGTAAAACTCAAAATTTTAAATTTCTGCAAGATAATAGAAAAGATAGATGCCTTTGACTATGGAAATGCCTTTTTTCTTTTTTTTAGCATTTCACTATTTTTTTAAAATTAGTTTTGTACTCAGTGAATATAGTCAAGTTGGTACCATTGTTAGCCTCCTCCCTGGCCCCTCCTTATTGGGATATATGGGTATGCATTGTGGGCGTAGCCTTCAGTTATGGGTAGAAGGAAATGTCTCAGGGTTTCATGACCCAATGTGTGGTTCTGACATACAATGCCTTTTAGCAAAAAAAGCCATAATCCATGAAAATAAGAGTAAAAATAATAGACTATCATTCCCCCACAAATGATTTATACCTGTTTGAAGTAGGTTTTCATCATGTCACAATCAATATTGAAATAAATTTACACTAAGATATCCTAACTATGTCTCAAAGTGTTTAAATTGTGAAAATTTTAAATAGACAGTGAAGCATTTTAATCATGTTCCTGCACTAAGTACATTTTAGAGCCATTAAATGTAGTTTCAAATCTCTAAAATGTTAATATTAATAAAATATTAAATAGTTTATATTAGACTTTAATAAGCTTAAGACATATGTTGTACTTTCCGGGTTAACCCCCAAAATATTAGAATAAGATTATACACTTAACATACTAACTAAGGAGAAAATATGGAGCATAATAGAATATTATTGGCTGTAAATGAGACAAAATTGAGAAAAAAAGAGATCATAAAGCAAGAGAAACAAGTGGAAGGCAAGTGGTAAGAAGCCAGATCTATATATAACCATGTAAACGATTTTATTAAATGTATATAATGAAGTAATATCATAGTGACTAGTTGAGTAAAAAGCATAGTATAAATATGCTACTTTATAAGTAAGATGTGAAATATAGGACACAGAAAGAATGGACACAAAAATGAGACAGCTCTAAATTTGTATGTAACTTTTTTATGCAGGGAATATTCTGTAAAGCATTTTCTTGGTGCCCTTATCTTTTGATCTCTATTATCTATCTATCATCTACCTATCTATTTATTATCTATCTATCATCTATCTATCAATTGATCATCTATGTATGTATCTATTATCTATCATCTATATATCTACCTATATTATTATCTATCATCATCATCACAAATCTTCACACACAGTAGGGTATTTTCACTCAGTAACTAAAAGAGTAAAATGTTAAAGGGAAGTATTGTAGTCAACTTCACGTTGCTGTCAGAAAACACTCAACCAAGAGCAGCTTGTGGGAGGAAAGGATTTATTTTGGCTGACAGACTAAAGGAAGCTCCATGATGGCAGGGGAAAATGATGGAATGAGCAGAGGGTAGACATCACCTCCTGGCCAAAATCAGGTGCACAACTGCAGTAGAGAGTGTGCCAAATACTGGCAAGAGGAAGCTGGATATAAGAGCCATAAGCCCACCCCCAGTAATACATGGCCTCCAAAAGTCTCCAGTTCCCAAATTGCCACCAGTTAGGGGCCTAGCATTCAGAACACATAAGCTTATGGGGGACACCTGGATCAAACCACCACAGCAAGTAAAGGTATAGAAAGTTCGAACAACATGTATAATAAAATATGACTGAATTCTTATTTATAGACTCCTTAACTTACAAATGACAGAACATTTAGAGTCAACCTGAATGTTAATAGCAAAATAACTAGAAAATTTCAAGATGTGAAATTATCCATAGGTCAAAGAAGCAGTCACAATGTGAACAAGAAAATATTTTTAATAAATGATGATGCAAATGCCATATCATGACTTGCAGAATACCATGAGAGTCACATGTTAAGAGAATGTATAGTTGTAAATGCCTTTAGCAGCAGAAGAACAGCAAAAGACAACAGAACATAACAGAAGATAACAGAAATAACTAAAAGGTACAGAGGAGAGAGGATTATGAAGGCAAGCTCAGAAATAAATGAAAGAGAAAGTTAATAAATAAGTTGGACCATAAGTCTACTTTAAAAAAAAATTTTATTAACATTTTCCATGATTATAAAATATATCCCATGGTAATTCCCTCCCTCCCCACCCCCACACTTTCCCATTTGAAATTCCATTCTCCATCATATTGCCTCCCCATTACAATCATTGTAAATACATATATACAATATCAACCTATTAAGTATCCTCTTCCCTTCCTTTCTCTACCCTTTATGTCTCTTTTTTGCCTTACTGGCCTATGCAACTAAGTATTTTCCTTCTCATGCAGAAGCCCAATCATCAGTAGCTAGGATCCACATATGAGAGAGAACATGTGGCACTTGGCTTTCTGGGCCTGGGTTACCTCACTTAGTATAAACCTTTCCAGGTCCATCCATTTTTCTGCAAATTTCATAACTTCATTTTTCTTTACCGCTGAGTAGAACTCCATTGTATAAATGTGCCACATCTTCATTATCCACTCATCTGTTGAGGGACATCTAGGCTGGTTCCATTTCCCAGATATTATAGATTGAGCAGCAATAAACATGGTTGAGCAAGTACTTCTAAGGAAATGAGATGAGTCCTTTGGATATATGCCTAGGAGTGCTATAGCTGGGTCATATGGAAGATCAATCTCTAGCTGTTTTAGGAACCTCCACACTGTTTTCCACAATGGCTGGACCAGATTGCATTCCCACCAGCAGTGCAGAAGGGTTCCTTTTTTTCCACATCCCCGCCAACATTTATGATCATTTGTTTTCATGATGGTGGCCAATCTGAAAGGAGTGAGATGGAATCTCAATGTAGTTTTAATCTGCATTTCCCTGATGACTAGTGATGTAGAACATATTTTTAGATGTTTATATGCCATTCTTATTTCTTCCTTCGAGAACTCTCTATAGCCCATTTTTTGATTGGCTTGTTTGATTCCTTATTATTTAACTTTTTGAGTTCTTTGTATATCCTAGATATTAATCCTCTATCAGATATATAGCTGGTGAAGATTTTTTCCCATTCTGTAGGTTGCCTCTTTGCTTTTTTCACTGTGTCCTTTGCAGTGCAAAATCTTTGTAATTTCATGAGGTCCCAGTGATTAATCTGTGGTTTTATTGCCTGAGCAATTGGGGTTGTATTCAGAAAGTCTTTGCCAAGACCAATATGTTGAAGGGATTCCCCTACTTTTTCCTCTAGCAGTTTCAGAGTTTCAGGTCTGATGTTAAGGTCTTTAATCCATTTGGACTTAATTCTTGTGCATGGCAAGAGAGAGGAATCTATTTTTATCCTTCTGCAGATATATATCCAGTTTTCAAAACACCATTTGCTGAAGAGGCTGTCTCTTCTCCAATGAGTATTTTTGGCATTTTTATCGAATATCAGGTGGCTATAGCTACTTGGGCTTACATCTGGGTCCTCTATTGTGTTCCGCTGATCTATGTCTGTTTTTGTGCCAGTACCATGCTGTTTTTGTTACTATGGCTCTGTAGTATAGGTTAAAACCAGGTATGGTGATACCACCAGCCTCATTTTTGTTGCTCAGTATTATTTTACATATTCGAGATTTTTTGTGATTCCAAATGAATTTTTGGATTGTTTTTTCTATTTCCATGAAGAAAGCCTTTGGAATTTTGATAGGGATTGCATTAAATGTGTAGATTGCTTTAGGTAAGATTGCCATTTTCACAATATTGAATCTTCCAATCCAGGAACAAGGGATGTTTCTCCACTTTCTAGTGTCTTCTGCAATTTCTCGCTTGAGTGTTTTAAAGTTCTCATTGTAGAGATTCTTTACTTCCTTGGTTAGGTTTATTCCAAGGTACTTTGGTTTTTTTGATGCAGTTGTGAATGGGAGTGATTCTGCGATTTCATCCTCTGTGTGTTTGTTGTTAGCATATATGAAGGCTACTGATTTCTGTGTATTTACTTTGTATCCTGCTACATGGCTGTAGGTTTTGATCAGCTCTAACAGTTTGCTAGTAGAGTCTTTAGGGTCCTTTATGTATAGAATCATGTCATCTGCAAATAATGATAACTTGAACTCTTCCTTTCCAATTTGTATCCCTTTTATGGGTGTCTCTTGCCTTATTGCTATGGCTAAGACTTCCAAAACTATATTAAATAAAAGTGGGGACAGTGGACACCTTTGTCTTGATTTTAGTGGAAAAGCTTCCAGTTTTTCCCCATTTAGTAATATGTTGGCTGTAGGCTTGTCATAAATAGCCTTTATTATATTGAGATATGTTCCTTCTATTCCCAGTCTCTGTAGGACTTTTATCATGAAGGGATGTTGGATTTTGTCAAATGCTTTCTCTGCATCTAATGAGGTGATCATGTGATTTTTGTCCTTCAACCCGTTTATGTAATGTATTATATTTATAGATTTGTGTATGTTGAACCATCCCTGCATCTCTGGAATAAAGCCTACTTGGTCAGGGTGAATGATCTTTTTTTTTTTTTTTTTAAATATTTTTTAATTTATTTATTTGAGAGCAACAGACACAGAGAGAAAGACAGATAAAGGGAGAGAGAGAATGGGTGCGCCAGGGCTTCTAGGCTCTGCAAATGAACTCCAGACACATGCACCCCCTTGTGCATCTGGCTAACGTGGGACCTGGGGAACCGAGCCTCGAACCGGGGTCCTTAGGCTTCACAGGCAAGCGCTTAACCGCTAAGCCATCTCTCCAGCCCTGAATGATCTTTTTGATATACTCTTGTATTCTGTTTGCCAATATTTTGTTGAGAATTTTTGCATCTATGTTCATGAGGGAGATTGGTCTGTAATTTTCTTTCTTTGTTCTATCTTTGCCTGGTTTTGGTATCAGGGTGATGCTGGCCTCATAGGAGGAGTTTGGTAGAATTCCTTCTTTTTCTATTTCCTGGAAAAGCTTAAGAAGCAATGGTGTTAGCTCTTCCTTAAAGGTCTGGTAAAATTCAGCAGTGAATCCATCTGGGCCTGGGCTTTTTTTAGTTGGGAGATTATTGATAACTGTTCAGATTTCCATGTTTGTTATAGGTCTATTTAAGTGATTAATCTCGTTTTGATTTAATTTAGGTAGGTCATATAGATCAAGGAAATCATCCATTTCTTTCAGATTTTCATACTTTGTGGAGTATATGCTTTTATAGTATGTCCCTATGATTTTTTGAATTTCTCTGGAATCTGTTGTGAAGTTAACTTGTTCATCTCTGATTTTATTAATTTGTGTCTCTTCTCTCTTTCTTTTGGTCAGATTTGCTAAGGGTTTATCAATCTCATTTATCCTTTCAAAGAACCAACTCTTTGTTTCATTAATTCTTTGGATTGTTCTTTTTGTTTCTATTTCATTAATTTCTGCCCTAATCTTTATTATTTCTTCCCATCTATTGATTTTTGGTTTGCCTTGTTCTTCTTTTTCCAAGGCTTTAAGGTGAAGCATTAGGTCATTTACTTGAGACCTTTCTAATTTCTTTATATAGGCACTTAAGGCTATAAATTTACCTCTTAGAACTGCCTTCATTGTGTCCCAGAGATTTTGGTATGTTGTGTTCTCATTATCATTTGACTCTGTAAATTTTTTGATTTCCTTCTTGATTTCTTCATTGACCCATTCATCATTTAGTAGTGTATTGTTTAGTTTCCATGATTTTGTGTATGCTTTATAGCCTTTCTTGCTACTGATTTCATTTCTACTTTTTGGTAAGAGAATAATAAAACTCAGAAACACCTGTCAAGTTATATTGCTATCAGAAAACTAGGACATAATTAACCATAATAAATTTGAAAATTATGACCTAATGGGAAAATCTACTAAAAAATATGAGCCACTCAAATAGACACTACAAAATATAGAGCATTATTCACAGCCTTTCATTCATAAAACATTGATAAAACATGAAAGACTCAAGTAAATGGAGGACTATACTGTGTTCAAGAATTTGACGATTCACTCTGAAGATATCTGTCTGTTCAAGCTGGTTGCTGGATTTAGGACTATATCTCTCTCTATATATATTTTTGCTTTTAATATGCACTCATGTGGGAATGAAGAACTAGGATTCTAATGTTTAAATGGAATTCCTAGAAAAGCACAGATCTTCTTATGAAGTTTGTACAAAGCCTTCTTTATAAAGCCATAGTAACCAGTGTAGTGTGGTATTGGTTCACAAATATGAAAATGAATTAATGGATTGGTGTAAAGTCTAGAATCAGACCCATGATTAAGTGTACATTTAGTTTATTTTTAAGGTTTGTAGAAGTAGTAGAGTTTTATTTTTAATAAGTGGTATGTTGTTGATTTTATATCATATAAAAACTAGAAATCCTAACTTTTTCTTCATAGCACTACAAAAACCACCTAGGTGGATAGTAGACATGAATAGTAAAACAACAGAAATTTTAGGAAGTAATTTAGGATAATAATTTATGGCGTTAGAGTAGCCAAAGTCTTTTGTTGTTGTTTTATGTTTGTTTTTTGAAGTAGGGTTTCACTCTAACCCAGGCTGATCTGGAGCTCACTCTGTAGTCCCAAGCTGGCCTCACACTCACAGTGATCACCTTACCCCTGCCTCCTAAGGGCTGGGATTAACGGCATGTACCACCATGCCCTGCACCAAAGGCTTTTAAGCAGAGCATGAAGAATGCTAATGCTAGGGGAAAATCGCTGGACATGTCCATATAGAAAGTGAGTTTCTCTATGTAAAATATCCCTATTACAGGCTGGGAAACACAAGTGTCAACTTGTGAAAGGGAACTTGGAGTTCAGGTAACAGAAGAAGGGCTTGCATAATGAATTCATACAACTCAATAAGAAAAAAAAAGGGGACTCCTTTGAAAATGGGTGAGATTACTGTCACAGTCTTTCAGAAAAAATATTCAAAGGGCAGTTGCACCAAAAGGTGCCAAATCTCATTATTACTTAAGAAAATGTAATTCCCTATTTTTATACTAGGCCAAAAGGTTTTTATGACATTTTATTAAACAGATACAAAGCCAATGTATATGCAAAACAAGTTTCAGGGAAACTCTGAGAGCAAGTCTGGTCCTAAAAGAAGAATGTAATTTTAAAATCACAATACGGTCATGAACTGCAATAATATTTCCTGTCAATTATGGACATGTTGGTAGTACCACGTCACCTAGTGCTAACAGTACAGCTGCCTCAGTTTATGAAGTATGTTGTATGAGATGGAACAGAGTTGCCTAATGATGCTTTTCTCAGAATAAATGTCTATTGTTAAGCCAAACATATATTAGGAACAGAATAGACCACGAAGAAGGCTAAATTTAAAAGCCAATATTAAAAAAAGAAGAAGAGTTACTGAGGATGTAGAATGGCCAGAATTCTTTTCTTTATTAATATTTTTTATTTAACATACAAAATAATAGATTTCACGGTGACAAATTTATACCTAAATCATTATAACTGCTCTTATATTCTCCCAACTTGGGTGGTCTCTACTATGCATGTCCATTCTCTGACCCAGTAATTTCACTCCTATAGCATCCAACAAAAATGCATACATATTAAGACAACTATACATAGGAAATGAATGTGCATGGTAACATTACTTTTAGTGGCAGGAACTTGCAAAAACTCAAATGTTCACAGATGCATTAAGTGCATTGTAACATGGCCCATGTTGTAGCATTCTAATAACCATATAAGTAGATGAAATATTGCTATATGTGATAGATCAATCACAAAACAAAAACTTAAGGTTTGTAAATAAAAATTCAGAATAAATAGTAGATGTTTTATGGTCTGAAATCACCAAAATGTATCTATGGCCTTCTATTTCAGAATATTGATTATCTTAGAAAAAGACAAGATATGGAAGTTTCAAAGGGCTAGGAATAGAATCTTTGGAGGGTAGATGTTAATTCTGTTTCTTGACTTGTGTGGTAGGTAGCTCCATGGATGTGTTAAATTTCCAGGCTGACCTGGAATTCATTATGTAGTCATATAGTCTCAGGTTGGCCTTAAACCATGGTGGTCCTCCTACTTCTGCCTCCCAAATGCTGGAATTAAAGGCATGTGTCACCATGCTCAGCTTATATAGTTAGTATTTTAATGTTCTTTGCATATATATAAAATATGTTTTTATATGTATGAATTTAAAGTTTTCATTTAAAAAGAAGAGAAAAGCAGGAATATTAGATGTAGAGTGAGCATGTGAATTCTCTTCCATCCGTGTTCTTCTCACTAAATGCTGTCACTCAGTTTGTTCTTAGAAAAGTGCTATGTATTTTTAAAAGTGGTAGTGGGCATCATTTCTCATGTGTTGATGCCATGGTTCCTGGTGGTAGCTCTAGGAGATTGGGAAAGAGGAGTATCAGCAGAAGGGTATAAGGTTTCATTTGTGGTTGGTCGTTGAGAAGTCTTATGGTTTTTGTAGGTGCTATGGCTTGACTCAGTTGTTCCCTACAAAACTCATGTTGTTTTAAGTACCACAACAACAGAATTAAGAAGTGAGACTTATAAGAGGTGGTTAGGCCATGAAAGCTCTAGCCATATGTGGGAATTCAGATCTCTTTCTCTTTGGAATTACTATTATTATTATTAACAACATATTTTGTATTCTTATATCATGTGTTGGTATCCTCTTTTCCCTCATCCCTACCCCCATTCCACTGGGACCCTCTTCAGTGGAGTTGCAGGTATTCTCTATGGGGTAATGGGTTAAGTGTTGTAGGTGCAACAGTCAGCTGTTTTTTGGGGGGAGGGAATGCCTCTGGGCATGATGTCTCCCCAACAGAGAATGAAGTGTGTCTCTCTCTACCTTTTTGTCTCTGACATTTGATGATGCCTAGTGCAGGCATCTTGATATTGAACTTTCTGCTTCTTAAGTGGTAAGGTGATAAACTGATGATCACTATAACTTATCCAGTCTCCAGTGTCCTGTAGGAACACTGGCAGATCAAACTGGAGGGGCTACTTAGGGACATGACTTTGGTCTTTGGAAGATAGTGGGAGGTACAGCAGTTATTATAGAGCTCTTGCTCTTGCATAGAAGTGTCTTATCTGTTAACACGGGGTCTTATTTGGGACAAGGAAACAGCTTGCTGTAAAACTCACTGAACAAATCAGAGAAATATATAAAATTCTTGACAAGTTTAGCCTTATTGAAAATGAGTATGAAGGTCTGGAATCATTAGTAACTGATGCCAGTCTTGAGAGTGTCATTAAAACCCCCAGAGTGGGGGAAGCTTGGGAAAATATGGACACAGTGAACTTAGTACTTAAGCATGAAGTAACTTCCCTTGAAAAATAACTGAAAAAAGAGCAACCTAAATGATCAGAAAAGGATGAGTTGATGGAGGACATAAAAACCATGGTCTCAAGAGTTGGCTTTCCCAGCCAGAGCAATTTCCTGTAAGATTTACATTCATCAGTGACAGAATCAATCTTATGATATTTAAGCTTTTTCCTTTGTTCACAAGACCGAGTCACTTATCTCCCACTCCATGTATGTCTGAATTTCTAGTGGGTCCAAGGAAACCTTTCATGGAGAGGACTTGCTTTGAATTTCCTTCCTCTACCTTGCTTATTGCCCAATTATAGCAATGAGAGAGAACTAGTCAGCAAGAAGTTTTTCTCAGTATTATTCTCTACTGCCTGGATTTCTTCCTACCTGCATAATCTAAAGTTAGAAATGAATTGCCAGCAGGATCAAAGTAATCTTCACAAAAACCAATTACTGAATGCTGGTACCTTCAACTCAAGGCAAGTTTTGCCTCATTACAGAGGGAATTTTGAGTGGCTGCTTTTCATTACCAGCTTAAGCAACTGCAGCTACTTAAGTGATTTTTACTTTTGTTTAAACCCAAACCCCTAGAATTTTCATTTTCTGAGTAGATATGTTTTGTAAGTATGATTTACATATAATTAGTAAGTTTTTTGCATGTTGGATATTTTATAAACATTTTATTTTAATTTAGCTAGTTATAAATATCAATTGAAATAATGTAATTTGACAGGTATTGGAAACTGTGATTTTTGTTGTCAAGAACTGTATTTAACAAAGCTCTATATGAATATGAAAGAAAGTTATGATTTAAGATTATGTATGTGTGTCTTGAAGTTACATGTGTAGTTTTTAAAATGCTGCATATGAAAAAATATAGAGGCTTGTATACCATGGTTACAATATATCTTGGAAGTTTCCTTAGAGATAAAAGGTTGTCTGGTTACATGAGGTGTTCTGCAGTTAGCTCACACAAGAAAACAAGAGCTGATTGGTAAATGCTCATGCATTTAGTGAGCTGGTTGTTAATCACAGCTATTGAAAAATATTAAATTATATAAGCTTAAATGATTTTTTTTTTTGTGGCACTGAGGATTCAACCTAGTAATTTGTGTAGCTGTGCTAGGCAAGTATTGTATCACTGAGCTGTGTTCCTACTTCAAAAAAAATTGTTTTAGTTTTCAGCAGGGACTTTCAAGTTGCCTATGCTGGCCTTGAGTTGTCTTGAAGCTCAATAATTTTCCTCTTGCCTTAGTCTCCTATGACACCGCATGTATGTTCTGTGATGTTAGCAAAAATAAGTGAAACATATAGTAAAAACAATACTTACAAACGTTCAAAACTATTATTTATTTATTACATTTTGCAATTATTTATCCCTTTGAGGTGGTCTGCATTTGTTTGGGTCTGTGTAGTAAGAGATCCTGTATAAAACTGTGTGCTATGCCTCTCCCCAACCCACATTTATTTGTAATGTGGCAGGTTGAAATTGGGCACAGTGAGAAGATTCACATTAGAGAAATAAAAAGATAGTATGAATTTTGGATTGGGATTATTATTTTACTAGTATTCTAGACTGCAGAAAGTGATGGAGAGAATATTAGTATTAACTTTGAAAATGTATTGTATATAAAGTCAGTACATTGCACAAAACAAAATATTAGGGAGTCTTCCAGTGTTCAAACTATCATCTCTTTCAGCAAAAATGTTGCCTCACAATATCCTGATACACTTTGTCATTTCACATTCATCTTTCTTGTTATAATAAACAAAATATCTTACAACATTTATGTTTACTCACTAAGTGAAAATATAGGTGGACTATACATATGAGTTAGGCAAAAATCAAACATTTAATGAGAATTAATTAATCATATGAAATTTAAGGAAAATGTTTATCTTATATTATTTGCCAATTGTATTTCAGCATCATTAATGTGAATATTTATAATACATTTATGTATATGTACATATACACAGATATTTTCATCCAGATAGTACTTGTTAAGTTTGTAAATACACTACTTAATAACACAATTTATGACTTATGCATTGACATCAGAACTGATAATTTCTCTAAAGCACAATAGTCTTGATGTATCTTGTAATATAGAATATATTTCTGTCATAGCATAGATTTTCTTGGAAATTCATAGGAAAAATGAAAAACTATAAGCCTTGAGGAGGAAGTCAAGTTTAGCTTTATATTAATACTGAATTTTCCAAACCTTTTGACCACCAAAACTTTTCTCTCTGTGAATATTGATTTTACAGTTTTGTGAGATGCTACTTTAGGTGTTGATTAGCTAGTCTAGAATTCTTACTTTCTTACTCAAAAGCAAATGGATACTGATGGGCTACAGGTAAGCTTGTTCAGTGGAAGAACTTTGTGGGACTGGCTCATGTGCATTTTGGGAATACTGTTGAGAGTAGTTACACTTTTTCTAGTGGGTTAAAACCTGATTCTCCCTGGTACATACCAGTTTTATTCCAGGAGTTTTAGGCCACTGATGAGAAATAAAAATGACTGTATGAATGAATAAGACATTCATCATGAAGTTTCTAGAGATACCACCAGTGAGACTTCCAACACAGTACAGACATTTAAACAATTTTTCCAAAAACATGGAGGGAAATACTGTGGAAGGCTATATTACTGGTTCTCTTTGAAACATAACTGGAATCATCTATCTCTACCTTGCCACAATGTTTGTAGTATTTTAAGAACATGGCTCTTAGCACACAGTGCTATAATATTAACAACTAAGTTTTAATTATATATAAAACTCAGAGATGAAAGAGGATCTTTCACACTGAATCCTATCCTAATCCATGCAATATCTGCAACTCTGAGGCATGTGATCTCAGTTCAAATGATTGTGTGATGGATAACCTCTTATAGACCAAGGAAGACAGTCTATTTATATCTCTTACTGTTAGAAAGTTTTTAATTTTGCTGGTAATTATTCATCCTTATAAATACTACTCACAGGTCCCAGAATTCTTCTCAGAAGCCACATAAAAAGAAATTTCTTGTCATTTACAATTATATGGGAGTTTAGTCACATCTGAAAAGCCCACTGTCTGGTTCTCCTTTATTTCTTCTAACTTCTATCCAATATTCTCAATAATCCTTATTTTTCCATATTATATGATGTTTTACCAAACAACAAAGCTCCCCTTACTTACAATGATAAGTTCAAGACCCCGAGTGTAAACCTGAATCCTCAGGTAGTATCAAGCCCTGTGAAGACAGGAAGCAAGAGATGAGTACACAGGGCAATTTGTGGCATGGATACACTGGAGAAAGGAGGGTCACATGGGATAGTATGAGAATGTATGATACTACTTACTCAGAATGGAACTTAATACCTATGGGTTTTTTCTAGAATTTTGGGTCATAGCTGAGATATTAGAAAATGAATGTATGCAAGGGACTACTATGTAGTCCTTATCTGCATACAGTTCAACTGGTGGTCATCATTCTTTAGTGGTCAGGACTCAAACACACTTGAGAAGATGTAGCTGAATTGCCACAGGAAAGAGCTGGCACATGTTCACTTGAGACCCTGGAATCCTCCTGCCAACTTTATGTAAGATGACATTGGACCACTTGGCTCTCTAAGCTCTCTACTCTTTCACTTTATATAGTGGATGTAGGTTGAAGCAATTCTATCTTATCCTCTATGGCTTTTTAATTTGATATGATAAAAGTTGACCCATTATACCTTTCCATTGCTCTTATTTGAGAATTTGAAATTAGAATTTGTTTTTAGTTTTGTTTTACCTACAATTGAGATAAACTTGGTATTAATATCCTCCTGAAAGGCATTTATTAAAATGTTAAAATTCAAAAGCTATAATGCCATTTTTTCTTTTATATTTTTAAAGTATAAAACTATGATCATAGTGTGGAGTTTGTAGCCAGTGGCTTTCATTCCACTTATAAATGAAATTCTATTAGAAATATGGTAACAGTTTTAATGGTTTATGTATTTGGGACTCTTAGTTACTACTCATTTGTAACACATCAAAGTGCTAATCATTCATTAGGTACTATAATTTAAATATTGAGCCTTTAAAAATTAAATAAATATAAGTAGGTTCAAAATTAATTAACGGGGACTGGAGAGATGGCTTAGTGGTTAAGCACTTGCCTGTGAAGCCTAAGGACCCTGGTTCGAGGCTTGATTCCCCAGGACCCACATTAGCCAGATGCACAAGGGGGTGCATATCTCTGGAGTTCATTTGCAGTGGCTAGAGACCCTGGGGTGCCCGTTCTCTCTCTCTCTCTCTCTCTCTCTCTGTCACTCTTAAATAAATACAAATAAAAAAATAAAATTAAAAAAAATTAATTAACGGAGTTGGAGGGTCATAGTAGTGTGGAATTCAAAAAAGTTTGAATATGAATATTGAGTGAAATTTATAGTATCCTTTCCAGGCTGTTAATCTTTTTGTTGAAATTTGAATTTATGAATAATCTTGATGGCTCTTATGATAAGTGATCTCATAATTCCTTGGGTTTATGAAATAGTTTAGGTGGAGAGGGCTTGGAGAAAGACCTAATGATAATTATGCTGTACAGTCTAGAAAAATGAGCTGAAAACACAGGATGCAATTGTTCATTGTTTTTGCTTTCGTTCAAAATATGATCTAAAATTTAGCATGTGAGGCCTCAGTAAGAGACTGCTGCTGGTGCTTTGATGTGTTTGGGAGTGGGTTCACTCATTGCTTATGTTATAAACTTAGCTATCATCCTATAACTTGAACTGATCCACTGTTTGAAAAGGTGGATTTCTTTTTCAAAAGGTATTGAGAAGCTGGGCATGGTGGCACATGCCTTTAATCCCAGCACTCAGGAGGCAGAGGTAGGAGAATCCCTGTGAGTTTGAGGCCACCCTGAGACTACATAGTGAATTCCAGGTCAGCCTGAACTAAAGTGCACCCTACCTCCAAAAACAAACAAAAAAAAAGGTAGTGAGACCCAAGGAGATAATCCACTCCTGGCACTTCAGCCATGGCCCAGGTGCAACTACAGAGAATTGGGGAGATGAGCAAGAGTCCTGCTTCCACAGTGAGCCTGACAATTAAAACCAAGCAGAGCCAGGGTGAAAGAAACAGATGCTGAGGATACTCAATTCATACCCAAGCAGAGATCCGGAGGCTCCTGAGAGCTTATCAGTGAAGTAGACTTAAAACACATGGCTCAGGGAATTTTCCCAAAGAGAGCACAGAAAGATTGTAAGAGCCACAAGATGGGACATCATACCCAGAGGCATTGCCCCCCATAACTGACTGTCACTCTCACAGTGCAAAACTCACAACTCCATGAGGATTAGCAGCAATCTCACTGAGGAGGACCCCCAGTAGAATGAGGTCAGGGAGGAGGGAAAACATGGTACCAATACATGATATGAAGTATGTTCTTAAATAAAACAGATTAAAACTAAAATTAATTCATTATTTTACATGTTGAGTTACTTTTGAAACATCCAAACAGAAATGTCAAATAGAAAGATGGGTATGTAAAGTTCATAGTCAGAGATGATCTAAAATGAAGATACAGGTCTGAAAACAAAGCTACAGGGTGAATGTAATCACCCTGAGAAAGCAGAATGCAAGGAATGTAAGTGGTAAGATGATGCAGCCCACAAGATGCCATTTTAGGGCTTGAAGGAGCAATGACTTAGGGGTTTCCAAAGATGTCAGAGGAATACTAAGGGAATACATTGTTATAGAGGCTAATATTTTAAAGCATTCCAGAAGGAGATAGAGAGACTATGTTCCAGAGTTGGAGAAAGATACAGATTGAACTGCATCACTGAATTTAGCAAGGCAGATTTGATGGGGATTTTCTCAGAGCAATGGGACAGACTGGACTGTAGACAGGTGGGAAGGGAGCAGATGAATTAGAATCAGAAAAAAAATATTTTCAGAAAGTGTGGCTATAAACAGGATGTCAAAAGATGGAGCTGGGCTGGGGGGATGATCTAGTAGTAAAGCACTTGAGTCCTTGAATTTGAACCCTTGCAGCCCACACAAAGCCACATGCTGTTAGGACTGTAATCCCAACACACCTACAGCAGGAAGGGAACCAGAGATAGTTGGATCACACAGAAGCTCATGGGCCAGCTAACATAGTGAACACAGCATGCTGAACAAGAAATCCTGCCTCAGACAAGGTAAAGTTAAAGAATGACACCTAAAGTTGTCCTCTTACCTCAACAAACACACCATGGCATGCACATGCATATATGAACACACATAAACACACAAACATGCACACACAAAAAAAATGGATAGAGAAACCCACCTTTTCAAACAGTGGATCAGTTCAAGTTATAGGGTGATAGCTAAGTTTATAACATAAGCAATGAGTGAACCCACTCCCAAACACATCAAAGCACCAGAAGCAGTCTCTTACTGAGGCCTCACATGCTAAATTTTAGATCATATTTTGAAAGAAAGCAAAAACAATGAACAATTGCATCCTGTGTTTTCAGCTCATTTTTCTAGACTGTACAGCATAATTATCATTAGGTCTTTCTCCAAGCCCTCTCCACCTAAACTATTTCATAAACCCAAGGAATTATGAGATCACTTATCATAAGAGCCATCAAGATTATTCATAAATTCAAATTTCAACAAAAAGATTAACAGCCTGGTAAGGATACTATAAAATTCCTAAGACTGGGTTTGTTAGTTTCCCATATTATGACAGATACCTGTAATTAATCAATTTAAGAAGAACAATATTTGTTTTGCTTCCATCTTCAAAGTTTATGCCCATGGCCATTTGACTGTGTTGCTTTGGGCCTACTGGTACAATACATCCTGGTGGCCCCACACCCCACAGTGGGAACATGGTAGGCTATTCTATTCACCTTATGGCAGCTGGGAAACAAAGGTGGGGGGTCTCAGTTCACAGTAGTCCCTTCAAAGGCATGACTTCAATGATCTAACCTGTACTAGACTTCCCATTAAGGTTCAACCATTTCCCAATAATGCCACAGGCTGGTGACCAAGCCTTTAGCACATAGGACATTGAGGGCATTTCATACCCAAGATATAGTACTGGTTAACTTATACAGAGCAGTGGCTTATGGTTCAAGAACCTGGGAGGTCCAATAGCATGTACTGGCTTCTGGTGAGGATCTTCTAGTGGTATCAAAGAATGGTAGAGGGCCTCACATGGTGAGACAGACATGCTAACACATAGAAGTATCTACCTTTTCTTGTGAAGCTACTAATGCTATCATGGGGGACCACTCTTATTTCATTATCTAAGTTGAATTACTTCTTAAAGGTCTATTTCCAAATATTATTAAATTGTGAATTTGGTGCTATTTTTCCAAAAATTGAAATATGGGGGACACTTTAAACTGTGGGGCAAGCCAGAATTCCTTTTAATTTTTCCATCTCAGCAAGTGGAATCACTACCTATTAAGTCAAGCATATTTGAATCTGAAAGTTATCTGGAACTTCCCCCTACTCCAGTTTCCATTCAGTCTCCATGTCTAACTTTTTAACTTCCTGGGAATCTATTTGCCATTTTTATTTCCACAACCTCTAGTATTCACCTCCCATTTCACACTTCCCTTTAATAGGGAAGTGCTCAGTTTAGAGTTTGTGTTGGTAATTGTTGCCTTATGATAGTAGACTCTAAGCAAAAGGAACTGGATCTGGGTCATTATACTAGGAAGGAACTGTTTGAGTAGTCTAGGATAGTGTGAAGAAGCAAATAAAAGGCTAAAACAAATTCAGGGGTGAAGAGATCTGGGGATATAGCTCATTGGATAGAATGTCTGCCTAGCATACATGAAGCCCGGATTCTTTGCCCAACACTGCATAAAATTAGGCATGGTGGCACACACCTATAGTCTCAACACTCAGGAAGTAGATTTATGATGACCAGAAGGTTAAGACTGTCTTCAGCTACACAGTAAGTCTGATACCATTTGGGATACATGAGAACTTGTCTTAAAATGAAATACAATAAAATAAAAATATAATAAAATAAAATATAATAAAATGAAAATTCAGGACTTGGAAGGCAAAGAGATGAGAACTCTGGTCCAGATCACCAAGCTGTAGGAGCCACTGTTTTGTCTTTTCAAGATTCTGCTACTAGCAGAACAATTTTATGTCATCGTACTTAGGAGAAAATATCTCATAATTCTACATGTGTGAGTCAAATCCTCTCCATGCTCAGAGGCTGGTTTGATCAACTAAAGGGAGAGTCCACTGGCTGCAGGGAAGCATGTTTTCCCAAGGAGAAAAAGGAGGTAGTGTTTACAAAGAGGGATGACAATGCTGGGCAGAACCTAATTGTAGAGGACCATCCCAGCAACAATTCCAGAGTCCTCACATTTGAACTTGGTGACTTTCCATTCATTTCCGATTACTTATTTTGTTTTCTCTCTAAAGCACTCAATGGCATTCTTACTTGTTTATAACCCTATAAAACAGCCTTGCTAGCACAATGACTGGCTCTTGGTAGATAACCCATAGACAGGGATTACTTTTGGGAAGAAAGAATAAGAACTATATGGATGCTCTGAAAAACTTTTGAGGCTGGCTGCTTCCTTCACTTCCTTTTTTTTTTTTTTTTCCTGAGGTAGGGCCTCACTCTAGCCCAGGCTGATCTGGAATTCACTATGTAGCCATGGGGCAGTCTTGAACTCACAGAGATCCTCCTACCTCTGCCTCCCAAGTGCTGGGATTAAAGGCACGCACCACCACACCTGGCCATTTATTTGATTTTTAAAAATGAAATTAGAAGTTTTACAAGATAAACAGGAATAGGAGATAGTTAAGCAAAATTCCTTGAGAATAGAGGAATTATTTTCTATTTGTTTTAATAGTAAAAAATACAGAAGAGGGGAGTTTATTCAAAGTGGCCACATTGAGAAGAGCAAATAGATCCAGTGGACCCCACCCCACATGTCTGTATTTTCTATTTCACTTTACACAAAGACATCTCTGAATACACACTCACCTAGGAAGGCTTTTTTGTGGAAATTTCCTTTATATTTCAATGTGATATGCTAATCTTAAGCTTTCTTCTTTTTCCTTAGTCTATATGCACTATTGCAGTTTTTTTTTTTTTAATACTACTAATGACTTTGAAATGGGGCATTGACTCAGAATTAGTGATAATCAAGTGTTAATGGTCTTTGTCTCTGTAGCCTATCAGCAGCTCATCTCAGCTGGCATCAGTTCCCAGAAAATAAGCTAGAGCAGGCTTTCTCAAGACGTATCCTTTTAGGAAAGATTCTTGACTGTTGCTAGAACCTCTCCCTCACCTCTCATTGCTTTTTATCTTTCCACATCCTGGCTTGTGCTTTTGATCAAAGGAAGCGATGCATGCCAGATTCTGTGGGTAGTTAAATGAGAGAAATGGACTAAAATATTCAATCTGAATTCACATAAGACATAATGAAATCATGGAACATAGTTGCCAGAAATGACCTTAGCGATGATCTGATTAAACTCCCTCATTTCTCATTTTTTAAATGAGGGAACAGAACAAAGAAGGCCAAATGATTTTCCCAAAGTCTATAAGAAAAATGATGTTCACACAACATTTTGATTCTCCAAGCATTTCTGAATCACTTCTGCTAGTAGGCCTCTCACAATGAACTCATGTGATTTTTGTTTGTTTGGAGATGTGGTTTCACGCTGGAGCCCAGGCTGTCTTGATCTCTCTCTTTAGACCATGCTGGCCTTGAAGTTATGGTGATATAACCTACCTCAGCCTGCCCAGTGCTGGGATTATAGGCATGAGCCACCATGCCCATCTAAGAGACTCATCTTGATGAATCATAGGAGCAAGGAGATATGGGAATGTGAGGTCAATCAAAATTTCATTAGTGTAAACATTACTGGCATACTTTCCACTTCTTGACCTGTGACGATCCAGGGATTATGATCTTCAAGTGAAAAGCATAAAGTAACCCAAAACCCAAAAAGAAAAGAAAAGAAAAAAAAAGACATTGGGATGGTCAATATGCATTCTTCCCCACCAACTGGGAAATGTTCTCTGAATCCAATGGTGTTCCACCTTAGTAAGAATTCAGTATAGAGATGTTAAACTCCTTTTTGATGGATAGATGTGCATAGTCTTTAATATGCCTCCTGCCGATTCATATTGTGTTGTTACTGGATCTGCTGGCTCTCAGCTACAGTCCTTGCTCTTTGGTCCCATTCTTTTCTGAGCCACTGCAGCAGGACTACTTTTGATAGACTTTTGCCAGGCTTTCCTGTTAGTAAGACACAGTTTGCTTGAGCTGGTTCATATCAGTGTGTTACACCAAATATTAAATCTTCAGAAATCCTGATCCTTTGTTAACACCAGTTACCATCATCATCATCAACCAACAGCAAAGCTGCACTTAATGGAATTATATTAAAAAGCAGAGATAATATATACCTCATTCTTATTTTCATATTATTTACTATCTCTTTGGGCTATTTGCACTTGAGGTTATTTGTAGTATTATATCTATGTGGAGAAAATACTACCTAATGGTAGGTGTCTTCTCACTTTTACATTAGTGATGATATAAGTGATAGTCTGAAGTTTGCAAAAGCTGAAATCAGGGTTTTTAAAAATTTCTGTTATGCCATTTGTTATCTTATTTTCCAGCTGTGTTGTGCTAGTTGGAAGCCCTCTGGAGGGGGCTTGGAGGATGGGGGAAGTTCCTTAGCTTTCTAGGGTACAGGGAGAGCAACAGTCATTGTAGATCTCTGGGTGCCTCACTGCTTGCCATTTGCCAATTCCCTGTATTCTGTTTTCAATACTTTGCATCCTTTGGACCTTTTCTTACACATATAGAAAGTTTATTTAAACTGAGGTCTTTTTGTTCTCAGTAGCATTTTTAATGTCAGATCTTACAAAATTTACATCAATAAGCTATATTTGAGATGGAAGGTCCTTCCTTTTTCTAAAGCATAAAGACACATAAAGGTCAAAAAATAAAAAAAAAAAGAATAAAAAGACCCTTAAAGGCCAAGTGACTATAACAAGTTGCTGAAAAGTAGCACATTCTTTTTACAGAAGATGCTGAGGTCTGAGTATCACATTAATATTTCCAGTGATATGTGATGGAAATTTGTTAGAGTTGTCAAATCCCTCCAGTACATGTTGAGACCTGAGTTTTAGTTTTGACTTGATAATTCATATGTGGCCTTTCATTAGGGTTCCTTTTTATTTTCTACTATGGTGCCATAGTCAATAAACCTAGAATAGAAAATTTGGTAAAAAATGTGCATAGTTTAAAAATATAGTTGAAAATTTTGAAAGTTGAATTGATAGCTAGCTGGATCTGTCTTACAAAAATAGCCTACTCTGCATTTAGCTGCATTTCTGGGGTGTCTTTATGAAGGAACATTCATGTAGTGATCAAAGTCATCATGACTGTATGCCATACAGAAGGACAGTTTCTTCCTTTTTTCATGTGTTTGTATAATATAGATAAAATTGAATTCATTTAGGACATGAGTGGATATTTCCTATTTCATTTAACATAGAAGCATTGATTTTTAAAAATTTGCTGTGGTGGCTCACATTATAAGCACCTATCATGTAACTTTGTGTCTTATATGTTCTCTTTAGTGCTCTACTATTAAAATATTGAGTCCTGATTAAATTTGCCTACATGGATACATCTCTATTAAGTCATGAAGATTAATTTAACGTGCTCATTCACAAAAATATTTTAAGCTGGTATAATAATAGGCTTGTGTTTATAATTTTGCATATCCCCTTATTAACATTATCAAAAGCCAGATGTGAGGCCCCAGTTAACATAGTTTGGATGGAGTGGCAGGTAGGCAAGCCAAGCTGGCTTTTTATGAGTGCCATACTCACATGTGACCACAAGATGGCGCTCAATAATCCATTATGATCTAGGCCTTTTGTTGCCAGCCAAATGACATTTCCACTTATTTTCCATGCTCTCCAATTACATATTAAAACACAGGGTGGGTGGATTGGAGGAGCGCAGACCCCGACCCTTTTCATCTCGTGTGTGTGAGATTGATGAATAACTTCCTTAGGGATTAACAAGTTGAGGTTGAGAATTCAGACACTGTAAGATGCTTGCATCCTCAGTTTCTAGGCTGATGTGTACACCTGTCCATCCTGACCCTGCCAGCACCCAACCTTTTCCATATATTCAGCAGCACCATCTGCCCTCAAATGAAGCAATTTCCCAATAAGTCCAACCAGTAACATGCAAAACAACCTAGTCATGTACCTATTCAAAATGTGAAGGATTGTCTGAAAATGAAAATAGGTGAACAGCTTTCTGTGTTTCAGGCACCAGTTAAGTAAGTAGTCACCACATAGCAGTCCATAGAGAAAAGCTCCAGCAGCAACTGTTTGCAAATATCATCTGTGGAGGAAGATAATTTTACTGTCCAAGTCCTTGTCTTCAGCCAGGTAAAGAAAGCCATTCTAGAGATGGCTGTGGTCGTTAACATTCCTATCAAATTTACCCTGGATTTAAATTTGGTCTTCTTTTTTGAAATAAGATGAAGGTAAAATTTTTCTTTTCTTTCCATTTGATTTTGTTTTTCTTTTCATGACTAATGTCTAAACAAAGACCTATGACTAACTGCAAGACAGAGTAACCAATGATTAAACATTTTCAGGAAAACAGAAGGGCCAGACTTAGACAAGAAGCAGCTACTTTAATGAGTGCCTTATAGCAGGGTTCCTTCACTTTTTTCTGGTATTAATTTGACAACACAATTGATCTGGCTCCTGGATAAAATAGACTGCCTAGGTAGAATGATTTCTGGGACGGCAAGATACTAAGTCCTCAGCAAACACTTTACTATTTGTAAGGCTGGCTTTGGGATAGTTTGGGCTCAGTGGCTAAGCATTGGCTATCAGGAGCTGCAGCTGATAATTAGTGGAGCCTGACATCTGAGCTCTTGGACGGTGGTGAGAGCATGTGACAGGAATGGTGGAAGGGACAGATGATCTAGAAGGGGCAATGTGGCTGGGCTCTAGGAAAAGCCCCATGTGTTTTGCCTGTGGTTCCTTTTAAGGACTTGGTCAAATGGGTGGTGTGAGCCTTTCATTAAGGCTTGTGCTAAAGCCTCATTTTCATACTGATCTTTGCTCCTTATGTCTCTGACAGATGCACCATCTTCCTTTCTTTATTCTCATTCACTCGCTCATCCTTGCAAATTCATCTGTTCAACAACTATTCATTTTGTACTTACCAGAGCCAGGTACTGAGTTAGGCACTATGGATTTGAAGAAGAAAAGCGTTCACTTGTCAGGTCTACAAGGAGAAAATCACTGGGACTATTATGCAGAAAAAATTCATTTTTTTCCTAAAACTATATTCAACTCTGCAGTGGAAACGTTAAATTTTGCTATATTTAGTTAAAAAAAAATGTTAGAGTTAAAAGGCATTGCTGTTTTAAACCAGAGATCATACTTCCACGTGTAGAGAAATTAGTCAACCTACAAATTCTGATTCAATAGGTCCCAGGGGACCATGGAAACTACATTTCTCACAAGTTCTTGGGGTATGTTGACCCTGGCCACCACACTTTGAATAACCAAGTTTTAGCCAGACTTACTAGGGGGCAATTTTAATCTGGGAAGAGAGAAGTTTCTTATAGGGACATTAACCTCTTGTCCGTCACTGATGGAGGAATAAAAGGTGTTAGGAAAAGTCCATGTAAAAGAGGGCAGGGGCTCTTCTGGTGATGGGGGTTCCTGATATCTCACTGTGAGTTTCCAGGTTCAGACACAACACGCTGGGCACTGAGATACGGTTCTCCTAGGAGGAATAACCAATCACTGCCTGCATTACTGTTTTGAAACATCAGAACTGAAATAGCTTTTATGTTCCTAAAAGAAGAAGAGAAAGATGAAAAAAAAGGCCGAGCTTTTGAAGGGAAAAAATAGCTTCCCGATAACCCCCATTAACTACAGGGGTCATTGTGGCAAAATGAATGGGATTAGAAATCTGCTAAAAGCTGCAGTATATGGTACGTGGTGACTGACAAGCCTTTTGCTGAGTAGTTACAAATGGGACTAATGGTTTAAACTTGTTAGTCATTGTCAGAGCCTCTGATCCTCGAGTCAGCCATGAAGCTATGGCAGAAATCGATAAGGCTCCACTTTCCGCAGCGAACTGCCAGACCATATAGATTGCCTGAAGGGAAATGCCAGATCCCTCCCAGGCTGCCAGGTGAAAGCAGGCAGCTCAATCTCCAGCAAGATTGACCACATTGCTTGGGGCAATTAGGCCGTTCACCGCTTTGAACGATGATTATTAACGGGGAGAACGTGGGGAGGGGAAGAAAAGACAGCTGTGCGTGACAAAGCCGGAGCCGGAAGCCATTTCCCGGAGCCTTGTCAGTTTGCTGGTCAACCAGGGCATCTCCCCCCCCCTCCTCTAGTTCAGATTGTTGCACAATGAATGCTCTGGGGCTGCCACTTTCCTTTCCTTTTCTGTTTCCCTTTATTTTTCTTTAGAAGCTGAGAAGGGGGACAGGCAATACTTGGTCGATGATAAACTGTAAACCACCGCTGAACTCCATTAGCCTGGCCTGGAGCATGGCACCGTTCAAAACAATCACACTCCATTGTTCAGCGCCTCCTTGGGCAGCACACTGCCAGGGGCCCAGAATCCTCACTGAAAGGACCCGCAACAATTACAGGCAAGCTCAAGATTATCAGCAGGCTGCAAGGGGCGAGGGGCTGTGTTCACTTTGGCAGAGGGCTCCGTCCCATATCCGATGCACACAAGGCTGAATCCAACGCGGTTGTTAAAAGCGGCCAGGGGGCCAGGCGTGGTGACGGACACCTTTAATCCCAGCACTTGGGAGGCAGAGTAGGAGGGTCACTCAGAGTTCGAGACCACCCTGAGACTACATAGTGAATTCCAGGTCAGCCTGGATTAGAGTGAGACCCTACTTCAAAGAGTTCAGGGGCATCCACAGTTGCCTAGGTGGTGGGGCCCACATGTGTAAGGAAAGGATGTAGGAAGCTTTGCAGGGTAGTTCAACCTTAAATGGGAGTTTTTGCCTCTTTGTGCTTCATCAGTTTTTTCCTCTCTGCCCAAGCTTCAAGGAAGGACTCTCATTGCTGCTCCTTTGGGGTGCCATTCCCTTCCTAAAATTGGCCTCACAATTGCTTTGTTTTGTTGTTTTTTCATTTCTTACTCGGCCCCACCTCCTACCATGCTAACTTTAAGTTGCACAGTGAACCATGGCCTGCGAAGTATCCTTTCACTGTCAAACGGTAAGAGTGGCAGAATGCAGGAGTAATTCCAAAGGGCTACTCCAGAGGCTGTGGGTCAGAGGCTCCTGGAACTCCTTGGACCAGTGCAGCCCCAGATGGAGAATGTTCACCTGCAGGGGAAGCCATGCGTCCAGGAATGGCTATGGCCTTTGGAATTTGGAAAGCACCCAGGAATGATTTCTCCTTCAGAGCCTCCAAAGTTTCAATCTGTTACAGTAGCAACAAGAAACCATACAGACACCTCTCAGCAATAACTTCCCGTAAGACTGAACTTGGCAGTATAGGAAAGGTCCCTCGAAATTCTAAAATCAGTTAGTAATAACCCAAACATGACAACTAATTATGATTTGTTGATTTTAAAACAGCTCTCATCTCAAAGGAAGTAAGAGACAGTTTATTCTTGAGACAAAAATGAATGACCATGTCTCAGGACATGGATTCAAGTTATACCAAAAACTATGTTCTAATGTAGTAATCGTCTTATGAATTTAAAAAGAATTTGTTTATTTTATTTATTTATTTGAGAGCAACAGAGAGAGACAGATAGTGAGAGAACAGGTGCGCCAGGGCCTCCAGCCACTGAAAACGAACTCCAGATGTGTGTGCCCCCTTGTGCATCTGGCTAACGTGGCTCCTGGGGAATTGAGCCTTGAACAAGGGTCCTTAGGTTTCACTGGCAAGTGCTTAACTGCTAAGCCATCTCTCCAGCCCTCTTATGAATTTTTTAAATAGCTACAGAGCAAAATAAATTTGCAAATTAAGACACTTTTCAAACGCATTGGTGGGAACATCGGGTAGGCAAGTTATAGCCAAGCAGGGAAGTCTCTGCCACAGGGTTCAGATGCTGTCAGATGACATTCTTAGCTTTTGGATTGGTGGAAGCTAGGCATCTATCATGTCCCAAAAGGTTTTATGTAATAGTCAAGGACGTTAGGTTAGACTCAGAGGAGATCAATAAGTGACTGTTAGGGGTTTAAAAATAGTCTAAGGTAACTTGGTTCTGGTTCTGCAACATTCCATCTCACTACAATGCCCAAGTGCCAATCAGCCAATCAGCCTCGGAGAGTCTTCAACACAAGAGTGACATTTCCTAGGAGGTTCAGTTCCCAGATTCAATCATGATATTCAGGGTTCAAACTACTTTATATAGCTCTGTTGTAAGAAGCCCAAAATGGGTTTCACTGGGCTGATCTTGTGATGAATGGCAAGATTAATTTTATAGTATCCTCAGAAATTGTTCTCTGTGACTGGTATAATCCTGTCCAGTGATGAGGGCTTGCCAAGTCATAAGACAGTTTCTGCAAGAATAGCCCAACCCAGTTCTTTAGTAACTTACATAAAACACAACAAATTTCTATTTTATCATCCTGTCTCCTTTCTCTCTCCCTCCCTCCCTCCTTCCTTCCTTCCTTCTCTTTCTTTCTTTCTTTCTTTCTTTCTTTCTTTCTTTCTTTCTTTCTTTCTTTCATTCTTTCTTTCTTTCTTTCTTTCTCTCCTTCCTTCTTTCTTTCTTTCTTTCTTTCTTTCTTTCTTTCTTTCTCTCTCTCTCTCTCTCTCTTTCTCTCTCTCTCTCTCGTGTGTGTGTGTGTGTGTGTGTGTGTGTGTGTTTGGCAAAATTTTGAGGCTCTGATGATCTCAAGATAAACTTATCTGCTATTACATAGAATAGAGACATGGACTGAACTGTGGGGCCAAGTTCAAAACTAGAGATCTAGAAGTTAAAATCTCAAATCAACAACATAGATTAAAAAAAAAATTAACAGATTTTTTTTTTTTGAGGGGGGTAATGAAAATGTACTGTGAAGATTAAGCTGAACTGGGTGTGGTGGTGCACATCTTTAATCCCAGCCATTGGGAGGCAGAGGTAGGAGGATCGCTGTGTTAGTTTGAGGCCACCCTGAGACTACATAGTAAATTCCAGGTCAGTATGAGCAAGAGTGAGACCCTACCTTGAAAAACAAAAACAAACAAAAAAGATTAAAATAGCTTCATGAAATATTCCGCTAGCACTTTTACTGCTCTATTCCCTAAACACTGCCTAGCTTATAGTTGGTCCATAGTACATATTTATTGGCTCAGTAAAAACATTCCAGTAATAACAGAATATGCCAGCAACAAGTAAATTGGACATTATGAAAAACAACCTGAATAATCAATTTTGATTCATCAAATTGGAAAAAGGCATACTTTGAGTATAATGATAGCATTTTCCCCTTGGTGTGTTAGTGGGCAAATTAGATCTTGAAAATATCTTAAAGGAACTGTCAGCTTTCCAGCAGAAATGCAGGTGAAAGGCAGAACTACTTACATGATTTCCTTATGAGACCTGTGAGCTCTCGGAGAAAACTGGAGGTCACTGCCCATGACTGAAGAGTATTTAGCACCACTTTCCTCCCAGGAAAATCTAATGAGTCCTCTTTGTAACCCCAAATATAGAGGTTACATTGGGCCTTGAACAATTAATCAGTGTTATGGCATAACAGCTCGAATGTGGAAATTCTGAAGGTCCTACATGTTGATAAATAGCCAGTTATGGTAAGATCCATCAAGTGTGTTGGGGCATTTGGAACTATCACTGTACAATCATGACATGGTCATTATCAGACTGCAAATCGTCCAAAGAAATGACATGCCTCAGGAGGCAAGATTTGCCAGCAGAGCCTGCCTCTTTCTAAACTCAGTGTGCAGCCGGCTCACTGTAAACGAAGCAATACAGCATGTAGATGAGCTCATGGGCAGCAGCTGCATGGCAGAAAGCAATTATAGCACAGAGGCAACTCCATATGTAGGAACTAGGCCTCTGAAATATGATCACCTCTGCCTCACCACCAATGGAGATGCCAAACTGAAATACACACATGGTCGTAATGGAAAGAGAGACCTGACTGTGTAATAGTCACATGAGGAGCTGGGTCCGATCTCAGCAGTCTCCACTGAAACTATGTGGTTTCAGGACTGTTGTGCAAAACTATTGAGGCCCTCTGAACTGGAAGGTGGCACTCTGGGACTCTCACAGGGATATCACAACCCCCTATTCCCTTTGCTTAATGCACAGAGCAGTAGAATAAGGGCACCATGCATTTCCCTTTCCCTAGAAGTTGTCCCTTTTTCGGAAATGAGTGGGCATTAGGCTCGGAAGGCAGTCCTAATGGACAGGAGGAATGACAGAGATCACACATGGGCTAGACTAAGTAGACTTTATAACACACAGTTTAAAGCCTTGCTTGGTATTTGTACCTATAATGATGTAACACTGGGTGCAGGTGGTCACTTCTGCCACATTCTCAGTAGGACAGCATGAAAAGGGGCCACAGAGACACATGGACAAGAGAAAATACAGGCTGAAAGAACTTCTGACTTCATTCCTTAGTTTCACACTCTTGTGGAACCTTGCGCTAACTTCTCTTGGATTCTGTGAGCTAGTCATACATCTATTCACCAACTTCTCTTCTTTGATTCTTCTTTGAGGTATTTTCTCTTTCCCAGGCTCTGACTAAATGGTTCCTCTTCTCCACCAGTTTCCCTATCATTGAGTACTTAACATGTATCAGAATTTATTTGGGTGATTTAGGTATATCAGCTTGTTCAACTCTTACCACCATTCAAAGGCAAACATGATTATTTTACTTTTTCATAAGGATCTAAACTTGGAAAGGTTAGATAATGTGTCTAATGTCATACAGTTGATATGTGGGGGAAATGGCAATTTCTATTGAAGTTACATTTGCATTGAAATTGATTTTACATTTTCTGTGAAATCATTAAACCACCTACTATATAGTAAATGATTTATGCTATAATTTGAGAACAGAATCTATGTAGAATTACTGAATAAACTTGGGAGTATGACTAGAAACCAATGCATCTTTATTTAAAAACTGAATGCTGCTTATGCTTACCTTTGGGTCAAAGACTTGAGCAAACCTTGAAAAAAATAGGCCTGTGTTTAGGAGTTTTTAATGAAATAGCAAGGAATAAGGACTTAAGAAGTATTCATGCTTATTCTTGTTTATAGTTTGCAGATGTATCAACTCTGTGAGGTGAAAAGGGCCACTGGATATTTCATAAATTACTTATATTGGGGCCCTATATAGAGAAGATAATTATACATTATTAGTTTTATATCATAACTTATTTCAATCAAAGTGTTTGGGTAGTACAGGTGTTTGGCTTCATCTCCCTTTCTTTGGAACATAATATAATCTTAGCTGATTCCGTTTAGAATCTGTATCTTCTTTAACTTTCATTTATTCTTAGCTTTTTTTTTTTTCATTATCTGACCACAATCAGTATCTTCTTTGGGTCTATTACCACCTTCCACATGGTCATTATTCCAGTCAGACTGCATTGCTTAGAGTCACTCACACATCTCTGCTCTGTCTGCTGTCTGTGAGTCTTACCACTTGTAGCAGTCAGCTTCATGTTGCTGGGATGAACTTCCAAACCAGGCACAGTTTATGGGAGGAAAAGTATTTATTGAAGCTTACAGATCCAGGGGAAGTTCCATAATGGCAAAAGAAGCTTGCCCCCTTTCACAGGTTCAAGTAGAGAGAAATACCACCAGCAGCACCATAAGCAAGCACATTCCAGAACCCCAGATAGAGCGCAATCACTGTGCATACCTTGGGATGGAATTCAAGGGTCTCTATAGTCTTTACCAACTTAAAATAGTCCCAAGTCTCATCTGAGACTTAAGGTTGTCTCTTAGCTGTGAGTACTGTAAAATTAAAACATGTTATATACTCTCATTATAAAAAGGTACAGAATAAACATTTCCAACTGTTTTAAGGCATAAAAAGGAGAGACAACTTGAGGGCAAAATGAATTTTGACCTAGTTTGTCTATCCTTCCCAATATCCACAGAATGCTTTTCATGAAATAACTAAATAAACAAATGAAAACCACGTTTTTATATATGTAATGTTAATGTTAATGTTATTTTGATGTGCTAAGTGAAGACTAAGATATAATGTACATGCTTGTCATTCTTGGTATATTTTGATACAATATATATTTTATATTTTACTTTATTTATTTGAGAAAGAGGAACACACACACACACACACACACACACACACACGGAGAGAAAGAGAGAGAGAGAGAATTGGCATGCCAGGGTCTCCAGCCACTGCAAATGAACTCCAGATGCATGTGCCACTTTGAGCATCTGGCTTTATGTGGGTACTGGGGAATCAAACCTGGTTCCTGTGGCTTTGCAGGCCAGTGCCTTAATTGTTAAACCCATGGTATATGTTTTTTAATGAATGAAGAAGTACTCATTAAAAATCTTTACACTTAGTTATTGAAGAAGGAATACTGAATTGCCTAGTTTTCAAAATTATCTGTTTCTCTTTCCATAGAAACTGTTTGATCTAATAGACTGGATAGGCTAGAAGTGATGGCCCCTATACTGATGGTATATGGGGAGTGCATTAGACAAGATGTTCATCTGTAGTTAACATGAAAACCTTTCAGAATTAAATAAAAGGAAACCTTTATAGATCAAATAAAAGTGTGGAGGCAGGGTAACTCCAAGAATAGTCAAATTCACAAGCCAACTATAGCAAAGACTTTGTTCTTAGCTTATTGTCTTTGTTCTCCTGCAAGCTTTGTGGTTTCAATAATAAAATTAGTATATGACTTTATTGGGCCTGGTAATCACATTCAGTGTAAAATACAATAACATGCCAAGGAAAAAGATGACAAGCTTTTTGACTATTTTTGATAGCAATACATCTCGTTATAGAAGTCCTTTCAGCAGACCTCAGTTCTTACTTCCAGAATCAAATCAATAGCTGTGCTTAAACTACTTTTGGTAAATGTATTGGGATTATCATGATTGGATGAGGCTTAAAGATTTTTACCTGATTTTTGGAATGGAGTCACCATCATTTCTAGAAAGTATATAGCTCAAAATCAAGAATCTTTTTTAATGGATAGGATAGGTAATTGTATTTGGAAGGCAAAACCAGTATTTGCCACAAAGAGCATGCATGAACATACTCCTTTTGTAGATGATTGATTGCCAGTTGTGGGTAATGAGAGATGGTATGCTTTTGCCTTACCCTTCTACCACTAAAGGACATTTGGTAACGTTTGGAGATATACTCAATAATACTATGGAAAGAAGAGGAAGGTGGTATAGGCTATTGGTGGTCAGAGGCAGGGATTGTATTGTACAATACACATGATGGCATCCCTATATTGTCTGGCTTAAATGTCAGTAGCACTGAATTCAAGAGTCTCACGTGCTTTCTGTGACTTGCACACTGTCTAAAACTCTTAATTCTTAAAATAAATTGACTTAAGACTATGAGAGTCACTGTAATATGTAATATTTTACTTTGGAAGAATAATATATTAGTGAATTTTAATTTCATTAAAACATTCATTAAAATAATTGTGAAAATATTTCATCACATTACCTGGACTCTGAAATGTTACTTATCAAGCAGCAGGTTGTAACAATGGGAATGATGTCCCAGAAAGAATGGATCCAGGGGGCCAACCTACTGCAGGTAAGATCAATACTTCCTTTACTGAATGCAGTAACAACAACAACAACAAGACAGTGTTAGAGAAAGGAGTGTATACTATCTGAGTATGAATGTTAAAAGTGTAATTGGAAAATGTTTTTAAGGAAAATATTGTCTTTGAATTTTATAGTAAGAGAATCCTTTTCTCTCTTTAGTCCTTTGTTTTTCATGTGAATAAATGGTGGAAAAATGGGGGCCTTTGATGTCCTAATCATTTGGGGATTGAAAATGTGCTGGTTGGAATGCTTTCTCTCCATATTATTCTTGAAACTATAGTTGATTCTGTCAAGCAATCTCTCATACCATCAGAGTATTACTTTCTTTCAAGTATGCAGATATACAATGTTACATCATATATAGCTTCTAGCATGTTGGGTTGTATATTGTAGATAAAATGGGTATTTATCAATATTGTTGAATGCCTGCCTTATATTCCTTATTTGTAATGGGTGAAAATCCACTATTATGGAGGAAAGTAGAACTCCACCTTCCATCAATAAAGCTGAGCAATTCATCCTCTGCTTTTTCCCACCCTCTGGCCACAAGAGCAGGAGACATGTCAACTACGTATCAATGGGATGTTTTCCTTGTGGATTTTGTACTACAGGGATCTTGGGAATCAGGGACAGAAGAGGATATGGCTACAAAATGGCAGCTGTGTGGAACACTTGCTGACAACCCAAGAAGAGCTTCTTGGAAGAACTTCATGACCCATACTGGGATATGGCTTGACAGGCCAGTAGGATTTAAGGTACAGGGATGAGTAGAGGAAGTTTTGTAGTCTGACTGGGCAGCTTGGAGTTTCACTTCCACCACTTTCTGATATGTGACTTTAGGGAAGCAGGAGGTGAGTTCTGGGTATTACCTATTTACACTAGAAAGAGGGAAGCTGTGGATTGAAGTGTCCACCTGATTCCAGAACAATATATTCACCAAGAAACCACTTAGTATCATTTTAGTTTTCTAAAATGGCTTCCTTAATTTTCTCTGAAAAGTATTATACTATCTTTCTCACCCAAACTAAACTTTCATGAAGTTGGATGACACATACCTTTAAAAAATATCTAGTCCTCATTCATGATTTGATGTGCTATAATGTCTGTTTTGACTCTGAAGGTGGAAGTCAAAATTCTACAGGAGCCTTGAGCCTTCTCTTGCCCATCTACCTCTTTGCCTTCCTTCCTTGTTACAGAATCTTCAGGCTGTTATTTATTTGGTTGCTTAGACTTAAGCATCTTTGCCTGTTGACTCCCCCATTTTATATTCTCAAATGATTGTGACAGAAAATCAGTGTTATGTGACCTGAACCTAGCGTTTCACAGACATTATCCTTTTGTGCCAAGAGCTCGCTGGACTATAATGTCCAATATTCTAACAATTATCACATTTTCTTTCCCTGCTGAGTACTTGGAAGCATTTTTGCTAAGTAGCTACAGAACCACAGTGGAAATACTCCTGGTCTCTCATGGTCAGATTTTCAAATTTATCCCAAACCATTGTAAAACCTGAGTAAGTGCTTCACATGTGCAAAAAGCTTTGTGACGACAAACAGGTAAGTGGGTTATTCTGGGGTGCCCTATTTGCCATTAGTCTTACTGCAATGGGATTGCAGGGCACTGAACTAGAACTCCCAACAGCTCCTATGGCTGTCTGTTGCCTCAGTGAATTTTATATTAGCAGGCAAATGAAACACTCCACCAAGTGAAAGGAATTCATAATGCAGAGGCTCCTTAAGACTGGAATGTGCTGTACATTTTGCAAAAAGGATTCTGGCTATCAATGTGTGATGATTAAATCTAGATAAATTGCTGCGTCACGACACATCTGCTCTCAAGTTCTTTAAATTTGTGAGGTTCGGCTATAGAACACTGGCTGAACTGGAGCTTACAAATTCATATGATTCTTAAAATGCCAACTGATGAGCTTAGTAATGCCTGGGAACCTCATTGCAAAGAGATTGATAAGCTGGTACAATGTTTCTTTGCTGAACATTAATTAAGACAGTGTAATAAAAATTCAAAAGTACTGGTTTCCAAGCAAGATAGTTTGAATTAATGTTTATGAAAACTCTTTAAGCCGGGTGTGGTGGTGCACGCTTTTAATTTCAGCACTTGATAGGCAGAGGTAGGAGGATTGCCTTGAGTTTGAGGCCACCCTGAGCCTACATAGTGAATTCTGGGTCAGCCTGAGCTAGAGTGAGACCATACCTCAGAAAAACCAACCAAAAAAACAACAACAAAAAACCCTGCTGAATCTATTGGGGGACATCCATTCAAACTACCACAGATTCTGATGCCAGGCGCAGTGGTGCATGCCTTTAATCACAGCACTCAGGAGGCAGAGGTAGGAGGATCACCATGAGTTTGAGGCCACCCTGAGACTCCATAGTGAATTTCAGGTCAGCCTGAGTTATAGTGAGATCCTACCTCGAAAAACCAAAAAAAAAAAAAAAAAAAAAAGAAACCTCTTTATTAACCTGAAAATAATATTCAAAGGTAATATATATGGGCAATGTAAATATCATTTCTGTTGGGCCCTGAAAGGCCCAGGCGTGAGGCCTAGTGGAACTTCCTGAGCCTAGCTGAAATTTGGCGACCTGTCTCTGGCCAGCTATGACTCAGCAGGATGCCTAAGGGCTTCTGGCCTGCTACTTCCTCGTGGTAATTATAATTACCATTTCAATAGTTAAGGTTTACTATTGGCCCTTACCTCTTCCCCCACCCTAAAATCCCCGCCTTAGTCCCCAACATGATATAAGCAACTGCTCAGAGTAATAAAGCGAGTTGTTCCTGCATTGCAAAGACTCCCGACTCAGTGTGGTTTGTCTCCGGTGGCCAGGAGAGGTTTCTGAGTCGTCCAACGCTCATCATCCCCTCAACCCCTAGGGAGGAACCAGCAGGCCTGGTCCTTCCCTCGGCACTACCTGTGCGGGAAGGAGCCCCGCATCTGGCGCCTAACGTGCGGCTCTGGGACCCCGACAGACTAGTGCACCCCGTGAGAGGCAGTCGTTGAGGAGGTAATCGGTGTTTGCGGGTGAGCGTACCCTCATAAGTTATGAGGTAGTCTTCCTATTTACTGCACTAAACTTTGCTTCTATAACCTGTACTTACTTGTCGACATCTCTTCGTTCCCTTTCTCTTCCCCTTCACCTTCGGTTTGCCAGCGGCTTTTGTATTTCTAAAGGCTTGTGCTTCTCTCTCTCTCTGCTTGGGCCTGTGAAGGCAGACCAGCTTTTTCTGCCATTATGGAACTTCCCCTTGATCTGTAAGCTTCAGTAAATATTCCTTCCTCCAAAACTGTACCTGGTCTGGAAGTTTATCTTAGCAAACCTAGAGCTGTCTAATGAGCTGAGATGAACCTGACCATGTGGATGTTAATCTTTTGGAACCTTTATTTTAAAGAAATAGACATAAACTTAATGCTTACAACTAAATGTGTCTTCTGGAGTGATAAGCCAAATTTTATGGACTATTCAGATGAAAATTTAAAAATACTAAGTGCAGACAGCATTAAACTTCAAGGCTTGCCTTATAAGCTTTCTAAGAGGAAAGAAAGACTACAGGGAACTTCGTTGGAACTGGGCTACTGGCATAAGGGCTGGCTACCGCCTACTGCCCAGGCCCAAAGAGTTTAAGTTTAAATTTGTAATAGACTGATATGCTTTACTCGAGATACTGGATTAAAAAATTAAATATTTGTTTTTTCTTTGTTTTGGTTTTTCGAGGTAGAATTTCACTCTAGCCCAGGCTGACCTGAAATTCCCTAAGAAGCCTCAGGGTGGCCTAAAACTCATGGTAATCCTCCTACCTCCACCTCCCAAGTGCTGGGATTAAAGGCGTACACCACCACGCCCAGCTGAGATTTAAGATTTTAATCTAAAACACCTCAAGCAAGTTACAGACACTGAGACAAATTTTAGGTTATGACGGTTCAATTTACATTGTTTTAGTCTCTCTTTGCTATGCCTTATACCAGTTAAAAATGTTTACTCTGTGCCTTTATATGTTAAGTGTTTAACTTGTTTAATTTTACAAATCTCAATATCTTAAATTGGTCAAGACTGTGGGGACCTTTAAAATTAAACTAAGTACAATTTATAATATATGATAGTTATAAGTCTACTGGTAGCCAGGGGCAAAATTTGGTAATTTAAATAGATGGCCCCCTCTTGGCAGCCTGTGCCTGACCCTCCCCTACTGGGAAATGGCAGACAATCCACCTTCTAAGAGACTGCCACGTGGCTCCCTTGGACTGACCCAGGTGGAGACAAGGGAAAAGTCTGCCCTCTTGTGGTGACTGGGCTCACCGCTAACTTACTAGGGCAAGACATCCTTGGAGATGCCGAGGCTTTCATCACTACTGATCATAAGGCCTTTTATAATGATTTGTTAAATTAAAAAAAAAAATCAACAATGGTTTAAGGAAGGGAGGGAATGTCATCCTAATTACTCCAATGAATACCCCCAATTCTAAGGGCCACTGCCCAGCCCCCCCTCCATTTAAAATCCAGTGGAGACTGGGGGACCCTATATGGGTTGAGCAGTGGCCTCTCCCTTCTTCTAAGTTACACCAACTCCACATATTTATTGATCAACAGTTGGAGGCCGGACATATCCGTCCCTCCGCTAGTCCCTGGAACTCTCCAGTCTTTGTCATAAAAAAGCCTAATGGGTCCTGGAGATTTTTACATGACTTAAGAAAGATCAATGAATGCATGATCCCCTTCGGAACCCCCCAGAGGGGACTCCCATGGATCCCAGCTATTCCCAATATATACCATATTACTATCATTGACATTAAAGATTGCTTCTTCTCTATCCCTCTCCATCCAGGAGACATGGAAAAAATTGCATTCTCTGTACCCGCTATTAACTTTTGTGGCCCAGATAGGAGATTTGAAGGGACTGTCTTACCTCAGGGCATGGCTAATAGCCCACCCATTTGTCAATATTACCTGTCATCCATTTTCTCTTCTCTTTTCAATCTCCCCAATACCCTGTTTTATATCTACATGGATGATATTATTCTTGGGTGCCTAGATTCCGCCACACTCCAGGACCTTACCCATCAATGTCTAACTATCCTTCATACTCACGGCTTTAAAGTAGCTCCTGAAAAAGTTCAAACTGTGCCTCCCTTTAAGATCTTGGGCTCGACCCTTACTCAAGATACAGTTTCACCTGTTAAACCACAACTTTATATTCGGGATTCTTACACCTTGCCTCAACTCCAGAAGCTCTTGGGAGAAATTAACTGGATGAGGCCTTGGATACCCATAACTACTGAAGAGCTGTCCCCTTTGTTTGACCTCCTAAAGGATCTTAACTTCTCCTCTCAGGTAATTTTGTCCCCTTGTCATCAACAAATTTTTTATAAGGTACAACAGGCTATAAATACTGCGACCTTAAAGAGGTTCAATCCTAATTTGCCCATCTCCCTCTACATTTTCTCTGGGGAAACATTATGTACTGCACTGTTGGCCCAGGAAGGTGAGCCCATCCAATGGATCCACCTCTCAATCGGTGGGATCCCCAGAGTTTATTCTATAACCAACCAGGTTGCTGATTACATTATCAAGGGCAGAGACACCTCTGTCCAGTTGTTTGGCACAGAACCTCACCTTATTGTCACTCCCTTTAAGATAACTGATTTCACCTGGCTTCCGAGAAATAATAACAGAGTTGCTATGGCTCTCGAGGGGTTTCTAGGTAAAATTGATTGCCATTATGGCCCCCACAAATGGATGAGTTCTTTCTCCAGGTTAGAATGGAAGCCCCCCAGGCTTTTTCTGTCTCAACCTAACCCTGACTTTCTACCGTGTTTACCGATGGAGGACACCTGGGGGCTTCCCTAGTCATTTACCCTCCCTTGAAACAGGAAAAAGAGCCTATCCCCATAAATTCAGTCTCCCATGAGGTTGAGGGGTCAGCACAATTCAAAGAACTATTTGCTGTCGTTCTAGCTTTAGACACTATTCAGGAGCCATTTAACTTATTTTCTGACAGCCTTTATGTTGTTAATTTATTACCCAACCTGGTTGAGGCCCATATTAGATTGGACTCCAACCCTATATCTCCTTTGATGATTCAAGCTCGTTCCCTTTTCTTCAACATCTCAGGGGTCATCAAAACTTACCGGGATTTCTCTCTCAAGGAAACAATTTGGCTGATAAAATGGCCTCTATGCCTCAATGTAATACTATTACAGAAGCTACACGCTTCCACTTATTGACCCATGTCAACTGGAGAGGTCTCAAGCACAGGTTTCCACAGGTACCAGTCAAGAACCTTAAAAAAATTGTCTGGACTTGTAAGTCCTGTCAGCCTTTCCTCCAAGTACCCCCCCTTCAAAATACAGGAAGCAATCCTTGAGGGCTCCGCCCTAATCATCTTTGGCAAATTGATGTCACACACTATTCTCCATTTGGAAAGCTTAAATATATCTTTCTTTCAGTTGATACCTTCTCCTGCGCCTGCTGGACATCAATACATGCCAGGGAAAAATCTAAACATGCCATTAGTCATATGCTTCAATGTTTTGCCACTCTTGGGCTACCTGATCAAATAAAAACAGATAATGGCCCCTGCTTCATAAGCAAGGCCTTTATAGATTTTCTCCAGACCTGGAAAATTTCACATTCCACAGGCATCCCATACAACCCCCAGGGCCAAGCTATAATTGAAAGATATAATCAAACTCTCAAGTCTCAATTACAAAAACAAAAGGGGGAGTCCTTACCCCCACATGACCAACTAAAAAAGGCATTATTTACCCTAAACACTTTAAACTTTTCTAAAGAAAATAAACAATTATCCCCTTTTCAAAAACATTGGTCCTCATCTGTTACCTACAGTCCTATCTGGGTAAGATGGAGGGACCCATTGACTGGGGCCTGGAGAGGGCCTGATCCGCTCCTCACAGCAAGGAGAGGGTTTGGATGTGTCTTCCTGCAAGATGAAAAAAGACCCATTTGGGTACCAGCGAGGCACCTAAAATATTTGTCTGAACAAGGGGACACTGACAATCATTTCTTGAGGGAGTGTCCCACCCCTGAGGACTGTTTCTAAAATGGTCCTTTACCCTGCTAAATTAAATAACTCCCTCCCTTGTGGAGGATTGCTGGCTTTGCCTCCAATCTGGGCCTCTCTGGCTGCTTGCAGTACAGTTGTCCATACGACCTTAAAAAGCTACTCAGCCACCTTCCCCATCCCCGTCCAGCTTTTCCCAATGTTTCCTCTGGGCATTTGGGCCCTTCCTTCTCCTAATAATTCCAGTATAGATGTGAGATACATTCATCCTTCCTTCTGTAATTTTAACAAAACTGAGCCCAGTGCTCAACGCTGCACGCTTTCTGGAATGGCTTATGTTTGCGGAGGCAAAATGTCCTGTAACTTTCTGCCCAGCAATTGGATGGGCCCTTGTGCCCCAGCCACCTTAATCCCAGATGTAGATATCATTCCTGGAAGCTAGATTCCTTGGCTAAGGTAGTCCTACAAAACAGGAAAGGACTAGACCTACTAACAGCCGAAAAGAGAGGCATATGTTTGTTTTTACAGGAAAAATGCTGCTTTTACGCCAGTAAATTGGGAATCGTCCAGGACAAGATTAAGAGGCTCCAGGAAGACATGGAGAGGAGGCGACGGGACCCCCAAGACAACCTGCTACAGACGGGCTTACATGACACCTTACATCCTCCCTCTATCTGAACCCCACCCCATCCTTCTCCTCCTTCTTCTTCTCCTTCTTCTCCTTCTCCTTCTTCTCCTTCCCCTCCTCCTTATCCTCACTGTCGGGCCTTGTGTAATTAACAAAATTACACAATTTATTTACCAGCAGCTAGATATCAGGTCGAGATATCACAGGCTAACAACTCAGAAATTAAGTTCCTCAGATGACCCACTGCCACCTCCCCTGCCCTCCATGTGACCAATGACGGGTAAGATCCCCAGAGGAGGACAACCTAAGACAGGCTGTGGAGTGGCTCAGTGAGCTAAACACCTGGTACTCAATGACGGGGGACAACCTAAGACAGGGGCCACGGTGACTAATGCTCTTACAAAAACAAAAGGGGGAGATGTTGGGCCCTGAAAGGCCCAGGCATGAGGCCTAGTGGAACTTCCTGAGCCTAGCTGAAATTTGGCGACCTGTCTCTGGCCAGCTATGACTCAGCAGGATGCCTAAGGGCTTCTGGCCTGCTACTTCCTCGTGGTAATTATAATTACCATTTCAATAGTTAAAGTTTACTATTGGCCCTTACCTCTTCTCCCACCCTAAAATCCCCGCCTTAGTCCCCAACATGATATAAGCAACTGCTCAGAGTAATAAAGCGAGTTGTTCCTGCATTGCAAAGACTCCCGACTCAGTGTGGTTTGTCTCCGGTGGCCAGGAGAGGTTCTGAGTCGTCCGACGCTCATCATCCCCTCAACCCCTAGGGAGGAACCAGCAGGCCTGGTCCTTCCCTCGGCACTACCTGTGCGGGAAGGAGCCCCACACATTTCTATTTGATATTTATCATAACCATTGCCAAAGCCTTAAAACTTTAACTTAACTGGTATATCTTTGCCACTAACTTCTTCCATATCTCCTTAAAACCCTAGATTTTGTTAATGATGTTTTACCCTTAGGGGGACCCTCTTAGTAGATCATAGAGTTTAGAGTTGGCTGACAAGTTCTAATAATCCAAGCACTTTATGGAAAACTGAGGTCCCATTTGATATAAATCAAGCCAGCGTGGTGATGTTGCCAAGGAATCTCAGGCAGTGTTGGGCTGTGTTGACTCAGAAGAGGAGCAGCTACAGTGGCTGTGACCTTACCACATTCTGAACTTCAGGGTTGCTCTTAGAGAACCATATTCAGCACTAAGTGCACCCTGTTAGGGAACACTGAGAAGAACTGATTCATAAAACAGATCCATGACCATGAGTGATCTTGAAGTCATGCACCAGACAGTTGAATCTCTTCACAAAGGAAGACTCAGGAAGAAAGTGAGAGATACCTTTAGATAAAGGAAAGGAGGTCATGTGGAACTTTGGTCACTAGGAGTAAAAGGGGGACTGAGATGTCCCTGAGCATCTATGCAGAGTCTGTGTACATGAGGGCAGTTATACATTTAGGTGGAAGAGTCCATAGAATTAACTAGAATTCCAAAGGCACATCTTCTGTGTGGCTAACTGTGTCAGAACTGACCAATAATTCTGAGAGGCAAGAAGTCAAAATCCAGCTATATAACTAATGATGTTTTCAGAGTTGGAGTTGCCTTCACATAGCTCTGCCTCCCTGTAGGTGGACTGAATTTCTCATCATGGATATTTCAAAGTCTCGGAGTAATCGTGGCTGGTCTAGAAAAGATTGGTATCAAACAGGGTTGCATTAAACTATTTCTGTGGTTCACACCAATTTGGAGTTTCTAGGATCTTGTGCACACATAATTCAAACAACTCTTGCAAGATATGAACTTAATTGTTGGTTAGAGTCAGTGGATGTATATTTATTTGTTACTGATTTTTTGACTTAAATTAACAAGCATTTTAATTTTTTAAAAATTTATTTGTGAGCAGAGAGAGGTAGAGAGAAGAGAGACACAGGGAATCAGCATACCAGGGCCTCCAGCCACTGCGAACAAACTCCAAATGCATGTGCCACTTTGTTCATCTGGCTTCATGTGGGTACTGGGATATCAAACCTGGGTTGTTAGACTTTGCAGGCAGTCATCTTACCTGCTGAGACATCTCTCCATCCCTAATAAGCATTTTAGACCAAAGATTCTCAACAAAAAATTACCCATGTGATTCTTTTTTTTTTTTTTTGGTTTTTCGAGGCAGGGTCTCACTCTAACCCAGGCTGACCTGGAATTCACTATGGAGTCTGTGGTGGTTTGATTCAGGTGTCCCCCATAAACTTAGGTGAATTCTAGCTCCCCAGCTGATGGATATTTGGGAATTAATGCCTCCTGGAGGGAGTGTATTCTTGGGGGCGGGCTAATGGGCTTTATAGCCAGTTTCCCCTGCCAGTGTTTGGCATACCCTCCTGTTGCTGTGGTCCACCTTATGTTGGCCAGGGGGTGTTGTCCACCCTCTGCTCATGCCATCGTTTTCCCCTGCCATCGTGAAGCTTCCTCTCGAGCCTGTAAGCCAAAATAAATCTCTTTTTCCCAGAAGCTACTCTTGTTGGGTGATTTCTACCAGCAATGTGACCCGGACTGCAACAGAGTCTCAGGGTGGCCTTGAACTCACAGCGATCCTCTTACCTCTGCCTCCTGAGTGCTGGGATTAAAGGCATGCAACCACGCCCAGTTTCCATGTGATTCTTTAATCACATTCTAGTAAGGTTTTATTTTAATGTTAATATTATTAGGATATCTTGTATGAAAGCTGTGAAATATATGAGTATAGTAAATTAGGAGACCTTATAGTTCACCTTTTTAAAAAATAAAATACAACTGTGCTTGTTTGAGAAAATGCACTTTCAATTAATCTCGTCATTGTATAATTTATTTCAAAATTACAGAGCATTAATAAATGCTTATACTTAATACATATAAATATGTATTATATAATATGTATATATTATATATATGTATAATATATGTATTATGTAATTTTCTTCAGTGCTAGAGATCAGATCTAGGGCCTTGGATACAGGGCAAGCATTTTACTACTGAGATATATAACCCTAGCTGTATTACTATATAGCTACAATATTGTACACCATTTTATACTGGTTCAGATATTAATGAATGTTTGCTAGGCACTAGACATAGAACCTGAAGCTTCATCATTATTATCTCATTTCAACTTTACTGTCTCCAATGAAGACAGCATTATTGTTACCTTTGTTTTACAAATAAATAAATTATGCTGGGTGTGGTGGCACATGCCTTAATCCCAGCACTCCAGAAGAAGAGGTAGGAGGATTGCTGTGAGCTAAATAGTTAATTCCAGGTCAGTCTGGGCCAGAGGAAGATCCAACTTTGAACCCCCCCCCCCCGCAAAAAAATAAATTAAACTTATGAAACTCTCCAGACAAACAACTAATGGGTCCAGAATTTGAACACAGATCTCTTTGATACCAGAATACATATAGCAACTATTTTTCTTTCTGTCTCCCATATTTACTGAGGGGTATAATTGCTTACATATGAATTATTACAGTCAGTCATTCAGTCAGTCAGGGTTCACACTTATTTATACATTGTCTGCTTTTCTGATTGAACCCTGATCCACTGGTATAGGTGCACCAGGGAATGGCTTTGATGTGTGGGTCAAAGCTAGAAGAGCTCCTAGCTTCAGTTGATATAGGGATTGTTTCAAGAGCCCAATAACTTACAGTGAAATTTTCAAATGCTGACTCTTTCTCGCCATACACTTGCCCCCAAAGAAGCTTGATATGGAATGATAACAGGGAGTGGCAGGACAATATAAGCAAAAGTAAACACATCCTCCCTGTGGAGTAGCCTCAGAGTTGCAGGGTGCAGTTACAGGGTTTGAGTGGCCTTCCGGACCCTGTACAACATACACTGGATGATAATGGCAAATTGTTTATCCTCTCTGTTTCTGTGACTGCCTGTTAAAATGAAAAATAACAGCATTTACTCCATATGGTATGTGAGGAGTAAGTAGGTTAACATGGGATGTGCTTAGATGAGGATAAGCCTTAGTATTAGTATTTGCACTGCAGTCACCTCTGGGGAGCCACAAGGAATTTGTTCCAGAACCCTCTACAGACATGGAAATGTACAGATGTTGCCATCCTTTATATAAAATTGAATAGTATTTGCATAGAAACTGCATGTATCTTTCCATACACTTTAAATAATTTCTAGATGACTTATAATACTTGATACAATATAAACACCATGCAAATAATTGTTAGTAACCATATTATTTAGGGAATAATGCCAAGAAAATTATCTGCACATGCTCAGTACAGAAGTGAGTGTTATAGCTCTGACTACATGGTTCACAGATGAGATGTGAAGTAACTAATGTTCAAACAATGAGTGCCAGAGAGACAGAGGGCTTGTGATGTGGCTGGAAACCACAGCTGGTGTGTCTACACATCTTTTCCTTTGTGTGGACTTAGCTTAGTGCTCAGTGAAAGAAAAATTCAAGTTTTGCTTTTTTGGCCTTTTCAGAAACTTTTCTCCAAACACATTGATCTATTGTTGATTGACTCTATAGATGAGGTATGTCGAGGGGAGCGATAGACTGTACCACTCTTACTGCTAATGTGACAAGGTAGGGGAAAGCTCTATCTCTGCATTTCTGGAGTGTTCCAATTATTTCCAGCTTCTTAGGGATTGAACACATGCTTCAAGTCCTCAAGAGACTTTTAGGCTTGTCCTTTCCCAATTCCACCCCTTGACTCTGTTTTCCTTCTTTAGATCTTTACTTTGGAGTTAAGATAGAGAAACGGTGAATGGGAAAGAGAGCCAGAGGCCAAGAAGAAAGTGAAAAGAGGCGTTTCAGTAAACCTTGTCCCATCCATCCCACAATTGAGCCTTTTCACTCTTATTTTCAAATAAGTGTCTTCCCCATTTTTCTCTGGCCTTCTTTGGAATAGCTCACCTTTTCTGGCTTTCCAAGATAGGAGAAACCTTTTGAACACAGCTGCTTGTTTGGGCTGATATGGACCCTGGGCAGACATTTATTCATTCCTTTTTGAAGACAGCCCTTCCCATCCCTCTGGGGTTACTTCCAGCCAAAGTGGCTGCTGTCTGGCAACCATGCTGACTAGGACGGTCAAGTTTCAAATGTCACCATGCAAATGACAGTTCTGAGGACCAAAGTCAAGGATTGAAATGCCAAACCTTAAATGTCCCTCAAATACATGTTTTCCCAAGTATCAACTTGCCACAGAATAAACAGCAATTATACAGATGTCCCCCGCCCCGCCAAGTCCTTCCCATTTCCCTCCCTGTACCAAAGCCACTGCACAAGTATTTGTGATAAAAGATGTCTCAGTGTGGCTCGCTTTGTATGTTGATAGATAGAAATGAAAGGTAGTAGGGCATATGCACAACAGAACCACTAAATGACAGAGATATCTCCGGCCTAGTGTTCTGAGTCACAGTGACAGACACACGGGGATTGCTTTTAAAGCTGCTGATGACATACATATCAACAAAGGAGAAGTGGGTGTTTGCTTTAGAAAAGACACTTAAAGAATCTTACCTATGGCTTGGAAATAAATTTTGTACTCAGTCCTTGTTTTTAAGAAAATGAAAGTCAGATTATATAGTCTTTATTTGAAGACCTTCAATAGCGACCCTACCCCAGACCTTGTGGACACACAGCAGACATGGAGAAAGACATACTTTGCAATTCATGGTGCTAAGGACTATATGTTACTGTATGGGAGGCTTAACCATACAGCACGGAGCCAAGCATGGCATGACTATTTAGGCTGTTGAAATTCAGTATGTTCTCTATAAACAGCTAACTGAGTCAAGCTAATTAATACAGAAGGTTGGACTTAATGTCTTTTGAAGTACCCCAAGAGAATTTATAGTGGTTTTTGCTCATAGAACACAGTTATTTATTTTGCTTGTACAGTTGCCCATCCATCTCTAGATCCAAAAGGAATCAGGAGAAAGGACAAGATGAACTCTCCAAGAACAAACCAGCTTTTGATGATTCTTAGGGAAGAGTGAAATGTCTCACTGGCTGCTGATGCCTTTAATATTTCCCCTTAGAGGAAGCTAGTAGTTGTATGAAACTTATACACAGTTCCCAGATGAAAGGGAAAAATGACCCATTATGCTTCAAACTCTTTCATGGAAGTAATTAAATCAACAAAAAGAAAATAAATTCATACATTATGTCATTTTTGAATTATTGGTGAGGGTTTCTAGGACAAGACCCATTGCAATGGTTTCTTTCTATCAAAACTTATTTTCTGTAGTCACTTAGCCTACCCACTAAATTGAAGCCAGCAGACTTTGAAGAGTGAAAAGCAAACTGAATCACTGCAATGTTTTGAGTTTTGATGCCATATGGAGTAGGTGATGTTAAGAAATAAAACTAGAGGTGCTAGGAAGGTGGCTCAGTGAGTAAGAGCACTTGCTGCACAAGCGTAACAAACTGAATTCAATCCCCAGCACCCAGGTGAAAAGCCATGGGTGGCCACATATGCCCATAATCCCAGGGCTAAGGAGGGCAAAGGTGAGAGGACAGTTGAGCCAGCCAGTTTAGTTGAAAAATGGGAGCTTCAGTTTCATTGAGAGACTGTTTTGGAAAAATAAGGTGGACGACCAATAGAGGAGGATTCTGAATGTCTTCCTCTGGCCTTTACGTGCAAGTCCACGGGGTGTATGCATCTGAAGAACAACACACACACACACCCCAAAAAGAAAACAAAAAAACTCAAAACAAAAAAGAAAACCAGAGAGATAAAAATACAGGTCTCCCCATAAGATCCAATTTCAAATAAGTAGTAAATATATTTTATAGTGCAGGTATATTTCAAATGTTGTAGCAGCCATACTTATACTAAAATATTCATTGTGCAGCTGAAATGCTAAGAATATTTTTTTTTTCCCCATGAAACTCAATTTTGATTGAGTGCTAGTCTAATTTGTTCACCTGGCAATCTTACCATACTACCTGAACTTGTAAAATCTTATAAGATGCAGTGGCCCTTTGGTAAGTATATTTAAGGGATTGGATGGGTATGTGTGGGGTGTGTTTGCTTGTGTGTTTGAATAAGCTGACTCCTTAATACTGGACTGCCTTCAATAAGAGGAGATCAGGTCCCATTGTCCTGGTGACAGTGCTGCAGCCATCCCTCCAGGGAAGACTGGGACTTGAGGTGCTACTCAATTCTCTGAAGAGGTCTGTAAGTGAGGAGCTGCTTCCCCAGGATCTGTAGAGACTGCAGAGTTCAAAGTTCACCTGGCCTTCTACAGTGTGTGGGTGTGCTCTTTCTGGAGTGATGAGGATTTCAAGTGTTTTCTCAAATCCCTTCATTAAGCTAATAAACAATTTTCAGAATCTTTTCCTCCTTCTTTGCCTTTTTCTTAGGGATCTGTTTTAAGACTTTCTTTTAGGTATATTCAATATGACTTTACTTTTCTATAATGTCTGATCAGCTATTATAACATGAAGCTTCATCTTTAAGCACATGTGGACAATCTCTATAGCCCTCCCTTCATTCTCTGATTTTAACTACTATGAATGAAGAATAGTCCTGGATTTAATGATGAACACAACATAGTTTCTACTGCCGGCAGCAGGCTATTGGAAGCTCATTGAAGGCCTGGCGAGAGCACATGTAAAGAGCTAAAGATAATGCAGGATATGACAAATACTATGATAAAGATAAATGTGGCTTACTTTGGTGTTATAGAGGAGGAACTGGTGACAGGGTGTTGGAGGAGAACTTTTTTTTTTTTTTTTTGAGAAAGTGATGGCAGATTTGAATCTTTGAAGAGGAGATAAAGGATGTATTTAGATATAAGAGAAGGAGGAGTGTTGTTATATAGATATAGCAGCTAATCTGAAGGTCCTCAGGTGTGAATGCATTGTGTTAGAGGGGCTGGCAGTGGTCTAGAGTCACTGTACCATAAGGGAGAGGATAGGATAGAGAAAAATAAGGCTGACAAAATGAAACAGAAGCCAGAATTTTCATGGCTGGTCATACTGAGGAATGGAAATTTTGACCTGAGAACAATTGAAAGTTGACAAAAGCTTCCAGTCATGAAGCAGTGTAACCATATTTCATTGCTGAGTCATTGCAGTGGCTACAGACCTGAGAAAGAGAGGCTAGACCAAGTTAGATGGCCAGTTTTGCAGGCAGCTTAATTCATTCAAAATGGTGTTGAGAGTGACTGGAAAAATACTTTAGAAGTGGGAAGGTGTATATATGTGTGTATATAAATCTTTTAGAGACTTAAAATGGGTTGGACTTTAGTGTCAGCATGGATTTCATGAGCTGGAGTAGAGGGAGGTGTTAATGGCTTTGGAAACTGATCACAGATATGGAAGGGAGGACTGGCTGGGAGGAAGCTGAGAACTAAAGAAGCTCAGAGGTCATTGCATTAAGAACCTCCACATGGTAAGTGGAATAGCCTTCTACCTCACTTCAATTAAACCCAATAGCACAAGCCAGAGAATGAAGATTATAATAGCACTTTTCATTGATACTATGTACCATGTTTCTTTTTTCACTTCGTGATCTTTGTTAAGAAGCAAAGCATGTCTTCTCTTCAGAAGCAAGGAAGAAGCCCTTCTTCTTGCATCTGGGGCTAGTATGATAATGTGCCTGTTTCGGAATCATTTGTAGCCAGAGTACAGACAGACTGATAATTTAATTCTGGGCTCCACACTTCTGGTCAAATAAGGGGTGTCTATATACTCAAAAAAATTTTAAGGGGCTGGAGAGATGGCTCAGCAGTAAAGATGCTTGCCTGCAAAGCCTAAGGACTGACGTTCAATTCCCCAGCACCCATGTAAAGCCAGATGTACAAAGTAGCACATGCATCTGGAGTTCATTTGGAGTGGGTAGAGGCCCTGGCTTGTGTCCATTCTCTCTCTGTCTTCTCTCTCTCTCTCTCTCTCTGTCTCCCATGCATGGTGACACATGTCTTTAATCCCATCACTTGAGAGATCAAGGTAGGAAAACTGTTGAGTTCAAGGCCAGTCAGAAACTACATAGTGAATTCTGGGTCAACCTTGGTTAGAGTAAGACTCCACCTTAAAAAAAATAAAATAGGGAGTTTATCAAGAGAAAGAAAAATATTTGTAGAAAGAGGCAATAATTCTGGAGGAATTTGCACAAAAGGATGATAAAGAACAGAGTAGGAAAAGTCTATTTCCTGGTAGAAAGCACTGGGGACTGCAGTGAATTGTATTAGTCTACTTGATAGACTGTGTGGTTTAAACAACAGGTTTTTTTTTTTTTTCACAGTTCTGACTTATGGACCACCTAAGACTAAAATTCTAGCTGAATTAGTTTTCTTTTTATATTTTAATTATTTATTTATTTGAGAGAGATAGAGAAGGAGGGTGATGGAGGGGGGTGGTGGGAGAGAATGGGTGTGTTAGGGCCTCAAGCCACTATAAATGAACTCCAGGCACATGCAGCACCATGTGCATCTGGCTTATGTGGGTTCAGAGGAATCAAACCTGGGTCCTTATGAATTGCAGGCAATCACCTTATCTACTAAGCCATCTCTCTAGCCCTCAATTAAAGTTTGATATGCATGCAGAAATCAAAATGAATGGGACTTTTCGCAGCATTTGTAAGTATTCAGCTATTTTATTAGCATCAATCTTTATTATTTGAATGCTCCAACTAAATTCATCTTGAGCAAAGGAAAAAGATTTTCACCAAGAAAACTGTGGGTTTCTTTAGCTGTATTTACATTTGTCATTTCTCATTTATACATTGATTTTGTAGCCATAGAGAGGTCTGTGGCTTGAATTTAGTGAGAGAGGGATACAGAGAACTCTGGATGTCCATCCATCTCTACCACCTTTATGTCTGGAACTTTAGGCAATGAAGAGAAATGGGCAGAAAGAGAATTTGGGGAATCTAGCTATTTAATATCAGTAGGCCATGGTGGGGAGTGAGCAAGTATATTTGAAGTCATCAGATGAAAGAAATTATGCAATTCTAAGCAGCATTCACATCTTGGTTTTAGAAAATTGCCTAGTGAAGAGTTCTGGGGAATCTATACTACACCCAGCCACTTAAAAGACCTGCCTGTGCCAACGACCTGGGTGGAATAACTGAGGAGAGCTAGATACTGGAAAACACCTTTCCACTACATGGAGCCGGCCAAGAATGAGGGCATAGCAGGGGCCATGCATTGTGCTTGTAGTACAGTCTCTCTTAGAGTCTTGGGGGAAACTGAGGCAGTGTATTGGGCCTGGTTTTTGTCTTTCATATCTTGGTAAATCTTTCTTGAAAGCACTTCTGGCTGGTGTCAACCACTCCAAGATTTGTTTCAGGTCTCTGTTCCTTCTCTCCTCTGTCTGTGGCAGTAGCTTTTTTTCTGAAATCCTGGTTTTATTTTTTTCCAATTTGGAAGTATATCATGGTTTGTCTCTAACTCTGTATCTCTGATGTACAATTTTGGGTTTCAGGAGGGGTCTTCCAAGTTGCTAAACCCCAATTTTGGGTCCTACCATATTTTTAACAAAGAATTAATAAAAATGAACTCAAGAAGGATAAAATATGAATTATCAAGTTTACTTAGAGAGCAATCACAAATTTTGGGATTTATTTAAGGGAATTGGGATGTAGGAAGAAGGCTAGAACAAATCATAAGTATGTGGAAAGAAAGAAACATGTATTCACGTAGAAAACACAACATAGTTTGTGATATTTATTTAAGAGAAAAGGCTGAGGTAGAGCCATAAATGCATGGAAGATAGAACCTAGCTTCTGTAGGGAGAATTAGAAGGAACATGTATAGTATTTGTCCTGAGCTTCTCCACTGAAGAAAGTTAAGAAAGAAAATGGTGGTGGCTTCAGGAACAATAGTAGAGGGGAAATATCAAAGCAGAGACCAAAAATTTCAGATAACAAATGAGTATCGAAGATATTCACACCCATGGTTACCCTAAATGAGAGAAATTACACAGGTAGCAAACACACAGATGAGAGGAAGCAGCCATGTGGTATTTGAGTGCAAGGGAAATATGTAGCAGATTCAGAGACCAAAGGAAGATCATACATGTAATTGAAGTGATAAGTTACCTCAAAGTACAAAGCAGAGGCATGTAGAAAAACTACTCAGACTAAAAAACAATATTCTCTCCCTCAGTCACCTAGCAGGCTGGGTGTGGGGGGGAGGGGAGCCAGACTCATATGTATCTAAGCAGCAAGGGAATGCAGAGAGTGAGAGAGAAAGTTGAGAAAAGCATCCTTTATAGTTTACTGAAAATGCACTCTGGTCAGATTCAGGTCTGCAGAGGGAAGGACTTACTGGTTTGTAGTTTTGAAGGGGTAGGCTACAGGGCCAGCCCACCTGGGCAGTGAGGTCCCCCTATCTAGGTAGTCGCTACACTGCGGGCAGCAAGGGGCTGTGCAGCTGTTGTCGACGAGTCTCGATGAGATACGAGTCCCAGCCCTGCCAGGGTGAGGTGGCACTGGCTCTCGCTGGGCCTCGGTTCCCAACCACCTGCCAGAAGAAGCTAGCTGCCCTGTTTCCCTTCATCTCTTTGCCGCTTTCCTTTCTCTCCCTTTCCTATGTTATCCTTGTAATCTTTTGGTCAGCATCACATATATCTTGCTTTATTGTGTTTTGATCTTGTCCTACCTTTTCCACCTGCTCTCAGTGCATCAGAGATCCATACTCTCTTCAGAGACTCATGTGGTATACTTTTGTATGGATTAAGCTGTGTATCAATTAAAGATGGGCTCCTTTGCTTCCATGTATGGACTTCAGCATATAAAGTTCTCTGATGGGGTATTATAGGGTTTTAAATGGAAACCCCATACCTGAGCATGTGTCTGCTTTGAACCAAAGAATTGCATAAACCAGGCTAAGAGGGATAATTATTAAATTATTACTTTTAAATTCATAAGGCAAGGGAGTGAGAGAAGTTCCAGGGACCAAAGATGGGGGAATAGATACAGTCACATGGTCCAAGGGCCCATGTACAAGTCCATGGGCCTGGGGAAAACAAAAATTTCCTTTTCCACCCTGGCAGCAGCCAAGCTATCAGGGTTGGAAGGACAAAACCTTACCACTGGTGAAAACCTCAGGTGCTGGGAGATGAACAGCTCAGGAGCCAGGAAGAAGAGCTGAGCCCCTTGTGGGCTTTCATGGGCTTTGTGTTGGGGACGGAGGCTCTGAAGAAGACAGCACACCTGTGTGCGGCATCCAGCAGGGCTGGCCTTGAATCCCGAGCACCTGAGTGAGTCCAGCTCTGTGGTAGCTGCTGCAGATAGCTGGGCCGTAAGCAGCCTTGTCTGTTTAGGCGCCACTCGGCAGATGGAATTAAGACTACTATTTCTCTTATGGGCCTTCCTGTCTGTCTTTCCCTAACACTATCTCACTTCTTCTTCCTCTAACCTTTCTATTTAGTACATAGAGCTTTGCTAGGGAGAATGCTTTATTTTCAACCAGTGTTCCAGACTGTGTACTAGCCTTCCAAATATCCCCTCTGTCTGACAGTGAAACAATGCAGGAAATGGCATTAAACCCTAATGTAGTTAAATCTCAAAGCTCCCCGCCCCTACTTGGAGTCTTCAGACTACATTCTCTACTGGTTTCCTGCTGTTTGTGCCACTAGGAGCAATAGTAAGGGATTGTAATTGAGTGCTTGGGGGTCCAGGAAAGTCCTTGAACCCCAAACCCTAGGTTTGTTTTAAATTTTAATTAAGAATTGAATAAAAAAGGCTAAGAAGGTTAACTATTAAATTATTATATTTGTTGAGAGAAGCACAGAGCCAAAGAAAGGCACCCACGTGGAGGGACTGAAAAAACAAACAACAACAACAACAACAAAAAACCAACCAACCAAACAAAAAACAACCCTTGAAGGAAATGAGAGAGAAAAGAAAGTTCAAGGAGCTCCTGACATGTGGGAAGCTGGCAGGGATAAAGAACCTATGTGGAGAGTAAGGGCTAGGGGTCCCTCCCAGCTGGGCTTGGGCCAGCTTGGCAGAGGGAAACCCCACAGCTGGAAGTTCCCTAGTGGTCAGAAGCCTGCCCTCTCCTTGAAAGGTATTTATAACCTTGTAGTGGTGGGCTGTCTTCTGGCTCAGGTGAACCAGAGAGACAGCTGGTTGGTTAGGACAAGGGGTTGTATTAGCAAGAGGCTAGCCCTGACTTGTATAAATCCTATGAAAGACCTCCCTGCCAGGAGGGATCCTGGTAGTTTGTGGAAAATCAGGTCTAGGGAACTAGGCAAGACATAAGAAGTCAGATCATCTTTGATTTCTAGCAAGTGCTGACTTTTCTGCCTTTTCCTTTATTTCAGGGGTTGTCACCCTAACTGTGCCCTCCTCTCAGGACCAATAGATGGGGAGGTTTGTGGCTATGGGGCAACTCAGTGGGGTGGTTCTCCACTAGGTAGAGCAGGACTGTGTTGTGTTAGCTAATGAGTCCACTCTTCTGTGCCCCTCCAGTTAACTGGTGTCTCCCTCAGTGTGGCGGCAGTTCTTCCTCATGAGATTCATGTTCAACTGAGGGTCACTAGCAGCATCTCAATGTCACTACTGCTTATGCAGCCTTTCTGCACCTTGTACATCTATACACCAAATTAAACACATTCTTCTTGAAATCGCTAGAATGAGTTTTTCCTGTTGCTCATCATGGGATTATAATCATCTAAAAAACAACAACAACAAAAACCTTTGTCACAAGCCGTCTGTGAAATTTCATTTGAGGAGGCAATGTTGTAGGTGTCACAAACATAAACCAGCAATAAATTCCTTAGATGGAGGTCAAGAGAAAACCATTTATAATGATAAACACCGTATAGAGAAAAAGAACATTATATTTACAGCTCTTGACATCCAACCTACTTTTATTTATTTATTTATTTTTGTAATGTGGTGTGATTTTGTGTGTGTATGTGGAAGGGGGGTTGGTGTAGTATGGTGCCCCATATAATCACCTGAATTGGGGGTACTCACCTGCTCATCTACAATGGCTAGAGAAGAACAACTCGTGTCCCACTCCACCGGTCTTCTGAGTGGTGGTGTGTTGAGCTGGAGTCTCTACTGATTCCTGTGCTTGCAGAGGTTCTATGATGCTTAGGTCTCTGATACCCTGTGTGACTGGGGTTAAAGAAACACATGGCCATGTCTAACTGTTTACTTGGAATCCGAAAATTCAACCTCCTGTGGTTTTAGTCCCCCTCAGGCCTCCATGCTTGTGCAGGATGCACACTTTACTTCTGAGCCATTTCTGCAGCCCAGCCTACCTTCTTTACTAGCCACACGTGTATAATGGGCTCATTTTGGACTCTCTTTGAAGTTTTGTTTCATCACTTACAAAAAGGTGGTGTCACTGTAATAAGATCACATGGAAAATGCATGTGGAGGTGTGGATGGAGTTCTGTGCTTGAGCACTTGTCAAGCATATGCAGAGTTCTGAGTTTGATCTCAAACACCATACGGAAAAAAAGTGAAGAAAGAACACTCTTCAAAAGCAGAAAGTGGACTACGTGGAGAGGGGAGGAACAGTAACAGTGAGGGGGAGGAAGAAAGGGCATGCAAGGGTGGTGAGAGGGGCGAATATGGGCCAAGTTCAACGGTATTATAGGCATAAAGATGTAGTAATGAAAAGCAGTATTTTGAATGCTCACTAAATAAATAATAAAACCAACGTTCAACCTTCTAAAACAGAAAAAAATATATGTGGAAATATACAAAGTCCACATTGCTATAAAGGTGGCTATACTCCTTAGTTTGATATCAATCTAGTTAATGATTTCCTAATAAGTTATACAGTTATAGGTATTTTATTATGTGAGAGTGCAATGCCTACAAAGTGATTCTGAATCAAGATTAAGGTAGTAAGTAACTTCTGATAATACCATCATTTGGGGTAAATTGGCTCAAAATGTCTGGCCATTTTAGGACCTCAGTTTCTTTATCTGTAACTGGGGAGCAGAATGCTGACCTGCCTCCTGGATGTGTTGCACGCGTTAATTAACTGTGTGACTGAATATCGTCCTCAAGGTGAAGCACTTAAATGCCAAGTATTCTCACTGATAATAAAGCAGATACTTCTTGAAGGAGTTGTCATGAGGATTAATGATTTAATTGTGACAAAGTGCTCTGATATTCTTGGATGAAAAGTGCTGTATAAGTTTGAAGGGGAATATTATTAAATAACTCTCCCAGAAGATCAGCTTCAAGTAAGGCAACACTGATCTACACTTGCCTGAAACACAAACGTTTCTCACATTTCTTCTGTAGTTGGCTCATGAAGAGTCACTTCAAGGTGAAGCCTTCAAATCTGTCAACAAATGAGATAACTGAGAACTAACCAGTGCAAATACCTTTCTATGGATGAGAAGTAAATCTAGTCCTTATGATTTGCTAATCTAACTCTCCAAGTAGCTGTCATTTCTTAATACTCTGGCCACAGTGGCTTTTGTTAGTTTCTTTAATCAGAAGCTCTTTCTTTCACGTTGTGACTTTTGTGTTGTTATTCCTGGTTTTGCCCAGCACTGGGCACAGCCACCTTTCCCTTCAAATATCATATCATTCACTTCTCAGAGACTACTTTCTCACTATTCCTCCTGTCCCCAACCTGTTCCTTTAAGTCACACTAGATTTTTTGATTGTCATTAGAATTTATCCGAAAATCAATTTACCTTGTCATTTACTTGTTTAATTACATGTTGCTTGCTTCCTGTTACTAAATGTTAAGTGTGTAGTGATATTAATGTGGCCTCTTTTATCTTCTGCTTTTCATTTTTGGCTATATATAGAGGTTTTTTAGATAATGAATTATTTATGCTATTTCTATATCCAACAAAAGTGTCCAGTGAATTATCAGTAAACTATGTTGACGTTGAAGCATCTAAAACAAGGTCAGGTTTTGTCAAAAATTGGAAACTTGAAAAAGTTCTCTGAACTTATAAATATCAAAAAGTTAGCTATAAAAGTAACAAATGGTAGACTAATAATGCAAAACTTAAAATTCTTTTGACCAACGTATAGGGTTACAACATTGACATTTTTTTTTCTTTGCATTTCACTTTGAGATCATATATTTTCTGGGACCTCCAATCTCTTAATAAAAATATAAATATTAAGCCATAGTAATGTCCTAGATGGATATCCAGGCCATTCTGTGTCTGGAGGGAGCACGTTGTAAGGAGTCCTACCCTTCCTTTGGCTCTTACATTCTTTCCGCCACCTCATGCTCATCAGACCCTGAGCCTTGGAAGGTGTGATCGAGATGTTACTTGTTACTCTGGTCACTTCTTTCCAGCACCACGATACCTTCTGAGTCGTCCCAAGGTCACTGCCATCTGAAGAGAGAAGATTCTCTACCCAAAGTGAGAGTAGCATTAATATAAGGGTATGAATATTAAGAGAAGTGCTTACTGGGCAGTTTGATAAGCATAGTATATACACTTATCTAGACATCAGCAGATGTTACACCCCTAGGGCTCATGACAACCCCTGTTTTAAGTTTTCAGTATCAGGGATGTATTCCCTCCCTAGATGGTGAGTCAGTCTGCAAACTAGGCAACTGACTACTGTTTTGGTGAATGAAGGTTTATTTTTTTTTTATTTTTTTTTATTTTTAAATTTTTATTAACATTTTCCATGATTATAAAATATATCCCATGGTAATTCCCTCCCTCCCCACCCCCACACTTTCCCGTTTGAAATTCCATTCTCAATCATATTACCTCCCCATTACAATCATTGTAATTACATATATACAATATCAACCTATTAAGTATCCTCCTCCCTTCCTTTCTCCACCCTTTATGTCTCCTTTTCAACTTACTGGCCTCTGCTACTAAGTATTTTCATTCTCACACAGAAGCCCAGTCATCTGTAGCTAGGATCCCCATATGAGGGAGAACATGTGGCGCTTGGCTTTCTGGGCCTGGGTTACCTGACTTAGTATAATACTTTCCAGGTCCATCCATTTTTCTGCAAATTTCATAACTTCATTTTTCTTTACCGCTGAGTAGAACTCCATTGTATAAATGTACCACATCTTCATTATCCACTCATCTGTTGAGGGACATCTAGGCTGGTTCCATTTCCCAGCTATTATAAATTGAGCAGCAATAAACATGGTTGAGCATGTACTTCTAAGGAAATGAGATGAGTCCTTTGGATATATGCCTAGGAGTGCTATAGCTGGGTCATATGGTAGATCAATCTCTAGCTGCTTTAGGAACCTCCACACTGTTTTCCACAATGGCTGGACCAGATTGCATTCCCACCAGCAGTGCAGAAGGGTTCCTTTTTTTCCACATCCCCGCCAACATTTATGATCATTTGTTTTCATGATGGTGGCCAATCTGACAGGAGTGAGATGGAATCTCAATGTAGTTTTAATCTGCATTTCCCTGATGACTAGTGACGTAGAACATTTTTTTAGGTGCTTATATGCCATTCGTATTTCTTCCTTTGAGAACTCTCTATTTAGCTCCTTAGCCCATTTTTTGATTGGCCTGTTTGATTCCTTATTAGTTAACTTTTTGAGTTCTTTGTATATCCTAGATATTAATCCTTTATCAGATATATAGCTGGCGAAGATTTTTTCCCATTCTGTAGGTTGCCTCTTTGCTTTTTTCACTGTGTCCTTTGCGGTGCAAAATCTTTGTAATTTCATTAGGTCCCAGTGGTTAATCTGTGGTTTTATTGCCTGAGCAATTGGGGTTGTATTTAGAAAGTCTTTGCCAAGACCAATATGTTGGAAGGTTTCCCCTACTTTTTCCTCTAGCAGTTTCAAAGTTTCCGGTCTGATGTTAAGGTCTTTAATCCATTTGGACTTAATTCTTGTGCATGGCGAGAGAGAAGAATCTATTTTCATCCTTCTGCAGATATTTATCCAGTTTTCAAAACACCATTTGCTGAAGAGGCTGTCTCTTCTCCAATGAGTATTTTTGGCATTTTTATCGAATATCAGGTGGCTATAGCTACTTGGGCTTACATCTGGGTCCTCTATTCTGTTCCACTGATCTACATGTCTGTTTTTGTGCCAGTACCATGCTGTTTTTGTTACTATGGCTCTGTAGTATAGGTTAAAATCAGGTATGGTGATACCACCAGCCTCTTTTTTGTTGCTCAGTATTATTTTAGATATTCGAGGTTTTGTATGATTCCAAATGAATTTTTGGATTGTTTTTTCTATTTCCATGAAGAAAGCCTTTGGAATTTTGATAGGGATTGCATTAAATGTGTAGATTGCTTTAGGTAAGATTGCCATTTTCACGATATTGATTCTTCCAAGCCAGGAACAAGGGATGTTTCTCCACTTTCTAGTGTCTTCTGCAATTTCTCGCTTGAGTGTCTTAAAGTTCTCATTGTATAGATTCTTTACTTCCTTAGTTAGGTTTATTCCAAGGTATTTTATTTTTTTTGAAGCAATTGTGAATGGGAGTGATTCTCTGATTTCATCCTCTGTGTGTTTGTTGTTAGCATATATGAAGGCTACTGATTTCTGTGTATTTATTTTGTATCCTGCTACATTGCTGTATGTTTTGATTAGCTCTAACAGCTTGCTAGTAGAGTCTTTAGGGTCCTTTATGTATAGAATCATGTCATCTGCAAATAGTGTTAACTTGATTTCTTCCTTTCCAATTTGTATCCCTTTTATGTGTGTCTCTTGCCTTATTGCTATGGCTAAGACTTCCAAAACTATATTAAATAGAAGTGGAGACAGTGGACACCCTTGTCTTGTTCCTGATTTTAGTGGAAAAGCTTCCAGTTTTTCCCCATTTAGTAATATGTTGGCTGTAGGCTTGTCATAAATAGCCTTTATTATATTGAGATATGTTCCTTCTATTCCCAGTCTCTGTAGGACTTTTATCATGAAGGGATGTTGGATTTTGTCAAATGCTTTCTCTGCATCTAATGAGATGATCATGTGATTTTTGTCCTTCAACCCATTTATGTAATGTATTACATTTATAGATTTGCGTATGTTGAACCATCCCTGCATCTCTGGGATAAAGCCTACTTGGTCAGGGTGAATGATCTTTTTGATATACTCTTGTATTCTGTTTGCCAATATTTTGTTGAGAATTTTTGCATCTATGTTCATGAGGGAGATTGGTCTGTAATTTTCTTTTTTTGTTCTATCTTTGCCTGGTTTTGGTATCAGGGTGATGCTGGCCTCATAGAAGGAGTTTGGTAGGATTCCTTCTTTTTCTATTTCCTGGAAAAGCTTAAGAAGCAATGGTGTTAGCTCTTCCTTAAAAGTCTGGTAAAATTCAGCAGTGAATCCATCCGGGCCTGGGCTTTTTTTAGTTGGGAGATTATTGATAACTGCTCGGATCTCCATGTTTGTTATAGGTCTATTTAAGTGATTAATCTCATTTTGATTTAATTTAGGTAGGTCATATAGATCAAGGAAATCATCCATTTCTTTCAGATTTTCATACTTTGTGGAGTATATGCTTTTATAGTATGTCCCTATAATTTTTTGAATTTCTCTGGAATCTGTTGTGATGTTACCTTGTTCATCTCTGATTTTATTAATTTGTGTCTCTTCTCTCTTTCTTTTGGTCAGATTTGCTAAGGGTTTATCAATCTTGTTTATCCTTTCAAAGAACCAACTCTTTGTTTCATTAATTCTTTGGATTGTTCTTTTTGTTTCTATTTCATTAATTTCTGCCCTAATCTTTATTATTTCTTCCCGTCTACTACTTTTTGGTTTGCCTTGTTCTTCTTTTTCCAAGGCTTTAAGGCGAAGCATTAGGTCGTTTACTTGCGACCTTTCTAATTTCTTAATATAGGCACTTAAGGCTATAAATTTACCTCTTAGAACTGCCTTCATTGTGTCCCAGAGATTTTGGTATGTTGTGTTCTCATTATCATTTGACTCTATAAATTTTTTGATTTCCTTTTTGATTTCTTCATTGACCCACTCATCATTTAGTAGTGTATTGTTTAGCTTCCATGATTTTGTGTATGCTCTATAGCCTTTCTTGCTACTGATTTGTAGTTTAATTCCATTGTGGTCAGATAGAATGCAAGGAATTATTTCAATTTTCCTGAATTTGTTAAGATTTGCTTTGTGTCCTAATATATGGTCTATTTTAGAGAATGTTCCATGTGCTGCTGAAAAGAATGTATATTCTGCAGCCTTTGGATGAAATGTCCTGTATATATCTGTTAGGTCCATATCTTCTATGACCTCATTTAGTCCAGATGCCTCTCTGTTTATTCTTTCCCTGGATGACCTGTCAATTGATGAGAGTGGGGTGTTAAAGTCACCCACCACCACCGTGTTTGGTGTTATCTGTGACCTTAGTTCTAATAGTGTTTGTTTGACGAATTTGGGAGCCCCCATGTTAGGTGCATATATGTTTAGGATTGTAATGTCCTCCTGTTGGAGTGTGCCCTTAATCAATATAAAGTGACCTTCCTTATCTTTTTTGACTAACTTCGGACTAAAGTCCACCCTGTCTGATATTAGGATAGCAACCCCTGCTTGTTTTCTAGGCCCATTTGCTTGAAACATCGTCTTCCAACCTTTCACCCTAAGATAATGTCTATCCTTTGTAGAAAGGTGAGTTTCTTGAAGACAACAAATTGTAGGATCCTGCTTTTTAACCCAGTCTGCAAATCTATGTCTTTTCGTTGGGGCATTGAGACCGTTGATATTAAGAGATATTATTGAAAGGTCTGTATTTATGTTTGCCATTTGTGTGTGTGTGTGTGTGTTACTTGTTCTACCTGTGCTCTCTTCTGTTAACTGGTATTTGAGTATGGCTGGTTTTTTCTAGGTTCCTTATATGTGTGCTTTTCCTTTTGTTCAGCATGGAGGATTCTATCAAGTATTTTCTGTAGAGCTGGTTTTGTCTTCAGATATTCCTTTAACCTGCTTTTGTCATGGAATGTCTTTATTTCTCCATCTATTTGGATGGATAACTTTGCAGGATAAAGTAACCTTGGTTGACAGTTGTTATCTTTCAGAACTTGGAATATATCACTCCAGGCCCTTCTGGCTTTAAAAGTTTGTGTTGAATAATCTGCTGTAATCCTGATGGGCTTGCTTTTGTAGGTAACTTGATTTTTCTCTCTAACTGCTTTCAATATTTTTTCTTTGGTTTGTGTGTTTGGAAGTTTGAGTATAATGTGGCGAGGAGAGTTTCTTTCTGGGTTTTGTCTGGCTGGGGTTCTAAAGGCTTCCTGTATCTGTATTGGCACCTCTTTCCCAATTTGGGGGAAATTTTCCTCTATGATTTTGTTGAAGATGCCTACTATGCCTCTGGAGTGGAATTCTTCTCCTTCTACTATGCCCTGAATTCTTATATTGGATCTTTTCATAGTGTCCCGAATATCTTGAAATTCCCACTCATACTTTTCTATAAGTTTGTCTTTCTCTTTGTTGGACTGCATTAGGTCTGCCACCTGATCTTCTAGCTTAGATATTCTGTCCTCTCCCTCATCCATCCTACTGGTGAGATTTTCTACAGAGTTTTTTATTTCATTAACTGTGTTCTTCATTGCTAGTAATTCTGACTGGTTTTTCTTTATTATTTCTATTTCTCTATTTATGTCTTGTATTGCCTTCTTTATTTCATTAAATTGGTGTCCTGCCTCTTCTTTGATTCCTTTGATTTCCTCTTTGATTTCCTCTTTGATTTCTTCTTTGATTGTTTTCATGTGTTCTTTGACCTCTTTGAACATATTTATAATTATTCTTTTGAACTCTTTCTCAGGCATTTCCTCTAACTCTTTCTCACTGGAGGACATTTCTGATGCATTAATACTTTTAGGTGGATTTATATCGTCTTGCTTTTTAGTGTTTCTTCTGTTATAATGTATATATTTTTGCATCTTGGATTAAGTTAATGTTTGGATTTTCTAGCTAGCTGTGTATTCTTAGCTGTATCAATTGATTTGGTGTAAAATATTTTCAGGGTAGGACCTTAAGGTATTAGGTGTGGCTCTTAAGACTCTCAGAGTATCTACAAAGATGTTCTTAGGGGTTGAGTTTCCCTGCTATAGGAGTATTCAAGCAGGCTGAGTGGAATAATATACTGGTAGATTCTAAAATTTAGCTAAACACTGTACCCATTCCATCAAAAACAGCCCCGAGTATGTATGCAAGAGTAGTTATTATAATGACCAGATCCTCTATCAACAAAGAGGTTTAGATTTCTGGTCTGTTGAGGTATCCAAGTCAGCTTGTGACCAGGTGAGACCCTTCCCTGGTGCAATCCCAGTTACCTTGGGTGATTGTGGTCTCAGTCAAGTTGCTGCCTGGGTCGTCGGTCTGCTGTTCTGATTTCTGGAGCTGGGCACTTGCTTTTCCTACGGGGCAAACTGAGCCGCTGCCGCCGCCTCTGCAGCTGTTGTAGGTGCCACCGCCGGAGCCCCCACCACTGCTGAAGCTGCCGTTGTCGTGTCCACCGCTGCTGCTCACCCCGAAGCCTCTGCTCTCCTGGGTCCGCTGCTGCTGGGGCCACTGGTACCGGTGCTGGAGCCGCTGAAGTTGCTGCCAAATTCTGCTCCTGCTTGGGTCCCGCCGTCAGCCCAAGTTGGCGTGGCCGGGTCCCGGGCTGCTGCTGTGTTCGCTGGAGCTGGGTTCAGGCGGCAGGGGAGGGGAGGGAGCCGCGGCTGTTCTGGTTGTATCGTGTGCTTTTACCTCGCGGTCTGCTCCTCCCTCCGTTGCTCGCTGCCACTCTCCCCTCACGTTTCCCGAGTTGCGGAGAGCGCGGTGTGAGGGGAAAATCCCGCACCTGGCTTGTCCTGCGGCTCGAGCCGAGAGTCCGGCGGTTTTCTGCCGCTCCGCGGTTGCGGCGGGTAGCTGAGCCGCCCCGGAGCCGCTGTTCCCGCCTGTGCAGGCTCTGGATGCTCTATAACTCTTCCACTTCTCCGCTGCCGCCTCAACTTCCTATACACCTCACTTTTTAGTAAAAGTGTGTATTTTGCTGAGTTTTTTTTGGTCTTTCCCCCCCCAGGCTGTTTTGGCGTGGTACCTACGCCGCCATCTTAACCGGAAGTCCTGAAGGTTTATTTTTGAAATATAGTCCTGTTCACTCATTCTGTGTTTTCTATAGTGCCATATATGTGTGTGTATATATATAAAATGGATTTGAACCAAAAGTACTTATTATGTAGCATCAGTGGTTTATATTGATTGTCAGCTCAACGGGATCTAGAATCTTACGAGGGATTGTTTTGCTTAGGTTAACTGAGGTGGAAGATCTTCCTTAACTGTAGGCATGGTCCTGGGTTATATGAAAAGGAGAGGCCTGGCTAAGTAGCAGTGTTGGCTTGTGCTTCCTCACTGGGCTGAGTGAGCTTCTGCCACTGTGCCTTCCCCACTATGAAGCACTGGAACCTGGAATTGTAAATTGAAATAAGCTGTTTCTCCCTTAAACTGATTTTTGTCACATATTTTGTCTCATCAGTGAGCAGTTAACTAATACACTGGTCCTTTAGGAAAACACTTTATAATTCTCTGTCTGAGAGCACTGTTACCTGAACTCTTTGAGAGCCTGAAGTTGTAAGAAGTTTCAAATATATAAGCTCAATCCAAGGAATTGTTGGTGGCAGCTTTTATTTGGAGTTTTTTTGCTGTGCTTTTTTATTCTTTCAAGAAAAAAGGTGAATAAACATATTCTTCTTCTTCTTATTATTATTATTTGATTTTTCAAGGGAGGGTTTCACTCTAGTACAGACTGACCTGGAACTCACTATATAGTCTCAGGTTGGCTTCAAATTCATGGTGCTCCTCTCATTCCCCTGCCTCCCACCCAAGTGCTCGTATTAAAGGTGTGTGCTACCATGCCCAGAAACATATTATTATTATTATTATTAGAAAAGACTAATGCAGTTAGCTGAGAAATTATTCAAAATATGCTCAGGCTAAATTTGGAGAGTTTTATTCTGAAATGAACTTTGTTGAAAGAAATCAAATAGAGTGCTTATGCTTCTATGACAACTTTTATTTATATGAAGGAGACTTATCAGTGTATACATTGGCATCTCCAGATTTAGTTAGAAGAACTTGGAGGTGACAGAGAAGGGAAAAGACAGGCTTACTTATAATATTAACAGAACTGGTTAATTATAACTCACAATACCAGCTGCATATCTATAATACTAGTCACAAAGTGTAGGCTGGATGCCTACACTAGCAATGTCTTATTCTCGTGGTAGCATCAGACACAAGAACTATAATCTCAGTTTTACAGATAAATGCTCAGTGCTTCATGGACTACAGTAACTTTCTCAGAGTCTCTTCATGTTAAGAAGTGGCCTAGAATTAAAGTTCATGTCTATTTACTCCTTCCCAGGAAAGCATCAGTTAGAGAGAGAAGGGCTATGCTTTAACTATAGGAAGACAGTGCTTTGTGGCAAATGGCATGTTAGTCTCACAGGTTTCACTTTGAAGTGACCCCAGACCAGGAGCTTCTAGCAGTGGCTGCCAGTGTTCATGGAGCTGCTATGACTTGGAGCTGAAAGGTAAGTTTTCCCCATCCCGTCCCCCACCCTCAGGCTCCCAGCATATGCCACAGGGGGTAAGGTGCTGCCTTGGTGGAAGAAAGAGCAAGAGCAGAGAAGTGCTTTCTCTGTCACTTATCTGTTGATTTGAAATGCCTTTAGCAGAAGTGGGCTACCAGCAAGTTTTTAAGGGGAATCACATCCCTTTGCATTTTCTTTGCAAAGATAGCTTTTGAGAAGTCTCCTTTCAAACATCCCATACGTGGTCCAGGAGCTGGAAACCTGGTTTTTAAGATTTTCAGCACTGTCAGTAGTGTCAGCCAATCAGAATGCTCCTGTCAAGCACATCAGGTCTTGCGCAATATTTCTTATGTTTCTTGCTTTTATTCTGACAGCTTTTAAGTCTCAGGGGACAAGTGGATTTTTCTCTATCTTTTTATTTCCTCTCCAAAGTATAAATATATACGTATGGGGAAACTTCTGTGTGGGAGGGAACTGAGAGAATGCTGGGGAGAATAAAGGAAAAGAAACAGGGCTGAACATTTTTTTGTGTCATCTTGCTATGATTTTTGAAATCTTAGATAAAAACATTGGCAATTTATTCAATCTTTCCCCCTTTACTAATATTTAAAAGTATTCAATTAAGATTTCCTAGTGTGTTCTATGAGTTAACCCATCCTATGGTGTTAGAAACATATTATGTATATAAATAAAATATGCCAAAGCATTAAAAAGCTATTACACACACTGAACATAAAATGGCAGAATAATGATGGATCTCACCATGCAGGAAACATATTCAAAAATATTATCTTCCTGGTAATGAAATGCCATCCGTTTCATTTTAAGCTAAGTACGTTAGACATATCAGTGGGGTCTGTGCTGACACAGCAGTGAGTTGAAATTGAAAATCTGAAATTATATATATGATTGGACACAGTGTTAAAGTAATTTATAGGAAAAACCACGAATGTGCTGGGTCTGCACCTTCTGGTGAACTCATTTTATAGAATCAGATAGAGGAAAACTCTACCATTTCTAATGTGCAGTTAGAATGGCAGCCCGCCAGGGCCCCAATATATTCAGTTTGAAAAGAGGACAGACAGGAATGGAGCCTTGGGGAGGGAGAGGCTAGGGAGCGGGGGGGGGGGGCAGCAAGGAAAAGGGGGTGACAGAGTGGGCTATTGAGACAGAGAGAAGAAGCTGGCCACAGAGACTTGCTTCAAATTACAGCAATTCTGCATAGGCCATCAAGAAAATGGCATTCGTTTTCATTGCCCTGACCTAATGGGAGATAGCGGCTAGGAGCTGCATTAGTGATTAGGACAAGTGTGAGATAACAGGAAAACTGGGGGCGGGGGGGGGGGGGGAGCAGGTTTCAGCTAGACCATGGCAGGGCACCCTGAGACTCCACTTGCTCTGGTGATAGTTAAATTCTGGCAGAGATCATCTGACCTCAGGAGTTCAGGAGGACCATGGAGTGCTGAAGGAAAAAGATAACCTGTCTGCCTGTTTGTCTATCTCTCTGCCCTCCTTCTTTACTTATCTGAATGTTGTACACTTTGGTCCACAAAGTGCACTGTGAAGCGTAGTGAGCCAGGGGTGAAGAGAAAAATAAGACCGAGCTTTTGTGTGGAGATGTGTTACAAATTGGTACCCTGATGGGCTTTTCATCTTTCATTTATTTCCATAATCCTGCTTGCAATGTGGATGATGTATTCACATTGGGCCCATCCCCAATGTGAGGATGCTGCTTGCTGTGGTTTCCCTTTGCCAGCAGCACTGGCTAAGGCAGAGGTGGTCTTGTTTCTCTGGAAGTGTCCTTTATAACCTCTAATTCTCAAGAGAAGAAAAAAAGGTGAATGTAAAAGGAAGAAGAATGTTTTCATCCTGTTGTGGGCAATTAACTATAAGAAAGGCAGCACAGCAGGAAGAACCCTGATATCTTAAATAAGACTGACGTAAACATCACCGCAACTTCTATGCACCTTCAGAAAGCCTGGAGAGTTTATGAGTGGCTAAGGTCTAAAAAGCCTGTGACATTTTTCTAAGTCCTCGGGGTGCTTCCTTTTATTTTAGTAACACAATTCCAGTTACTATATGACCTCATTGCAGCATAACCAAGGAGACAGTGTGCCTCCCAGTTTTGGCAAGAGGAAACTGAGGCTTACAGAGTTCAGATGCCATTCTTTAAAGTTACAAAGGGAGTAAGTTCCCCTGCTAATAACTATATTCCTCAAAGTCATTGTGTGGCAAAAATTTTCTGCTCCATTTAACAGCAATTATTGTGGATGAATAGATGGGTTAAATGGCTTACACCAGAACTCAGCCTTCTTGGAATTCTCCTAGTAGCTCTGCCAGCTCCTGTATTTTATGCCTTTCTTCCTAACAGTCATCAGAGTTGTAATTTCTGTTTCTCTACGTGCTGATTATGGCCTTACTGGACACCATGTTCATGGACATAGTAACTACATCCTTGTTCCATATTTCTAGGAGTTTGGGAAGTCTCTGGCACTTATCAGATGCTCAGTAAATAATGATTGATTGGGTAAATTTATGGTTTGATAGGTACATTTTCACTGATCCTTGATAATACATCTGGGGCTGGGGATGACTTCCTTTTTCCTTGTTCTCATGGTTTGTGTGGTATTCTGTAGAAAAGGAATTCATACATTCATATATTCAGAGATTAAAGTTGATGAAAGTCCAGAGGGACAGTTAGTTAAGTCTACCATTCTGCCTGGTGCTGAGCTACTAAGGTTTTCGATGACAGGTCTTGAGATAGGGTGGCTATTATGCCCCAGGACAGCCCACCCACTGCTCTACTGTGGCAGTTTATGGAGGCATTTTGTATAGAGAATCAGGTTCCATCACCCTAGCCTTGACTTCTCTAGAGCTTGGCACATTTGACCTTTCTCCCTGTACAGGCAGTCGGTCTTTCAGATGTGTAAAGTCAGCTATCATGATTTCTACATGCTTCTCTTCTGTAGGCTATGCACATCAACTCTTTTAGCCTTTCCCTAGAGTAAAAGATTGTACCTTCTACTCCACTTTGGTCATTTTGAAAGGTTGATGCCTCCTTCAAAATATCTGGCACAAGTGAACTATTAAATACCATATTACAAATGTGACCGAATCATGCTATGATTATGCCTTTTTGTTCTTTGAACATCCTAATGCAACATAGTCTTCTATTATATTTTCATAGCATAGGCCAGAGTGTTGAACAATATTAAATTTGTGGGCAACTAAAACTTATTCATTTATCCATTCAACAAATATTTCTTGCTATGCACAAGGGGGCACACGCGTCTGGAGTTTGTTTGCAGAGGCTGGAAGCCCTGGCGAGCCCATTCTCTCTCTCTCCCTCTATCTGTCTTTCTCTCTGTGTCTGTCACTCTCAAAAAAAAAAAAAAACTTAAAAAAGATTTTATTTACTTATTTATTTGAAAGAGTGAAAAAGAAGAAGAAGGAGAAGAAGAAGGAGGAGGAGGAGGAGAAGAAGAAGAAAAGAAAAAGAAAAAGAAGAAGAAGAGAGAAAGAATGGGCATGCCAGCAATTTTCTAGCAATTGCAAACAAACCAGATGCATGTGCCACCTTGTGCATCTAGCTTACTTGGGTACTGGGGAATCAAACCTGGGTCCCCAGGCTTCTCAGGCAACCACCTTAACCACTAAGGCATCTCTCCAGCTCTTGCTTATAATAATTTAATTGATAATTCTTATATAGGTATATAATATATTTTGATCACAATAATCTCCCTTAACTCTCTCTTATCCTCTTCTCTCCATACCCTTTCATTGAACCCCTTCCTCCCTTCAATTGATCCCTCTTCTATTATTATCTTATTTGCTTTCCTTCATCATCCATGATGACATGTTGATGGGTCAAGTATCATTCAGGTAATGATAGCTAATGTGAGGTCATTAGTGCAACAGTCACATTGTGTCCAGAATACAATGTTCCAAAGCACTCCTCCTAGCATCCTCTGGTTCTTGCAGTTTTCATCTGCTCCCTTGTCCTCATAGTTCCTTGAGCCTTAGTAGGTATGATAGAACTGCCTCATTTAATGCTAAACATTTAACTGTCATTTCTTCTCAGCACTTTGATGAGTTTTGAGTTTTCCCAGAAGTCACCACCATTTCAAAAGGAAGCTTCTCTGATCAACAGTAAAATTAGCATTACTGTATGAGCATCAACATTTAGAGGGCAATTTGATGCGTGCAACATACCTGTTTAGTAAAGCAATAGTAGTAGCTTCACTCCAGGGCCTATGACCTTCAAAGCCATAGGCTTTTGACTAGGCTTTTAGTTCCAGGCATGCACCAGTGACTGGCATGGCCAGTTGTATAGTTTGCAGGATCCACTGCTGGTTAAGACTGATGATGATATTTCTCTCCCCAGCAGACAGGGTAATACTTTCCAGCCCTATGGTAGCTACCCAGCAGGGAAGAAGCTTCCAGCTTAGTACCAGCTTGATTTCTCAATGTACAGCAACCAACAGGTGAGGTGTCTTTAGCAATAGAGTCTTAGATTCTAGCTGTGGTGGGTTTTCCTGCAACAACCTATGGCTTAAATTATATTCTTTTTTTTAAAAAAATATTTATTTATTTGAGAGAGAAAGAGAGAGTGAGAGAGAGAAAGGGTGTGCCAGGGCTTCCAGTCATTGCAAATGAACTCCAGATGCATGCGCCCCATTGTGCATTTGGTTTATGTAGTTCCTGGAGAATTGAACCCGGATCCTTTGGATTTGAAAGCAAACACCTTAATAGCTAAGCCATTTGTCCAGCCCATTAAATTATATTCTTAACTTAGGTAACAAAGAAGTAAGTTTCTATATGGCCTTTCCACATTATCTTTAGTTTTGCTTAACTCTCTCTCAGCTCCTACTTTCTTCCATTTAACTCCCAACCCTGTTTAAACTTTTATCCCCTAATATTCTGCCTCTGCTTACATATATGCTATGTCCAACACTTAAAATCTGCCCTCTCACCCCCTTCTTAGCTCCTTTCTAGTTTCCGGGCCTTTATTGACTCTTACTCATTATAATTTACATGCAACTCCTAAAAATCTGAAGATAGAATACGGTGTGTGAGAGAACATACAGCATTTACCTTTCTGAGGTTGGGTTATATTTTCCAGATGTATGGATCTTTCTGTGAATTTCATAATTTAAGTTTTATTTACAGCTGAATAAGCTTCATTGCATAGATGGACCACATCTCCATTATACATTCATCAGTTCATAGACATTTAGGCTGATTCTGCTACCTAGATATTGTGAATAGAGTAGCAATAAACATGAATGAGCAAGCATCTCTGAAGTACAGTGTAGAGTCCTCAGAATAAATACCCAGGAGTAGTAAAGCTGAGTCTTATGGTAGAACTAGGTTTAGCTTTTATTTTTTTTAAAGTTTAATGACATTTATTTCTAAACATCTAGCAAAATAAAACAAGAAGACTTTGAAATTCACATATTAGTTGATTATCTTATCCTGTTTAATCTCACTAGACAAGAAAAATATCAAATTCTTAGAGATTTTTGATAACAAAATTAGAAATAAGTGAGACCTCTTATATAGTGGCTACACCAGCATATGTTTCTATTAATAGTGAATAATGGTTCCTCTTTCCACCTGCTCTCACCAGCATTTGTTGTCATTGATTTTTTGATGATATCAATGTTGACTAGAGTTAAATGGAACCTCACAGCAGGTTTAGTTTGTGCTCTCCTGATGGCTAACAATGTTGAACATTGAAAAAATATATTCATTGGCCATTTGTATTTCTTTTTACAAACTTTCTATTCAGTTCCATGGTCCATTTATTTATTCATTGAGTTACTCAGATTTTTATTGCTTAGTTTTTTAGTTCTTTATATATTCTAGATGTTAATCCTCTGTCAGATGTATAGCTGGTAAAACATTCTCCCATTCAGTGGGTTGCTTATGGATTTTGTTGTTGGCTTTCTTAGTTCTGTGATAGCTTTTTAGTTTTAAAAGTCTCCATATATTGGGGTTTTATAGAGAACATCCTTTCATCTGTCTATACCTTCAAATATTCTCCCTCAATTTTCCTCTAGTCACTTCAAAGTGTTATATCATACATTGAGGTCCTTAATATTTAAGTAACAATACAAAAACATAATAAAAATGAGAAATCAAGACAACATAACTCCTCCAAAAATTATTAATCCTGAAGCAATGTTCTGTAGTGAGAGTGAATTCAATCCCAATCCAGGGCACAACTCTGACAAATGATTATAAGTATGGTCAAACAAATAAAAGAAGACAATAAACTCTCAGGCAAATCCCATGAGAACAGGAAAACTTGTTGAAGTAGGGAAGAGGATAAAATATATGAAAGGATAATTCAATAAAGAGCTAGAAATACTAAAGAAAAATGAAACTGAAATATTGAAAGTAAAATGATGCTGTCATCGAGAAAACAAGGTGTTACAACAAAGACAAAGATCAATTAATAAGAAGGTATGTATATATGTAATTACAATGATTGTAATGGGGAGGTAATATGATGGAGAATGGAATTTCAAATGGGAAAGTGTGGGGTTGGGGAGGGCGGGAAAAAATGTTAATAAAAATTAAAAAAAAGAAGGTATGAGATTCAGACCATGATTAAATGACACAATTTAAGAACCAGGGGCATAAAAGAAGGTAAAGAATATTCTAAAGGCATTGACAATATTTTCAATGAAATCATAGAAGGAAATTTCCCTAAACTTCAGAAAGAGATGCCTATTCAGATACAGGAGGCATTTAGAACAGCAAACAGGTAAGATTAGTAAATAACTTCCTCTTGTCATATTATAATTAAAGTAGTAAGTATACAGGACAAAGAAAGTATATTGAAAGAAGTGAAGAAACACCAAGTATTATACAAAGGTAAGACCATCAGGATAATAGCAGATTTCTAAGCAGTTACTTTCAAAACTGGAAGGGTTTGGAATGGTGTAATTCAAGTTCTAAAAACAACTCCCAATCCAGAATCCAGTAACTATGCCAATAATAACTGAAGGCAAAATTTTCCATGGTAAAATGACTACAAAGCTAGATCTACAGAAGATACTTGAAGGAATTCTTCCGACTGATGAGAAAAACAGATATATCCATGAGGCTATAGAGAAGAATAAGCCACGACTGAATAACAGTTAAGCAAGAGAGGAATAAGAAAACCCAAGCAGTATAAAAATCAGTAAAATGACAGGAATAACTTGAAGAGTAACTCTGAATATTAGTGATCAAAATTTCTCATTAGTGATCAAATGCCACAGGGTAGCAGATTGTATTAAAAGTGTATACCATTAATTCCAGAACCTAGGAGGCAGAGGTAGGAGGATTGTTGTGAGTCTGAGGCTAGCTTGAGACTACATAGTGAATTCCAGGTCAGCCTGGGCCAGAGTGAGACCCTACCTTGAAACACGAAACAAAATAGAGCACTGGTGAGATAAGTTAGTGGTTAAGTCACTTGCCTGCAAAACTTAATGATGAGGGCTTGATTTTCCCAGTGCTCATGTAAAGCCAGATGCATAAAGTGACATGTACATCTGGAGTTCCTTTGCAGTGACAGAAGTCCCTGATGTACACATTCTATCTCTCTCTCTGTTTTCTCTTCTCTCTCTCCTTGAAAATAAATGAATAAATTTTAACAAAGGACAAATCCAGATAGACCCTGAGGATGCTCACACTTACCACAGCAGAGATCCAGAGGCTCCTAAGGGCTCAGCACTGAAGCAGACTTAAAACATATTCACCATGGCTCAGGGAATTTTGTGGAACAGGGGGCAGAAAGAATGTAAGAGCCACAGGCTGAGACATCATGCCCAGTGGCATTGCCTCCCCCCAAAACTGACTGTAGCTCCCACAGCATATGACCCACATCCCCATGGGGAATACCTACAACTCCATAGAGAGAGTCTCCAGGGATGAAGGAAAAGAGTGCACCAATATATGATGTATCCATACAAAATTTGTTGTTCATTAAAAATAAGGAAAATCTATCTATTTTTTCTCTCCAAGGAACATGCCTCATCATAAAAGGCTACATTAGGGTGAATGTATGTAAAAAAAGAAAGGATAGAAAGATGAGAAAGAATACAATAATGATTATCATTATGATATTTTATGTATATGTAAATTCTGTTACTTTAAAATAGAAATTATATATTGTATTTCTCCATAAGGGCATAATTAGGGTTGCCTAGCTACCAAGCTTGCTTAAATCATTAACAAAAGGAAGCTCTATGTAGCAGTTACCTTCTCATCACTGGGATAAAACACTCAACCAAAAGCCACTTATGGAAGGAAAGGGTTAATTTGGCTTACAGTTTTTAGAATGTTTCATCATGGCAGTGGAAGCATGGCAAGAACATACAATAAGTTGTGGCATCTTCTCACATCGGCAGGGAGGACACCGCCAAGGTGAGTCTTGAACAAGACCTGCCTCCAGTGACTCACCTCTTCCAGCAAGGCTTCAGCACTGACAGGCTCCACTGGCTGGGGACCAATAATGCTGGTTAATTAAAACACATGCTGATATAGGAGACACACCACATTCAAGTATCTTATGTGTATTCCTTCCTGGTTTTAGAACCTGTAATTTCTTCAAGGATCTATGATATCTTTAATGGAGGATGGCATTAGAAACCCAGATCTGAATGCTTAGTGTACTTATTTCTAGGTTATCATTGCTTGTATATCATATTTAATTTTGTAACTTTTCCAATAATAGGGTAAACATGAGTTCACACTATAGTCCTGAACTCTAGTCCATTTTTGCATAGGTCCCTCAAAAATAGGCATTTTGTGTGCAAGAGGATAAAACTGAGCCTTTTATGTGGATACAACATTTTAAAGAAATATCTTACCTGAAAATATGTTGCAATTTGAAATAGGTCTCTTCAGAATTGTTTATATATAGTGACTTGTATTTTTGCAAACTCATGTGAATGCTTCATTGGGAGATAGCTTGGATCATAGAAATGTTAAGCTGCTTTTCTACTATTTTTTTTTTAGCATTTCATATGCAATGTCGTGTTTATTATGGTTAGTATTGTCATAGTTAGCAATCACAAACCAGGCAGGAAGAACATAGTTCAGTGTTTTGAGAGATTTTAATTTTTAAAATCACTTCAGGATGATCACCGCTTTTTACTCTAAGTGACAAAGTTGATAAGAGGATACATAAGTAAAAGAATATAGTACCTATTTCTGGTTTTCAGAAACATGCTTTCTGCTGGGTTACCCTAGTGAGTACTGTAGCTTGTTCCAGAGATTCCCTTGGATGTGGGCCATTGTACTCAATCATTGGCCTCTAGATCACTTTCTCTCATCAAGGGAAACTTTTAGGGCAAAGAATACAGTTTGCCATTACTACAAGCTTAAATGAGTCAGAACAATACTATCTCAGTTTAGCTAACTCACCATATTTGCTACCTGCTTAGAATCAAAAGGTCAAACTCAAGATGTTTTCAGGGTCACCATCCTTTCTGGATATTTTCAGAAAGAGTTTTCTCCCAAGCTTACTGAAGTTATTGACTGAAAGTAGTTCCTCTAGTTATAGAACCGATGTCTCTGTTTCCTTGCTGCTTTTTGCATATTAAGGTAACCTGTTTCCCATGGTTTCCCTTGAGCATAGAAAAATAAGGAATATTATGAGGACATGGGAAGAAAAATGAGTTCCTCACCCCAAGTCATGTTGATGCCATTTGCCAGCTGGGAATCAATAATTACAAACAACTTATTTATCTATTTATTTACAAGGAGAGAGAGAGAGAATGAATATGGGTGTGCCAGGCCTCTAACCACTGCAAATGAACTCCAGATGCATGTGTCACTCTGCGTCTGGCTTTACATGGGCACTGGGGAATTGAACCAGGGTCATTGGGCATTGCAGAAAACTGCTAAGTTGTCTCTCCAGCCCCCTGATACTAGTTTTATGTATGTATTTTCAAATAAAAATGTTAAAATAGCAACAAACCATGCTTAGGGTCTGAGTGTATATAACCTTGAATATGGATTTATTCCTCTTCTGGATAATTTCTGAGAATCTCAGAAATGAAACAATTGACTTTATTTATAGTGGAGTCTCCAAACTTCCCACATTCCTATGTTACAGGGTCTTACCTTATCAACTCTAATTCTGTGTGGTATACTTAAGGAACCATCCTGATCTCATTTAATTCCTTAGTAACTCTTTGAAGATAATAACTTCAAAACTCACCTGGATCCTGTATATAACTGTTATAAAGACAGTGAACCATGATTCTCCTTTGAGAAGCCCTTACTCACACTCTTGTGCACTTTATTCTTTCTGGAAGTGCCTCTATTTCTATTGAAATCTCCTCCCCATACTTCCCATACTTAGGGCTATGTTAAACTTTCTTCTGAATTAATTCCAACTCTGCTTCTTACTGGCTTGTCCTGGCTTTTTTTTTTCTTTTTTTGTAGCAAAGCCAAGGACTCAGCTTTATCAGAGTGGAGGTCTCTAAAACATTATGGCAATTTCTCAGTCTGCTGGAAGCAGTTCTGGGCTGCATCTCCTGCCTCACATCGATGGACAGGGTGCCTCTCATGCTTTAGTCTCTTTGACATACTCTTTTCCTTTTGAAATTCTCCTGTAATTAGCTAGAGGATATTATTAGCTTCTAAGGGCTCACTTGATTAGGTTGGGCCTGGATATTTTAGAAATGTATCTCCGTTTTTGGTTTGCTTTGTTCTTCTTTTTGCCAAAGTCTTTAGGTGAAGCATTAAGTTGTTTACTTGTGACCTTTTTAATTTCTTAAAATAGGCTATAAATTTCCCTCTTCATTGCAGCCCAGAGGTTTTCGTATGTTGTTTTCTCATTAATTATCATTTGATTCTATGATTTTTCTGATTTCTTCATTGATTCAGACATCATTTTAGTAGTGTATTGTTTAGTTTCCATGGTTTTGTGTATGCTTTATAGCTTTTCTTGCTGTTGATTTGTAGTTTAATCCCATCGTAATCAGATAGAGTGCAAGGAATTATTTCAATTTTCCTGTATTAAGGTTTACTTCATGTTCTAACATACGGTATATTTTAGAGAATCTTTCATGTGCTGCTGGATAGAATGTGTATTCTGCAGTATTTTGATGGAATGTTCTGTAGATATCTGTTAGGCCCATTTGTTACATGACCTCATTTAATCCAGATACATCTCTGTTTATTTTTTGCAGTGATGACCTGTCAATTGATGGGTGGGGTACTGAAGTGACCCACTACAACTGTGTTTTTAATAGTGTTTGTTTGGTGAAGTTGGGAACTTTCATGTTAGGTTCATGTATGTGTAGAATTCTAAAGTCCTCCTGTTGGAGTGTTCCTTTAATCAATATAGAGTAACATTCTTTATCATTCTTAACTGTTGGTTTAAAGTCTACCCTATCAGATATTAGGCTAGTGACACCTATTTGTTTCCTAGGCCTGTTTACTTGAAATACTGTTTTCCATCCTTTCACTCTAAGATAGTGTTCATCTTTTATGAAAAGGTGAGTTTCTTGAAGGCAACAAATAAAAGGATCCTGCTCTTTAACCCAATTTGCAAATATGTGTCTTTTGATTAGGGTATTGAAGTCATTGATATTAAGAGTTATTATTGAAAAGTATTTATTTATTCTTGCCATTCTGTCTGTTTTTTCCCTTTACTCTTTTGTATTAAGTATTATTTGAGTATGGTTTATTTTTCCTGTTTTCTTATGTGTGTGCTTTTCTTTCTCTTCAGCATGGAGGATCCTTTCAAGTATTTTCTGTAGAGCTGGTTTAGTGTTCTTTTAGTCTGTTTTTGTTGTAGAATGCCTGTATTTCTCTGTCAATTTGGATGGATAGCTTTGCTGGATAAAGTAAAACTGCTTGACAGTTGTTATCTTTCAGAACTTGGAATATATCATTCCAAGCCCTTCTGGCTTTTAAAGTTTGTGTTGAGTTAATCTGCTGTTATCCTGATGGGCTTGCCTTTGTAAATGACTTGATTTTTCTTTCTAACTACTTTCAAGATATATATATATATTTGGTTATCATGTTTTTTAGTATAATTATAATATGATGGTGAGAGGTTCTTTCCTGATTTTGTCTGTTTGGCATTCTAAAGGCTTCCTGTATCTGTACTGGTATCACTTTCCTATTTTGGGGAAATTTTCTCTTTCTTTTTTTTTGGTTTTTCGAGGTAAGGTTTCACTCTAGCCCAGGCTGACCTGGAATTCACTATGGAGCCTCAGGGTGGCCTTGGACTCATGGTGATCCTCCTACCTCTGCCTCCCAAGTGCTGGGATTAAAGGTGTGGGCCACCATGCCCGGCTTGGAGAAATTTTCTTGTATGATATTGTTGAAGATACCTGTTATGCCTTTGGAGTGAAATTCTTCTCCTACTATACCCCAAATTCTTATGTTTGATTTATTCATGGTGTGCTGAATGTCTTGAAATTCCCATGTCTTCCTATTAGTTTTTCTTTCTTTTTGTTGGAAAGTATTTCATCTGCCTCCTCTCCTTGATCCACTCCACTGGTGAAATTTTCTACAGAATTTTCTTTTTTCTTTTCTTTTCTTTTTTTTGTAATCACATATGATTTTATTTTATTTTATTTTTAATTTTTATTAACATTTTCCATGATTATAAAATATATCCTATGGTAATTCCCTCCCTCCCTACCCCCACACTTTCCCATTTGAAATTCCATTCTCCATCATATTACCTCCCCATTACAATCATTGTAATTACATATATACAATATCAACCTATTAAGTATCCTCCTCCCTTCCTTTCTCTACCCTTTATGTCTTTCTATTTGACTTACTCTGTTTTGCATTTACAGTATTTCTGATTGTTTTTTTTTTAAATTATTTCTGTTTCCTTGTTCAAGTCTTGTATTGACCTCTTTACTTCATTAAGTTGATTTCTTGTGTTCTCATGGGATTCCTTCAAGAGTTTGTTTTCTCCTTTGATTCCTTTGATTTCTTCTTTGATTCCACTGATCACGGATATAATCATTTTTTTTTTTAATCTTTGTCAGGTATTTCATCTAAAACAGTCTCATTGGGGGCTATTTTTGATGGATTTATAATTTTTGGTGGAATTGTATTGTCTTGATTTTTTGTGTTTCTTGTATTATAATATAGAGATTGTTGCATCTTGAGTTAAGTTGATGCTTGGGTTTTCTAATTGTCTGCTGTGTTTTTAGCTGTGTAAATCTGACTTTATATGTGTTCATGGTAGGAGTTTAAGGTGCCAGGTGTAGCTCTTATACTCCAAGAGAAACAGCAGAAGTAACACTAGGTATTGAGTTTGTCTGCTACTCAACTACTCTAGTAGAATGGGTGGAGCAAATTACTGGCAATTTCTAAAATGCAACTGAGCAATATACACATTCAATAAAAACCAGCACAGAGTATTTATGCAAGAATGGGGATTGAAACAAACAGATAATCTGATAAAGCCAAAGGGTATGTTGCCCCATGCCATTAATCTTGTCAAGTGGAAGGGTGAGATTTCTGGTCTGAAATGGGTTCCAGGTTAGCCTGGGGTGGAGTCAGACTCTGCCCCCAGTAATAACAGTATAAAAAGACAAAGGGCCTATAAATCAAGAAATACCAAAGGCAACAACAGTCTACAAAACAGTACACCAAAATATAGCTTACTTGAGAATGGTACAGCAAACCAAGAATATGCCAATCAAATGTAACACATACCCTGCCCTGACGTGGAAAGAGAGATTAGCACTTACAGGGTAGACCTATGTACCTGGATTTGTGTAAGTAGGCCTTGTTATCTTTTGGGATGGCTTCCAATATCGACAGATTTGAGTGCCCACCTTGATCCCTCTTGGTTCCATTGTGGACCGTTAGTTTTTTTGGGTCACTGGGTCTGCTGTTCTAATCAGTTGTGCTGGATGCTGTGTGGCCTGGGAGCTGAATGAGTTCTTTGGTGATTCACTGAACTGGCAGTTGGGGGATGGTAGGCTGTGCAGGGTGCCTGGGTTGTACTGGAGCTGCATAGCTGGCCCTGTTTGCTGGTCCCTGCTGTCTTCCCCTTCAGGTTTCTTGCCTTTGTGAGGAGGCTGATGTGAACGGAAAATCCATTCATCTGGTTTCTGTTCCTGCTTTTCTGTGCTGGGTAGGTGGGTGGATTGGGGCTGTCTGTGCCTGGTAGACCAGATTCTGTCTGGTTTCCCCCTTCCTTCCTTCCTTCCTTCCTTCCTTCCTTCCTTCCTTCCTTCCTTCCTTCCTTCCTTCCTTCCTTCCTTCCTTCCTTCCTCCCTTCCTTCCTTCCTTCCTCCCCCTCCCCCCTCTCTCTCTCTCTTTTTGCTTTTTGAGGTAAAGTCTCATTTCTAGCTCAGGCTGACCTGGAATATATTGACTCAAACTCATGGCAATCCTCCTACCCCTCCCTTAGTAAAATGTAGTAAACAAGTCAAGACAGAATACTTGTCTTTGAGCCTTTATCCGAGTGTCAGAAGACATTAAAAAACAAGTAAAGATGATTGCTATTATTTTAAGCACTAGCAACAAAGACTAGAATACAAGAGTGAGTCATGAAAGTTCTCAGGTAATATAAATGTTTCTTCAAAAGGCGTAATGTTAGGGCTGGAGAGATGGCTTAGTGGTTAAGTGCTTGCCTGTGAAGCCTAAGGACCCCGGTTTGAGGCTTGGTTCCCCAGGACCCATGTTAGCCAGATGCACAGGGGCGCATGCATCTGGAGTTCGTTTGCAGTGGCTGGAGGCCCTGGCACACCCATTCTCTCTCTAACTGCCTCTTTCTCTCTCTGTCTGTAGCTCTCCGATGAATAAATAAATAAAAAATGAACAACAACAAAAAGAGAATGTTAGGGCTGAAGTGAAAAGTAGAAAAAGAGTACACTTGCCCAAGTCCAAACAAGGACATGGTAGAATAAATAATACATGTTTCATGTCTATTAGCTCATTTAATCTTTACAACAGTCACTGTGGGATACCATGTTAGTATTCCCAGTTTTCAAAGCAAATTCTAAGGCAAAGATGTCATTCTAAAAATGTTCTGAGCTAATCCCAGGAGGCACTAAGAGAGAGTGGTTTTATTATGGTTGGTGTGGTCTGTCTCAAAAGAGATTCATGTGTGAGGAGCTTGGTCATCAGTGGTGTGAATGTTGAGGGTAGATACTTTAAGTGGCACCATCTCATGGGAGATAATTGAATCACTGGGTTCTGAACTTTCATGAGTGAATTGATGCTGTTTATCAGAGTGTGTCAGGCCTGGCTACAGTAAACTAGTTTCTGCAAGAGCAAGTTGTTATTTAAGGCAAGTCTGACCTCTATCCAGTCTTTCTTTTACTTCCTTATTCACAAACATATATTTCTTAGCATGTTGCTGGTTCTTGGCCATATCACGACAAAGCCAGGGAGACCTTGCTAAGATGCTAGTATCATGCTGTGTTAGTTTGGACCTCCTAGCTACCAGACTGGTGACCCAAGTAAACCTCTCTTTAGTTTTATAGTTTTAGATTGCTGCCTCTTGTTATATTTTGTGTGACAACACAGAATGGACTAAGACAATAGGGAGAAGAGTCAAGGCAAGGTGAAAAACAAAATTGGGGTACACTAATAAATAAATGACCGCTGATACCAACCCTTGCTTCATCCCCTAGAAATGCAAATTGGCTTAGATAAATCCCAAGCATTAAAATGAATTTTTGTGTGTAGGATAAAAATAAACTGTTTTTTTTTTTTTGGTGGCCTGATTGGGGGGGTGTCAGACTTTCTCTATGCATCAGTAGCTCACCTTGAACTCACAGCCATCTCTTGCCTTAACTTCTTGAGGATGGGATTATAGGCATATGCCACCTTGCCTTGATAAATCTTTACTTAAATTACAGTACTTTGATTTAAATTGTAGGAAGGTGATATGATATCTGAAGATAGACACATTTGTAGCTCATATAATTCAGTGCATATGTGGACCCATAGAGAATTAGCAATACTGAATAAATATGGTCCTATACGGATGTACCTACCTCTTGCCAGTCCAAGATTTCATAGCCCTCTCTGCTGTCAGATCTACCAATATCTTCCCTTTCTGTGCACCATTGTAGCACACTGTTCTCTGAGTATAATGACCATTCCATCTTCATTAGAAGCAGCTGTGACTACTTGCAAAAGACCCTCAAGATTGGGCCTGTGTACATTTCTCCAAAGAAGCAGAAGGAGTGGTGGGCATCAGCCCCTCACTTGAGATCTTAGCCACTTCCTTGTACACTCCCTAAAAAAATGTGTGCAATTATGCCCAAACTGCCTATGGTTTTATGGTCCTGGGAGGTGCTAGAGTTCTATAATGGGTTGAAGGTTCAATGAAATAGGAACTCCATCTCTGCAGGCATGGAGAGATCATCACCTCTGCTTGGTTAAGACTTTCTGGTGATGTTGTATCAGAATAGGGTCTTTGAGTAGGATATATCAGGATCAACATATAAAAGGGAGATTGGAAACCTTCCCAATGCTGCCTACCTATAATAATTGAGCAGTTGTGGAAAAAAAAAGCCTGCTATATACAAACATGAGAGAGGTGGATACTATGTAAATGACCAGAACTTTTTGGGTATATCTCTTTTTAGCTTGCTATCTTACTACGATTTTCAGGAATGACTTTATAATTCTTAAAAAACTGTCTCTATTTCTATTATGTTACTACATGTCTGATTCAATTCCTTGTCCTGTAACATAAGAACCTGGAAACTCCAGTAGATAGAAGGTACTTTTCAAATTCAATTTCTTCTTTGGTTTCATCATGGCTGCTTTGGAATTACCCACTTTTCCACAAATAACACCTTACCCATGCTCTGTAAGTAAGCCCATTAAACTCATTGGTTCCTTGGGTTGAACTTTGGTGGAATCTTGCTTTTTCATGTGCCTTATCTGGCAGAGCAGATACTTAATATATTTCTCTAGGGGAAAGTCCATGTAACACATCTTCAGGCTTCTCAGGTGTCAATTTACCACACACAAACTTGATCCCTCCCTTCCTTGCCTGGGGGAGATTGTTTGAGATCTGTGCTTGTAGTGATACTATTCCTCTTCATCAGGTCCCTCCCCTTCATCTCCAATGGCACTTCCTGTGCAAAGCTGTCCTGTGATTCTCTTTACATTTGTGAGCAGACATCTAAGTTCCCTTCTCTGTTCCTCAGAACATGGCCTCAGTTTATTTTAGACTCTAGTCATGCATGCTACTGAAATGTGTAGACAAAATTAAGAACTAATGTAGTGCATGGAAGATGATTAACAAAGAATAAAGAGAAGGAGCTGCTTATGTAGTATGAGAACCTGCTATAGGAGTCGGTGAGGCAAAACCAAGTTAAGGGTAAGGAGGATGACGAGAGGAGGCCACACAAGGGACAAGGAGGCTTTCTTCTCTGAGTGTTACAATTGTACTGCTTCGAAAAACACTGGAAGGCATAGATAATAAGAGCAACAAAAATGACACATTTCTGGAAGAAGGAAGAAGAAATTAGGCAAATTCATTGTCAAGGTAAGACACAAAGCATCAGGGTAAATAGTTTAAAACAGTTCATTTCTGGGTACAAATTTGCTTTCTGAGGAGTGGGGATTGAGTCATGTGAACTGCTAATTTGGAGTTTAAAAATTGTGACTCATGATTTAAAAGTAAATGGCACACATTGTAGCCAGTGTTCTCTAATGACATTGGCATCCAGATTTTGGATGAATGGGATGTTCACGCCTGTGGTAGAGACACTGCTCACTGAGCTGTCTTGTGCAGCTCATTTTGTAGTTCCTTTGCAATGGGGGAGGTGCGGGGAGAGGACATGTATAAGGCTTGACTATTAGCTCAGTGCAAAAGACTTGTTTATTTTTGAGCTGAAGCACTGAAGTTGTGGTGTGAGCCTTTTCAGCTCCCTGTTTCCATGTACTATGTCCAGATAGAAGAATGTCCCTTTGTCTCTAGACCTTAAGAGACCATGTGAAGCAAAGCCAGCCTTTTCCCCATGGCCTATGTGGACATAACTTGAATGGGGAGTAGATATTTTTCTGTGTGTGTTCAACCACTGAGGAGTAGTTTAATACGGATCACTTAGCTTATTCTGAAGAGCCCATCTCTTCTTTGGTATAAGAGAAAACAAATCATGATGGAGGAGGACAATAAGCTTTGATGAAATGATATTGAATTTTTCTGCTTCTCTAAATAAGATCTTGGCAAGAATCAAATAATTTTAGAACAGGGACACAGTTGTTAAGAGGAATTATGATAAAAGAGATTGAACACTTAGCTCTGGTTCTTTAACAGCCGTTCCCATCTCCCTACAAAGAGGAAGGAGATATTAAAGTCCATCATGTGGCAATTCACATGTCAGCTATGAATTCAGGCATTTGTAGGGTCCTTGAACCAATCACTAAGTACATTCAGTAAGTGCCTACTGTGTGCAGATCGATAAAGGAGATATTATAAGAACATGTAAAAACATTTTGAAGCACAATATCCATAATCTTGAGTGTTTTTCAATTCAGAAGACTGAACAGACACCTGAAAATGGAGTCAGCATGAAGGATGTAACTGGGAAAATGTTAACCTTAAAATCAGATTTTAAATGTTTAAAGGGCATAAAAGTTAGGCAGGAAACAGTGAATGTGAAGAAAACTTGGAATTAAGAATAACGAAGGGCTGGAGAGATATCTCAGCCATTAATATCTTGCCTGTGAAGCCTAAGGACCTAAGGACTGTTCCAGGTTCGATTCTCCAGGACTCACGTTAGCCAGATACACAAGGGGACACATGCATCTGGAGTTCGTTTGCAGTGGCTGGAGGACCTGGTGCACCCATCCTCTCTCTACCTGCCTTTCTCAAATAAATAAAAAAATTATAAAAAAAATAAAAAGCACTGGGAATTTAAAAACAGTTTTATAAGTCATAATATTGTTTAGTCATTGTATATAAATTTTACATAAACAAGTATTTAATATAATAATATTTTACACCACAATTTTTTACTAGTATTTTACTTATTCTGTATTTTCTTGAGATGCTGGGTGTCAAAGCTGGGGTCTTGTGTACACTAGGAAAGCCTTCTGCAACTAAGATATTTGCCATCACTAGATTTTTTTGAGACAGAATGTTACTAGGTGGCCTTGAGCTGGCAATCTGCTTACCTCTATCTCCCAAGTACTGTATTGGTGCTAACATATTCTTTATTAAATTAATGCAAATTCAATGCTAAAAAATGCACTAATTTTAAAATATATTTTTATTTATTTATTTGCTAGTAGAGAGAGATAGAAGGGAAATAGAGAGTATGGGTGTACCAGGGCCTCCAGCTGCTGCAAACTCCAGGTGCATGGATGACTTTATGCTTCTGGATTTATGTGGGTACTAGGGAATCAAACTTGGATTGTTAGATTTTTGTCAGATAAGCACCTTAACAGCTGAGCCATCTCTCTATCCCTAAAATATACTAATCTTTTATTTAATATGTTCTAATGTTAAAGCAATACTTTCAAATTAGTTAGAATGAGTTGATATATTTACTTCCCACTTTCTGGTTGTATTTTTTTTTTTTTTATTTCAAGGTAGGGTCTCACTCTAGCCCAGGCTGACCTGGAATTCACTATGTAGTTTCAGGCTGGCCTTGAACTCATGACAATCCTCCTACCTTTGCCTCCCAAATGCTGGGATTAAAGGCATGTGCCACCATACCTGGTTCTGGTTATATTTTTTGATTTATGAAATATGATTATTAAAATAATTTGGGAGTGCTGGAGAGATGGCTTAGTGGGTAAGGTGCTTTCTTGTGAAGTCAAAGGACAAGATTCAATTCCCCAGTACCCACATAAGCCAGATACACAAGGTGGCACATGCATCTGGAGTTTGATTGCACCCATTCTCTCCCCCTTCCTCTTTCATAAATAAATAAATAAATGAATAAATAACTACTTTGGGTACTGTGATGATAGTTTGGCAATTAAAGGCAGTTGCTTACAAGCCTGCGAAACCAAGTTTGATCCTCCTCAGTGACCACATAAAGCTGGATGTGAAGTGGCACACATACCTGCATTCCATCATGCTTATAGCAGTGGGGGGGTGGAGTCAGGAGAACCTGGATGGTTATAAGCAGTAATGGTAGAATAGTGAGAAAGACACTGTCCCAAGAAGAATGTGGAAGGGGAGAAATACCTTGACGTTGTCCTCTGACTTCCACACACACACATGTGTCATGGCACACAAATGCTCATATAGCCACTACATACACATGCACACACACATACACACAAATAAATAATAAAAATAGAAAAATAATTGATCTGGAGTATTATAGTTTGTCTTCCATGATATTATAAAATATTGAAAATATATTTTAATCAACTTCCAAAAATGTGACTATGAAATGAGAAATGGTTAATACAGTGGTCCTAAAGTAATCCTTCTTATCCTCCTGAAAGCTATAAAGTGAAGCACCCCTCAATTCTGTAGAACACTTGTTTTGTAAGATTTCTTTCAGCTGGTTGTTTAGGCTAAGGACTAGGCAATTAAAAGTGCATATTCTTAGTACTAGTAATATATTATTATATTTAACTTCATTGTCTCTTTAAGAGCTTATTGATCATGATTTCTACCATTTTTAGGGGATTTCAAATGAATTTTTGCTTAAAAATATTCTATACAATTTGAAGTTGGTGATATCATCAACATGGCAGACCAAAAAGCTCTGCATTCTTCCCCTTTCCATGGACCATCATTTCCCTGTGTAAGAAAAATTGGGTGAGACTCCTTCTCAAGGACAACTGAGGAAACCTTCACCTCCAACAAGTATGAGAAACCAAATCACACAGAAGCATGAACCCTGGCCCACACATTGCACAATAAAAGCTGGGAAAGGATCCCCAATACCAAGCTTCTCCTGTCAAGGATGGCTGATACCTCATATAGGTCTAAGGTTCATCACAGTTTATGCTTATTTGCCAGCTCTTCCTCGATGCTCACCAGAACTAAATAGCAAGACACTATTGCTGAAGACAATATATGCATTGGTCTCAGGATGCTGAAAAATTAGACTAGAAATGAACTGGATACCTTTTCTCTTCTGACTAGCTGAAAAGTGCTATACTCTCTGCTAGGTGAAAAATCTTCATCAACAGGCTTACACAACTGTGGAATAACTATGAACTATGGAACCACTAGCCAGGCAAGAGGTCCACTGGTTCAATACTGGCATTACTGGCATGGGAGCAGCAGAGTACTCTTTGATTGGATCAAGAACGTTGGTAATAGCCTGTATTATTTTGGGGGCTTCAGCGGAGGTATCCCATCCATGGCAACAGAATTCTTGAAAACATATTTATTTATTTGATAGAAGAGATATATAGAGAGAATGAATATAGGCATGCCTCTTGCCAATACTATTGAACTCCAGATGCATATACCACTTTGTTCATCTGATTTTATGACTTTATGTGCACACTGGAGAGTTGAACTCAGGCTGTCAGGCTTTTCCAGCAAGCACCTTTAACCAAAGAACAATCTTTCCAGCCCTTTTTATTTTATTTTTATTTTTCTTAATTATTTTTTTATTAGCTAACAAAGAATTTGGTTTCTTTATGTCTTTTTCTTTTTTTTTTTAATTAATTTATTTATTTGACAGTGACAGACACAGAGAGAAAGACAGATAGAGGGAGAGAGAGAATGGGCGCGCCAGGGCTACCAGCCTCTGCAAACGAACTCCAGATGCATGTGCCTCCTTGTGCATCTGGCTAACGTGGGACCTGGGGAACCAAGCCTCAAATCGGGGTCCTTAGGCTTCACAGGCAAGTGCTTAACCGCTAAGCCATCTCTCCAGCCCTCTTTATGTCTTTTTCATAGCATCTTAAGTTTTAGTTAATCATCTTCCCAGCCCCTTCCTCTTTCATTCACCTCCCTGACCTCATTTTAACCTTTGCACCCTCAGTATTCTGCCTTTATGCTTACCCTCTCACCATCTACATGGCTCCTTATAGCTTCCTATCCATTGTTCACTGTACTCTGACTTACACATAAATCTAAATATTTGAAGTTATGATCTACATATGAGGGAGAACATAAGATTTTTTTTTTTCTAGGTAGGTCTCTCTCTCTGGCCCAGGCTGACCTGGAATTAACTAAATAGACTTAGGGTGGCCTCAAACTCAAAGTGGTTCTCCTACCTATGCCTCAATCCCCAGCTAGTAGATCCTTTGAGGCCTGGGACCTTGCTAGAAATAGTATGTCATTGGGTGCAGACTTCAAAGTTTATTAGTTCAACACATTGGGTGTTCAGACCTCCCTTACTCTTGTAGTTCCAGCCTAGCTGATATGACATGTTACCCAGTCTCTCCTTTCTCATGCTTTCCCTGCCTTGATGAAACTTCCCCTTGAAATAATAAATGGAAATAAACCTTTTCCTTTCATGAGCTGTTTCTGGTTGGGTGTTTTATCCCAGCAGTGAGAAGGTAACTGGAATAGAAGTTTAAATCAAAGCAGTTGCACCAGAGAAAAGGATGAAAATTATCTAAAATAAAAAGGAAGAAGTGAAATTGTTTGCTGACAGTATGAGCATATATTAAATATATAACAGATATATATTTCAGAAATTTCAATTGAAACACTGCTAGAGTTGATAATCTCAGGAACTTTTCAAGATATAGAATGTGAAAAAGTTTAAAAGCAATTCCATAAAATAATGAACAACCAAAGAAGTGAAAGATTTATATGTTGAAGCTTATGAAACACTAAGAAAATAAAAGTTGGGCTACAGAGATGGCTTAATGGGTAAGGCACTTGCCTGCAAAGCCTAAGGACCATGTTTGGCTCTCCAGGCCACATGTAAGTCAGACAAAAGGTGACGCAAGTGGGCAAGGTCACATATGAGCACTAAGTGGCTCACATGTCTGGAGTTCACTTACAATGGCTAGAGGCCCTGGCATGCCAATTCTCTCTTTCTCCTTCTCTTATAGAAAAAGTCCCATCTGTTGGACTTGCTTCAAAATAATAAACAAGGGAACGTAACACAAATAAATAGATATTGTGTGTTATTATAGTATAAATTATAAGAATTAATATTATTAAAATATCCCAAACTGTTTTACAGTTTTAATGCAATTCCTGTCACAATTCCATGTTATTTTTATTTTTACAGAAATAGAAAAAAAAGCTTTATAAAAGTTATATGGAACCAAAAGGACCCTGAATAGCTAAAGCAATTTTCAAAAACAGCAAAACTAGAATCAACACATAACTTTAAGTTAAAACATGCAACATTACTAATAAAAGTAATAGGATACTGGCAAAACAAAAGATAGCATTAATTAACTGGATATATAGACCAATATAACACAGTTTAAATCTCACAAATAAATCCACATTTTTAAGGTGAATTGATTTTCAACGAAAGTATCAGGAACATACAATGGGGAAGCAACAGTCTCTTCAATAAGTAGTATTGGAGAAACTGAATATTCATGAAAATGGACTCATATCTTTTTTTCATACACTTTGAGAACCAACTCAACATGGATTAAATACTGGGACCCAATTTTCCAAACTATAGAAGAAAACACAAAATCTCCATGACATTTGTCTGAACAGTGATTTCTTGGACATGATCCCAAAAATGAAAGTAGGGAAATGGGATTGCAATATGAGGAAAGTTTCAGCGTAGTAAAATAAAATAGAGTGAAGAAGCAACTGATAGAGAAGATGTGGTGGCTTGAATCAGATGTCTTCATAAACTAACATGTTCAGAAAGTTTGGCTTTCAGCTGATGGCAGTTTCAGAGTTGGATCCTTGCTGGAGGAGGTGTGCTGCTGGGGGCAAGTTTTGGGATATTATAATCAGCCCCCCACCCCATCAGTACAGTTCATCTCACTGTCTTTCTTCTGCTTTCCTCCTCCTGTGGCGGAGGTGATGTCCAGCCTCTGCTTATGCCATGTTTTCCCCTCTCACCATGGAGCTTCCCCTTGAGACTATAAGCCCAAATAAACAACTTTCCTCCAATCCGAAGCTTTTGGTTGTGTGATTTATCCCTTCAACAAGAACATAAGTATAACATTAGTTATAAAAAAAAAAAACAAAAACAAAACCCAACAAACTGATGTGTACCTACTACATTGGATAAAGAGTAATATCCAATAAACAATTCAGACTTTTTGAAGATAAAAAAATAACTCCACTGAAAACAAATAAGAAACTTGAATAGACATTTTTCAAAAGAGGAATAAAAATGACCAGCAAACATAAAACAAAGATATTTATTGCCATTCATAAGAGAAATTCAATTAGAAACATAATATAAGGAGGCTAGTGTTCCCCCAGGGTACCTCCACATGCAAACACAGCCCCACTCACTGCCAACTCCTTACACAGACCCATGTCAGCAGTCTAGTGCTTCTCCCACTGCCACCAGGGACCTCCACATGCCATTGCCCCTCTATGTGCAGACCCAGGTCAGCAGCTTAGAGTTCCCCCTCCCTGGGCTGTCCTTCCACAGGTGATATCAATGCCCCCCTCTATGTGTCACCTAACCCATGAGCATAGTACAGCTTCCTCCTAAATTAAATAAGACTCCTACACTATCATGGACAGGCGACAGCACAAAAGGAATAACATGAAAAATCAAATGCAAGTAAGTCCAGTAAGATTACCCAGTCCCAGAATGGATGTCTTAAGTCAAAACATAGAAGAGACATTATAAAGATACAAGCTATGCAGCTGTGCATGGTGGTGCATGACTTTAATCCCAGCACTTGGGAGGCAGAGGTAGGAGGATCACTGTGAGTTTGAGGCCACCACCTGAGACTACATAGTACTTACAGGTCACTCTGGGTTAGAGTGAGACTTTACCTCGATAAACAAACAAAACAGAACAAAACAAAACAAACAAACAAATAAAGAAAAACAAGCTATGCAACCCTGATCAAGCAAATAGCAGAACATGCAGGAAAACAACAAAGAGCCAATAATTGTATGAATCCTGTCCTTGCTAGATTATATCTAATAGATAAACAGGAAGGGATTCAAAGACAGTAAATGATCTGAAGGAGAGTGAAGAAAAGAGGACCTCAATAACCAGCTTGCTAAGCTCAATGCAGACATAAAGAAATGCAAGGATGAATTCCGAGAAGAATTAAAAAAATCGGAAATGACATGAAAAGGGAACTTGACAGAGGGATGGCAACTATACATAAAAAAGTAGTAGAAAATACAAACCAAATTGAACAAGCCCCAAACTATACAAGCTATCAAGAATAGAATCAACCACATGGAGAATAGAAGCTCAGGACTTGAAGACAAATCAGAAGAACAATTTATGAGCCTAAAAGTTTAATCAATTTCATTTTTTTTTGTGAACAGAATATGAAGGAAATGTGGGATACCCTTAAATGACCCAATGTTTGGTTCATGAGAATATCAGAAGGGGAAGAAATCAGAACAAAGGCATGGAGAACTTATTCAACAAAATTATCAAAGAAACCTTTTCCACTCTCTCAAAAGAAAGTCCCATTTAAATACAAGAAGCTAACAGGACTCCGTACAGACTGGACCAAAGGAGAAATTCTCCAAAACATATTATCATTAAGACTCTAAACATAGGTAACAAAGAGAAAGTCCTAAAAGCAGCTAGGGAGAAACAACAGATTACATATAAATCCTAAATCCTCTACATCTTCCCTCCCTCCCTTTCTCTCTTCCTCTCTCTCTCTCTCTCTCTCTCTCTCTCTCCTCTCTAACTCCTATATATCAGTTACCTATTTTCCTCATTTTCTTAGGGGACACTGACCTGTAACTCCCAGGACCAGCCTGGGGCTATCACCCACAATGAGCTTTTAATCAGAGAAACATACAAGGTTTTCTAAAAGAATGACAGATTTCTGTCAGAGTACTTGATGACCCACCAAAGGTTAGTGGTAAGACCCTATTGCTAAAGACACCATATGCATCTGACACGTAAAATGGAACGGCATGGCTGGAAGCCAGAAGAGAGTCAGTCCCCAGACAGTCAGTGCGTCTAGTGCCAGAAGGTGCTACATGGGTGACTGGGGGAAATGACCAATATCTGTCCAAGCAACTCATGGTCCAACCTACTTAGCAGCAAATAACCTGGTGTGATGCCCACACTAGTGCAATAGTGGCACACAGCCATGGTGGGGAACCAACTGCTCTTGATTTGGTTAACTGATCCCCTCAGTGGTATGAGACCCATAGCTGGAGCTGGGAAACAAGTCAGAACCATATCCAAACATAAGTCCACTCTCCAATATCAAGCTATCATCAATCATGGGCTACAAGAGGGCCTACACCTATTAAACTCTCTATTAAAAAAGTAAGGGTTATTTCATTTGTCCTGGTGCTAACTTACTCTCTGTTGGAGATTTTGCTTCTCTTTTTCAGATAGATGCAGATCCTAAGGAGAGAGCCACCCCATCATACCTCAAAAGGGTCCCGGCTGAAACTAAGGAAAATTGGTTAAGCAAGCAAGGGTGTTGTTTTCCTGATGAACTAGATACCAGCACAAGGGGGAAGGAGACCAACACAGAGAAAAATCAACTCCTACCAAATCAGAAAGCCAGATCCCCAGAGGCCCCCAACACCTCAGCACTGAAGCAGACCAAAAATGAACCCAACATGGCTCAGGGAAATTTTGTGGAAGAGGGGGTGGAAAGAATGTCAGAGCCACATGTTGGGTCATGATATACAGAGACATTTATCGTACCTATAACTGTGGGCTAACTCCACAATGCACGACCCATATACCTCAACAAGGAGGGGCCAACGGGGAGGGGGTAGGTCACGGATGAGCCTAATAATGGTACTAAACTGCCTGTACTTGCAGAATAGAAAACTAATTTAAAAAAAAAAAAAGAAACCCCATCAAAGTTATCTTAGACTTCTCAATGGAAACCCTGAAAGCCAGAAGGGCCTGGAGTGGAACACTGCAAAGTCTAGGAACCTATAGCTTCCAATCCAAACTACTTTACCCAGCAAAAGTATCTCTTATATAATAGATGGTGAGAGAAAAACTTTCTACAATAAAACTCAGCTTTCCAACTCTATGAACACAAAGAGAAGTCTGCAGAGAGTAGTTCAGGGAACTCTCCACACAGAAGAATCAAATAACCAACCTCAAGTGCCTACGACAAGCACAGCACAATAACCAAACTCAGAGAAGGCACAAAAAACTACAAAGTCCAGGAAAACACCAAACCACATAAACCACCACAACATGATAGGGATAAAATGAAACCTCACAATTGTTATGCTAAATATCAATGGCCTATATTCACCCATTAAGAGGCATAAGCTAACAGAGGGGATCAGAAAATTAGACCCCTCAATCTGTTGTCTTCAAGAAACCTACCTCACTCCTAAAGATAGACACCTCCACAGGGTATAAGGGTGGAAAATGATATTCCAAGCAAACAGGAATAAGAAACAAGCAGGCTTAGCTATTAATATTGGATAAAATGGACTTGAAACCAAAAGCAATCAGAAAAGACAAATAAGGCCACTTCCTACTTATCAAGGGAATGATCCAACAAGAGGAGATCACAATTATCAATCTTTATGCAACTAACATAGCTGCACCACAATTCATAAAACAAACCCTACTTGACAACACAACAGAAATAACCACCAACACCATCATAGTTGGGGACTTCAATACTCTACTATCAGCAATAGATAGATCACCCAAACAGAAAATTAACAGGGAAGTAAGAGAGCTCAACAAAATCACAGATCAATTAGGCCTAATGGTCATCTATGGAACATTCTACCAAAATTCCACAGAGTACACATTCTTCTCAGTAGCCTATGGAGCCTTTTCTAGATCATATACTGGGCCATTAAGTCTGCTTCCATATATTTAGGAAGATCAACATAATTTCCTGCATGATATCAGATCACAATGCTGTATAGCTAGAAATTAACAACAAAAGTTGTGCCAGGAATCCCACCCGATCCTGGAAACTGAACAACACACTTTTAAACAATAAATGGGTAGTGGGCAAAATAAAAAATGAAATTGTGAAATTTTTAGAAATGAGTGACAATGAGTACACATTGTAGCAAAATATATGGGACACAATAAAGGCCATCCTCAGGGGAAAATTCATAGCACTAAATGCCTTCATAACAAAGACGGAGAGATCCAAAATCAATAACCTAACCAGCCACCTAAAGGCACTGGAAAAGTAAGACGAATCCAATCCAAAAATCTCCAGAGAGAAATAACTAAGATCAGAGCAGAAATTAATGAATTTGAAACTAAGAAAACAATTAAGAAAATTGATGTAGCAAAGAGCTAGTTATTTGAAAAAATAAACAAGATTGCTAAACCCCTGGAGAATTTGATCAAGCAAAAAAATAAAAATAAAAAAGTGACACTGCAAATTAACAAAATAGGGTTAGGGTGGCTCCTAACCTGAATCGGCCCAAGATGCTGACATTCTTAATAAGAATCTCGAGGACCAGACAACAGGGAGGGTGGAGAAGGAGGGGAAGGTAAGAGTGGTGGTGGGGGACATAAAACTGGACCCAAATAGCAATGGTACCATAAAACTCTATATCATAAAAGACAGAATAGATGGCTGAACCTTCATCAGGTCCTGAAAGGGAACACCTGAATCACAGTGCCCTGGAAAGAGTAAGAGGAAGACTAACCTTAATCTTCTCCTATTTCTTTCCCTCTCTCTCTCTCTCCCTCTTGCTCTTCTCTCTCTCCTCTCTATCTCCTTTATATTCTCTATTATTTTCTTCCTTCTTTTCCTTGGTACTGTCCTTAACTCCCAACATCAGCATGTGGTTAACATCCACAATATGCTCTTGATCAGAGTGACCTACAAGTAAACAGATTTCTGTCAGAGTACTTGATGGCCCCACAAGGGTTAGTGATAAGACCCTACTGCTGAAGACACCATATGCCATTGGTATGGAACATGGAGTGTCCTGGATGGAATATGGAAGAGAGTCAGTCCCCAGACAGTTAGGTTGTCTAGTGCCAGAAGGAGCTACATGAGCGACTGAGGGAAAATGACCAACATGTGTCCAAGCAACTCATTGTCTAAGCTATCCAACAGCAAACAACATGATGTGATGCTCACCCAAATGCAATAGTGGCACACAGCCATGGTGAGTAACCAAATGTTCTTTATTTGGCTAATTGTTCTGCTCAGTGGGACAGACCCATAGCTGGAGCTGGGAAACAAGTCATAACCATATCCAAAAAACAAGCCCACTCTCCACTATCAAGCTCCCACCAATCATGGGCTACAAGAGGGCATACACCTATTAAATTATCTCTAAAATAATAATGATTATCCCATCTGTCTAGTGCTGACTCCACTCTCCATTGAAGAATTTGAGAGAATTAGCCCAACACACCTCAACAGGGCCCCAGATGAAATCAAGAGTAATTGGGGAAATGAGCAAGAGTGCTGCTTTCTTGGTGAACCTGGTACCAGCACAAAAGTGAAGGAGACACAGAGAACACTCAACTCCTACCAAACCAGATATCCAGAGACACAGAGGTTCCAAAGACCTCATCACTGAAGTGGACCTAAAACAAACCCAAAATGGCTCAGGGAAATTTGCAGAAGAGGGTGTGGAAAGATTGTTAGAGCCACAAGTTGGGTCATTATACACAGAGATATTGCCTCTTACCCATAACTGATAGCTAACTCCACAATGCATGACCTATATTCCCCAACTAGGAGGGTCCTTGCATAGTCGGGAGGACAGGGAGGAGGGTAACAATTGCACCAACATGACTGACTGTATACACACTGTGTACATCAGTAATAAGTTTAAAAAAATAAATAAAAATTTAAAAAAGCATAATATCACCTCCATCCAGATACATTGGCTATTATACAAAAAATGAATGGTAATAGGTATTAGCAAGAATGTGAATTATTATGTATTTTTGGTAGTATTGTAAATGAGTACATTTAGTGTGGTGAACAATATGGTGCCTTCTCAAAAAACTAAAAACAGAGTTAACATATGATCCACCTGTTTCATTTATGTGTGTTATCCATGGAAATTTATTCAATATGTCAATAACACCTCTATCCTCTTGAGGTCATTGTAGTATTATTTATAGTAACCATGACCCAAGATTAGCCTAAGTATCCATCAACAGAAGGATGGATTAAAATATACTATATACTCACAACGGGACCTTATTCAGTCTTAAAAAATCAGCAAATTAAACGTCTGACAAAAACTAGATGAATATGGAGGATAGTAACTGTAGAAAGTCAATGGGAAGGCAAATAATATATGACTAATTAATCAGTGGACAGAAAAGTAATATATGATTTGGCTTGCATATGGGAGTTAATGAGCTTGAACTTATTTTTCTTGAGGTAGGATCTCTCCCTAACCCAGGCTGACCTGGAGTTCGCTATATAATCTTAGGCTGGCCTGAAACTCATAGCCTCCCTCTTATCTTGGCCTCCCAAGTGCTAGGATTAAAGGTGTGCATGTGTGACCATGCCTGGGAGAGAGAGAGGAGAGATAGAGAGAGAGAGAGAGAGAAAGAGAAAAAGAAAAAGAAAAAGAAAGAAAAAAGAGAGAGAAGAGAATGGATATGCCAGGTCCTGTAGCCACTGCAAATGAACTTCAGACACACAGACCACGTTGTGCATCTCTCTTTACATCGGCACTGGGGAATCAAACTTGGGCCTTTAAGCTTTGCAGGCTACTGCCTTAACCACTTAGCAATTTCTACATTGAGAGTAGAGTACTTCTTTCAGAATTTGGTTTGGGGTAATGCATGCAGAAAGTGAGAGATGTTATCTAATGGGTACAAATTTCTAGTAGACAGGAAGAGTAAGTTTTGATGGCCTACTGCACATATATCATGCTGATGATAGTTTATAATATATTATACTTTTCAACCTTACTAAACAAAAGGATTTTAAGAGATGGTAATAATTTAGTCATAATGTATATGAAAGTTAATTTGATATGATAACTTCAAAATGCACACCTATATTAAAAACCATATTTGTCTGGCATAGTGGTGCATGCCTTTGATCCCAGCATTTGGGAGGCAGAGGTAGGAGGGTTGCTGTGAGTTTGAGGCCACCTTGAGACTCCATAGTGAATTCCAGGTCAGCTTGTACTACCTCAAAAACACCAAAAATTCCCCTTATCTTTCTCATATGCATTTATAATTAATATTTGTCACTTAAAAATTTATAAATGAGATCCTAACTTCCAGCAAAGGTGAATTTCCACATGAGGAAACTCTTACAGTAAAGTCAAATAAGCATATATCTTATAATTCAGTGTTTCCATTCTTAGGTATTTATTCAAAATAAATGCATATGTATGCACAGCAAATGATGTGCAGAAATGTTTGTAGAAACATCATTTATAGAAGCTCTCAAATGAAAGCAATCTAAATGGCCATCTGTAATGAAATATATTTTATTTTAAAATGTGACATAGTCACATAATGGAATATAGGTGGCCTGTTATCTTGACATAGGATTTTATGACAGTGGGAAGCAATTGAAATTCAGTTGAAACTGTGTTTTGAATTTTGAATTCTGGTCATTTCTCAGGCTTGTGACACTAGGCAGTGGTAGAGCTTCAGTCACCAGTCAGCTCATGCAATAGGAGCACACAGTGATGCTCCACAGTGTACTGTCTTGTTAAGCAGTGATGGTCAATAGCTTATGTATATAAGTGCATTTCCAAGTTTTAGTGTTTATTGGCATGTGACCCAAGAGTAAACTGAAGAGCTCTGTATTATATGACATTTAACAAAATACTGATATAGGTCATAACCACACAGATCACAGAAATGTAATGTTGAGGAAAATAAGCCATATTTAAAAACATAGTGTAATTTCAGTTAAATTAACTTACAAGATAGGCAAAACTGATGTATAATGCTAGGATAGTAGTTTCGTTTGTAAAGAAGGGTAGGAATGATTACTTGGAGAGACCTGAGGGGTTCCAGAGGAACTGTTAATGCCATGTCTTAACAAAGGTGTGGTTATATAAGTGCCATATTTTTGAGAGTTTTCTGAATCATATACAAGAGTGGCCCATTAGGTACAAGAAACACACAGAACACCAAGTATATGACACACTATAGTGAAAACACTAAACACAGAAACCATTGGGAGTACTAAAAGCTGCATGAAAGAAACAGCTTGTCACTTTTAAGATGGTGGTAAACAGTGAGGAGAACCTAGACTTATAAATTGACAAGATGAGAAAGCCCAGGGCTTAGCAATGAACAAGCCATCTCTATCATAACTTCCAGGGCTCAGGGAACATTGCAGATGTAGTTGCAGAAAGAACATGAGTACTGTTATCACTGCTAGCCAAAAAAAAAAAAAAAAAAAAAACATTTCTGTGGAGATGGTGGTAGATACTGAGGAGGCTCAAAACTCATTAGAATAGAAAATAGGAGGCTGTCAAGAGCTCAGCACTAAAGGATATTTCTATCATGCTTTCCAAAGCCTGGGAATATTGTTGTTGGTGGGGGAGGACAAATTTAAAAGCTACAGGCTGCACAGATATACTTTAGGGTGCTATCCTCCTGACATGAACTGACTGGTGCATTCATGACCCAGAGTGGTTACTGATATCTCACTCACAAAACCATCATGGTTCTGAGCCCATCAACATTTTGTCATGGAGAATGGAGGAGGATAAAATGAATCATACAACAAAACAGAGGAAGGACTCCTTGAATGAGGAGGGTCCTTAGGAGATGGCGGGGGGGAGTGCAGGGAAAGTGAAAAAAACAATAAAGGGACAGGAACATGTTCAAATACTGGATTTTCATATTTTAAAACCCTCAAACTGGGTGTAGTGGTGCAAACCTTTAATCCCAGCACTTGGGAGGCAGAGCTAGGATATCACCATGAGTTCAAGGCCACCCTGAGACTACATAGTGAATTTCAGGTCAGCCTGGACTAGAGTGAAACCCTACCTCGAAAAAAAAAAATTCTCAATAAAATTTAGTAGGAACTGGGGATGCAGCTCAGTTGATAGAATGCTTGCCTAACATTCAACCATCCCTGGGTTTGATTCTAGCACCATATAAACTGGGTCTGGTGGCACTGTCTGTAATTTACAGCACTCAATCAGTTGAGTCAAGAAAATCACAGGATCAAGTTCATCATCAGCTACATAGTGAGTTTGACACCAACCTGGGCTACATGAGACTCTATTTTAGAAAAAAATAAAAGAAAAAATAATAAATAGAAGAATCATGAAATGTCTGAGTAATGTAAGTATAGAGATGGGGGAGAGTTAATCAGTATGAACCCAAAAGAATCAAATATTTTTTTCAAACTGAAAAGCATGTTTCATAGTATAAGAGAGGCCCACAAGTAGCTTAGATCAGGAGGGACTCATATCACCACATATTGCTGTGAAACTTCACAACACTGGGGTCAGATAGATGATCATTAATGTACCAGGAAAAAAACAAAACCCAACATGCAAAATATCAGAAATCATTGGTTTCTCAGCTGGAAAGATGGCTTAGAGGTTAAGGAGCATGCCTGTGAAGCCTAAGGACCGAGGTTCAATTCTCCAGGTCCCACGTAAGCCAGATGCTCATGGTGGTACATGTGTCTGGCATGCTTTTGCAGTGGATGGAGGCCCTTGCATGCCCATTCTCACTCTCTCCCTTTTTCTCCCTTTCTCTGTCTCTAATAAATAAAAAATAAATTACTGGCTTATTATTTCCCAACATTAAGTCTAGATGGTGGAAACTAATGGATATTTCAAATTTTAAAGAAAAATATTTTTTCCCAAACTATAATACTAATTTGTGCTCACATATTGTTTCTGGAATCTACTGGAAGATACACTTTATGAAGTAAGGACTAAATCAAGAGAATGAAGCCAAAGGGTCCAGACCATGGAAGAGCCATTATGGGATAAAGGCTCCCGTTACAATAGCTACACAGCAGACATTCCTGTCAACCACCAGACTAGAGCACTGCAAGAAGGCAGGAGAGACTTTGGAGAGGTAAAGCAACTGAATACCTGATAATCTTCAAATAAGTTTTTAGATGTTGATAAGAATGATTTTGAATTACAGTCCTATAAAATAGTTACCACATAAATAAGAAGACTACACCCACAGAAAAAATAAACTTGTCAGCAATGGAGAAATACCAATAGTTTACTGCCTGGTTCAGATATGCAGATGTCACACCTGTAGCATAAATAGAGTATTTCAAACAAATATATAAATCTTTGGGATGATGCAGAGAGATGGCAGCATATGGTGGTGTGACCAAAAGAGGGTCACATACTGGAAATTAAATGGAAGATTGAAAGTGTAAAACCTACAACTAGAAATTCAAGATTGTTACTTAGAATTGTGGAAACAAGCCCTGGAAGAATGAAGTAGAAAATCAGTGTCTTTGTTTTGGTGGATGAGGAAATGCTGTGAAGGAAGTCCACAGTGTTCCACCACAAGTAAGCAGAGAAATTTGACTCTTTAAAATATGCTTATCTATAATTTTAATGCAAATGAAATCTGACAAGTCGGTGTAATTAGTGGAGAAAAAATACAAACAAGTAATGAATATAAAACACACATTTAATAAAATTCAACATTTACCTATGACAACATATCTTGGAAGGCAGCTCTGCTCACCACTATACCACCAATACCCATGGTAATAAACTTAAGCAAGCTTGTTTTACACTGATAAATGATATAAAAATAATAGTAAATACTATGTGTAATAGTGACATCACATAAATAATTTATTTTCAGTGCAAAGAATAGAAGCAAGGATCCTCATTGTTGGTAACTCTCTGTGGCACAGAAATCCTAGTGAGTAGGATAAAATAAAGAATGGGAGAGGAAGAAACATATCTCATTATTTACAGACAATAATATTGCCTAGCTGGAAAAAACCTGCAGGAATCTACAAACTATTTGAACTGCTCAGGGGATTCAACTAGGGTGCTGGATAGAACATCCTTCAAGTACAAAAGGAACAATTATAAAACACAGTTTAAAATATCAAGAATAGCTCAATCCTCTAACAACTAGAAATAAATAGACAAAAAGATACTGAAGACATGTGGAGAAGCTAGGAATCCTTATTGAAGAATGTGTAAGAAGACCTAAGTGAACGGAATGATGTATTATGTTACCAGATGAAAGAACTTGTGTCACCATGTGACCAACAACTTACTTATAATCTCCAATTTCTATGCAAAAACTCAGAATGCCATAGGTTATTCCCTAAAATTTAGACTAATGTTAAAACTGATATGACAGATTGAAGAGATGATCCATGGTATCTTTCAACAAACTAAGGCTATTTAGGGCTGAAGAGATGGCTTAGCGGTTAAGTGCTTGCCTGTGAAGCCTAAGGACCTCGGTTCAAGGCTTGATTCCCCAGGACCCACGTTAGTCAGATGCACAAGGGGGCACATGCGTCTGGAGTTCGTTTGCAGTGGCTGGAAGCCCTGGCGTGCCCATTCTCTCTCTGTCACTCTCAAGTAAATAAATAAAAATAAACAAAAGAATTTAAAAAAGACTATTTAACACATTATGTAGTACTTAAATAAATGAACTAGACCTCAATGCCTCAAATTCAATGAAGAATGACATCCCCAAAAATTTCATTCATGGAAGTCATGGGAGACAGTGGCATTTTTACTGAGAGTAGTTTGCTGCGCAGGAGATGATGGCAATGTCTGGAGACAGTTCTGACTGTGGACACTTGGACAATGGCTGCTATTGTTATTTAGAGGTCAGACATGTAGCTAAACATGCACACTACAGCCCATTGTAAAACAAAGACTTACCTTGCATGGGGTAAAACTCCAAAGATGTGCATATCCTAATCCATACTTGATCAATGCTATTTGTTTTTCAGTAAAAGAAGCAGAAGATCCATGGATGAGTCTAATTCTGTTCTTTGAACTCTATTGCAACAAGCTGCACCTAGGTCTTGGGTTTGATAACCAGCACTTAAAAACAAAAACAAAACCAGAAGAGCCAGGAGCATTTTTCTCCTTTTCTTCTTTAGGAACAAATAGCTGGGTTTCAGCCTATCATGAACAGAAATGCTTTTACCAGTCATAGGCATCCAACTCATTATATTATGCCAAATAAGGCAGGCTTTGAAAGGCGTGTGATTTTAAAAAAATATACTGTAATGTGGAAGAGGAGATGGAAAGAATGTAAGAGCCAAAGGAAGGGTAGGACTCCTTACAATGTGCTCCCTCCAGACACAAAATGGTCTGGATATCTATGACCTCACAGTACCTGACACTATCTACACAAGACCATCATAAGAGGAAGAAAAGATGATGACGTCAAAATAAAAGAGAGACTGATTGAGATGGGGAGGGGATATGATGGAGAATGGAATTTCAAAGTGTGGGTAGAGGGAGGGTATTACCATGGGATATTTTTTATGTTCATGGAAGATGTTAATAAAAATTGAGAAAAAATTTTATTTATTTATTTATCTAAGGTGGGGATAGAGGCTGATAGAAAGAAAGAGAATGGGTGCACCAGGAGCTCTAGCCATTGCAAACAAACTCCAGACACATGCACCACCTTGTGCATCTGGCTTATGTGGGTACTAGGGAATCAAACTTGGGTACTTAGTTTTTGCAGGCAGGTGCATTAACTAGTAAGCTATTTCTCCAGCTCTGAATTTAAAAAAAATTTTCTTTTTAGATTTTATTTTCATATATTTATTTGAAACAGACAGAGGGAGAATGGGCACACTATGGCCTGTAGCCACTGTAAATGAACTCCGGATGCATGCGACTCCATGTGCATCTGGCTTACATGGGACCAGGAGACTTGAACTGGGGTTCTTAGGCTTCACAGGCATATGCCTTAGCCACTAAGCCATCTCTCCATCCCTAAAAAATGTTTTTCTTTATTTATTTGCAAGCAGAGAGAGAGAGAGGGAGGAGAGGAAGAGAGAGGGAGAGAGAGAACGAGCATTTCAGGGCCTCCAGTTGCTGCAAACAAACCTCAGGCTCATGGGCCACTATGCATCTGGCTTTACCTGGGTACTGGGAAACCAAACACAGGTTGTTAGGCTTTGAAGACAAACACCTTAACTGCTGAGCCATCTCTCTTTCCCATATGTGATTGTTTCTTTTATATTGAAAAATCATACTATTTAAAAATAATTTTAGGTATTCATATTAAATTAAACGTCATACCTAGGAATTATATTCCAACTTTTGTAGATGGACAAGGAGATGGAAGAGGAATAAGATTGAGATATAATTGAGTTTTACTGTGTCTATAAAGATAAGGAACTACTTTGGTAAATTAGTCAAGTATATTACCTCTGGTTGGTGGGGTAGTTATATATTATATATTATTTCTGTGTAGTTTGAAAACTAGAAATATTTTTTGAGATGTTGTGTTGCTGCTATTTTCACATTTTCTAGTGTCCTAGTTTGTAAGGTTGATGACAATGATGTCTACAGTGAATGTATTGCACTCTAGCAAAAAGCATGGTGTAGAGCAGATGCCAAGTTCTCCAGTATATTGTCTTTGCGGCTAATTTTCAGGGGTTCACATTGCTGGAACAATGGTCCTATCTTACATGGTGAAAGAGACAAAAGTCTGTCTTGGAATCTTTGTATGTTTAACTCCTTCTCAGTGACATTGCTTCTTTCCTAATCTCCCCACCCATGTTAGAAATTAGGGATTTTATATATTCTGTTTTTCCACTGCAAGGCTACAACTGGTAGGATCATTGAAGGCTACTTCCCTCCATGCTTTAATCAAAATTGTCTGTACTCAAGTTAATCCATGTGTCTTGAGTCTTTTCTTGGGAAGACTGGACAGGCATGCTCTCCCTTGATGGGGGATGGCAGACTAAAGCAGCAATTCTGATTGCTTCTGGACCTTTTGTTTAAGATCAAGTGCAAAGATGGTTCACTAAGTCTAGTTTAGTGAACCAATGAGTTTACTGGGGTAACTTACATGAGAATGGGTGGGAGGCTATCTATAGGAGCACAGGGGACTAAAAGGTGGGTACATAACTGAAAAGCCCACCCCTTGGAACCCTACATGACTTTCATGCAGCTCAGCCAATGTGTTGCCTTCTCCCAGAAATTGTAACTACTTATATCATCTTGGAGAAGGGCCTCCTGACTCTTCCAAAGGTTAGTAGCTTCCTGAAACTTGTGAGTTTAGTTTAGTTCCTGAATTTTCAGGAGTTCCCATGAAAGGAGGGAATGATTCCACTTAGAGGAAAGAGCTGCACACCACTGTGCTGTCCTTTGGGTCCCAGGCAAGGTTTTGGGCTTCCTGTGGCAGAAGCCTACTTGACTTCAAGATGATCTAGTCCTAAGGTCAATCAGACAGATGGTCTTTGTAATTAACTCCTAATTTCCTTGATTTTCTCATTTTTTGTGACTACTGGTGAAAGGATGTAAAATTGTCATTTTCATTTTATGACAGTTAATTCCCAGTTACATTAAAAAATCCCTCATGAATGTTTCAAGTTTTCATGGCCATGTCTTTTCAGCTGATTGGTGCCAGTTGCACTGAGAGCTATATCACTGCTATAGCTTGGATTTAAATTTCCTCTGGAAGTGTTAAAGGCTTCAAAACCAACCCATGGCACTATTAGCTGGCAGAGAAACCTTCAAAAGGGAAGGCTTAGTTGGAGGAAGTTAGGTTAATGTGGCTGTCTATCCCCAAAAGGACACCGGAACCCCTAGCCTTTCTTTCTTTTGTTTCCCAGCTATGGTTAGGTGAGGCTCTACCACATGGCTCTGCAGTCTGGTTGGTGATCCAAAAGCAATAGGGCCAACTGCCCATGAAATGCAATGGAACCTTTGGGTCTATGATCCAAACTTAAGTTGATTATCTTGAGTGTCACAGTGATGGAAAACTGACTAAGGTAAAACAAATGACTCTGTCTTTCAGATCATTCAAAGCTTTGCATGTCTGTTTATAGCTTCAATTCCTCAAGGAGAATTTATATTTTTGACAACTTTGATATATGTATACATTGTACTTTGATCATAGTCTCTTCCCATCACTCTCTCTTTCCCCCTTCTTCCCCATACTCCTTCCACTGAACCTATTTCCAGTCAGTCCCTCTTCCATTTCAATGCCTTCTTTTTTGTGTATTTGCTCATCATTCATGAAGACAAGGCAAAGGGCCCATTATTGCACAGGTAATGGCAGTCAATGTGATGCCATGAATGCAATGGCTCCTGTGTGTCTGGGATATAGCATTTCAGAGCATTCCTCCACCTTTCCTACTGATTTTCCATTCTTTGTGCTACATCTTCCACAATGTTCCCTAAGTCTTTGAAGGTATCATTAGAGATGTCTCGTTTAATCTTGAACGTTTAAATGTTGCTTTTTCTCAGCACTTTGATGAGTTTGAGTCTCTTTAGTTGTCATAATCATGTGCAAAAAAAGCTTTTGTGATCAAAAGTGAGAGCAGCACTACTCTATGACCACAAACATAAGTACTTAGAAGACAATTTGATGGATATAACATATCCATTTAGGTAAACAATAGTAGCTTCCCCCTTAGTGCCTATGACCTTCTACACTGTAGGCTTTTGGTTAAGAAGTTTTCAGTACAAGGCATGAATTTTCTCCTGTGGACCAGGCCTCAAATCCAATCAGAGAGCAGTTGGTTTACCATCATAGCAACTCAGCTGGCTGGTGGTGTTGTTCACAATATCCACTGCTGGTTAAGACTGTTGATGGCCTTTCTCCCCAGAAGCCTGCACAACACTTTATAGCACTGTGGCAGCTGGTCAGCAGAAGAGACTTCCAGCTCACTACCACCTTGGTTTCTAAATGTCTAGTAACTGGAGTATATGGTGTCATACAGAGAAATTTTGCATTTATTGGGATGAATGTCTTATTATTACAATCTCTTTAACTTTTTCACTATTGTTAACAATTCATTATTTAAAAAAACCAATGGTGTGCCAATAACCTTTACATACTTAAAATAATAACTTACTTTTTGTTATTTATGTTTACTTGAGAAAGTAGGTATTTTGTGGACAAATTCTCATATATTTATACACTGGTAGAGGAAACATCATCTGGCTTACTACCTACTCATTTCAAAGTATTTTTCCAGACAAAATCCTAACCTCAAGGTAATGATAATCCCATCAGGAGATTTAGTGCTTCTGGAGAGATCTCAAGAAGAAATATGGAGGCATTTCCCCTCCCCAAAATAACTGATTGTTACTCTCACAATGCATAAACCACAACCCCAAGGGGAATACCTGAACCTCTATTGAGGTTCCCCAATAGAATGGGGGCAGGAACGAGGGAAAAGAAGGTACCAACACATTATGTACCCATACAAACTATGTTGTTAGTAATAATAATAAATGAGAAAAAGGAAAAATCTGCAGCTTCAAATTCTAAAATTCCCATGGCTAATCATTAAGGTGTACTAAAGAAAAGAATTCATCCTAGTAGGTCTGCTATGTCCCATACCACACAATGAGTCCCATTTCTATAGTCTCATCTTTAGAAACGAAATATTTTCCTCTAGAAACTGCAAATAAATCAAAATTGCATATTGATTGCTTCAGATCCTACTACAGATAAATTCATTCAAATGCCACTCCAGGTTTAAGTTTGTTATGAACTATTAGAAAAATTATTGTAATGGCTGCTTCTAATAGTACTTTCAGTTTGAGTGTCACAAGAGACAAATTAATACCACACAGGGCCCTTATAGCATGTGAATAAAAAAATAAACTATTTTACTTTGACTCAAAGAATACTAGAGAAGTAGATACCCACTCACCCACACACATATCTTACTTTAGAATTCTGGCTGTATACGTACTACTGTATGTCCCAGACCTCTACGTGCTCACCTTATGTAGGTAGACAGCAACACACTGGTGTCTGTGAGTATTGTATGGCAGGTGGCCACAGTATTTAGGTAGAGGTTCTTAACCAAGAGACTGTTCAACTTGCATAATGTCTTCTCTTTAGCTTGCTTTCTTTTATATATAGTTGGGATCAATGACTTTTAAATACCTTTCCATCTCTCAAATTCTATTCCCTGATTAATTGCATTTCTCAGATGTGAGCCCTCAGATTTCTAAGCTAAGTTCATGGTGAAAGTGCATTGGTGAATTCCTAAACCGTATAAATCAGCCCCACAGAACATAAGTGAGGGTGACAGTTTAACATTTAATTGTTTGGACTCTTTTATCATGTTCTCAGGGTTTGTGTTTCAACTTCATCAATCAATTGATATTGACAATTCTAGTTTCTCTACCAGTAATGGTATACTAATAGAATGCATTCCATAGGGGCTGTGAAAATTAAATGAGCTCCTCTTACAAAGTCTTAAACACTATGTATCATCTATAATGACTGTGCAATATGAACATAAATCTCAGGGTATGATTACAGAAGTAGAATTATAGACAATGATAAAAATATGGGATTAATCAAAAGAGATTGATAAAATTTCTACATTGACTTTAATTGATGTTGTACCCAAGTCATTAGGAAAAATATGAAGAAGAAAAGATGAATGTGAAGTTCAGGGAGGAAGAACAAAGGGGAATATTCAAAAATGAGGTGGATCCATATTGGTATCTCAGTGTCTCCAAGTCTCCCACTGCAATGATCTGGGTATCTCATAGGAGAAGCTGAAGCTCTCCCTACAGTGCCAAAAGCATAGGTGGCTCATGATTCATAGAAATTGAATGATTAGATCACAGGAAAAAGTAACAGCATGATAGGTTAGTGTCTAAGTTAATAATAAAGAGAGGCAGAGGATCAAAAATAGAATACGTGAATGGCAACAGTGCTGGTGCCCTGGGCTGCCCTTCTAAGTACAGAGAGAATGGGTCGGGTTTACTTTCACTTGCCAAATCTTGGAAAGAGCCCTCTTGTGAACTACCAGAGACCATTACCTTATGCAAGGAAGGGGATTTTGGGAAATACAATCTCCAGCTTAGAAAAGTTTAAGGAACATGAATACATTACACTATGGATAACTATTGACATTTACTTTTCATCTTCAGAAGAACTTGCCTACAAATTATGTCTAGCATACCTCCATCTCAATAAACCATTTTCTATTTAGAATCAGTCAGCTTATTTACTCATTCATATCACTTCTAGGTTGATATTTTTGTCTTATTGTATTAGAATGGAAGATCCATGAAGGCAGGAAGGAGATTCCCTTGGTCATCAGTGTCACACTTCAAATCCAGGACTGTGCCCAGACTATAGTGTTTAGTGAAGATGAATGAGCAATAGTGTGTTTCCCTACCTCTGAATACAGTGTTTAGACCTTTTCACATTGCATTAGTTGCAGAATGTTGCCTTTTGAACCAAGGGAAGCAAAAAGTTTAAGTGGCTGAACAAATATATTTTTTTTCTAAGTGAAAGAGTACTCATGATTGAAGGGTAGCTTATTCAAAGGACCTCGTGCTGGGCTCTCTATGTCACATGGGAACACCCTCCTATAGTACATTGTCTTCTTTGGCTTCCAGCCAATTGACGCTGAAGGCAATTTATACAGGTTCTTAAAAGACCTGGCCTTGAAGAGGTCCATGTAATCTCTCCCTCATTTTCCTGGTGAGATAGATTACAGGGGGCTAGGACCTGCATAGTTCTTGTCCAGGAATTTTCTTTCCAATGACAAAATTATACTCAGTGGAAGCACACATTTTATTGGATAGCTTTCTTTTTTTCATTTTTTTCTATTTTTAAAATTGTTTCAAATTTATTAATTTATTTTTACTAATTAATTTTGTACTCAGTGAATACAGTCAAGTTGGTACCCTTGTTAGGCTCATCCATGTCCTACCCACTCCCTCTGGCCCCTCCTTGTTGAGGTATATGGGTCATTCATTGTGGAGTTAGCCCACAGTTATAGGTAGGAGAGATGTCTCTGCATATCATGTTCCAACATGTGACTTTGACATTCTTTCCACCCCCCTCCTCCACAAAATTTCCCTGAGCTATGTTGGGTTCATTTTTGGTCTGCTTCAGTGATGAGGTGATGCTTGCTTTATTGCCATACAAGGGTTAATTAGTATCCATACCAATAGTAAAATGTAAGTACTACTACTATTCCTATTGAACATGTGAGAAACGTTTTCATAGATGTTTAACTTGCCCCAAATCACACAAATAAGAATTACAATTTTGAGGCAAAGTAACATAACTTCATTCTACCTCATAACAACAACAACAACAACAACAACAACAACAACAAACAGGAAAAAAACAGCAAGTATTTTATGCTTTCTACTTTAGAAACTAAAAGGATCAGAATATGTGTAGAATCTGAAGAAACATAAAAATAAGTGTCTATCATTATGAAACATACATATTCATTTATCACTCCTATAACATGAAACTGCCATAAATAGTAAATACTCAGGAATTTTAAATTTCTTAGTGTTTTAAGTTTAATGTATCAGGTGAAATTTTTGTGATCTTAGAAATGAGCAGTGTTAGACACCCACTAAATGCTCAATCAATTATACTTTTTAATTACTCTTTCTCTTAGGAAAGCATTCAATGAAAAATGTGCCTTTAAAAGATTTTATTTTTATTTATTTGTTTATTACAGAGAGAGAGAGAGAGAGAGAGAGAGAGACAGAGAGAGACAGAGACAGAGACAGAGACAGAGAGAATGGGCATGTCGGGGCCTCTAACCACTGCAAGCGAACCCCAGATGCATGTGCCACCATGTGCATCTGGTTTATGGGCTTATGTGGGATTGGGAGAATTGAACCTGGAACCTTAGGCTTCACAGACATGTGCCTCAACCACTAAGTCATCTTTCCAGTCCAAATGCTCTTTTTAAAATAGTATAAAACCAATCTCTTTAAAATCTTCCTGTTTTCTGGAATATTTATAGTTGCTTGAAGAAGAAGTTATTGGTGCAACATGTTTTCCATAAGTTGACTCTTATTTCCAGCCTCTCAACCTCCTTGTCAGGTCCCTTCATTCTATAGTGCTTGTTTTACATGACACTAGATCACTTTGCAATGAGATAGGAGGGTGTGGTGGTTTGAATAAGATGTTGTCCAGCACTTAATGGGTTTTGAATACTTAATCACTAGCTGGTGAAAATTTGGGAGGTGGGCCTTACTGGGGAAGGTGTGTCATTGAGCTTAGACCTTGAAGTTTATTAGCCCAGCACTAAGCCCAATACAGAGAAAACTTCCACACTGATTTGTGACAGCTTCATGCTTGTGCCATGCTTTCCTTGCCACGATGAAGACTTCCCTCAAGACTACAAGCCAAGTAAGTCCTTTCTTCCCATAAGGTGCTTTTGGTTGGGTGATTTGTCCCAGCAATGGGAAGAAACTACCAGAGAAGGGAAGGATTTTCTCAGAGTTGTCTCTGTGTTTCAGAAGCTAAAAATCTTCTGCAAGGGTCTTGGGTCAAGATTTAGAGGATTATGTCATAGTAGGATGTAAAGTACAGAAGATTATTAAAAATAAAACCCCACTATTTTATTTTGGCCTTGTCACTTAAAATTTTATATGTTAAAAGAATCTGAGGCATTATGAACCAAGAAGGGTCCTTTCTATGAAGAATCTACTTTCAAAATTGACTCAGCAGAGGTTAATAAAAGCAATGCCACAAATATAATCAATAGGATTATAATACTTATCCATGTTGTTATTCTTCTAGAATATCTCTCATTTTTAAATTGTCTAACCATCATGTTTCTTTGTTTTAAATCTAGTATATCACTGCTGAATTAAAATGCAACAATACTTTATGACCTCTCAGTGCATTACTTTTTTTCTTTAATGCCTCATCTATGCCTGATATTCCAGCCTTTGATAGCTAGTTAAATGAGAAAGACAATCTTCTGTATCATGATTTAGACTGGGGAAACTCACATTCCTAATGGCGTAAGCACTTTTGTCTGTTACTAGCAGAATGGATACATATGAGAACTGTTAATTTAGCTCTAATGTGGGCTGCATGGGAAAAGCTATAGGGGTTCTATTTAGTTGGTTGTAAACAACTTCGGAATCAATGTGTTTTTCTTTACTGAAGACTTGCTTAGTGCATTGGAAAAAAATTCTATTAGTTTGCCTCATTTAGTAGTCACCAAGCAGCCTGATGCCTGAGCCAGTGGCACCTATTAAGGCTGGCATGACTGTTTGCGGCAAAGTGAACTGAGCCATCTGAATTCAACCCCAGTGTCATCATTTTGCAGGCCAGACAGAGCCATGATTTAGAATATTCCCAACATTTTATGGCAATTTGTTTCATTTGCTGCAGGCCTGGAACGATGCAAATTGCCATAAAGTGGGATAATCAGGCTGTAGAAGTGTCATAAAACTGCAGGAGAAACAAATTTTCATTTTGAAACTTTGCATGCCGATGAATGTGGGGAGAGAAAATGTGGACCTGGCTTTGCTGGTTTTATCTAGTTGCCAAAGTCTGTGCCAAGTAGAAATGATTCCATTTTGTCAATTTGTACTCATTCTGAAGCCAAGGAATAAGAGTGAAAAAGAACAAGAAGATAAGCGGAAGCACTGGGCCAGCTTTTCTTCTGATGTTTGGGCTCTGACACTGGGAGTGGCCCATGCAGAGGCCAAATGTGCGCCATTAGGTAGATGGAGGACAAATGTTAGGGATTGGAGTGCCTTGGGTTTGTAAAATGTCATGGTTCTTCTCCTCATACGTTTTTGGGATCCTTTCCCTGCCTAGAATCATGCTGCCTCTCTTGCCATGAGCAGTCTGTCCTGTGGTGACAACAGCAGGCTGGAAGTGGCATGGTTAGGTTAAGGCTCTTTTGTCCTGCTGAAAACTGGGATGTGGTTGAGATGAAAGAATCCATGCCCACACACTCATTGCTTATTCTTGGAAATTAAATAAGCAATTCTTTTTAATGCCTGAGCAGCAGATTCCCTTTTTCTTTGTACCATTTATTTATTTATTCATTTTCTTCTAGCTCATAGACCATTTCCATGTGTCAGGTATGCTGAGTAATTTCTTAAAGAACCATGTAGTCTCAAATTTGTTACCTCACTCTATAGCTGATAATGAGTTGTTTTGCTTTGCAATTTATTTTTGTGTTATTCATTTTGCTTCCTATTTTGTAATATTACATTAGTGTCATTGATTTGAAAGTTCTTTAAGGATACATTCATAGCTCAACTCATGCTAACTGAACTCTTTTTGACAAATATATTAAATAAAATAGTAATTCTTTGCCAAGTTCCTTGGGGTAAGTGCTAAAATTATTTCTTCCTTTTAAAAAAGTGAAATATATCTCAGGAAGGACATCTCTAAAATTCTTCTGATTTCATGACATAAACTAGATTTATCATGGGCTCTACCATAAGCAAGACTATCTCCCAGTTTTGATACTGCTGCATCCCCAGAGTTATGGGACTATGAAAGATGGTAAGCAAAAAGAATGGTCTCTTTCTTGTTTTCATAATAGTAACTTTTTATAGCTTCCCTATAGGGTAATTGTCATGTTCTTTTATTTCTTATCCACTTTAGTATATGTTCTGTGATGTACTTTCTCAATTTGCTGTGTATAGGATGTGCTATGTACAGATAGTGTTGATTGTAAACATTTGTTGAGGGCACACAATAATACCCTATTAGAAAGTGATAGCTTCTTTAACAAATGGTTTTGGGAGAGCTGAATACACACATGGAGAATAAACAGTGAAACTGGATCCTTCCTTATCTTCCACACCGTACAAACACTAACTCCAAATGGATCAAAGACTTTAATGTAAGACCCCATACTCAGAAACTGTTAGAGAAACAGTAGGAAAAATGCATCAGAATATACACATAGTAAGGACTTTATGAATAAGAGTATAGTTGTTCACAAAATAATGTCCATGGTTGACTAATGGTACCTCATGAAATTAAAGAGCTTCTGGACAGACAAGAAAATATTACCTGAATGAAGAGGCAGCCTACAGAATGGAAGAAAATTTTTGTCAGTTTCACATTTGGCAGAGGGCTAACAGCTAGAAAATAAAAATAACTCAAATATCTCAATAACACAAATATAAATAGCTAATCAAAAAAATGAGCTAAGGAACTGAATAATGAGGAGTCAAAAGAAAAAAGGACACATTGCCAATAAATCTTTTAAAATAATTCAATAGCTTCAGCAAAGGGAAATACAAATTAAAAATACTTTTAAATTTCAATTCACCCCAGTCAGAATGCTTATCATTAAGAAAAGAAATGAGGGCTGGAGAGATGGCTTAGCAGTTAAGCGCTTGCCTGTGAAGCCTAAGGACCCCAGTTCGAGGCTCGATTCCCCAGGACCCACGTTAGCCAGATGCACAAGGGGGCGCACGCGTCTGGAGTTCGTTTGCAGAGGCTGGAAGCCCTGGCGCGCCCATTCTCTCTCTCTCTTTCTCTCTCTCTCTCTCTCTCTGCCTGTCTGTCACTCTCAAATAAATAAATAATAAAAAAAAATTTAAAAAGAAAAGAAATGATAAGGTATGCTAGAGAAGATGTGGGTCGACAGAAGCCATCATTCACTGTAGTGGTAAATGCAAGTTGCTATAGCTGTTGTGGAAATCAGTGTGGAGGTTTCTCAAAAAGTTCAAAATAGAAATATGATATAAGGGCTGGAGAGATGGCTTAGCGGTTAAGTGCTTGCCTGTGAAGCCTAAGGACCCCGGTTCGAGGCTCGGTTCCCCAGGTCCCACGTTAGCCAGATGCACAAGGGGGTGCACGCGTCTGGAGTTCGTTTGCAGAGGCTGGAAGCCCTTGCACGCCCATTCTCTCTCTCTCCCTCTATCTGTCTTTCTCTCTGTGTCTGTCGCTCTCAAATAAATAAATAAAAAATTTAAAAAAAAAAGAAATATGATATAATCCAATATATTCACAAAGGACTCTATATCCTACTCAGAGACACTTGCTCCTCTCTGCTTATTACTGCTTGCTTCACAATAGCCATGAATGAAATCATACTAGATGCCTGTTGACTGAGAAATGGATGATGAAAATGTGGTACATAAGCACACAGCAGAATTATATTCACTGTAAAGAAAAATGAAAATTTCAGGGAAGTGAATAAAACTGGCAAGTATATTTAATGAGGTAACCCATTCACAGAAAGACAAACATGCAATGCTTTCTTTCATATGCAGATTCTAGCATAGAGTCTGTACATATCTTTAGCAATAGGATCTTACCATCTAGTTTTAGTGAGCAACCAAGAATTTTGGCAATAACCTGTATTGTTTCAGACACTTTAAAGGGGTTAGCAGTGTCATTTTACTGAGAACAATTTTGGCTATGTGCTGGTCTTTTGTGCTTCCATATGAATTTTAAAGTTATTTTTCTAGTTATGTGAAAAATGGTAGTGAAATATAGATTGGGATTGCATTGAATCTGCATAATGCTTTTAAATGATCCTTTTGATATGCACATGGATTTAGTTTATAAGTATTTTGAGAATTATTATTTCTATTTTCACCTGGGATATTGACCTATGGTTTTCTTTTTTGCTGTATTTCTAGCTGGTTTAGGTAGTACTTCAATGATGACTTTGTAAAATGAATTAGGGATTGTGGTGGCTTGATTCGGGTGTTCCCCATAAACTTATGTGTTCTGAATGCTGTCTCCATCAGATATAAATTTTGGAATTTCAACCTTCTGGAGGCAGTGTATTGTTGGGGGTAGGCTTATGGATGTTATATCCAGCTTCCCCTTGCCAGTGTTTGACACAGTTTCCTGCTGCTGTTGTCCACCTAATTTTGGCCAGGGGGTGATGTCCACCCTCTCTGCTCATGCCATTGTTTCCCTCTGCCATCATGCAACTTCCTTTGAGTCTGTCAGCCAAAATGAGCCTTTTCCCCCACCCCCACAACTGGCCCTTGGTCAGGTGTTTTCTACTAGCAATGCAAACCTGGATGAAGCAGTAAAGTTGGTACCAAGAAGTGGGTTGAACCTTTACCAGGCTCTTAGAGGGAACACATGAATCACAAGGCCATGGAAAGGTTACAATGAAGATTAACCCAAATCTTCTACTGCTTCTTTCTCTCTCTCCCTCTTCTAACTCTTTTATATTACTTATCCTTTTCTTCTTTCTCTTTGTGGGCACTGACCTGAAACTCCCAGTACCAGCCAATGGCTATCATCCACAATGAGCTTTTGATTAGAGACCTATAAGGTTTTCTAAAAGAATGACAGATTTCTGTAAGAGTACTTGATGACTCACCAAAGGTTAGTGGTAAGACCCTAGTGCTGAAGACACCACATGCTGTTGGCACATAATATGGAGTGACATGACTGGAAGCTGGAAGTCAGTCCCCAGACAGTCAGATCATCTAGTGCCAGAAGGTGCTACAAGGGTGACTTGGAGAAAATGACCAATATCTGTCCAAGCAACTCATGGTCTAACATAGCATCAAATAACTTGTCGTGATGCTCACACAAGTGCAATAGTGGTGCACAGCCATGGTGGGAAACCAAATGCTATTGATTTGGCTAGCTGATCTGCTCAATGGAACAACATTCATAGCTGGAGCTGGGAAACAAGTCACTACCATATCCAAAAATGAGCCTGCTCTCCATTATCAAGCTCTCACCAATCATGGGCTATAAGAGGGCCTACTCCTATTAAATTCCCTCTAAAAAATAATGGTTATCCCATTTATCTAGTGATCACTTTACTCTCCATTAGAAAATCTGCTTCTCTTGTTCAGATAGACACAGATCGTAAGGAGAGAATCACTCCATCATACCTCAAAAATGCTCCAGCTGAAAATAAGAATAATTGGCGAAACAAGCAAGAGTGCTGTTTTCTTGGTGATCCTGGTACCAGCACAAGGATGAAGGTGATAGACACAGAGAACAATAAACTCCTACAATATCTGATATCCAGAGACACAGAGGCTCCCAAGACCTCATCACTGAAGCAGACCTAAAATGAACCCAACATGGCTCAGTGAAATTTGCAGAAGAGGGGGCAGAAAGAATGTCAGAGCCACATGTTGGGTCATGATACATCTCCTCCTCCATAACTGATGTCTAACCCCACAATGCATGACCCATATGCTTCAACAAGGAGGTTCCTTGTAGAGGGGGTAGGATAGGGAGGAGACTAACAATGGTACCAACTTGACTGTATTCACTGAGTACAAAACTATAAAAAAAAAAAAAAGGAGTGGACTCATTACTTGTAGAAATCTTGACTGTATGGCTTTGGCCTTTTGGAGCTGATTTTCAAGAGGAATGTGGAAGGATTTGAAACCTTGGCCAAAGAGACGCCTTTCCATGCTGTAAGTACAGCTTTATGGACTATTCTGGTCATAGTAGAAACTCCTGAATGCAGTAAGAGCTAGGGACTGTGAGGTTTGGCTCATAAGGGAAATAAAGAGCTTTGCTTGGTCTAGACTAGAAACCATTTATGTGAGAGGCTTTCTGTTATACATGTGCCCTGAGAACTTGTGCAGGGTTTCATTGCATTGAAGCAGAATGGTATGACAAGATGAATATGAATAGACAGAAACAAAATCTTTGCGCCAAGATTGCTGCATATTCAGCTACAATTATTTCTAGAGATTATAGCCATTGATATTGGGTCAGCTGATGTGCATTGGGACAGCAGAATGAATGCAAACTTTTCTAAAGTAAGGGGCCTGAAAGCTAAAGGAATGTCCTGTTATTCAAAGTCAGATTTATTCCTGACCCCCTGGATTAACAAGTTATCAGCTCACCTGGTACTATGGAGTATAACAAATGTAACAAAAAGAGTGACATTAAATTTGCAACATAATTTTGTATTCTCAAATGGCCAAGGGCAGAATGGAGCAAACTTAATTTACTTGCATAGACACTGATGGCGCCATGTGGATGAAGTGTGGGTTGCAGTGGAGACCCAGTGAAAATGCCAGGACTATGGGATGGCTGCCAAGGATAGCTGCTGGCAATGGATGAAGTTTTCCCAGACTATAAGTAGCTTACCTAGCTGAAGGGGCAGAATTAGAACTCCATAGACTGGTTAGAATTATTAGGCTTGGTTATAGCTGTCAGGCTTGAAGCTACAGAATTTGATGACTTCCCTGTTTGTTTTAAATCTTGTGTTGCCTAGTGCCATCTTTTGCATTGTGAATGTTTATTCTATGTCATTATGTTTCTTTCTTTCTTTCTTTTTTTTTGTATTACAGCTCAGTTAAAAGACCATGGATTATGGGGATGTTTGAACATCATTGGGATTGAGAAAACTTATGGGGAATTTTAAAGTTGGACTGAATGCAGTACACTTTACATCATGTATGGGTGTCAGTTTATGGGGCATCAGGGGCAGAATGTGGTGTTTTTTTAAATTTTTTTTTGTTGTTCTTTTGTATTTATTTGAGAGTGACAGAGAGAAAGAGGCAGAGAGAGAGAGAGAGAGAGAGAGAGAGAGAGAGAGAGAGAGAGAGAGAGAGGATGCGCCAGGGCTTCCTGACACTGCAAACGAACTCCAGATGCGTGTGCCCCCTTGTGCATCTGGCTAACATGAGTCCTGGGGAATCGAGCCTCAAACCAGGGTCCTTAGGCTTCACAGGCAAGTGCTTAACCACTAAGCCATTGCTCCAGCCCAGAATGTGGTGTTTTAATTTAGGTATCTCCCATAAACTTACATGTTCTGAATGCTAGGACTCTAGCTGGTGGCAATTTGAGCCTCCTGGAGGCATTTTTGGGGGGGACAAGTTTATGGGTATTATAGCCAGCTTCTCTTTGCCAGTGTTTGACACACTTTTCAGCTGTTGCTCTCCACCTGATATTGATCTAGAGGTGATGTCCACCATCTACTCATGCCACTGTTTTCCCCTGCCAGCATGGAGCTTCCCCTCAAGTCTTTAAGCCAAAATACACACATTCCTCCTACAAGCAGCTCTTGGTCAGGTATTTTCTGCTAGAAATATGAAGCTGACTGAAAGAAGGATCATTTCTTATTTTCTTCAACTTTATGGAATAATCAAGGTTTCAATTTATTTATTTATTTATTTATTTATTTGAGAAGGTTTCAATTTTGCTATAAAATTTTGGCAAAATTCTGCAATGCACCCATCTGAACGTTCAGTCTTTTGATTAGAAGGTATTAATTATTGCTTCCTTTTAAAAATATTTTATTTATGTATTTATTTATTCATTCTTTGAGTGGGGGGGATATTGAGCAGGAGAGAGGGAGAGAATGGGCACAGCGGGGCCACTAGCCACTGAAAATGAATTCCAGCCACCTGCACCACCTTGTGCTTTTGGCTTATGTGAGTACTGGGGAATTGAACTTAGGTCTTTATGATTCACAGACAAGTACCTTAGCCACTAAGCAATCTCTACAGCTCTACTGCTTCACTTTATTGTTTGATTTGTATCTTTTTAAATTATTTATATCACTTTGGTTTAATTTTGGTAGGTTGTATGCATCAAAAAATTCTTAGTCTTCATTTGCTTAACAGCTTTTATAACATTGATTATTATGTCTCCCTTTTTGAAGTTTTTCAGTGTGTTTATTCTTCTATTTAGTGTGCAGTATTCTGTCCCATATCCTCCGCAGTGCTTGCCTAATGCTCATAAATTCCTATAGCTTGCTTTTATCATGGAAAATTTTTCTTTCACCTTTGTAACAATTATCTTTTTGTTGCTGAGAAAAAGTACCCAAACAGTAGCACCTTATATCTTTGAGCTTATAGCTTTGAGAGGAAGTTCTATCATGGCAGGGAAAGCATGGAAAGACCAGGTAACACCTTCATGTCAACAGGAGAGAAAGAGAAAGTGCAAATTGAGTGCAACAAGCAGGGCTGGGCTATTGGGCCCCAACTATATGCACCCCCCGGTTACACTTCCTTTAGTAAGACTTCACCTCCCACAGGCTCCAAACCTTCTGAAACACTGACACCAAATGAGGATAAAGTATTCAGAAACATGAGGCTATCAGGCACATTTAACTTTGAAAGCACCACATCTTTCTATTGCAAAGACAATTTTTCTGGGCATGTTAGTTCGGGTTGGCAGCTGTGTTCTTTCTGTACTTGAAATAGATCATTCCAAGCCCTTCTGGCATTTACAGCTTCCACTGAAAATATAGTTATTATTCTGATTAGCCTGCCTTTATATGTGATTTGATGTTTCTCTCTTACAGCATTAGTACTCTTTCTTTGTTCCATGCATTCTGTGTTTTGACTATAATGCAACATGGGGAATTTCTTTCCTGGCCCTATCTATTTGGTGTTATTTGTGCCTCATGTACCTCGTGATTACTAGGTTGTGTAAGTACACTAAAGTTCATCTGCTAAAGGTATCACCTCAGATTGTGCCTCCATCATGTACAACTATATTGAATAATGTAATTTAGTGTTGGTCTCTGATCTGAGTTTCATTTTGCAATCTTCTGTTTGTTTGTGACAGAGTATCAACATATAGCTGAAGCTGACCTCAAACTTGTGATCCTCCTGCTTCTACCTCCCACCTGCTGTGTGTGCCTCCTACCTGGCTTTAGTTTGCAATGTTAAAAATAAACAAAACATAGTTAAAATAAGCTATGGGAACAAATATGTATGTATGTATATATATATATGTATATATATATATACATACATATGATGCCATTTATATTAACTCCTGAAATGTTCTAGCTCCCAACCTTTACTCATTGTTTCCTTAAAATTTTGTAGTCATTATAAAGACAATTATATACTCTTGAAATCTCCTCCCCCCCCTTTTTAAATATGTTTATTTATTTATTTATTTATTTATTTGAGAGTGACAGACACAGATAGAGGGAGAGAGAGAGAATGGGCACGCCAGGGCTTCCAGCCTCTGCAAACGGACTCCAGACGCATGCGCCCCCTTGTGCATCTGGCTAACGTGGGTCCTGGGGAACCGAGCCTCGAACCGGGGTCCTTAGGCTTCACAGGCAAGCACTTAACCGCTAAGCCATCTCTCCAGCCCTCCTTCCCCCTTTTTATGTTAAAATATTTATTCACTTTTATTTTAGAAGCCTTTGAAAGTCAAGTAATGTAATAGTTTCACCAAATTTTAGAAGGACAAGTGTCTGTTCATATAGATATGGCTGGTCCTGAGGAAAGAGGAAAATATTCCTCTTGATTATGTTCTATGAATGTTTTCTGGAAATTCTAACTACAGGTTCTATTCAAGCAGCATGAGGAATATTCCTTTTAAATGCATTCTATTCTGTAGGAAAGACATTAAGGTATGTTTCAAATTATTCATGAGTGTTTGGTTGAAGTTACTGAATTCTTTACAGTTTCAATAAACTAATGTTCATTTTGAATTAATATCACAAACACACTATACAGTTTTATTTAGCTCATTTTCTTACATGTTACATTACTTTTTCTCTTTAAAACATAGATTTTACATCATATAGAATATATTTTAATTTTCCAGTCTGTTGTGATTAAGCTATGTCTTTGGATTTTAACTATGCATGTTATATGTTTCCAATAATATTTAGAACACATTAATGGTTTTCAAATATGGCCAAAGAAATTTAAAACTTTGTTATCATTTTAATGTGTTATTTAAATACCATTTTAACATTAAGTTTTGCTGTTAACTCTTGTAATTTTTCCATTATATCTTATTTGTGTTTAGTAATGACCAGGTCCTCAATGATTTCCTTACTCCATTTTTAGAGTAATTAGACAATAGTCCACTCATTATTGACAATCCAGATTTCTATAGTATCATTTCTTTTTGGTCAACTGTGTTTAGAACATGAAGTGGAAATTTCCAGAAACAAACCATCTAGAATATTTATAGTACACTATTAAAACTATGTTACTTGATTATTATTTTTATTTGATTACTCTGCATAATTTTTAAAATAAATTTTATCATATATGTGCATGTATAGGGAAACAGTAGAAACTGAGTATACACAATATCAGGAATCCAATAGGGATTTTAGAATGAACCTCCCATGAGTAAGCAAGGATTGTTGTATATGAAACCTGGAAAACCTTGACAATTCATTTTCTACATGGGAAAGTTGAGGTTGAAGCTTTTTAGACAGTTTTATTGCTATTCTCATCCTTAAGACAGAACAGTAACATTTTCAATCTATCCATCTCAGAAGTAATAGAGAAATCTTGAACTGGTGAATTTGGAAGGCTCTGTGTTCAACCCCCAAGTGTCAGAAAATGTGCATTCATGCAAAATGGATTTCAAAATGAGAGTGAGATCAGTAAGTGGAAAATGAGTGGGTGGATCCAGCTAAATTTTAGGATAAGAGATGAAAGATTTAGCCCTCTTGGCTTATGATTTGTTATGTGTGTCTTTTGAATCAAAATTCCCATACATTTTCTGTGCTTTGCTATTAAGGTCTAGTAGTATTACCATCACAAAGAGTGGATGGTTAAAAAATTGTTAAGTGGCTCAGGAGATGGTGCAGTGAATAAAACATTTGCTATGTAAGTGTTCAGATCCCCATCACCCATGTAAAAGTAGGGCAGTAGCACATGTCTGTAATTTCAGAGTGCCTACAGTGGGATGGGAGGCTGAGAAATGCCTGCTCATTAAATCTGGAAGATGTAGTGGATCAACAATAATAGACTCTGCCTCAAACAAGGAGGAATCAAGGACCTGTCTTTGAAATTGTCCTCTGACCTCCACATATGTGCTGTGACACACAAGTGCATGCTTGTGTGTGCACGCTCTCTCTCACACACATACATACATACACACACACACACACTAATTAAACACAGAATATAGGGAAGACACTGGAAATATAAGATGATTCAATAATATTATTTAGATTATGACATATTTTGACTTCTGAGCATTCAGAGAGACTTTTTTTTTTCCCTCGTTGTTCTTATTCTTCAGCACTGTCTTCAAAAGGATTAAGGCATGTTGGATAGAGATTCACAATAGTGTACTCAGAAAGTGAGCAGAAGGCACGCCTCCACATTAGCTCTGTCTCTGAAGCAATGTTTTTACACAATGTATCTAAATGTGTAGCATGTGCATAGCATTGGGCAGAGCACTATGAAACTGTGGATGCTGTGATAGTAAACATGTAGACACGGAGTGCTCTTAAAATCTTTGGAAAATTCCATAAAGCAAGAAGCAAGACCAAAATATTTTCATGTAGGAAAATGACATTGTAGCTCACACTGCTTAGTGGGGACAGGTGTATCTCACCTGTAAATTGCAAGGCTAAGAGGAAGTACATCCTGTAAACAGCATCTCATCATTATAAGGTCTTACCAAGATGTGTTTCTTTATTGCAACATATGTCACAATGGTGCCAGGAAAAACAGTAATGAAAACGATGTTCCTCTGCTTCAAGTTCTCTTGCCAAATTTGTTCTCAACAATAGGCTACACTAGTCATAACTTAAAGTGTACAAAATGGTAACAAGTAAAACTTTTAGCCTTCTTAGGATATCTGCATTTTTTTAAATTAAGTTGAAACTTAGTATGGACAAATCATGTGTTGACCTCATTCTTTTTCTACCTGCCCTGATTCTACAGAGGGCCCTTATCAGTGGGGTTACTGGTATTGATCATGCACTTATGGGTTATGAGAGCAGCAGTCATAGTGGGGGGGGGGCAGTGCTTCTGAATTCTACTACACACTCTCTGGCTGTTATAATTTTTTTGCCTCCTCTTTTCTTTTTTCTAAGCTTTTGTGGGTGTGTTATACATTTATAAGTCTACTTTAGTTTTAAGCTCTAACTAACATCTGGATTTGTGTTTGGATATGCTTTGAGTGTCCTCAGTGTTTAATACCATAACTTTGGCTCAGGTTGTCAGGCTTGTCTTGAGAGCAGCACTCTTGCTTCACTTGTCAAGTCCTCTGTGATTTACCTGGACCCTGGCTGATAGAAGAGAGTTAGTTATCTTTTCCTGTCATGTTGATAGATGTTTTTGGTTGTTACCAGCCTTTACTGTCTGCTGTAAAAGAAAAACAGATTCTCCAATGGAGAATGAGATCAGCATAGGTTAAAGGGGATAAGCGTAGTTAGTTAAGATAAAGTTTTATGGGTGTAGACTTCTCATTTGGCCAAAGACTAGTAGGAGCTTCTGACTGGAGTCCATGAACCTTATCCCCATTGGATTTTGACTTGATTCCCAGTACCAACTATGAGTCCCTTTCTGCTGAGTGGGTCTCTTAGCCAAGCTGAGGGTTATTGGTTGCTCATGCAGGTTAGGTGCCACTATTGCACTGGTGTGTACATCTTGTCCAGTTGATTGATTTTTTTTTTTTACCATAGAGTTCCTTGCTTGTTCACAACATTGGTGGCTATTTTTCCCCAGCAGCTCATGTAGCACTTTCCAGTATTATATGAGCTAGCCATCAGGGAACTGGCTTCCTTTCAGATTCTAGCATTATCTCATGTGAGCAACTTGTGGTGTCATCAGAAACAGGGTCTTACCTTTTTCCTCAGGTGGATAATCAGGTGCTTTGATGAAAGCTTGTCTTATTTTGGGGAATTCATAGGTCTCTCCCACCAATAGCTCAGTGTGGGGTGTAACTGATTTCTGCCAGTGGGAGTTATAAGACAGAGCCATTTGGTTTAGGATTGGGTTTCAGCCCATCCTCTCCAGGGCTCTTCTGTACAAACAACTCCCCCACATTCCCATTGAGAGTTTTATCTTTTAGTCTGCTATCCAGGAAGAAGGTTTCTATGGCACTAATTCATTTTGGCTTGGTTTTGTGTATATCACTCCATACCCTACCATTTCCATCCCCCAAACCCTTAGATTTCTATTGTCTGTCCCCCAATTTGCCTGTCAACTATGCCTACAATTCAAGCTGTTCCAGGTTAGGAACCAGAGATGAGGGAGAATATGTGTCACTTCTCTTCCTGTGCTTGCATGACTTTCACTTAGTAGGATCTGTCCCAAGTCCAACCATTTTCCTACAAATTTTTTGATGTCATTTTTCCTTATTGCTGAGTAGAATTCCAGTGTGTATAAGTACCACATCTTCATTATCCATTTGTCACGACAATGGGCACTTGAGATGATTCCAATTCTTAGCTATTGTGAGTTGAGCAGCTATAAAAATGGTTGAGCAAGTATCTTTGAAGTGAAGAGTGGAACCTTTAAGGTAGATTCTCAGAAGAGGAATAGCTGGGTCAGATGTAGATATTTTTTCATCTTCTTGAGAAGTCTCCATACTTATTTCCATAGTGATTGTAGAAGTTTACACTACCACCAGCAGTGAATGAGGAGTCCTCTTTCCCCATATGCTCATGTACGTTCATTGTAATTTAATTTTTCAATGATTGCCATCCTGATTGGAATAAGGTGGAACCTCATAGTTGTTTTAATTTGCATTTCTCTGATGGCTAAGGATGATGAACATGTCTTTGAGTATTAGCAATTTGTATTTCTTCCTTTGACAATTCTCTATTCAGATCTCTGCTCCATTTTTGAGTAGATTGTTTAATTTTGTTTATTGCTTAGTTTTTTGAATTCTTTGTAGAGTCTAGATATTAGGCTTCAGTTAGTAGCATAGCTGGTGAAGATTTTCTCCCATTATGTGGGTAGTATGTTGGCTCTGTTTATGGTCTGCCTGTTTGCAACAGCTGTTTAGTTTCATAAGATCTTACTGAGTGAGTGGTTGCTTAATTTCCTGGTATACTGTGTCCTTATTCAGGATTTCTTTCCCCACTCCTATATCATGGAGAATTCTCACTATTTTTTCCCAGTCACTTAAGAATTTCAAGTCTTGGGCTGGAGAGATGGCTTAGCGGTTAAGCGCTTGCCTGTGAAGCCTAAGGACCCCGGTTCGAGGCTCGGTTCCCCAGGACCCACGTTAGCCAGATGCACAAGGGGGCGCACGTGTCTGGAGTTCGTTTGCAGAGGCTGGAAGCCCTGGCGCGCCCATTCTCTCTCTCTCTCTCCCTTTATCTGTCTTTCTCTCTGTGTCTGTTGCTCTCAAATAAATAAATAAAAAATTTAAGGGCTGGAGAGATGGCTTAGCGGTTAAGCGCTTGCCTGTGAAGTCTAAGGACCCTGGTTCGAGGCTTGATTCCCCAGGACCCACGTTAGCCAGATGCACAAGGGGTCTCACGCCTCTGGAGTTCGTTTGCAGTGGCTGCAAGCCCTGGTGCGCCCATTCTCTCTCTCTCTCTCTCTCCTCCTCTCTGTCGCTCTCAAATAAATAAACAATAAAATAAAATAAAGAATTTCAAGTCTTTTTTTTATAAGTTTATTTTTAAAAATTTTTTAAAAATCTATTTGAGAATGACAGACAGAGAAAGAGGGAGAAAAAGGGAGAAAGAATGGGCACACCAGGGCCTCCAGCCACTACGAACGCATTCCAGACATGTGCACTCCCTTGTGCATTTGGCTAACGTGGGTCCTGGGGAATAGAGCCTTGAACCTGGGTCCTTAGGCTTCACAGGAAAACGCTTAACCGCTAAGCCATCTCTCCAGCCCAAATTTCAAGTCTTATATTGAAGCCCTTAATCCATTTGGAGTTGATTTTTGTGCATGGTGAGAGGAGTGGGCCTAGTTTCACTTTTATACATGTGGTTATCCAATATCTCAAGCACCGCTTGTTAAAAATGCTCTTTTCTTCAGTATACATTGTTGGCTCCTTTGTTAGCTGTAGTTGCTTAAACTAAGAGTTGGGTCTTCTGTTCTTTTACATTGATCTATATGTCTGCTTTCATGACAGTACCATGCTATTCTTATATATTAAAGAGGGAGACAGAGAGAGAGAGATAGAGAGAGAGAGGGCATTTCAGGGCTTCTATCCACTGCAAATGAACTCCTGACACATGTGCCATCTTCTGCATCTGGCTTATATGGGTACTAGGGAATTGAACTTGGGTCTTTAGGCTCTGTAGGTAAGTGCCTTAACCATTAAGACATATGTCCAGCCCAATTCTGTTTTTATTACTATGACTTTGTAATATAACTTTAAATCAGGTATGATAATCCCTCCAGATAATACCTTTGCTTAGTATATTTTAGGATATTAGGGGTCTTCTGCAGTACCATATGAATTTTGAGATTATTTTTTTCTATCTCTGTGAAAAATGATACTGGGGGATTTTATTGGTATTGCTTTGAATATGTTTATTGATTTTGGTACATTGGGTACTTTCACAATATTAATTCTACCTATCCAGGAACATGAAATTTTTTCCATATTCTCATATCCTTCCTCAGTTTCTTTCTTGAGTGTTTTTGTTTTCATTATATAGGTCTTTCACTTCATTGGTTAGTGATATTCTCCAAGGTATTTAATTTTGTTTGCTGCTATTAAAAGCAGGGCAGCCTTGCTAATTTCTTACTCTGTATATTTGTCTTTGGCATATATGAGGGCTATTGAGTTTTATGTGTTGACTTTGTGTCCTATCACTTATGTAAAGGGCCATGTCATCTGAAAATAGGGCTAGTTTGACTTCTTCCTGTGCAATTGTGATCCTTTTTTATCTTTCTCCTGTCTTACTGTTTAGGTTAGGACCATCCAGTGATGTAGGGATGATACAACCTATGGAAATACACCACATAAATAAACTTAAACACAAGAACTACATTAATTTCAATAAATGCAGAAAAGGATTTCAGAAAAATACAGCATCTCTTCATTATCTAAATTTTTGAGACACTATGCATGGAGTGTTTATATCTTAACATAATAAAGGCCATATATAAAGCATGTAAAGCCCAAATCATAGTAAATGGGGAAAGACTTCAAAGAGTTGCCATTAAGATCAGGAACAAGACACGTGTGCCCACTTTTTCTACTGCTCTTCAGCATAGCATTAGAAGTCATTGTCCAAGCAGTAATACGGAAGAAGGGATATCTGTATTTCATCAGTGTTGTGTGACTTGTCTTCAGAGGACATAAATAAATGCCTATTCACTTCAGATAGAGGGGAGGCACAGGCAGACCAAAGAGAATTTCTTCTAAGTTTTGCTTGGTGAACCCATCATTTATTGGAGTTACTTACAGGAATATGGATGATTGTCAGACAACTGAATTACCAAAGGATCTTATCCCCAGCATGAGCAACTTAGGAAAAGTGGTACCACTGAAAAACCCTAACCCTTAGTTTACCTTCTACTTGTTATGTACTCTCATACACTCCTACGATTATGCACAGCTGGGGTATGATTATGTACCTGGGAAGGAGGGAGCAGTGACTAGATCTCATTTTGTCCCCAAGAGGGCACATTAACAGTCACATCACTATCACCATACACCTGGCTATCAGCTGGATTCTTCTGCTTATTTCTTTGCCATAATCATGGGCAAAGGTCTGCTGAAGTTCCCATCTTCATGAGGGATGATGGCCATATCATATTTAGAAGAAGTAGCTCTAGTATAGCAATCTGAAACTGATATATTGAACTAAGGGAATGAAATGCTAGAAATGCAAGATTTTAAGTTAATGAACCAATGAGAAAGTTTAAACAGAGGGTTGCGTTGAAACTATGCCATATCAAAAACAAACACAATGAATTATTTGATAGGAAAAATTTTTATTTTAACTTCAAGCATTTCAACAATACTTTTATTTCCAAGTATGAAGCAAGAAGTATAAAAGGGTTGTAAACATGTAAACATGCAATATTTGTGATAGATATTTGCATTTTGGGATTGAACTAGCATTTGTAAGTTCTAATATTCTCTAAAACTTGATTTCATAAGTAAATATCTAAAGAAAAATTTACCTTTTAAATGTATACTACTTCAATTTGAATTATGTTTTAGCAAGTACTTTTAACCATTGAACCGTTTTCCCAGCCTTCTTGAATTATATTTGAAAATTGTATCTCAGGATTGCAGCAATATGCAACTCTCATCTAGGCCCAGTTCTGCCACTTACATGTTAGTTTATTAATATCACAAAAGGTTTTATGTGCAAGTCTTGGTCCCCAATGAGGCATATTAGAGAATGGTCAGACCTTACAAACCTGGATCCCAGTGCAAGATGATCTGATAACTGTCTATGAAAGAGATAGCTACTTTTCTTGCAGAATGAATATGAGGGAGTTATCTCCTTCTGCATGTATTTTCTCTTTCTCCCCCTTTACTTTATTTTCAAAAGAATCTTTTAAAAGTATTTTATTAGGCTGGAGAGATGGCATAGTGGTTAAGCGCTTGCCTGAGAAGCATAAATACCCTGGTTCAAGGCTTGATTCCCAAGGACCAACGTTAGCCAGATGCACAAGGGCGCGCACGAGTTCATTTGCAATGGCTAGAAGCCCTGGCACATCCATTCTTTCTCTTTCTCTCTCTCCCTCTTTTTCTCTTTGTCTTTCACTCTCAAATAAAAATAGACAAAAAATATTTTATTTATTTATCTGTTTGTGACTAGAAAGTGAGACAGAGCAAGATTGAATTTGGATGTATCAAATGTATGCATCCTTTTTGCATCTGGCTTTATGTGGTTCCTAGGAAATCAAACCTAGACTCAAGGCTTTCAAGCAACTGCCTTTAGCCACTAAGCCATCTCCCAACCCTCTACTATGTTTTGACATAGATAAACTGGTCTTTACCAGAAGCCAAACAGATGGAACAATCCAAATGGACTTTCATCTTTAAAGCTTTAAGTTAAATAAACATCTTTTAAGCTTGTTCATTTGTGCATGCAGGTATGTGTAGGCATGCACATGCTATGTTGCACACATATGGACTCTAGAAGACAATTTTCTAGCCAATCATCACATTTTGCCTTGTTTTGAGGTGGGACCTTTCATTGTTCACAGCTCCACTCATGAGTTTTTTAGAAATTCTCCTGTATCCACCTCAGTTCTTGCTATAGGCATGTTGGGATTACAGGAGTTGACCACAGCTCCTAGCTTTTACATGGGGTCTGAAGACTTAAACTCAGGTACTTACAGTTATGTGGCAGACACTTTATCCACTGAGCCATCTCTCCAGTCTGTAAATAAATCTCACTCTTTATAAAGTACTTTGCTAGTTTGTCATAATAATAGAAAATGAGTACATGCAGAATAACTTTGAACTGTAGTTGACATAAATTTAAGGTATGATTCTTTAACTCTTCAGCTATGAAACATGACAAGAAATTTATTTTTCCTGAATATTGGTATTTTAGATGTATAAATGTTATAAATTGCTAACTTAGCAGACTTAATATGATGGGAATCATGATTTACATGTGACCAAACACCAAACTCATGTTCTTAGGTCATACAGAAGTGAAAGAGGAAATAAAGCTTGTACTTCAGACTTTTGTTGACTAACCTTAAATTAAGGGTAATTATTGTTACTTTAGTACTGCGACTGTACGTCAGCTACATTCATTGAACCAGAATCCAAATGCACTATGTATAAAGGAACAATAGTAAAATCCTCCATATAGGATTATATAACTGACATAGTATTTTGGCTAATATCACAAACATTATATGGGCTGCCCTCAGGTCTCTTAGTAGTGTTTTTGCATACACTGCAACACTGGAATCCATCTTGCTCATTCAGTTAGGTTGGGTTGACCAGTTGCTCATTTGTAATCATCTATAGTGATTCCTTTGCAGCCAGATGAAATCGCCTGCTTCCCATGTTTCTGACTTCCATGTTTCTTCTTGAATGATGTCCTAAAGCAGGAGTGAAAGGAGGGACAGTACAATCCAGATATGTGAATATCTTTATGGAGATCCTTACTGGCATACATTCTGACTAACAGATAGTAGGATATGGAAAAAGCACAAAAGGGAAATCTCTAATCCTTCCTCTCATAAACTGTTCCTCAGCCAAGTTTCTCTATGTGTCTTTTCCAGAGAAATTCTGTAGGTCCGAGCTGAATTCCTTTGCAGAGCAAATTAATTTGTTTCATAGTTCATTGTTGACCCATAACCAACACAAATGCATCAGCATATATTTCTTCCTAGCTTTTCCTATCTCTATTAATTTTTCTCTTTCTCAACCCTATAATTGAACCTCTTAAAAAACACCATTTAATTTTTGTTTCATGTTCATTTGTTTAAAGAATTTCTATTGAGATATTTTTAATTTTTATTTCTGTTTACTTATTTGAAAGAAAGAAGGAGAGAAAGAGAGAGAAAAAGAGAGAGAGAGAGAGAGAAACAGACAGAGAGAATGGGTACACCAAGGCCTCCAGTCATTGCAAATGAACTCCCGACACATGCAACACCTTGTGCATCTGGCCTAAATGGGTCCTGAGGAATACACCTTGAGTCCTTTGGCTTTGCAGGAAAGTGCCTTAATCAAAAAGCCATTAAGCAATAATTTTCTTTCTCTGTTAATATTTTAAATGACCATGGACTATTCCAAGATAAACTTGAACTTTGGTGTCTTTGTTACCTCTATATATTTTCTTTTTTAAATTTAATTAATTAATTTATTTATGAGAAAAAGAGGGAGGGAGAGAATGGGCTTCTAGCCCCTGCAAACAAACTCCAGATGCATGTTCGCCTTGTCAATCTGACTTACATGGATTCTGGAAAATCAAACTGGGGTCCTTAGGCATCACAGGCTCATGCCTTAACTGCTAAGTCATCTCTCCTGCCCCCTTTTGTTTTCTTCAGCCTGAATGCATCTTACACCTAAGGTACTGATGTTCATGTTTACTTTTCATTTGATCCTGAAAAGGAATTGATCATTTTATGTAATATTTGGTTTCTAGAAGTGTTAACTTGGTCTAAATTCAAACAATTGGGAATTTCCCTTAAAAGCTTTAGTTCAAGCCGGGCGTGGTGGCGCACACCTGTAATCCTAGCACTCGGGAGGCAGAGGTAGGAGGATCACCGTGAGTTTGATGCCACCCTGAGAGTCCATAGTGAATTCCAGGTCAGCCTGAGCTAGAGTGAGACCCTAGCTTGAAAAACAAAAACAAAACAAAAAAAAAGCTTTAGTTTAAAATTCTCTGTGCCTTGGAAGTTTGATTCATTTTATTTGATTAACATTTACTTATTTCTACACTTGTCACCTAGATCTAGGAACAATATATAAGTCAATATCCAAATTACTGAATCTTTCTATGGCTTAACAGTTATGCTTCCTTTATTCTAGAGAACAAGTGAATTTGGACTTATGCAAACTCTAAATTATTTTCATTTAAGAAAAGTCTGGCCAGGAGTTGTGGCACACGCCTTTAATCCCAGAACTCTGGAGGCAGAGGTAGGAGGATTGCTGTGAGTTTGAGACCACCTTGAGACTCTGTAGTGAATTCCAGGTCAGCCTGGACTAGAGTAAAACCCTACCTTGAAAAAACAACAACAACAACAAATAATAATAATAAATAAAATAAAAGTCTGAGGAAAGAAAGATGTCTGTGGGCATAAATTTGTAATCATCTTCATTTAGTAGATCCTGTGTCTCCTCAGAAAAATATAGATTTTAGGTACAAAATTTCAATCTTCAACTCAGGAGTCATAAATACTTCCAATTCTTGACAAACTGGTGACTAATGTGGTTTCTCATCTTTGTTAGATCTATGAAGGACAAGCACAGTCAACATGGACATCAAAGAGAAGTTGAAGCTTAAGATTCATGATGAAGAGTGCTGATTTTTCCACAGCATATATATCTTTGCTTTTTCATTGGAACCAGTCAGAACTCTGATCATTCAAGATTCATTTCAAATGTCACATTATCCATGATACTGTTCCTATCTTCTGCCAATGATGTCAACTTCATTTGAATTTCTACATACTTTAGGAATTTACATATAGTTTATTGTTATGGGCAAATAGTTGTTGCATTTGAATAATTGCCAGCTTTCTGAAGACAGGGACTAAATCTTATGTATAGTTATACTAGTCCCCTACACAGCATTTAGTACATGAGCTGCTTGGATATATTCATTGCATTGGTTTTTTTCTTGCCTTCTTACTTGTAAATATCTGCTGTGACCATGCACTATGAAAAGCATTTTGTGCTTCAGATAAGAATATTTTTAAAATTACAGTCCCCAGAAGATACAACCTGAAACTTACAAAGAATGTTTCAGTTATGGATCATGATTTTTTTTTTTTTCACCAAGTTAGCTTTGTCTTGCCCTTGAACCTTTCTTTGCTTTTACTTTTGTGGTATTTCTCTGTTTTAAGACCATCCAAAATTGCTTCAGTTTTCTAAGTTACTTAGATTTATTTTCACAAACATAACAATTTGCTTGAATTTAATATGATATGCATATCAATATTCTGCTACATTTCTCTATTTTGTGTGGAGGTAAAAAACTAATTTTGAGAATGAATATTTGTGTGTGCATGTGTTTGTGGGTGAGTGGTATACAGAAATGTGGGGTGTATGCACATGTGTGCAGATGTGCATGCCCAATACATGTATGTGCAGGGGCCAGAGGAGAATAATTGTCCTCTTAACACTTATTTTCATATTTCCTTACATGAGAAGGGTTTCTTTCTCAACTGGGAGCTGCTGCTATCCATCAGTAAGCCCTAGAGATTCTGTAGTAAACATCCACCATGGACTTGAATTACAGACATGAGTGTCAACATTCAGCTTTTCAATGTGGACTCTGGAAGCTGAACTTGATAGTTTCTGGAAGCAGATGTCCTCATTCTGTAACAAGTTTGACTAACTTCTGAACCACCTCTTTACCCTAGATGTATGTTTTATAACAATTATTAGTTGTGTTATAAAAAACTGAATTTTAGGGCTGGAGAGATGGCTTAGCGGTTAAGTGCTTGCCTGTGAAGCCTAAGGACCCCGGTTCGAGGCTCGTTTCCCCAGGTCCCACGTTAGCCAGATGCACAAGGGGGCGCATGCGTCTGGAGTTCGTTTGCAGTGGCTGGAGGCCCTGGCGCGCCCATTCTCTCTCTCCCTCTGTCTGTCTTTCTCTCTATGTCTGTCGCTCTCAAATAAATAAATAAAAAATGAACAACAAAAAAAATTTAAAAAAAACAACTGAATTTTAAAGTTAATATAAAATGCTACCTGTTATTTGAATCATGCTTCCCAGTAAAATTTTCTGCAATAAGAATGTCCTCAATCTGCACCATCCTATATAGTACCCTCTAGTCCCTGTGGCTAGTTTGAACACTTGAAATTGGTGTTTGAAACTGAGGGACTGAGTTTCAATTTTAATTAATTTAAATGTGAATCGTCCTGTGTAGTGAGTAGATCAAAGACAAATTGTCTCAGATGATTTTTAGAAATAAAATGACCTTGGGTAAATGCTATTGAGAATGAGCATGTCCTCTAGTATATTATTCACTTTTGGAGATTCACAATATAATGCATGTATTAAAGGCTTTTAAAAGTCCCACCATAAATAATCCCTAGTACCATAATCACAACTGCTTATATCATCTGACCATGGAATCTTTATTCCCCCTGTCCTCAACTTGTGACCTCATTTTTAACCTGTTTTTGAAAGTCTCTTTCAATGTTTTTTTTTTTTTCATGTTAAAATCCTATGATATACTTCTGCTAAGCTTATTTCTTTCTCTATTTTAGGGAAGCATAGCAAGACACAACAGTGGTAAACAGGAACCTTATCTAGCTTTATAAAATGTGATCTTCTCCCTGGACATAGAACATGACATTTGCCCCACAGACACAAGGCTGCTGAATCTGCGAAGTTCCCTTTCTGTAGTCATCATGTGCTCCTAGTTAAAGTTATGGCCTGGGCTAGTCCCATTTGGTCTCCATAATCACGATCTTGTTTTCAGTATGGCCCAAGACACAGATAGTGTTCCCTTCAGAGGGTGGATGAGTAACAATCAGCTAACAATGCAACCTCTGGAATCACTGTTGTCATCAGTATGTGCCTCTAACAATAATATGGGAAGAGATATGATAACGTTCCATTGTCTTTCCTCCTTCCTCTTAATGGACCAGGTGGTGATGCTCTGGATGAAATTGGTCTGAAGGCTGAGAGCAGTTCTGTTATTGGGAGCATTTGCTTTAAATTATGAAATTCACAAAGGCTTGCGGCAGAGGCGGCCAGTTCTGCCACAAAAGGCGCTCGCTTGTCTGTTTCTTGCATTCTGTTAAATATTTCTTATTTCCTCAGAATACACCACAAGGACCATTTGACTGTCCCCTCTGGCTTCTGCATCTTGCTTCCAGCATGAACAGACAGGTAATAACCGTTCAGCAGGGCCATTACCTCTTCTAAAGACTATTATCAAAATGGTCATTATACATAATGGAGATGATTACAGGCAGCCTGAGAGATTTTTTAGATACATCTCTACAGTAATAGGTGGCCTTTTTTAGCCTTATATATCTGTAGGGATAATACCAGGGCACAGAATACATGACAAATGGTGATTTTTAGCAAAACTCTGTCAGCTTTTAATGCACTAATTGGATTGTGGATTTAAAGGACATTTATGCAGAAACTCTTAAATTTTAACTCTTGACAAATATACTGCACAGTAGGAACATTGCAAGAACAGGAGTTAAAATATATAGAATGTATTGTATGTGGTTATACCATGCAATCACATATGCAAGGATACTGGCATTAATGAGTCCTATGAGAGCAAACTCTCTTATAATGAAGTAACTGGCCTGTAGTCAACCAATCAATAAGTATTTATAGACCTTGAGCTTCATTCCAGGCACTGGAAATATGGTTGTTAGAAAACACAAATGAAGTTTAGCAGCTTAGAATGTAATGACTTGGTGTTTTTTTTAAGTCAAATTTCAAATTTTCCAGATCTAAGACAAGAATACTTTCTTGTTTAGCTTCCATTCATTTTCAGCAATTTGAAGCAAATAGTTGCTATCCTAGGTGAAAATATGAACACTGATATGTAATACCCTAGTGATTGCTATCAGAAAAAATTTCTCCTTTAAAGCTATTATCCTTTATTTTTATTGGAAAGATTATCAGTTCACAGGGAAAAAAACTCATTAGGGAGCTAACACTTAATAAGATAAATTACATAGACTAGTAACGTGAGACTTTTTATATCTTTGTATTAAATGTAGAAAACAAAAACAAAAGCAAGATGTAGTTAATAATCTGTCATTCTTACCACTCACTTTGGTGGGTCATCAAGTACTCTGACAGAAATCTGTCTGTCTTTTAGGAAACCTTGTAGGTCTCTCTGATCAAAAACTCATTGTGGATGATAGCCTCATGCTGGCACTGGGAGTTACAGGACAGTGCCCACTGAGAGAAGGAGGAAAAAGATAACTAATAAACAAGAGTTAGAGAGAAGAGAGAAAGAAAGAGGGAGAGGGGGAGAGGGAGGGAGGGAAGATGTAGAAGATTAAGGTTAGTCTTCATCATACCCTCTCCGGTGTCTTGTGGTTCAGGTGTTCCCTGTAATGGCCTGGTGAAGGTTCAGCCATTGGTCTGCCTTTTGGGAAGTAGAATTTTATGGTACCATTGCCATTTGGGTCTAGATTTGTGTTTCCCACCCCTTCAATGCCCTTTTCTCCCTCTCCTAGTGCCTAGTCCATGAGATGCTTGCTGGGTGTGTAAGGTATCTTGGGTAGATTCAGGTTAGGTGCTGTAGATGAGTGAGACTATGTGGCGATTTTTTTTTTTCTTCTGTGATTGGTTAAGTTCACTGAGAATGATCTGTTCCAGGTTCAACCATTTTTCCTCAAATTTCATTGTGTCATTTTTTCTTGCTGCTGTATAGAATTCCATTGTGTAGATATACCACATCTTAGTTATCCATTCTTCTAGTGATGGACATCTGGATTGATTCCAGTTTTTAGCTATTATGAATTAAGCCACACAAACATGGTTGAGCAAATCTATCTGGCCTGTGGTTTGAAGGTTTTAGGGTAGATGCCCAGTAAGGGAATAACCCTACTGCTGAAGACACTTTATGTGGTTGACATGTAAACTGGAATGGCATGGCTGGAAGTTGGAAGAGAGTCAGTCCCCAGACAGTCAGCGCATCTAATGCCAGAAGGTGCTACATGGGCGACTGGGGGAAAATAACCAATATCTGTCCAAGCAACTCATGGTCTAACCTACTTAGCAGCAAATAACCTGTTTTGATGCTCACACAAGTGCAATAGTGGCACACAGCCATGGTGGGGAACATACTGCTCTTGATTTGGCTAGCTGATCTCCTCAGTGGTATGGGAACCATAGCTGGAGCTGGGAAACAAGTCAAAACCATATGCAAACAAAAGCCCACTCTCCATTATCAAGCTACCATCAATCATGGGCTACAAGAGGGCCTACACCTATTAAATTCTCTATAAAAAAGTAAAGGTTATCTCATTTGTCCTCGTGCTAACTTACTCTCCATTGGAAGATTCTGCTTTTCTTTTTCATAGATGTAGAACCTAAGGAGAGAGCCACCCCATCATACCTCAAAAGGGCCCCAGCTGAAACTAAGAAAAATTGGTGAAACAAGCAAGGGTGCTGTTTTCCTGATGACCCGGATATCAGCACAAGGGTGAAGGAGATCAACACAGAGAAAAATCAACTCCTACCAAGAGTACCAGAGACCCATAGGCCCCCAACGCCTCATCACTGAAGCAGACCAAAAATGAACCCAACATGGCTCAGGGAAATTTTGCGGAAGAGGGGGCAGAAAGAATGTCAGAGCAACATGCTGGGTCATGATATACAGAGACATTTATCTTACCCGTAACTGAGGGCTAACTCCACAATGCATGATCCATATACTCAACAAGGAAGGGGCCAAGAGGAGGGGGTAGGTCATGGATGAACCTAATGATGGTACCAAACTGACTGTATTTGCTGAATACAAAATTAATTTATAAAAGAAGAAGTAAAAATTTAATAATCTGTCATTCCAAGGGAAGGTAGTTTATGCTAGATCATCAATGCTTGATTTCCAAAGGAATTATTATGGTATTTAGTTTTATAGATTATCACCAAACATCCATCTTTTAGTATTAAATCAGTTGGGATGGGCTCATGCAGGTCAGTCATGGAGCGCTCACTTTGTCACAGTCATCTATGCCATGGCAGGGCACTAAGATAGTGTGGCAGGCTTTTCAATGGACACTGTAGTCTTGGCTTGTTGAAGGACTGAACCTACCAGCCTTGCTGGGGGATCCCTCCCTGGGATAGCCAGCTGGCTATGTAGAACACTATCCTACTAGGAGTATCATCACAAGGACATATGAGATCTGAGGTGATCTTAGAGGTGGAACAAGGAACAGAGCCACAAACAGTAGAAGGAGATGTGAAAGACCACAGTTTCCCAAGAAAGAAGAAGAGCAATGTGGAGGTTTGACTCTAGATGCTTCCTGGGAGCCTGCAAGAGATGCAACATGAGTAAAGGGCTGGTGTCTTTCTACAAGGTCTTTCTTACAAGGTCTACATAGTCCCTCAACTTCTCCCATTAGAACATGTTACAGAGCAGCTGCTCAAAATACCTTCACAAAATGAAATATGAAGTAGTGGATCTCTGTATTCAAAATTGATACCCCATTTCATGAGAAGTCAGAATTTTCATAGAATAGAGAACTTAGCCCATGTGCCAATAAGGGCCCCTTAAAGGACCTTCTGGTCATCTCTGCTGTAGGGTATTTAGAGTAAAGATGCTGTCTGTGTTAAGAATCTGCTTTCCTATGACTTGGTTGACTGATGAATCAGTCTTCTGTGGGGCAGAGAGATGTCAGAAACAGCCTGCATCTGGTGAATTAGTGTTTCTTTAGCTGTGGTATCTTTGCAAATTGTGGGCCTCAAATATCGCTGAATGTTAGACAGGCATGGTTGAATTATGTAAGTTGAGTGTGCATAGAAATTACCAGGGCTGGAGAGATTGCTTAGTGGTTAAGCATTTGCCTGTGAAGCCTAAGGACCCTGGTTCAAGGCTCAATACCCCAGAACCCACATTAGCCAGATGTACAAGGTGGTACATGCATCTGGAGTTCATTTGCAGTGGCTGGAGACCCTGGTGTGCCCATTTTCTCTCTCTTTCTCTGTCTCTTTCTCTGTCTGTTGCTCTCAAATAAATAAATAAAAATAAACAAATTAAAAAGGCATAACCAAAGCACTCCTCCCCATCAAAAAAATTATCATAATGTTAAGTAACTTTAGTTTGTATTATAAAGAAAATGAATTAAAATTTTAAAACATCAAAATATGTTTATAGAAATTGAAAAGAAGTCTACTATTTTATTTGCTTGATACATACCCTAAACCTCTGTTGGCTTTATCTACTACCAGCTCATAATATTAATTAATCATTTATTGTGAGTTTTCCATGGAAATAAAAAATGAATATTCTATTGATTTTAACTATTTTGGCTATTAAATAACTATAAACTTAATACAGGTTGAAGCTAAAGTGAAAAGAGGGGATGAGTGCTTTCTGAGATGATCTGTTGGGAGGCTGTAACATTTTCTTTCATACTTCTATTGGTACTCTTGAGTTTGAAAGAACATAAGGATGATATTTGATACTTGACTATTAAATTTAAAGTTTAAGTACTGCGACCACCAAGCTACCTTTTGTATCTGAGCTAAGAAAGGTGGCTTCATGGCATTGTGTGTTACCATTTGACTTTTGGGTACAAGTAATGTGCAAGTGTTCTGTGTGGACAATATGGGGGATAGTATAGGAGAAACTCACAGTAGAGACCCCCATGATAGAGTCTGTGTGGAGTCTGTTCTTGACTACTTAATTATACCTCAGAGGTACTCCTACTCTGGGAAACCTGTTTGGCAACATAGTATTGATTTCCCCAAAATTCATGCTTTGTAGATGAAATTTTCCTATTTGATAAAATACTTTCTTGTTACAGGCCTTTTTTCCCTTGCCCTTTCTCACAAGATATGTCAGTCTCTTCTTAAGTCTTAGGTAGTTCAAGTTCAGCACTATCATATCCACAGTACAGAAGAAAGGAATCTATGATTATTTTGGTGCCTTTTCCCTCCATCTCTTACCCATCCTCTCTTTTGGGCATCAGCCAGATTTTCCTTGGGGTTAACTTTAAGTGATGGTCTCTAATTATTTTAGTCAGTATAGCTGATCCAAAGAATTGGTATGAATGTCAGCATTGACTCACTGGTGGGTTCACTTATGTTTTACACAATAGTTAGTTCAAAGATAAGACCTAAGCTGATTTGAGTACCTCTGCTGGGACTCTAAATGAGTCATTTTCTTTTTTCCAGGTTTCTCAGCAATAAATATGTAAGACTATGAATGGTTTTCATATTCCTGTAAATTTTACCTTTGGAGTTAGAGCCAAGGGATGTGCCAGAAAAACTTGGACTGACACAAGTTAAGCACCTGTATCCAGAAACAGATGATGAAATTATGTATATATTTCCTTTTAAGAAGCAACAAATTGGTTCTTCACTTTCCCAACAAGTTTTTTTTTTTTTTTTTTTTTTACAAATAGGACCTTTTATTTGCCACTATTAAAAATCTGAATTTTAAACAGACTCTTGGACTGGTGGTTCGAATCCACCAGCTTGCTCAGGTTTAGCACCTGTCTCATCACCAGTAGCTTTTCCAGAACTACCACCTTCACCATGAAGCTCCATGAGTTTTCCCAATTTAAATTTGGGCTTTGTCAGCACTTTTACTTTTCTAACAAAGACATCATGAAGAAGGTAAATAGACTGGCAGGCCTTTTCTGTCTTTCCCAATGCTGTCTGGAATCAATTTAAAACCACTTCTTTCAATTCATTTGTCTGCACCTCTCGGGTCATGATTTCCATCATCTTCTTCTGGATCTGGTGGACCTGTTGGTGCTGTACATGGGATGTCTTGAGGATCTGGCTGTTGCATTGTTTAGTAAAACCAACACAGAACAGATGAAACAAATGGCTGTCAGAGTGTTGAGTATCCTCAGAGTCTATCTCCTTCACCCTGTTGCTGATTTTCAGGTTCTGCATGGAAGCAGCACTCTTGCTTGTCTCACCAATTCCTCTGTTTTCAGGTGTTGCTTGGCTGAAGTGCAAGGGGTACTTTATCTCCTCGGATCTTGCTACCTTCTCAAAAATAAGAACAAATTCTTCAATAGACAGCAAAGTCAGAATTGTATAAATGGGATAAGCATTAATTAAGGGAGATTTTGATGTATGTAACCCCTATTTTAGCCACAGACTAGTGAGAGCTTGACATTGGAGAGCAGAATCTTTTCTCCATATGATTCTTACCTGGTTCCCAATTCCAGATACGTGTTCCATTACACTGAGTGGATCTCTTGGCCAATCAGAAAGCTATTGGTTTCCCACCAAGGCTGTGTGCCACTATTGCACTGGTATGTATATCCTGTCAGGGTGTTTTCTGCTGAGTAGTTTAAACCTGAGGTTGATCAAACCATTATTGGCCACTTTCCCCCAGTAGCACATGCAACACTTTCCAGCACTAGATAGGTTGACTAGGGACTAGCAAATCCAGCCAAGGTTAGCCCATTGACTTGGAATAGTACAACTTTTTAGTGTAGAATGCTTTTTCATCTTTAAATATTTTCAATGGCATTGAAAGGCGAAAGGTCCAGGCAATTAGCAATACAAATGCTTTTTATTTTCAATTTGTCTATTTGTTCTCACATTAATTTATCTGGTCTCATCTAAGCTATTGCTCTAACCTGAGAAATGTTAATGAACTGGAAGTTGGAGCTGGAGTCTTGACTATATTTAAGGTAATTTTTTTTTAATTTGTGGAGAGAGAGAGAGAGAGAGAGAGAGAGAGAAAGAGAAAGAGAAAGACAGAGAAATGGGTATATCACGGCCTCTTGCCACTGTGAATGAACTCCAGATGCATGTGCCACTTTGTGCATCTGGCTTTAGGTGTATGCTGGGGAACTGAATCCAGGCCAACAGTCTTTATAAGCAAGTGCTTTTTACTACTGAGCCCTCTCCCTAGCCCAAGGTAGTTTTTCCTTTTTTACAAGAATGTTTTGTAGGTGATACAAATTTAGTCTTTTGTTATATACATGAATATTTCTCTTTAAACCTGGGAATATGTGTCATAGCACCATGTAAATCCTAAAGTTCTTCCATATTTATTTCCTGGCATTCTTCTGTAAGGGTGTATTTTCTCTCTCCTTTTATGTCCTTTCTCCTTTTCCTCTTTTGTCTGCTTTACCCTTCCCCTTTTTTAGAGCTGCTGTGTTAAACCCTTAATTTTGCTTTTCTTTAAGTGTAGTTATTTTTTTTTTAAATTTTTTTGTTTATTTTTATTTATTTATTTGAGAGTGACAGAGAGAGAGAGAGAAAGAGGCAGAGAGAGAGAGAGAATGGGCGCACCACAGCCTCCCGCCACTGCAAACGAACTCCAGATGCGTGCGCCCCCTGTGCATCTGGCTAACATGGGTCCTGGGGAATCGAGCCTCGAACCAGGGGTCCTCAGGCTTCACAGGCAAGCACTTAACCGCTAAGCCATCTCTCCAGCCCAAGTGTAGTTATTTTTAACCTTCATTGTTGAAAGTGCTGTTACTGGGGATTTTCCTAGAATGGCAGTGTTTTTCTTTCATAACTTTAAAGTTGTTGATCCATTGCCTTTGTTGTTGGCATTGTTTCTGTTGAGAAGTCAGCTGTACGTCCAGCTGTTTTGTGAATATAAAATACTTTTTCTCTGATCGCTATTATGATCCTTACACTGTGGTTTTTATTTTAAATCATTTTTGCTCTTTTTCTTTTTAAATTTTTTATTTATTTATTTGAGAGCGACAGACACAGAGAGAAAGACAGATAGAGGGAGAGAGAGATTGGGCGCGCCAGGGCTTCCAGCCTCTGCAAACGAACTCCAGACGCGTGCGCCCCCTTGTGCATCTGGCTAACGTGGGACCTGGGGAACCGAGCCTCGAACCGGGGTCCTTAGGCTTCACAGGCAAGCGCTTAACCGCTAAACCATTTCTCCAGCCCCATTTTTGCTCTTATATACACATGCACAGTGTGTGCTTTCCTCTAATTAAGAAACCAGTCAAATCATGTAGTATAATATGGCTAATTCAAGTTTCCTAGAACTAAATTCATTGCCATAGGGGAACAAAACTCAGTCCATGTGCAACCAAATTGTGCCAGTGAAGCACCAAAACATTTTACATTCTTTGCCTTTGGCAGTGCTCTAAACATGCCTGTTGGAGGGGTCGTAATTTGGGCTGACAACCAAGGAAGTACTGGCTGAATTTTCCATTTCCTTTAATTGGTGTCTACAGTGCTGTACTATGTAGATATGCTTTTGAAAACATAAGAAATTTTTGTATGTCAATGTTTTGTGAAAGTTATCTTGACATCTCTGAAATGCAAGAGCTTAGATACTTTGCACTAAACTGTAGGAATATGTTGTCATACGACTATTCTTTTGAAAGGCCAGCAATAAGCTGTGGATTCCAATTTATAAGCTATTTCCCTAGGCTTCCTTCATCTTTATTTTCCAACTTTTTAAAAATAAACAATGTTCTGTCCTGCTTTAAATTAATTGGATATATGTTTTACAAATACTTTGTATACATTAAGCACTTCTTTTTATATCACTTGCCTTTTGTTTGCTATTGAAGAAAGCAGCTCTTTATTCTTCTGCTACTCATTATCAAGGTTACAAAGATGGAAGCATATTATAGAAATTAAATATCTTTATTAAAAAAAAAAACAAATGAGGCAGCACTCAGGAGGCAGAGGTAGGAGTATCACCATGAGTTCAAGGCTGCCCTGAGACTGCATAGTGAATTCCAGGTCAGCCTGAGCAAGACCCTACCCAGAAAAAAAAAAAAAAAGTGGGCTGGATACTATTGCTCAGTGATTAGTGGATTTGCCTGCAAAGGCTACCAACCCAAGTTTAGTTTCCATGACCCAGGGTTCAATTCTTCAGTACTCACATAAGTCAGATGCACAAAGCAGTGCATGCATCTGTCATTCTTTTGACATGGCTAGAGGCCCTGATGTGATCATTATCTCCCTCTCTCTCTCTCCCTCTATCTTTCTGCTTACAAACAAACAAATAAATAAATAAATGATAAAAAGGAAGGAATATACATAAATGTTAAACTTCAGAGCAGATTATTTAAAATCGTTCATATAAATATGAAGTATGCATTTAAAAATTAAATGAGAGTTTAGATACCATAGAAGCTGAAAGTTTAAATTTACTCTCATTTCGGACTTTTGTTTTTATGTACCTTGTATTTCTTCTCTGTTCTTTTCTCTCTTCTTATAACAAATACACACACACACACACACTTGATATGCAGTAATATTTAATAATGGAATGTACAAGTTTGTCCCCTGATAATCTAAGAAGCACAATAAAAAACAATATTAATAATAGTATCAAGTGTTTCTTGTGAAGGATTTTCTATTCCTTACTTCCAACATTGATGTCCTTATAGACCCTAGGTTAAGTTTCTTTTAAAAATTATTTATTTATTTATTTGAGAGTGACAGAGAGGGAAAGAGGCAGATAGAGAGAGAAGGACAATGGGCACACCAGGGCCTCCAGCCACTGCAAACAAAGTCCAAACACATGCGCCCCCTTGTGTATCTGGCTAACGTGGGTCCTGGGGAATCGAGCCTTGAACTGGGGTCCTTAGGCTTCATAGGCAAGTGCTTAACCACTAACCCATCTCCTGAGCCCCCGTGTTAAGTTTTTGTTAGAGTGAGGTTTACAAGTTTTGAACTCAGGATTCTGACAAGATTAATATCAATCCATCACATTTTAAAAACAGTGGTATACAGATACATGATTATTATTATTGGAACAGGTGGTTATCATGGTTCAGCTTTGTCTAAGCAAAGCTGATACAGTTAATTACATCTGTGAAAAACTTTGTTACTGAATGGCCCAGTGATAACAACCTATTCTCTAAAGGATCTTTTCTAGCCCATAATTTTCAGTTATAATAATGGGCTGGCATGTCTTACGGAGCTTGGTGAGGCATATTACCATCACCTAATGTTGTTGGGTTCCCAACCATTGCTCACCATTGTAAGGGCAGCCTGTTTTATTTTTCCCATGCTGCTTGAATGATATTCACCAAACATTATGAACAGTGTTGTGGTGGTTTGATTGAGGTGCTCTCCCATAAACTTAGGTGTTCTGAATGCTAGGTTCCAAGCTGATGGAAATTTGAGAATTAATGCCTCCTAGAGGGAGTGTATTGTTGGGGACGGGCTTATGGGTGTTATAGCCAGTTTTCCCCTGCCAGTGTTTGGCACACTTTCCTGTTTCTATTGTCCACCTTATGTTGGCCAGGGGGTGACGCATACCCTCTGCTCATGCCATCGTTTCCCCCTACCATCATGGAGCTTCCCCTGGAGCCTATAAGCCAAAATAAACCTCTTTTTCTCACAAGCTGCTCTTGGTTGGGTGATTTCTACCCGTGATATGAACCTGACTGCAAAAGGTCTGTTGCTTATCTGATGAGATCAGAAAATAAAATGTCTGAACCCAGAGTCTTCACCATGTGCTTTGCTCTGCTGGGCTTTACCCACCACAATGTAGTATACTGGTGTGGCAAAATTTCAAAGAAATAGAACTGATATTGTGATATCCCTACTCTTCATGGATGTTGTTTCAATTTAAATCTTTTCAAAACTCAGTTTTTATACAATACTTTGTAGCAGGAATAAAGGACAAATAAAAACTAATACCTAAAATCACAAGCCTGGCTAATTATGATCCCAGGTTGCTATGACAAACAACAGAAATGTGTTTCTTCATTATTGTGCAGACAAAGAAGTTCCAAGTCATGGTAGTGATTACTTATGGAAGATTGTGTGTGTGTGTGTGTGTGTGTGTGTGTGTGTGTGTGTGTGTGTTCCAAAGAACAACCTTGAGTGTTGTCCTTTTTTGACACAGTGCTTCTTATTATCCTGGAATTCACCAATTTGCTAGACTAACTGGTCAGCAAGCTCAGAGATCCACCTGAGTGTGCCTCCCTAGTGCTGGAATTTCAGGGTAGGCCACCATGTCTGGCATTTTATGTGAGTACTGGGGATCAAACTTAGTTCCTCATGCTTGCAAGGCAAGCACTTTACTGACTGAGTTGTTTCCTCAGCCTTAACTTCTGGGGGATTTTAGAAGTAAACCATTCATTGCCTTTCTTCTAGTTTGAGTGGCTATTAACCATCTTTGACAGTCCTTACCTTGCCCACACATCATTCTAATTCCCATCCCATCAACACATCTGTTTTGTGTGCTACTGTGCCAGTCTGTCCCCTTCTAAAGTTATCACCTAATGACTTCAAACCCTTCCTAACCACTGTGGCCTCATTTTAACTTACATATTAATTACATTTTAAGTAGCCCTATTATCCAATAAGTATTTGAGTTTACTGTTGTGCGGAAACATAATTTAGCCTATTATAGCTGAATTTTGTTTGAAGACCCTGTTTGACTCTCATTACTTCTGTTTTACTTTATTTCATCACTAAAATCAAATTTTTTCTTAAATTTCTTCAGCAGATGTGATTATTGAATTGAACTTTAAAAAATATTATCAACAATTAACAAGAACAATCTTGTTATAGAAATCAATAAAGGACTCAATAGCTAGTTTCAACACTTCCACAAGTTAGCTAGATGAAAATATTAGGAAAAATATCTAAGATTACCATCAATGAATACATTTTATATGTCCATGGAGAATTCTCTTGAACCATGTAATAAGTCTAAGTTGAATTCAAGAAAGAGGTTGTAATCACCAATAGGGTAAACAAATTCTTTTATCTGAAGACAATTTAGCAAAGACGTGTTTTGATTCAAACAATTGGCAGTACAGGAACATGGGCCACTGTTTTTTCAATTATTTTGAAATAGAAGTATAATATCATGAGCTACATTAATAATCCAGTTTACCCAACCAGTCTCTTCTCAGAGAAATGGAAGTGTGGGTCCACATTTCACTGCCTCTCTACTTTGGGCCGCTATCTGAAACTTTGATATATAGTATCAGTAAGAATTCTTATTTCTAAATTAACAAATACTAATTATAGATAATTTAGGAAGAAAGAGAGTATATCCAGACTGAAGAATGAGTCCCAGCTACTTCATGGCTTGTTAGAATAATATTTGTCCATACTCTTGCCATTATGTTATGATAGATATATCCACCCTTGGACTTGAGCTTCCTTCATTACTGCCTTTTTCTGAGAAATGAGCATAAGCTTGAAATGTTCTTTATTTTTTTGTGATCTGATAACAGCCCACATAGGTGCTATTTTTTCAGTGTATGGCCTCAAAGGAAGACACATGTAAAATGGGTCCCAGCTTTTTGAACTGTGGATTACATTTTCATCATATAACTGAATGTGGTGGTCATGAAAAGTTTGGCAAAATAAAATTTTTCTGAGTGTTCAATGATCAGACATTAATTAAAATTAAATTGGTAATGGATTTAAGGTGTTTTTGGCAGCACTTGCCCAAGCTGTGTTATTGCCACTTCACCCTAGCTTTGGTTCTGAACACAGTGTGGGAAGTGTGGACTGTATATGCCGTCATGCCTTGCTATGCCTACAAACATTGCCTAGAACACTTGAGCTCAGAATAAAGACGGGTATATGTTGTGAATTCAGTACTGTCACTGGATGTATAAAGTTTTCTTCTCTTACATAAACATAATGGTTGGATTATGGGAAAAAAAAAGACTTTAAAATTTTCATTCTGTAAGATCACATTAGTATATCTTTGGATTGGATTATGTTAGAATGTTTGCTTAAAATTTTTCTGTTTGATAAAAAGAAACTATCATCAGAATAAACAGACAGCCTATAGTCAGCTATACTACAGACAGGAGGTTAATATATAGAATATATAAAGAACTATAAAATTTAAACACTTCCTGCAAATGTATTTACAGAAATATTATTGTTGTTATTGTTATTATTGTTTTTTTTTTTGAGGTAGGGTCTCACTCTAGCTCAGGCTGACCTGGAATTCACTCTGTAGTCCCAGGGTGGCCTTGAACTCATGGCTATCCTCCTATCTTTGCCTCCCAAGTGCTGAGATTAAAAGCGTGAGCCACCATGCCCAGCTTCAGAAATATTATTTTTGTGCAAGATTGTGGTGGGCTTTATCCAAAGCTATGGCTGTGGTAGAGGTTTTAAGACTTGTTAGTAGACATCAGAAAATGAAATCCTTTCCCAGTTCATAATTTTATTTATTTATTTTTAGGGTTGATACACTGATTTTATTTTGACTCAGATAACTTTCATCAGACTTTGTGTCTGTGCCAGTAGCATGAGTTCTTAAAAGTTCTAAAAAAAAAGTTCTTAAAGTGTCTAAGTGACAATTTCACATCCAGCTCAGTGAAATTAGTGTTAGGTTCCCTATGGAAGCACTTCTTCTTGGAAATTAAGTCCTATATAATATCACGTCTTTAAATCAATAGCATAGGAAGCAAAATTATGCTAGTGGCTCATTATGGCTAATAGCAAGACAAGCTTCTTCTACTTCCTAGATCTTGGCATCTGAGCTGTGGAAGAAAGGCACTCTACATGGGACGATGATTTGGAGCATCTACTGTATGCTAGAGGACATTGTCTTGATCTCTCATCTATCCCTTACCCTGCACTGTAAATTAATTTTCCAGAGTTTATTCCATTTTATCAAGCCAGCTGCTTTGGAGTCATGGACATGATAAAAGCAAAAACAAAAGACAAAAAACTTGACAATTCCATAAGAATGGTCAATCGCCATTCTTTATTTTCTGTGAAGCAAATTTCTTAAACAAAAAGTAATTTGTGTGGAATATCCTGATGGTCCCTCTAGAGATCAGAAGTTTGAAACAGGTCTAATGGAGCTAACCTGTTAAGTTTTACCATGAACACACACTTCTCTTTGAGGAGAGAGCTCTGCTACATAAACTGAAGTTTATGACTTGGTGGTTAAGATGAACATCTATGGCTGCATTGTTTCTTCTAAGTGCTAAAGGTTTATGCCCTGATTCATTTATAGACTTGAATTAGATACCTTCTAGAAGTTATATACCACTTTCCTACCTGACTACTTCAAGGATCATATGGACCAACTGGCAGAGAAGCTTGCATAGAAATTTCAGAGCCTTCCCCTGTGACAGACCCATGCAAAACTGGCAGCTTTTAGGGTTGTTGTTTAAGTGGATTAAAGAAGATCACACATTTGCATACTTTGTGAGTTTAAACTATGGGAAATTATTTTTGGCTTATTAAAAAGTAGCACTTCACCAGGGCCCCAGCTGAAACCAAGAGTAAGTATGGAAATGAGCAAGAGTGCTGCTTTCTTGGTGAACCTGGTACCAGCACAAGGGTGAAGGAGGTAGACACAGAGAACATCCAGCTCTTACCAAACCAGATATCCAGAGACATAGAAGCTCCCAAGACTTCTTCAGTAAAGTAGACCTAAAATGAACCCATCATGACTCAGGGAAATTTATGAAAGATGGGGCAGATATATTGTTAGAGCCACATGTTGGGACTGATGGCTAACCCCACAATGCACGACCTACATTCTTCAAAGAAGATGTTCCCTGTGGAGTGGGGAGGACAGGGAGGAGGCTAATGATGGTATCAACATGGTTGTATACACACTGTGTACATAACTAATAATAATAACAAAAATATTCTGAAGAGGCTAAGAGGATGAGCAGGTGTCCTGTAAGTACTATAATAGCATGTATTCTCTTAATTCTGTTAATGCCAAAATTCAAAATCCTCACTAGGGACAAAGTGTAGTGGTTAGTGAGAAATGGTTACTAGTAGGTGTCCTGTCCTTGTTTGACTTTTAATTCTGCTAATTACAGGCAAATTTGACGTTGGGTAATTTTATCATCTTTCTGGTCTGTTTTCTAACTCATATAGTTAGAATAATAGCTCCTATGCTCGTGTTGAAGGTGGACAGAGTATATATATGCAATACAATCGAAGCACCACCCAGGCAATTGAATGTATTTCTTCATTAAGTCATTGTCATCTCAGTAACTTATGAGGCCTGTCTTGATCTGGTAAATAATACTTTATCTACCCAGACTCCTTTTCCTTATAACCGGTAGTTTTTTTAAAAAAAATATTAAAGTATTTTATTTTACTTATTTATTTGAGAGAAAGAGGCAGAGAGGGGAGAAAGAGGGAGAAAGAGAGAGAATAGGCACTTCAGGCACATACAAAACTTTGTGCATCTGGCTTATGTGGGTCCTGGGGAATCAAGCCTTGAACCGGGATCATTAAGCTTCATAGGCAAGCACTTAACCACTAAGCCATCTCTCTAGCCCCTAATAAGTGGATTCTAATAGCTTTTCAACTGAGTGTCAAGGAGCTTTGAGGAGATAGGAACAGTTGGTAATTTGGGAATATATCACATATTGAAGAAGTTAAGACTAAACAAGTAATATTTAATAGCTAGAGATATTACAAAAGTTCTGCCCTCTTTGTATACAAAAGAAAAAGAGAAAATATGTGTTGACTATCCCTGATTCTCTGGGACAATACCATTTCTTTTCTGCCTTTAATGCGTTAGCATTTGTGGAGATATTTGTTCCAAAAAGTGAAAGTCACATGACAAAAACAAGGGCATCAACAAACTCAAAGCAAGCATTGTTTTAATTTACCAGTGGGTACTTCAGTCTGGCCCTGCCTGATTCTCCCTTCATGTCGCAGGTTGAGGGCACTAGGAGCTTTATTTGCTGTACTGACAGGGGACGAGCAGAACTCGTTGTAGAGAGCAAGTATGTTCTATCAGTAGCTATTTTAATAATAGGATAGGGCACTACCGTTAAAAATTATCCAAGCTAATTTTAACCAAGGTGCTATTTCTTTCTTTTTCACTATTCCTTTTTTTTTTTAACCTCAGATGGTGAAACTCAGTGCAACAAAAGAACTCAGTTTTGATTTCAGAAAACATGGAATTTAGCAGTTAGGGAAGCAGCTAATCCATCATGAGATTTCATTCTCATATTTAGCTGCATTAAAAGTTATACAAAACTTGGGCTGGAGAGATGGCCTAGCTGTTAAGTGCTTGCCTGTGAAGCCTAAGGACCCTGGTTTGAGGCTTAGTCCCCAGGTCCCATGTTAGCCAGATGCACAAGGGGGCGCATGCGTCTGGAGTTCGTTTGCAGAGGCTGGAAGCCCTGGCACACCCATTCTCTCTCTCTTCCTCTATCTGTCTTTCTCTCTGTGTCTCTCGCTCTCAAATAAATAAATAAAATTAAAAAAAAAGTTATACAAAACCTGACTACAAAAAAAAATTATTGTTTAGTGCTCAGAAATTGTTCTTACTTTGAAGGAAGTCATCCTAAACTTTATCAGAAGTTTTCCTCATGTTCTATGGTGCACAGAACACAAGGACTTGAGTTCTGAAGGAGCATCCCGTCTTCCCATTGTTTTGACTTTGGGGTTCTGAAGGAACAGCCATGCCTCCAGTTATTTGATCTTTGGGGCTGCTGGGTACTATGATGCCCTTAGAGAATATTCTCAAAGATAGCACTCTTATTACCAATTTTCCATTTTAGATACCCAGTTTAGCTGCCCCAAAATGCGGTTTCTTAGGATGTGATACATATGTGGGTATGGTTGTACAGAAACATGACTACATTGTTCTTGGTCACTCTTTCTTTCTTTCTTTATTACTTTTTTTTGAGGGAAGGTCACACTCTTACCCAGGCTGACCTGGAATTTACTATGTAGTTTCAGGGTGGCCCTGAACTCATGGCAATCATCCTACCTTTGCCTCCCCACCACAACCAGCCATTTATTTATTTATTTATTTTTGAGGCAAGGTGTCACTCTATCTCATGGTGACATACTGACTTGGAACTCACCCTGTAGCCCCAGGCTGTCCTCAAAATCACAGTGATCCTCCCACCTCAGTCTTCCAAGTGCTGGGACTAAAGGCATGCAGCACCACAGGCTTTGTTCAATATTTCTAACTAGCCTAAACCTGTAAAATTTCATTGAAATATAACACAGATTCACTTACATCTAGATTAAGATGTGCAAACAAGAAATGACAGGAAACACAGAGATAACTGTACTAATAGCTGAGTAACCCGAAAGAGCAACTGTCCCTTATCCAGGAGTCCAGATTACCATGACATAAGTCAGAAGGAAAGCCACACTTGTCTGCCTTGACTATAGGGGTGGAAGAAGAGAGAACCTGCCAGGGGCATGTGCACAAAAATTCCCCTTTCTTTTAAGACACAATAGCTGTGTGATTTTGTCACATACATCTGTTGCTCTCACCTCTTACTCAGTGCTGAAGTGCTCACCAGAGCACTGGGGAGCCCATCTCTTTCCCATCCCTGACACCTGCCAAGGAAAATGCTGCATTATTCATCGGGAGCTAATGGCAGGTGATGAGATCTTTTCTCCTTGCATCCCTCTCAGTGGGTGTTTATCACTCTGCTCACCAGCAGCCTTGCTATTACTAAAGGGCCAGAAGAACCCTACACACAAGCTTGAAGGTAATGGGAAACGTGCTTGGCTGCCTGGGCTCCCAAGTGCAGATGAAGGTTATTGCCAGGGCACATTCAAAGCCCTGGGTGGGAGGAGGGTGGTCACTCTGAGCGAACAGCTTAATTTTGGAAATCCATACAAATCTTGTCAGAGCCATGATAATCCATCTTCTTTAGCTTCTAGCCTTTCAGCAGCCATTGCGCTGTAATAATTTCCCCGATTCACCTGTGATCTCTATAAATAACCCGAGGGAGGGAGGGAAGGAGAGGAGGGAAAGATGAGTTTGGCTTAGTGTCTGATGAGCATGCCAGGGTGGAATTTATCTCTGTCTAGTAAGCAAGATACAGTCTTCTGCACCGTGGGTGGGGGTGTGACCTCACACAGGAAGCTAGCAGGGGGACAGTCCTGAGCCCCCAGCTCAGTGCTCTTGTGTCATTTAAAACCAGCTTGCCAAGACAGGTAGTGCTTCTGTTCATTTATCTGAAAGCCTGTGACAAAAATTTATGGAGCAGTGCCCTGTCAGCATGTGCAAGGAACCAAGGCAGATTCATCTACAAGTACATAATTCCCCAGCAAGCACCCTCATCAGGGATTTTGTTGCTGTGTCATATTTGTCACAGATATTTTTAGTTAATTCTAGATTTTTCACATTTTTAAAAATTTTCTGGTTAAGTATTGTTGTTGCTAGGAGTAAGACTTTCTTTGTATTGTCACAGCGCTGTTATATTTAGGCAAAGAATCCAAGTTGAAAAGGCCATTATGATCAAAATAGCCTGGAAAGAGGCTGGAGGGAATGACCTAGCGGTTAAGGAGCTTGCCTGCAAGCCTAACTCATGTTATACTCTTCAGGACCTGCCATAAGCAGGGCACACAATGTGATGAAAGTGGACAAGGTTGCACATGCACACACGTGGCCCGTGCATCTGGAGTTTGATTACAATGGCTGATGGCTCTGGCCACACCAATTCTTTCTGTCTTTGTCTCTTAATTTCTTTTAAAAGATTTAAAAAAGACAAATAATCTGGAAAGGAGGCATTTGAAGTTTTGTTGCCTTACTTACAGTGGTTGGTGTCATTCTTTGAGCTGGGTAGGGTTTCTGCATCGTGGTGGCTGGCCATCTTCTCTTGCAGCACAGGCAGTATGGTATAGTAGTGGCCACGTACATAAGATGGGGCAGTCTTAGGTTTTAATCATAGACTAAACATTGAGCAGCAGTGTGAATTTAACCTTTTTGACCCTTGCTTTTATCAGTAGTAAAATAAATACACTCTCCAGTGTAGGATTACTTCCAAGTCTAAATGATATCTATTTTATGAATATTGACAATTTCTTTCTCAAACTTAAGATAAATTTATCTTCCTTTGTATATGGCCAAAGTAGATCTCTTTATGTAAGCTGACTAATTAATTCTTCATATGATGGAAAAGTTCAACTACTCTAAGAAATATTTTGAAATTGGCCCCTACTCAATGAGCAGATGTTTAAGCATTTACTGTATATCATACCATGGATTACTACTTATCCAATAATTTGGGTGGATCTCTAGAGGGATAATGATGAGTCAAAAAGCCAATACTCCAAGGTTGTTTCATAATCCCACATATGTGAAAATTTTGAATTAACATCAATGGAGACTAGAGTAGTGGTTATCAGAGACTAGGCATAAGAAGGAGAGAGACAATATATAAAAGGGCAATGCTAATGATCCTTGTTGTGATGGAATAGTTAGTATATTGAGTGTGGTGGCAGATCCAGAACCCTGCAGTGATGGTCAAATTGTGTAACACTAAGCTGCTATGCACACATGTGCATGTATACAGATACATATGCATGTAAAACTGAGTGATAGGTTTCTTGAGAAATGGTACTGTAATTTTGCCATTTCATCTTTGGAAGAATATGAATTAAGGATATAACAGATCATCCTGCAGCATTTTGTACATTGCAATGACATGAATATTTACAATGTACTAAAAATAAATAAAATAAAAATCCTCAGTTATTTTTTTGTCATTTAACCATAGTGAGATATAAAGATAATGGTGATGCAATTGGCAATATGAACCATAACTCCTAAGGGGCTATATTCCTTTGGTATAATCATTTCTAGAAGTATCCCTGAAGCAAACAGAGATTACACACATCCTTGTCTCAAGATTTTTTAAAACATTTTATTTATTGATTTGAGAAAGAGACAGAAAGAGACAGATTGGGGGGTGGGGAGGGACAGAGAATGGGCATTGCAGGAACTCTAGCCACTGCAAATAATTCCAGATGCATGCAACACTTTGTGCATCTGGCTTTATGTGGGTCCTGGGGAATCGAACCTGGGTCCTTTGGCTTTGCTGGCAAGTGCACTAACCTCTAAGCCATCCCTCCAGCTTTGTCTCATGATATTTACTGCATTATTGTTTAGAATGATGTCATGGCAACAACTTGAATTTTGAAGTACAATCTCATTGTATATTCTTTTCTGTCTGTTATTGATTCCTATTCTTTTTGTGTGTGTTTTCCGTTTAACTATTGTTAATTATATTTTACATTCTTTTATTGAGTACCATTTTAACTTTAAATAATTTGTTTAATTTATTAATTAAGCAGATTTCTTAAAAAGAAATAAAAAATAAAAAAATAAGTTCTTAAAAAGAAATAAAAAGTAAAATAATAAGTTCTCCTAGGTATCCCTGGCTTGCCTTGACCTCATGGATTGCCTGTGCCTCAGCTTCCAAAGTGCTAGGACTGCAGATGGGAACCACTATATTCAGCCATGCAGTATCTCTGGAATCCTTCACTTATTTTTAGAGAGAGAAAGGCAATTGGCATGGCAAGACCTCAGTCACTGCAGTTGAACTCCAGATGCTTGCACTGCCTAGTGGGCATATGTCTCACATTTGTGTGTCTGGCTTAAGTGGCACCTGGATAGTTGAACATGGGTCCTTAGGCTTCACAGGCAAGGACCTTAACAGCTAAGTCATCTCTCTAGCCAGAATCCTTCACTGTTTAACATCAAAATATTTTTGCCCTGTATTATCTACCCTGTGTATTCAATTCTGCCAGCTAAGCCACTGACTTTGTATTATCAAGGCTTACAATGTATAGCTTCAATTAAGTCTTCTATACCTTGTCCCTAGGCTGATTCTGATCATTGAGAGACACTAAACCAATGTTATGATTACATAAATATTTTACAGTTAAAAACTAGTTAGCAAATTTGATTCATAAAGAAGAAATGAAATCCTATGTCATTCCAACAGGGTTGCTAGAAGGAGGAAAGCTCTGCACAATGTCTGGTGGGTTCTCATTGTTAGCTTCTGCCAAGACCACAAAATCTTGCCAAAATTTTTAATTATAGGTGAAAACATTATATTTTTAACTAAAATTTCTAAATACTTGATATTGACTTATCTTTTTCACACACCAAGGTTATCCAGTTTATTAAACAATGACGTGCTGAGTATTAAATATACTGCTTTTGCCATAATTATGACCATGAGCTCTGTTTTGATTGTTTTCTTGCCTTTATTTTTTTCCTTCCCATATTTCTGTTTCATTAACATTATTCTTAGGCTGGAAAACTTTCTCATTGGTTAAAGCACTTGTCTGCCAAGCCTAATACCCCACGCTTCATTACTAGATACCCATGTAAAGCCAGATGAACAAAGGGTACATGCATCTGGAGTTCATTTGCAGTGGCAACAGGCCCTGATGCACTCATTATCTCTCTCTCTCTCTTTCTCTCTCTCTCTCTCTCTCCCTCATTCTGTCTGCTTGCAAATAAATAAATAAAAATATTAAAAAGAATCTTCCTTTCATCATTTCCTATTTTTCCTTTTTTGCTCCCTTTCCTCCTCCTCCACATAGTGAATTTTTGCATGAATGATAAGTTTATTAAAAAGTGTGAATTTGTGAGTAAATATGTACAATGTATTTCTATTTTGTTTACTAATGAGTTGGCAAAAAATTTCTTTCCTACCTTTGGCTGGACTCACATAGCACCCACAAGTCTCCAGTAATTTCTGGTTAGACTTGTCTAGACCACTCTCAGATCTCATTTCTCCCAGGTGTACTCTCCCTCCCTTTCATCAGCCAGCCTTGGGTTTTGTTATCACCCCTTGATGCTTATCTGACACTGCTTTTGAAGCTGGTAGTATGGGCTCTCTGGCCTGGTTTGGGAATTATACCTCCTCCCTACCCTCTTTGGAGCTGTCTTATGTTTTTTCCTGACTTTTCTCTCTCTCTCTCTCTCTTTTTTTTTCCCAGAGAAATGACAGGTGCTAAATGTCTACAGAAGGGGTTCCTAGTGATGCTAGGGAGGAATTATAGTATGCCACCCTCCTAGAAGCTAGTCATTTTGCATCAGAGTAGCAACCCCTCATTCATTTATTTCATTTGAAATAATTCTAATTCAGAAATATTTCTATTTCCAGAAATTCTATTCTATTTCTCATAGTAGAGGCTAGCTAGGTCACCAGTGGAGGTTTTCTTTATGTTCTTATGTGTAATAAGTAGAGTTTCTCCTACAATCCCAAAATAGTCTGAAGCTCTGCTTTAATTTTGGTGTCATTATGAGATCTTCATTTTTTATGTTTATATATTAAGTGTTAAAATAAGAGATAGTATAATATAAATTGTATTGAGTATATAATGTGACATCTATTCCATTTATAAGTAATGTAAAATAAAAGAGACTCATAAGGCCCTTTAACTAGATTCCCATGTGAAATCAGAACACAGTTATTTTTATATGGATTTGGATAAAGGTAATTTCTCAGCTAACTATACTTTGGTTAACTATACTTTTGAAATAAGTACAATGAATATGTTTATCAATTCTATTGTGTGTGGCTAATTTGAAGTAAATTATCTAAACCCTAATTCCAATGTCTTCATTATTGATATAAAAGAGCAATGATACCAATATTATTTTTTAACTTTCCATTTTCCCTCTTCCTCAGGAGCTTTCGTAAATTTAAATTTAAACTTTGTCAAGCCTTGCTATTTTGAATAAAGTTTGGCTAAACTATATTTTTTCATTAAATTTTTCACATAACTTGCTAACATATTTGGCTATCATGGATAATAGTCTAGTTTCAAAACTAAAAGGAAAAAATGATAAAGTATATTGAAAAGATAAAGTGAAGGGGATATTAATATGTTTCTTAAAAAATGTGAAAAATTAAAATTTTCACTAGAAACAGTCAAGATTTTTAATGAGCTCCACTATTCCAAAGACAACCCAAGCTAAGAAGAAAACAGAAGAGAGATAATCACAACCTTTAGATCCATTTTTATAGTAGTTGTTAAATTGTGTCCAAGAATTTAGAAAAATATCAAATTTTGTTTAGAATTCTCAGATTTTGGTAAGACATTGATTAAGTAGCAAGGAAAACAATGGTTTCCAGGTTTTGGCATCAGACTGATGTGTGGGATTCTAAAGTTTGTCTCCTCTTAGTTTTTTATTTTTTAAAATAAGCTGCTTATCCTATCTGGGTCTTAGAGGCTTAACATGCTCAGTGAGCTCTACAATATCCCTTTCTTATTGGCTATTTAAATTGATGAATGATTAAGTGAGAGTCTATGCAAAGATTATTATTAACTCCTCAGCTATGAAGAATAATTACAAACACTAATGATACTGGATGAACAGCATTCATCCAGTGAATTCTCTACTGTAATGAAAGTTTCATCACAATGTGCTTTTCACAGAACTGGCCAACATGCCAACATTCATACTTCAAAGAAACTTTAGTGGCATTGCAAAATGTTCCATCCAGGACTTAAGGAAAGAGTTTAATAGCTGTTTACTATTATATACAAATGAATATTCAGCCCTAGAGACATAAATGACTGTTTTATACTGTGTGTCATCAATTAGACAGTGGACATCACAATCTGATGACCACTTGTGTGCTTACATGCTTGAGAAAGTGCTTACAAACGAAACACAACCGTGATTCTTACCTGCTCTAGTCTCTGATGATGTGGCATCCTTTCCTTTCTTCCTGGTCTAGGTAGCTACTCTCTTTTCTGGCTACTGTGCTTGAAGTAATGATGGAAGTCCAAGCCCTCAGTATATTTTTGAGAAAATCATATTTTAGCATTATAAAATATGACATTGATGGTGCTTAAAAATCCTATTATATTTTAAAACCACTATGGCCACAAAAGATTTCCTATTTTCCAAGGTGTGTAAAAGACAGTAATGAATGGTAACTAACAAAGTAAGAAGAAATCTGTAGTAAGATCAAATGTGAAAGGGTAGGGAAAAGAGGGCATGTGAGGGGAACATGGGAGTCTTAGGTAAGCCTCCAGTCCTCATACTATAAGAGATCTCCTAGAAATCACAGTGGGCTAGAAAGAAGGTTTCCCTTGAGACTCTTCTCAGGGACTCAACTTCAGCTTAAAACAAACTGAACTGGACACGGCCAACTTCTTTGTATGACTGCATGAACTTCCTTCTGTGTTTGTCCATATTCTGATCTCCTCCTCATACAAAGACACAGTAATGGTAGATAAGGCCCCATAACAACAATGCCACTTTAACTAAACTACTTCTATAAAGGCCTTTTCTCCAGACATAGCCATGTTTGAACTTTAGCATATGAAGTAAGGGGGCACAGTTCAGCTCATAGTAACTGCAAAAGGAAAGAGGTGACATGTTCAACAGAAATATGATTGCTTTCTCTCTTCACCATGGAGAGCAGTGGAGTCAAAATTTTCCCTAAAATCAAGAGAGAGAGAGAGAGAGAGAGAGAGAGAGACAGAGACAGAGACAGAGACAGAGACAGAGAGAGAAGAGAGTATGAGAGTTACTTATGAAAATAAGAGGTGATCTCCATTTTCTTTTCATTGAAATTTTTCTGTATATCTATATCCCATCTACACTACTCTTGTGAGATATTTTAGTAAAACCTTGGCCTTCAGAAATTCAGACTAGAAGACACCAAACTCATGTTTCCAGGTATCACGGAAACTCCAGAAAATACAAGAACTTTAAGGAATTGTAGAGAAGTGGCGTATCCTGTCTCATCTCTATGGATCCAACTTAATTTTACGAGTTCTTAATTATAGAGGACTTTCTCTAGAAGTACAAGATTCAACAGAAGTGACACACAGAGAATTTCAAACTTGAAAAAGTTATCTTCATTGTGAAAACACACTTAGAGAAACCAGCTGAATCAACCTAAATTTCTGATCATTTATAATTTTGAGATGATAAACATGTATCATTTTTACTCAGTGTTTGTGCTCATTTGTGGCATCAGTGACAGAATGCTAATATGCTACCTGGTTTTTTAAAATTTTTTTTATTTTTTTGTTCATTTTTATTTATTTGAGAGAGAGAGAGAGAGAGAAAGAAAGAGAATGGGCACACCAGGGCTTCAAGCCACTGCAAACGAACTCAAGACGCATGCAACCTCTGTGCATCTGGCTAACGTGGGTCCTGGGGAATCAAGCCTCTAACCAGGGTCCTTAGGCTTCACAGGCAAGTGCTTAACCACTAAGCCACCTCTCCAGCCAAATTACCTGATTTTTTGTTTGTTTGTTTGTTTTATTTTTTAGATAGGGCCTCCCTCTAGCCCAAACTGATCTGGAATTCACTATGTAGTCTCATAGTGTCCTTGAACTCACAGTGATCCACTTCCTCTACCTCCTGAGTGCTAGGATTAAAGGTGTATGCCACCACACCCAGCCTACCTGATCTCTTTAATAGCTCCTTTCAGACTCTGCAATTTCAAGAATGTTTCACGGGGTTAATATTGCCAAGAGTCGAGAAGTCTGTATAAAGATGGAGGTAATAAGGCTGGAGATTAGTAGTAGGATATCAATTAATAATAGGATTAATAGTAGGATGTAGACAAAATTAAGAGCTGAAAGCTACATTTATTGCCATCTACTTTTACCCTTTGTTTAAACAAGTAAATGGACTAAGCCAGGTCAACTCTCTGGCTGTTCTACTTGGCTATGAGTGTGTCACCAAATTCTTGTGGTATGCTCTTCTCACTCTCAATACTCTTCATAGGTAGTGGACCCCAGTCATGTAATGAACCATAGTAAGTGTTAGTTATTTGCTTCATTATGAAAACATACTTGAGGTCTAGAGAGACGTCTCGATGGTCAAAGGCACTTGCAGAGGCTGACAGCCAGGTTTCGATTCACCATCACCCATGTAAGCCATATACACAAAGTAGAACATGTGGCTGGAGTTCATTTACAGTGGCAGGAGGCCCTGGCATGCCCATACTCACTCTCTCTTTCTTTCTGCACTCCCTCACACTTTCTCTCTTAAATAAATATTTTTGCTAAAACTATACTTGGCATAAACAACTTAAAGGGATAACTGGTTTATTTTGGCCATGAAACTGTGATTTCATGGCTGTTTAGGTGACTTCATGGCTCTGGGCCAAAGGTGAGCCTGACATGTGGTAGAAAAAAGAGATGGTGGAGGAAAGCTGCTCAGAACATGGCAGCCAGGCAGCAGATAGACAGAAGAAGGGAGCGGAGACAAGGTATAATCTTCAAAAGTATGCTCCCAGTGACCATCCTTTTCCAATTAGACCTCACCTCCTTTTTTTCCAGCATCCCCCAATAATTCCTTCAAATTGTGAGTCAGTGTCTAAACTGTTGAAGTCAGAGCAGTCAGGATAAAAATCACTTCTCAAAATTCCCACTTCTCAAGCACGCCTTTAACACACAGGCGTTTAGGGAACAATTTAGATTCAAACTTTGCTAAATGGAAAAGCTGAAGGCAGACAGTCTCTTCCTATTTGATCTTTGAAGAATGACTTCTTTAAAAGTAATGTTATTTGTTTTATTTTTGTGGTATGATAGAATGAACAGAGGGCCTCACATGGGATGCCTCCCTGCAAAAACTTTCTTTTGAATAATCCATTCCTATTTTAGATGGGGCTTTCACATATGCAATCCTAGTATGGCTGTGTTTTTCCAGTGCCCTACTTTTGTATGAACTCACCTGGGTATAGGGAGAAGGAAGCCACTAAAACATCAGATGAAGGATTGGGATATGTGGCTTCCAAGAAAATTGCCTCTCCCAGTGTTGTCCAGCACACTCAAGGTGGTGAGTTATGTGCCCTTTGGAGAATGCCATCCAGACCTTGACCAGAACGTGAAAACTATTTCCCAGTCAGCAATGCAAGGTGATAATTCTACCAGTTAGCCATGTTTACAGTATATCGTCCATGAAATCACTGAGTAGACAGGTTGCTGCATCATAGAGCCTTCACCCATGTTCATATAGGCAAGGTGTTATTGCCTGAAGAGGTATTTGTAAGATGAATGGCAGCACTAGGTAGAAGAGAAGTGATTCTCTTTGCAGCTTTCTCCTTGGATGCTATTAAAATATAGTAGATGCAAATAGAGCATAACAGGTGGAATTATTAATTTTTTCTTCTATTGCTCTAGAATTGATGGGAAGGGCCCTGAGCTGAAGAGAGTCCAAGTGCCTTTTAAAAAGTCACTGGACTAGTCACTTGCATAGGAATTAACAAGCAGAACAACTTGCCCTTCTCAGGCGTTATCTTTGCACCTCAAGCTGACAGGAAGAACACCAGTGTATGTTGGTATTTGAGCTGCCATAACAAAGAACCACAAGCAAAGTGACTTAAGCAATGGTTGATTTTCCAGTGGTTCTGGAGACTCGATGTCTGAATTCAACATGTTATTAAGGTCAATTTCTTTGGAAGCTATTTTTTTTTCCTCTGACTGTCCATGTGTGTTCTCTGTATGACTACAGGAACTTCCCTGCAAGCTTGACTGTATTCTGATCACCTCTTCTAATAAGGGCAAAGCCATGTTGGATTAAGGACTACCACAAAGATGTTATTTTAACTTACTCATTTAAAAATACATCTTCCTGTCACAGCCACATTTGAACTTTAGTGTATGTATTTTGGGGACCATTATTCAGCTCATAGTAAGTGGGAAAGGAGAGAAACACTGGTATCTGCAGTTTTCTAAGAGGCACCATATTCAAACTGAATGTGATTGCTTCCTGACTTCACTATGGATAGTAGTGGAGTTGAGTTTTTCTGTAAAGTCGAGAGAGAAGACATGGGAGTTATTTATAAGGATGGAGTTAATATGATTTTTTTTTAATTGTGTGTATATATGGATGACATTTCAACCACCTCCAAACAGCAGTATATAGATGGCCATTCTTGAGAGAGCTTCAAATGTATTTCCTAGAGTCACAGGGATGCCTAGGAGTCAGAGAAGGGTGATTGCTTGCCTGGAATTTCTGAAGACTGAGGTTTCAAAAGTTTATTTATTTGAGAGAATAAAAAAGAGAGAGAGAGAATCAGAGGCTCCTACCAGTGCAAAGAAACTCCAGATGCACATGCTACTTTGTATATCTGACTTTGTGTGGCTATTGGTGAATTGAACCCATTATGCCAGGTTTTGTAAGCAGTGCTTTTAACCTCTGAGCCATTTGTTCTTGAAGTCCTCAAAGAAGGACCACATCTGTTAGAAAAGCTATATATAAGTGAGTAAGGATAGGTTAAAGATAGGCCAAATATGTCATCTAGCCTAAGCCAGGGGGTATCCTACCCAGTAAGTGAAGGTAATTCAATTTTTCTGGTGAAATTGAATAAGGGTTATACATAAACTACCTGCATTAGTAGTTTTCTACTTGGGTAAGTTTGCCTTACAGAGAACAACAGCAGGTTTGGTTGTTATACTGAGAGGATGGTGCTACTTGTCAAAGCCAGAGATGATACTCATTATGCTAAAATGTAAAGGGGAGCCCCTGAAATGAAGGATTGTCCATTTCTCAGATTTTAGTATCAGAATCTCATGAATACAAGTTTTGTTGAGAATAAATGATCTTGTAGAAGCTAGTACCTTGACATAGGTACTTTGTTATTGACATGAAGGTAACTAATGAATGAAGATGTTTGCACACAGTGCCACAGTCCAACAGTATTTTCTCAGCTTGATCAGTATACATACTGCATACCTTTTCTGTGCCAGGCATGAGGGATGTGGGATAACTAAGCCTATTCTTAACTTCAGGATCTTGCACTTTGAGAAAAATAGGCATGTTAGGCTATGGACATGTTGGCTAGTTTGTACAATAAGGAATATAATAGAAATATGAATATGTTATATTTAAAAGAATGGTACATTGCTATAAAATGGTGCTATATCTTTATAATGCCTTTCATGTAGAAATATACACTAATATTTCCCCTTACATAAAACATACAAATAATATAAAATATAAAAATCTAGAAATAGGCAGATAAATATATTACATTGGTCAATTGTAAGACTAAGATGTGCTTTAAAACTGAATTTTAAAAAGTAAAATATATTTGCATGTTTAAGATATGTGCTAACTATAAAACTTAGGAAATACATAAAATTTAAAGAAAGTAAAAGTTCTTAGTAATCTATTTTCTAACTATAAACACCATGACTACTTAACTGGCACATTTCCCTCAGAGATTTTTATTAGGCACATATACATTTTTATGAACATGTAGTTCTGTGGTGGTTTGAGTGTACAAAGACCCCCCAAGCCTGATAATATTTAATCCCCAGTTGGTGGTGCTATCAGAGAAGGTTGTGGAAACTTTAGAAGATAGACCCTTGCTGCAGAAAGTGTGTCACTAGGGCAGACCTTGACGTGTTACATCCATGCCACTTCTTGCTCTCCTTCACCCCTGCTTGTGCTCTGTGCTCCTTCCATACTTTCCCAGCCACTATGCACCCTATGCTTTGTAACTGGGAGCTTTAATAACCCCTTTTCTTCCCTAAATTGCTTTTGGTCAGATATTTTGACCCAGCAATGAGAAAGTAACTGTTACATCTTGGATCATGCTGAGTAGTTCTCTTTAAGACCTCCTTTCATCTATGTTAATTTTTATGCCACTGTTTAAAAGGAATTGTACCATGTATAATTGTTTACTTTCATAAGTATAGGAGTTCAGAATAAAAAGCACATGTTTCTGCTTACTCTTCCTAACTTTCTGTTTTACTCTTCTCTTACACTATATCCCAATTTCCAGTGACTTCACTTTTCATTTCATGTCTTGGTAGAAGACTCTGCTTCTTTTCTGCAGCTATAATTATTATGTGCTTGTCCTTTATCATTTACTGAAGGCTAAATAGCAATCAATAACAATTGTTGGCATAGCCATGGTTTTTACCACAAATTCAAATAAAGGTGTTACATTTTTCTTTGTATATCTGAAATATATATATATTTCACTTGAGGCAGAATGCTCCTAATTTAAAAATTAAATAGATTTACTTTTATTATTTTCATATTTTAGCATGATTCATTCATACCATGTTTTTTGTGGCTTTTATGTCTTCCTTATTAATTTTTTTTAAATTTTTTTGAGGTAAAGTCTTGCTCTAGACCAGGCTGACATGGAGTGCACTATATAGTTTCAGGGTTAGCTCAAATATCAGTGATTCTTCTAACCCTGCCTCATAAATTCTGGGATCAAAGGCATGTGTCACCACACCAAGCTCAATTGTTTTCAAAATTTAAATAATTTTACTCATTTATTTATTTGAAAGAGGGAGAGAGAGAAAAGAGACAGAGACAGAGGAGACAGAGATAGAGAGAGAGAAAGAGAGACTTATTTGAAAGATAGGGAGAGGGAGAAAAAGAGGGGGGGGAGAGGGAGAATAAGAGGGAATGCCAGGGCATCCTGCCACTGCAAGCCAAATCCAGATGTATGAGCCACTTTGTGTGTCTGACTTTATGTGAAAACTGGGGAATTGAACCACAGATGCCAGCCATTATAAACAAGCACTTTTAACCACTTAGCAATCCTTCTAGTCCTTAAAAAAAAAAAAAAAAAAAAAAAAACTTTTAAAATAATGGATTTATTATCTTTGACTGTATTTATTGCCATTTTTGTCAACTTAATTGTGAATTTTTACCATATTATCAAATAGTATTTGCCTGTGTTGTGCTTCTTCCATAGAGAAATCCTTTCTAGAATGTGGTAGCTTCTTGCTGTTACTTGGCTGGTTGTTCTTTGACCCACTTATGACTCCAATCGTTAGTCCCTAAGTACATTGTGTACTCTTGAGGTCATGTGGTAGTTTGAATGTAAAAGAGCCTCAAGTGTTTGTGATTAAGCCTCTCACTTAGTGTCCAGCTGGTGGAACTTTTGTGAGGTAGAGCCTTACTAAAGGAGGTGTACTGCTCAAGATGGATCTAGGGTTGATATGTCTAGCTCATTGGGTGCTCAGAGCTACCTCACTTCATGATTTCCCTCCCTGCCACAACCACCACCATTACCACTGCTAGTACTTGCTATAGTAACAGTTTTGTCCTTCCTTTTCCTCTTTTTGTCTATAGCACTGTGGTAGTTTGATTTAGGTGTCTCCGATAAATTTAGATATTCTGAATGCCAGGTCCCCAGCTGATGGCAATTTGGAAATTAAAGCCTCATGGAGACAATGTATTGTTGGGGGCAGGCTTACTAGTGTTATAACCAGCTTCTTCTTGCCAGTGTTTGGTACACAATCCTGTTGCTTTTGTCTGCCTGATGTTGGTCAGGAGGTGATGTCCACCCTCTGCTCATGTCATTGTTTTCCCCTGCCATCATGGAGCTTCCCTGCTCCTATAAGCTAAAATAACTCTCTTTCCCACTAGCTGCTCTTAGTCAGGTGTTTTCTGGCAGCAATGAAAATCTGACTGCAGCAAGCACATACTTATAGGTTCACCATACAAATGGTGCTCAGTTCTCAATATTCTAAACCCACACATATGGAAACATAACTTTACTATTGTGTATATGTGTGTGTGTGTGTATGTGTGTGTGTGTGTGTGTTCACATGTGTGAATGTGGGTAAGTGTGTGTCATGACAACAAAGTTGTCAGAGGACAACTTTGAATGTTGACCCTTGCTTTCCAGCTAGCTTTAAGCAAAAATTCTCATTTTGTTGCTCACTACTGTCTTTGCCAGGCTAACTGGCCTATAAGCTCCCAGGAAATTCTGTCTCTAATTCCTTGCTTTCTCTAGTTAAGAATTTTTGGTGAGGCAAAATTACATAGTGTGCTGTTTTCTACTGGTGGTATCATTGTTGTACTTGGGACATTTTGGATTATTAGGACAATCTAGATTTCAGATTTTCAAAACAGGGTACTGAGAAGAGGGATCAAAACTCTTCTTTTGTAACTGGAACAATAGTAACCCTTGCCTAGAGGGACATTTTGAGCATGTCTCTTACTGACACCATGATTCTACCATGTTCTGAAATATTTATTGAAAGAGATTGGAATCATCAGTAATTGTTACTTGATGGAGGGTTGTGGAAATATGCTTTTGCAGCTCTGAGAACTATGTGGTTCTATTCAGATAGTTATCACAAATAATTAAGGCCAAGAGTATCATCAATGTTTATTTTGCCACAGTACATTAAAAATAATATTCTTTGTCTGAAAGCTGCTGATTCTGATACACTCTGAATCCTTCAGGTGCATTAGGCACATAGACTCCCATGAGGGGGTTGTGCTGTATGAATGATTGTTATGCACAGAATTATGTAACGGCATTATACAGAATAATTTTAGCCATCATAGTCTGGAATTAGAACTATATATAGAAGGCTGTAGGAACCAGGAAACAAAGATAAATTAGTCATGTGCAAGAGGCAATTTTATCTAAATGGTACTTTTCTTTCATTTTTTTTTTTTTTTCATGGCAAAGTAGATGCTACAATGGGGTAGGAAATAGAAGAGGTAAGTGTACAGGCAGAAGGTGTTACAATGATTTTTGCTTCCCTTGACAAAACATTCCTACTTGCTTTGTTTTAGATGTGTGCATGTGTGATATGATTGTGTGTGTGTGGTATATGCACATGCGTATGTAGATGTATGTATCCCATACCAAGCAAAGGATAGAGAACATTGGGTGATCCCTTTGATCACTAGTCCCTGAGTTCCTTGAGATGGACTCTCTCACTAACCCTGGAGCTTGCTATTTTTGTTTACTCTGGTGATCCTCTGCTCTCTGCTTTCCATAGTACTGGGATTACAGAAATGTCTGGCCATATCCAGCTTTTAATATGGGTGTTGTGAAATCAAACACAAGTGGTCTTAGGCTCCTTCATGCCCTTATGCTTGTGGAAGTGCTATTGACCACTTAGCCATCTCTACAGGCCCTCATGGTTTCTATTTATCAGCCAAACTGCCAAATCTGGACAGTCTCCCATACTTTGAATTTTATTTACTAATTTTATGTGCTAATTGTCCTATCCAATTTACCTTTTTCTCTGCCTTCTTCCATTTCCACTCTTCATCTACTTTCAATTTTTTCCCTTAGTTATCCCATTGTTTCTTGCTCACATATTTATTTATTTAACAAGATCCTGTGGAGAATAATCTATCCAGAAGGCCCTGTGTAATATGGTATGTCTGGAAATGGTACAAATCTTAAAGAATTTTATAGTAAAGTTTTGAAGTTTAGAAGAAAATAGTTAATTATTACCAATACTTTCCAGTAGAACATCATCTTTTGAATATGTGGGCTGCTTCTTTCCATGATACATGACATTAAAATATATCCCTCCGTGGGACTGGTGTTTTTGGTATTGACTCAGCTCCTACTGCCTTTGGTCTCCTCCTTTCCTTACTGGTTCCTCCAGGCTTCCTCTGTAGTTAAAAGCAGCTGTTGAGTAAATGGGTTTTGGTCACTTTGTTTCTATATTCATTAGATTTATAATAACCATTATTTAAGAAGAGTGCAGTTAAACTTAATGTACAAGACTAGGAGAAAAGATGAGTGGCTAGAGAATGTTACTTTTAAGTGTGAAGCATTTCTCTTCCTTTCTTTGAGAAAGTGCAAGATGGATAATTCCCCCCCAAGGTTTTCTGGATCTCTCCCATTGAAAAAAAGACATTCATTTCTGACATTCATAAAAGGTGGCTTTTCATGACAAGAAACCTGGTTTCCTATTCCTGGATCCTCCTGGGCACTCTGGGTTGCAAAGCTTCCCTGGCATTGTTGAGCAGATCCCAAGATCTTGGCTCAGTGAGCTCGAAGAGGCCTCTCTGGCACTATATGGAGTGACTGATGATATGTCGTTTATCATGGCGACTCTCTCCAGAGTACAGGCAGCACTCTTTTGTATTTGGCTCAGACCTGTGGAGTCTTCATGCACATCTGCTCTGACAGGACTCCGACAGCACGATGTTTTATGGCCCCAGACACCTCTAAAACAGCTTCAGCTGTCACCTGTACAGCCTCAGATAAGAGTTAGACTAATATCAAGGGAGATGGCAGCAGCACATTAGTCTGTCAGACCGGAAGATCTAAACTTATGGAGAAGACAGCTCAGAAATCCAAGGAAAGGGCATTTAGCCAGGCAACATGCCCTGCTAGGTTACTGTGGACAGAACTGGAAGAGAGCCGGAGCAGGATAAGAATTATATGATCCTGATTTTCACAACAACTTACAATTTCATGTATATTTCTATTTTTGTCATCATGGCAAACTTGTGTGCAGGAATTATTGTTTCCACTGGATTTGCTGCTGGTGCAGAGGCAGCTAGAATCACTTTTGTTCTAAGCAATGGCTTGTACTTACCATTGCATGTTAGCATACAATCTGGTGCCTGGTATATAGCTAGCAATTAAGTAGCTGCTAAATAATATATATAGCTGTTGAGTTGGAACTTAAATCTAGGCCACTTTCATCTGGGCATGAAGTGTTCATTGCCTTCTGAGGTGGGGAGGGATAATTTAGAATCATAGCATTACTGTGGGTGTCATGGTTAACACTTTGCTCCAAAGCAGTGGGGAGCTAGGTTTCTTCCCCAGGCTGGGATGTTAGGAAGCAGAGCTGGGAATGTGAGGTAAGAGTGAGAGTTATTAGGGAAGGATGCTCATGTATCAAATAGATAGCTGTGGAGAAAAACCCACATCCATAGCTCAAGGAGTCCAAGAAGGGTCGGTCAGGGATGAGGGTGATAGCATAGTGACTTCTCATTTTACGCATGAGAAACCTTCATACCTAGGGTAGAACTTTGCCTGTAGTCACCTTCACTTGAGGCCTGTTTACCCTAGAGCCTACGTTCTTATTCAGTATACAATTCTATCTTGTAGAAATTGTTTTGACCTTAATTACGTGGAAATTAGCTCAGTCAAATGCAATTCACCATCAGTCCTGTTAAGTACCTAGTGAAGGAGGCAGATGTGTAACATACAACCTACTACTGACACATGTCAGCTGAGGGTAGAGTTTGTAAAAGGGCGGTGCTCAGCCAAGCGCAGATGAGAAGAGTGGGAGCCTGGCAGGGAGTGAGCATAGAAAGGGCAATGGTAACATCCTGGTAGGAGCCCAGAGTCCTGAAGACTAGAATAGATGGACAGAGTCTGAACTAGACTATGAAGTACTGGGAGAATAAGGCTACCAGAGCACTCTGCAGGAAGCAGCTTTCTACACACACACATTTGCTCAAAATTTTCTAGAAGTGTTTATGATTTGGGGGCACTTTGAAGCTTCCCATTTCGTATGAGCACTTATTACAAAGAAATATTCCTAATTTGAAATGTGTAATGCCCAGAGAGACATCTAAATGCATAAGTATCTATAAGTGAAAGGGGACAACACATGTAATTAATGTGGAGGATGTTACATACTAGAGGTTTCTCTTTATCCTTCAGGACAGGGTCTATAATCTGTTTTTAACCTTTCTGGCTCTAAAAGTCCTGTTAGGGTATTGAACACTTCAAATACCCATATGGTATATTTGTCTACAATAGGGAAGAAGTCTGCTTTGTGATTCATGTAAATATCTCTTATTGATTTAAAAATCTGGTCTGACAAAGTAAAAGGAGATATTTAAAATGTGCATAGTGCATGAAATTACCTCACATTACTAGTAAATGCATGCCTTGTAGCAATTATGTCACTTATGCTCACACTAATTAAGTGTTGATGTGCGAGCAGTAAGTTGCAATGATGTCGTTAACTAATGTACATAAATATTCCCTTTAAACTGTAATTGCACTTTGCCACAACGTGAAAAAAGGCAAGCTCAATTTAGGAATTATGTAGTCCTGCTTGTTACAAAAATGTTAAAGAACTCTGCAAAGGAAGACGTTGGTTCCTTTCCTGTGTTTCTATTAAAATGAGAAGGAGGGAAAGTGGGAAGGGAGGAGGAAGCCTCTTAACTCTTATAAGTCTAGTTTACAAATCTGTCCAGAACATTTACATGTTCTGTTTTTAAAGACACTGGTGTTGCTCCAGCTCATGGTATCAGTTGCATGGACAGCTCTCTGAAATATAGGAGCTGATGGCACTTCATATGCAGCCACCTGCCCCTAGCAAAGGAATAGCACACTACATTGCTGTTACAAGAACTAGCTGGTCTCCAGCAATTTGCAGTACTGGGCCCACTGGTGAAAGTTAAGGTTTAGGATGCTTGGCATTAATGTGATTTTATTCTTTATCTCAAACTCTGAGCCTCTGTGAGTTCTCCAGGAACAAACGCCAATGTCAAAGACAGAACCCGTGCTCCCAATGGCCTGGCTTCTGCGGCCAGTATGCACTGCGTGGTGAGATTTCTGTGGTTGGAAGTGAGAAAGCCAGCTTTGACGAGTGGAGTGGAGTATCCACGTTCTTTGGGGTTACAGAGAGCCAGCTAATAAATAATTGGGTACCCATATCCTCTGAGAACATATGTGCTACTTATGATTTATAATGTCCTCCTCTCTCAGAAAGTAGTAAACTGGTTTTCTAAAACCATCCCACCTCTTTCAAGAACAAAAAAGACTATGCCCCTTGCTGATCACACATGACCTTTGTTGATTCACACTATGAAGGAAACCCAGCAAACGGGGCAAGAGGCCTGGTTATAATTAGTAGTGACAGCTCTAGGGGATCAGTAGTCAGCAGAAAAATCTCAACTACTGGGTGAGAGAAAAAAGTACAGAAAAAAGGTTCATACTATTTTAACTTTACTTCAACATTGAGTTTATTTTAACATGAGATGAAATGTAATTTGTCCTTTAAGTTTCTTAATTCCATGAATTTCAAGTGATCTATAATCTATACTAAATACTATCCTATCCCAACAGATTAAAGAACAATCTCTATCAGGTTGTATTGGCGGTAGTTTCGTGTCTTGGATGAATTATATTGTGATTAAACCATTCATGAGAAACTATGTCTTTCTCAGGTAATAAGCACATTCTCTCCATGATTTAAAACAACAGGAGTTTATTTCTTGTTTATGCTGCAGTTTCTCAATATAGTTCAGAGGTGCTGGTTATTATAATAATATAGGGGTTCAATATACGACAGTCATGGATTTTTATCACATAAGAGGTCAAAGAAGTTTCTAAAGGGTCTTGTAGAAATAAGTAGGTGATCTAGAGATGGCTTGTATCACTTCCCAACCATAAGAGATCAAGCACAGTCAGCTTTTTACCTCTGTGAGTCTCATCTCACCTAGATTGAGATTCTTGTCACTATAACCTGAACAATCCAATGTAATAGCTATTTACATAGTCTTCAGATTATATTCATATGATAAGTAACCTAGACACAATTTTAAATATTTTGGACTATGTATGTAGGTTATGTAAATATGCTATAAATAAAACACCGTCTTATGTAAAAGACTAATATATATGTGGGGTTTAGTAAATGGAAGGTTCTACAATCAATCTCCTATGGACACTGGGAAGTGATGACTATAAGTAAAATTTTACTATATATGTGAATGGGAAAGAGTAAAACTTTTGTGCAAAGACGTACGTTGGCATCTATTTCCTTTCTTATTATTATTAGTTTTTTTTATTATAGTTTTGTATTCAGCAAATACAGGCAGCTTGGTACCATTATTAGGCCCATCCATGACCTACTCCATCCCCATCGACCCCTCCTTGTTGAGGTATATGGGTCGTGCACTGTGGAGTTAGCCCACAGTCATGAGTACAATAAATGTCACTGCATATCATGACCCACCATGTGGCTCTGACATTCTTTCCACGCCCTCTTCCGCAAAATTTCCCTGAGCTATGTTGGGATCATCTTTGGTCTGCTTCGGTGATGAGGTGTTGGGGGCCTATGGGTCTCTGGTACTCTTGATAAGAGTTGATTTTTCTCTGTGTTGGTCTCCTTCCCCCTTGTGCTGGTATCCAGTTCATCAGGAAAACAGCACCCTTGCTTGTTTCGCCAATTTTTCTTAGTTTCAGCCAGGGCCCTTTTGAGGTATGATGGGGTGGCTCTCTACTTAGGATCTGCATCTATCTGAAAAAGAGAAGCAGAATCTTTCAATGGAGAGTAAGTTAGCACCAGGAAAATGAGATAACCTTTACTTTTTTTTTTTATAGAGAATTTAATAGGTGTAGGCCCTCTTGTAGCCCATGATTGATGGTAGCTTGATATTGGAGAGTAGGCTTATGTTTGGATATGGTTCTGACTTCTTTCCCAGCTCCAGCTATGAGTCCCACACCACTGAGGGGATCTGATAGCCAAGTCAAGAGCAGTATGTTCCCCACCATGGCTGTGTACCACTATTGCACTAGTGTGGGCATCACAACAGGTAATTTGCTGCTAAGTAGATTAGACCATGAGTTTCTTAGACAGATATTGGTCATTTACCCCAGTCGCCCATGCAGCACCTTCTGGCACTAGATGTGCTGACTGTCTGGGGACTGACTCTCTCCTGGCTTCCAGCCATGCCATTCCATTTTACATGTCAACTGCATATGGTGTCTTTAGCAGTAGTGTCTTACCACTAACCTTTGGTGGGTCATCAAGTACTCTGACAAAAATCTGTCATTCTTTTGGGAAACCTTGTAGGTTTCTCTGATCAAAAGCTCATTGTGGGTGATAGCCCCATGCTGGTACTGGGTGTTACAGGTCAATTCCCACTAAGAAAATGAGGAAAAAGATAACTAATATACAAGAGTTAGAAAGGAGAGACAGGGAGAGGGAGAGGGAAGGAGGGAAGATGTAGAAGATTTAGGTTAGACTTGATCCTACACTCTCCAGTGTCTTGTGGTTCAGGTGTTTCCTATAAGGGCCTGGTGAAGGTTCAGCCATTTGGAATGCCTTTTAGGAAGTAGAATTTTATAGTACTATTGCCGTGTGGGTCTAGATTAGTGTTTCCCACCCCTTGGATGCCTTCTCCTCCCTCCCCACCCATCCTAGTGTGTAGTCCATGAGATGCTTGCTGGGTATGTAAGGTATCTCGGGTAGATTCAGGTTAGGTGCCATAGATGAGTGAGACTATGTGGCGATTTTTTTTCTGTAATTGGGTAAATTCACTGAGATGATCTTTTCAAGGCTCAACCATTTTTCCTCAAATTTCATTGTGTTATTTTTTCTTACTGCTGTATAAACAGCATGGTAGTGGCATAAAAACAGGAGTATAGACCAAAGGAATAAACTTCAGGACCCGGACTTTGGGTCAAGCAACTATAGCTACTTGATATTCAACAATGGCCCGAGCAATATAGGCTGGAATAAAGATAGCATCTTCAACAAATGTTGCTGGACAAACTGGATAACCACATTCAGGGAACTGAAACTTGATCCACACATTTCACCATGCACTACACTCAAATCCAAATGGATCAAAGACTTCAATATAAAACCAGAAACTTGAATACTATTGGAAGAAAATTTAGGAAGTACTTTCCATGATATAGGAATGGAAAAAGACTTCCTGAACAAAATCCCAGTAGCTCACGAACTTAAACAGTCACTCAACCAATGGGATCACATGAAACTGAAGATTTTCTTTAGAGACAATCATACAATAAGCAAAGCCAATAGATTACCCACAGAATGGGAGAAAATATTTGTGGGTTATCCAACGGATAGAGACCTAATCTCTAGAATCTACAAAGAACTCAGAAATCTAAACAGTAAGAGGTCAAACAACCCACTCACAAAATGGGGCAAAGAGCTGAACAGGCAGTTCACAGAGGGAGAAATACAAATGGCAAACACACACTTAAGAAAATGTTCATCATCCCTAATCATCAGAGAAATGCAAATTAAAACAGCTATGAGATTCCACCTTGCCCCAATAAGAATAGCCAACATCAAAAAATCAAATGAAAATAAATGCTGGTGAGGATGTGGAGAAGCAGGGACACTCATTCACTGTTGGGAATGCAGGATGGTACAACCACTTTGGAAAGCAATATGGAGACTCCTGAAAAAGCTGACTATAGAAATACCAACAGACCCAGTTATTCCCTTACTGGGCATCTACCCTAAAACCTTCAAACCACAGGCCAGAGAGATTTGCTCAACCATGTTTGTAGAAGCTCAATTTGTAATACCTAAGAGCCAGAATCAGTCCAGATGTCCATCACTAGAAGAATGGATAACTAAGATGTGGTATATCTACACAATGGAATTCTATTTCTTTTATATTAACATTTGTCTTTTCATAGAATGATTTGTGAATGGTTTGTGTGCAGGACCTTGTGTTAGGGCTTTCTCATTTTATCTTAGCCAACAACATGAAGGATGAACAGGAAGGTTCCTAGGCCAAAGCGCAGTACTTCTTGGCAGCTAAAACAGAGTCTGGCTTCAGTTGCTCATCTGCCACATCTATCATACATGAAGCATGAGACTCAAAGTGCAAAAGGGCGAGTTCACGGTAACCTTTTGTACAATTTGAATGTCAGTATTGTGTTTAGAAATGTTTTAAAGCAATAATATATTGGATAAATACCTTGTATGAAATCACAAGGAAGGGTCCATTTGAAATTACATCAGCAAGAAATCTCTCTAAGAATTAAGAACCAAGTTAAAAATAATCCTTTTAGAAAATATTAATTTTTATTAGAAAACTATCTGGGGCTGGAGAGATAGCTTAGTGGTTAAGGCACTTGCCTGCAAAGCTTAAGGAACCAGATTCAATTCACCAAGACCCATATAAGCCAGATATACAAGGTAGCACATGCATCTGGAGTTCATTTTAAGTGGCTGGAGACCCTGGCATTCCCATTCTTTCCCTCCCCCTCTCTCTCATAAAAAAATGAAAATAATTTATTTTTAAAAAGAAAACTATTTGGAATGTTATTTGAAAGTTCTTTATTATATACTAAATCTCAAGAAACTCAGATACTTTGTGAATATGTCTACTTCTTGCTGTTAATCAATAGGTTGTATAAATAGTCAATTTTTTGATTATTTGTAGCTTAGATACTGGTATGGTTTGAATGCTTGTCCCTTCCAAAATAATGCTAAATTAAATTGCTATAATAACAGTTGTAAGATATGGTACCTTAAAGAGGAGAGTGGACCAAGGAGACTTTCTCCTCCAGAATGGATGAACACCAATTAACAGAAGGGTGGTTCATTCTTTTTTGACCTCCCTTTGTCCTCCTGCTTTGATCTGTTTTCTAGTCCATACTGGAAGAAAAATATGGTGAGAAGAGCATGAAGCATCTGGCCCCATTGTGTTCAAAGTCAGGAAACAGAGTGATGAGTACTGGTGTTCAACTTGTTCTTTCCTTTTATACAGTCCAGGATGCCCAATGTAATGGCGCTGCCCACAGTTAGGCGGGTCTCCCCCTTGAACTTCCATGGTGACTCCAACTTCTGTCAAGTTGACAACAGAGATTAACTCTCACAGAAATAGTTTTATTTTCAATTGTGTTTTTTGTAGGTGTGTGGGAAGGTTCTCACTATGTAACACGGATTGGCCTCTAACTCACTATATAGGTCAGGGTAGCATGGAAGTTATAATCCTCTTGTTTCAGGATTCTGAGTACTGGAATACCAGGCAGGCAGCATCATGTATCATCTGAGGTACAGCCTCTTGAAGAGAGTTTATTTATGTTGAATGTGGGATAATCATGGGGGTTGTTGAGTTAAATTTAGATGAGTGAAATATTTAATTTTCTAGGAGTGAGTCAAACCTGGAAATGAATTTTATAATTGGGCAGTTAGTCTATGAAAGGATTTTCAGTATAAGGATCACATGCTTCATCCATGAGTGAAAATTTGGTGGTTATATTGTCTCACAGATTCATAACTTGCCTTCTGCTTAACAACCCCTGTCTTCCCCTGTCTATAATAGTTATTGGAGATTTCTTTATATAAGAAGTCAAAAGCCAGTCTTTTATGTATTCTAACATATTCTAACTCATTCACCATATGACAATATTTTGAGCCCTTACTATATGACAGACTTTGTTTTGTAAGTGTCTGAATATCTGGTCGGAGTCAACACTGAACAGAAGTAAGAATAAAAATAAATATCCACAGTTATGAGAAAAGCCTGTGTACCCTAAACGGGGCATGATAGAGTGAGAACTTCAAGCTTTTTTTGTGATATTATAATTTCTCTAAGTGGACCTTGATTTGTGAGGGTGTGAGCCAGATAAGAGGATTCTAGGCAGAGGAAAAACAGAAAGCCCTTTAATAGGCATTCTTAGGACACCGTCAGCACTTCAGAGTACACAATGGAGTGATGAGGTTTTCTCCTTCTACTTTTTGCTGTCTCCATGGCTTTCCTGGAGCTTCCAATGTATTGAAGTCAGGTTGAATGGGGTCAAGGGGAGTACAATTCAAGTTGGCAAAACATTCAACATGTTAAACACATTCACTATGTTGGAGATGTGGAGAAGGAAAAAGACTGTTGGAAGATATTTAACCTTGAGACTGCTACACTCTTCCCACCTCTGTTCATACAGGCATAGGCACCTATACCATTTAGGTACCAACAAGCACATTATATATAGGAATCAATATTAATTCCCTCTCTTGAGATGCAGCGGGGAGGTGAAGAGAGGAGTGGAAAGAAAAAAATGACAAAGATCAGGTGGCTCTATTGGAGAGAAATATGAAAAGATTCAAGATGAAGATGGTTTAGGAGGTGAGATTAGACTTAAGCAATTAATTGAATTTATTGGCAAATGTTCATAATGTTCTCAGGAATATTGCTTCATTGTTCTGTGCTTCTCTGAGTATTCAACTTGACTCCTGCCTTACATTTGTATTGGATTTATCTTTAGTCTGACTTTGCTGTTGTGACAAGTAGCTGCCAGCAGTTTTAGGTGACAAGCTTCCCTTGGTAACAGCCTGTGAGGAGAACAAGTGCCTTCCTCCATTTATTATTGTCTCGACCTTTATTATGATTGGTGCATCATAGGTTATGTGCCTGCATATGAAGCAACCTTTGGGAGTGCGGAAAGGTAAGGGCTGTTTGGATTAGAGGGGGTCATTCACCCTTCTTGGAACCATTCACCATGGCCAGATGGATGCTCTGAACTTACATTGCTTAGTTCACTCAGAACCTCCTAGAATCAAGACAGCTTGCTCTGCTAGGATTTTTACATTAGTGAAAAGGAAAAATTGAAGAAGTGGAGGTGTACCCCCCCCCCCGTTATGCAACCATAACACCACTTCCTGTGACCCATTGTGATCACCTCAAATTCTAGACCAAAGACTTCAGACCTATTGAAGGACCCAAATCTCTTCTTTCTTGAAGGAAATAAATGACTTATGCCTAAGCAATTTCTTTCACTAACTTCTACACAACCTCTACTTTATTCATTTGTCAATAACATGGACTATATCATCCTTTGGGCTGGAATTAGAATTGAATCATAGGTGATAAGAAAGATACCTGTTGAGTTTTCTGATAGAAGGGTGTGTTTTATTGGCTTATAGTTTGGAATGAATACCTAGAGTCAGACACAGAAAACAAAGAGGTTTTGGACTATTTAATACAAAAGCCTGAAATAAAGCATGTTCAGTGGTATAAATTTATATATAAATATTTTTAAACAATAATAAATAATAAAATACTTCTCCCATGTTGTACATTTTATGGTAGAACATAGGCTCTGCAAAGCAGACATTTAAAAAATGTAATTCTCATGTTATTGAAAACTTTTACTATTCCTGAATAGTAAACTCTTTTGAGCCTAGAGAGTGAATTATCTATATTATTTGAGAATGAAAGGTAAGTTAATGGTGATCAGGAGACTTAGTTCAGTTGGAGTCTCCTAGGATCAAGACAGCTTACTCTGCTAGGAGAGACTTTATTATTTAATTGTTTTGAATTCAGCATGACACATAGAATTGAAACAAAATTTTAGATTAAATCATGCTAATTTGTTTCTTTGCTAAGGAAAAAAATGTAACTTTGATGCACATTGCCTATATAGGGAAAACTGAGCTGATAATTAAAGAAATTAATGCATCAGAAGTGACCTCCAG